>NC_047034.1:19173974-19815224 GCF_011762595.2 Tursiops truncatus | reverse complement strand
TATCCCTAAAGGTAATGTTCTGGTATGAAAAAAAAAATGACATACATAACAGTGGCTATCTTTATCTATCCATCTTTCAATAGATCTACAAAAGGGTCCGGACTATGCTCAATCTGTTGCAATTTGCTTTCTTTCATTTAATAACTTATATTGGAAATTTTCCATATCAGTATGCACAGATCAATCTATTTTTTTAATGGCAATATACTATTCCATCAAAAGGACATATACACACTACTATATATAAAATAGATAGCCAACAAGGACCTACTGTATAGCACAGGGAACTATACTTAATATTCTGTAGTAACCTATAAGGGAAAAGAATCTTAAAAATAATGTGTGTATATATATATATATATATATATATATATATATATCTCTCTGAATCACTTTTCTGTACATCTGAAACTAACACAACATTGTAAGTCAACTGTACTTCAATTAAAAAAAAAGGACATGTCTTAATTTGCTCAGCTAGTCTTCTGTTGGTTAATACATTGATCGTTTTGATTTAGTTTTACACTTTCTACATATATTTTGTGAATATAGCCATATGGTAAATTCTTAGCAGCAGAATTACGGGATCTAATACACATGGATTTTTAATTTGATAACTATTGCCAAGCCCTTCTCTAGAAACAATAAGGAATATTAAGTGCCTATTTTCCCATATCCTTGCCAGGACTGGGTGTCATTATCCAATGTTTGGAATTTTGCTATTTTAATAGACTTAAAATAATATCTATTATAGCTTTGAATTGTATTTTTTTAATTATCAAAGAGGTTGGGTATGATTTCAAATTATATTGTCCATTTATAGTTTTTTTCCCCTGTAAACTACTTGTTTGTAACCATTGTTTACTATTTGGATTTCTTCTCTTTTTGTAATTGATTGCTTGAGCACTTTGTAAAATATAGAATTGATTTGTCTACTTGCTATTTTTAAACAAATTTCCATTTGTTTTTTGGCTATGAAGATTTTTTTCTATTAGAGAATTAATAAATAAATTAATAAATTTTCTATTAGAGAATTAATAAATAAATTAATAAATAAATAAATTAATAAATTTGATAATCAAATTTATCTTTCTCTTCTGCTATGGCTTCTGCGTTGTGTAATCTTTGTTTTTCAAATTGTTCCCCAGCTGATACGTCTGCTCTATCACATATGAGAACCTTTGCTATAGACTGATTCCAATTATAAACATGTATGTGAAAATCCATATTTCTGTAAACAACCAGTGCAACTCACTCACTATATTGGAATGGAGTCTTTCCTAAGATTTGAGAATGGTTTACTATTAGGAAATTTATTAATATATTACAACACAGCAGTATTCCAAAAGACACAAAATATGGTAATTTCAACAGATGTAAAAAAATATAGGATACAAAGCAACATATTTCTTACAGATGTAAAGGAAACTCTTAGAAAACTAAGACCATAATATTTGTGTAGATGATTAAGGATAAGTGTAATAAAATATTAGCCAGCCTAATGCTTAATTGTGAAGCGCTAGGGACAATTCCAGTTAAAATTGGGAGGCTGACAGGATTCCTGTCACTGCCATCATTATTTCATATTGTTATGAACATACTGTCTGGCACAATGTGGTAGAAAATGGAAAGAGAAAATGCATGAATACTTTATGAGAGGACAAAATTATCATTATTTGCAGATGGCATAAGTAAATACAAGTGAAATTCAAGGAAATCCAACTGAAAATCTGTTAGAATTAGTGTAATTTCAGAAAGGGAATATCTCAGTCTATCGAGGCTGCTATAACAAAATATCATAGACTGGGTGGCTTGAACAACAAACATTTACTTCTCACAGTTCTGGAGGCTGGGAAGTCTAAGATCAAGGTGTTGGCAGATTCAGTGTCTGTTGAGTCCCACTTCCTGGACATAGATGGCTGTCTTCTCCCTGTGACCTCACATGGTGAAAAGGGGCAAGAGAGCTCTCTGGGGTCCATTTTATAAGGGCACTAATTCTATTCATGAGGACTCCAGCCTCATGACCTAATCACTTCCCAAAGGCCTTACCTTCAAATACCATCACACTAGGGGTTAGGTTTCAACACATGAATCTGGGGGTGGGGGGCATTCAGTCTATAGCAGACAGTCAGTTAAAAGCACAGCTATGAAAAGATTATTTTTTCTACAAACAAATAAAAATCAGGAGAATTAGTGGAAAAAAATTTCTTAGCTTCTTTCAGAATAACAACCCAAAGCAAAGGCATTGCAAAATGTTTGGAGCTTATCTGAAGAAATTTCAAAACTCAGTTAATATATAAAAGTAAATATGAGCAAAAGGATAGGCTTGTCATATTCTTAGATGGGATGGTTAAATACTTTAAAGATATTAACTCTTCTCAGGTTAATTTTTATCCTTAATATTATTTCAGTGAAAATCTCAATTCAGGGGATAATTTGGTAAAATGGTTCTGAAGTTTATTTCAAAGAGTAAATGGGTAAGAATAGCAAAAGTTATTTTGTAAAGGGATAGCAGTGCTGAGGGAGAGAGAATCTATTAGATTTCAATATGCTTCATGATGATACTGCCCTTAAAACAACACATACCTGAAGGTAAGTTTCAAAATGAGCTCAAGTGTAAGTCCACAGTGCCTCATCTGAGACTCTTGGGGCTAGATGTGTTTTGGAATTTAAAATTTGGATTCTCAAACTTTAAAAATTGTGAATCACTATGTTATATACCTGTAACTGATATACTATTGTACATCAAATATACTTCAATTAAAAAAATAAATAAAAATTGGATTTGAGTAAGGTAATTTGGTTATATCCTAAAAAAATACTTAATTCTTCCAGTTGGGTCTGGACCAGAGCCCCGTAATCAAATACACTGATATTTCTGCAATGAAACTGAATAAGATACATCAAAGTGGTAATAGCCTCTTATTGATTCAGGTCATGTTTTGCTCCCATGAATGTTCGCACCAAACTCATGATAAAAACACTTTCGGTTTCCAGAACTTTTGGAATCGTGGGTTACAGATTGTGGGACTGTAAGTATGTCAAAGACCGTGCTCCCCGGAGCTGACTCTGAAATGGAGATTAGGTTGCAGGCCATTCGTTAGGGAGTGCTGTTCGGATCAGCCAGCGTGGAAGGAGAAGATGGAAGTGAAATTGGGCAAAGGGAGCAGCTTAGGTGTGATTCTGTCCCAACAAGGGCTTCAGCCTTAAAGGGAGCTGCGGGGCTGGGACAGCCCTCAGAGTTATCCTGAACTGGGGGGAGGGGACTGGACCTTTACTCACGCATATCAACCCGTCGCTGGACGAGGGCTGTCCCTGGAAGAAGATGTGACCTAGGACAAGACATTTTTTTTTTCTGCTGAGGTGACCCCCAGAAGACATCTGGCAGCTGAGGGCTTTCTTCCTGAAGCTGAAGAATGAGTCCGTTATTCCTAAAGGGTCGCCTGAGTGATGCATCAGCATTACAGCCATGTATAGGAATTTAACATATGATAATGGAAACATCACAAACAAATGGATTAGTCAACAAATAGTTTGGAGGACGATCTCCAGTAAAATACTCACCTCATATGCAAAATAAGCACAAGATGAATTATAAAGTTAAATATAGAAAATAAACAACTAGAAAATTCAGATAAATATTCTCTAGTCTTTATAGTGGAGAAGGAATTGTAAAATGCGGAAGAAATAACCAAGTAAAAGCACAGATTTGAATACAATTAAATTAAAATTTATAATGTTAAAATCATGAATAAAATTAAAAGACAAAAACTAAATGGGGAAACATATTTGCAGCATAGGTAGTAAAAAGTTAATATACATATATATGTACTTATATATAAGTATATAGTTCATATGAATAGCTCATATGAATAAATAAGAATATCCCAATAGAAAATGAGCAAAGATTATAAATTGAGAGTTCTGTAAACACACGAAAAATATTCACCAAATAAATTTAAGGAAATCCTAATTAAAACATTGAATTGTCACTTTTTTGCCTATATGAAGTTCTAATCATTATAAAGCATAACTTTTCATATCAGCAAGGTTATGCTATTTATACCGTCAATAGAAGTATAAATTATTGCCACTTGTCTAGAAAACTTTTTGTTAATTTATTCAAGAGCCTTAAAAATCTTTCTGCCCCTTTGCCCTGAAATTCATTTTTAAAGGAATATCTGCTGAGGAAAAACTCAGCAATTCAAAGAAATATTCATGCAAGACAATTTTCATTGCCAGATTATAAAAAAATAAGTGGAGAATTGGAAACAAAATCTCAATAATGTAGAAATGCCTAATAAATTTTTATACTTGCATGAAATTAAATATCAGAGACATTAGAAAAAATAAATGATATGAAAATGCTTATAAGATTGTTACAAAGAGAAAGTAAATTATAAAGCTATGTGCAAAACATACATCATTTACCTATTTCTTTGTCTATCTGTATCTCTATCATACCTATCTATCCACTTAGAAAAGAGAGTACAAATAATAAACCAAAATGTTAATGGTGCTTATAACTGGGTATTAGGGTATAAGGGTATAGTTAACTTACATTGTCTTCTTTATACATTTACTTCAATTTCCAAATGTATAGTGAATATATTACCTTGGTAATAAAAGAGAAGTAAAAATTTATTGTAAAATAAAACAACATGCAGAACTTTGTGCCCTGCGATCTTATGTAAAAATTTTCAACCTTTAATGAGTAGAGGAAATTTCATACAATATCTTGACTCAGCCAGATCAAAATTACCTTTAAGCTCACTTGAGCTGCCTTCACTGATCTGGGGTGATTGAGGATGAGGAACCTGTCTGAGACCAGATCACTAGAGGAGCAGGGAAGGAGCAGAGCAGAACCTGAGTCCTAAGACAGTGGTTACAAATAGTCTTGAAACATCGTCTCCTTCCCTTTTTCATTCCAGAAAAGATGGCAGGGCTGCAGAATCAGGAAAACACAAGGGCACTGTGTTCCTATGGGATTTTCTTTTTTATGGGGTCCAGCCTCGTCTTGTTAATGTCCAAGAGGTTTTTCTTAGTGCAGTGCCACCCCCAGGGTGAAGCAAAGGGACAGCAGGACCTGGAGAGGAGGCTTTGCCTAGCCCCTGTGGACTAAGCCACTCTGGAACTGAAATACTGACCCTATGTGGTCCTAAGGCTCTCAGTTTCCTAAACCTCTGGTCAGTGATGACCTTTTCTAAGTACAGCCTCCACCCTGTCCCCAGGCATGCTGTACACACTGACCACTACAGTGTTAATAGCACCATCCAACAAAGTCTAAGTACAAAGAGGCCATTGCTGGCGGAGGAGACTTGGCCAATGTGTGTACCCGCTCTCGGGTCCTACTCCTACCCAAGGCTTCCCAGTTAAGCTCTCTGTGCCCATCTTGCTAACCAGCTAAGGATAATCCACGAGTGCAGCCCAAACCAAATATTAGACTATTAGTCACACTGGAACATTCCTCAGTCGTGTACATGAATAGTGTTTGTAGTTTGGGGTTATCCACATGACCCCTCGCTCATTATCACAGATGACAAAGAACCAACTGTATTCATAACCATATGAACATTACTCACACAAGCTAGATTTTATAAGCAAGAAAAAACAGAGAAAGACCAAAAACAAGATTAAAATACATGGAGCGAGCAGTGGGAGGCTGAGACAAGGGAGAGATTGTTGGGACTGGAAGAGACCATAAAGGGCAGCCTGCACTTCCAATCCCATCATTTCATGGTTTCCAGGTCTTCGTAATAAAGAGACAAAGCAGATGGTACTTGGGGCAGGGAGCTCAGAGTGGCAGTGCCAGGACAAGAACTCACTCAGATCCTCCAGCTCTTTGTGGGCTATGCATGCTCCCTGCTGCACTTCTAAGCAGTGGGAGGAAAAGAAGGTGTTGGGTGAGAGTTGAAGGAGAGAAGTGAATTCTTCTTTTTTTCCTTTTTAAAATTAATTTTTTTGGGGGTACAGTTGATTTACAATGATGTGTTAGTTTCTGCTCTACAGCAAAATGAATCAGTTATACATATACACATAGCCACTCTTTTTTAAGATGCTATTCCCATATAGGTCAATACAGAATATTGAGTAGAGTTCCCTGTGCTGTACGGTAGGTCCTTATTAGTTATCTATTTTATATATAATAGTGTGTATATGTCAATTCCAGTATGTATATGTCAATTCCAATCTCCCAATTTATCCCTCCCTCCCCCTTCCCCCTTGGTAACCATAAGTTGGCTTTCTACATCTGTGACTCTATTTCTGTTTTGTAAATAGATTAATTTGTACCATTTTTTTAGATTCCACATATAAGTGATATCATTTGATATTTCTCTTTCTCTGAATTACTTCACTCAGTATGACAATCTCTAGGTCCATCTATGTTGCTGCAAATGGCATTGTTTCGTTCTATCTTATGGCTGAGTAATAGTCCATTGAATATATGTACCACATCTTCTTTGTCCATTCCTTGGTCGATGGACATTTAGGTTGCTTCCATGTCCTGGCTATTGTAAATAGTGCTGCAATGAACATTGGGGTACATGTATCTTTTCGAATTTTACTTTTCTCCAGATATATGTGCAGGAGTGGGATTGCTGGTGGGATCATATGGTAGCTCTATTTTCAGTTTTTTAAGGAAACTCTATACTGTTCTCCATAGTGGCTGTACCAATTTACATTCCCACCAACAGTGTGGGAGGGTTTCCTTTAATTCTTTGATGGAGGTGGATGAAGAATGTAGCCTGCCATATCAGTAAACAAAGGATGTTGCCGCTACCAAGCCCTCAGCCACTGCAGCTCCCCTAAGTGTGCACGCTGATGGGATGCAGGATGGGAAAGCACAGGATGCTGGCCCTAGATAGTTAAGGTGCATATCAAAGGAATGATTTCAAAGATTCCAGGCTCTTGCATCATCTTATACATAGAAAAGTGCTAAATTCAGTAACTTGAGATATCTGGTTTTCTGTAATTAAGAGTAGTCTTTTGATGTTTCGATTACCTGGGTTTTTGTTGCAAAAACTCCCATATATCCTGGCTCCTCCCTTACCTCCTTGGAGAAGTCCCTCAGAGCTATCTGAGAGGTTGCCTCCAAGGCTTAAGTCCCTAGAAAGTCCACCAAATAAAACATAATTCCCAACTTTTAGGTTGTGCTTTTTTTTTTTTCAGTTGACAGAGGTAAAGATGAAGCCAGTCACTTGGTTTTCAAAATAAACAGGAAATGTCATCATTTCTATTTTCTGATCACTTTTGGAGTCAGTGCAGCTGCTTACATTACAAGTGGATGCACACATATCTAACTTTTTCTACATCCTCTTGCCTCTGTCTGGTTTCCTTGGGGTCTCAGGATGGCCCCGTATTTATCTGTGCTGTGATGGCTCAGTGATACCACTTCTCTGTTAGCATCCTCTCAGTCACCCCTCCCGCTTTCCTCTGGCTCCACTGGGCAGCCTGGGCTTAGGCCCTTTCTTCTTGAAGGACTGTTGTGGCCTAAACTCTCTTGAGCCCCTTGTCTCAGACCATACAGTCTAAAAGGACTGGCATCTGAGGCACCTGGTTTTCTTTCCGTGTCAGGCGAGTGCAGTTGGTGTCTGAGAACGCTGCTCTTTTTCCTGACATTACCAGGAAGAGCTCTTCCTTCTATTCAGAGGTTGTAGATTTGGAAGAATCCAGAGAAATTTGCATCGGGTTTCCCCTAGGTCCTTCTCAAAGGAGATCAGAATCCCCAATGGGCCTTGAAACTTTAAGGACAAGTTCTGTTTCTGAAACATCCTCCTAAGAATTTGCAAACCTTCAGGGCTTGATCTCGTTTAAATTCATACCTGTTATGTGGTTCCAGGGATCTTGGCCAAGTGGTCAGGGCAGGTCTCCTGACAACGCTTAGAATTCTAAGAACATGTGGGCTTTCCTGGGGTCCTCTAGTCCCTGAAATGTTACAGACAGCAGAGCAAGGGCTTGGCCCAAGTTTTCACCATCTCTCTTCTGTGCTACCATCATCTCCTTACTGCTCCCCTCCCTAATATTATTTCATCAGTGCCTGAAAAATCGCTTTTCCAACCCTCCCTTCGTGACGCTGTCAAAGCAGAAGCTTTACAGAGCAAAAATGGGATGGAGTTGTTCTCATTTCCATGACTCCTCATGGCCTGGAGGGACACACATGATCTTTGCTTGTGGTCCCTCCCCCAACACCATCTCACCTCATCTTCTGACACTGCCTGCATCTGTCCTTAAATCCTGGCCACTAATCCAAGCTGACCTCTGTGACTTTGTTGATTTAGCTCCCTCTATAGACCTGGGAAACCACCCATTCTCTGCTGGAGGAAATTTTAATGATTGTTTATTTTTTATTTTATTTTATCAGAAGATTTTTTGTTATTTAAACACATTTTTTTTAATTTTTAAAATATATTAAAAAACATTTATTTATTGGCCACACCACATGACTTGTGAGATCTTCATTCCCTGACCAGGGATTGAACCTGTGCCCTTGGAGTGAAAACATGGAGTTCTAACCAGTGGACTGCCAGGGAATTCCCTATTTTCTTAAATTTTTAAAAATTAATTAATTAATCAGTCTTTTTTATTGAAGTATAGTTGATTTACAATGTTGTGTTAATTTCTGCTGTACAGCAAAGGGATTCAATTATGAGGCCAGATCAGATGTCTTGTCTTTGGGAGAGGGTCCTTTAGAGTCCAGACCACATCGACTTGAACCCTGGTCCTCCCATGGACTAGCTCTGGGAACATAAGGAAATTTGTTATGCTGAACTTTGCTTAACTTTAACTTGTGAAAAAAAATCTACCTCATAAATTTGATAAAGGATAAACAGATGTATGTGAAGCAACCCACTTGGTACCTGTCGAGATGAATCAATAAACCTCCCTACCCCAGCCCCCTGCTGCCATTTTTCTTTTCTGTTGCCTTATTAGTCATAGTTTCCTTTTTTTTCCCTTCCGTTCTTCAAAGTTCTTTCCAAACTCTCAGAAGGGTACACTGTGCTCTTGTGTGGCCATTTGTCAGGACCGGATGCTCTTGCTAAAGGTAAGAGCTTTGAAGGCAGAACCTTGTCTTACCCCAATTTCTAGGTCTAACTCAATCTCTAGATCAAGGCAAGTAAGGACTCAAAAAAACTGGATGCACTAGTGAAAGGACAATGCAGGGAACCTCTCCAGGGGAAGGCAGAAAGGATTGAGTGCAGGCCATGTGCCTCTTAGTGGGAACCAAGTTATTCTCTATTTATTTCCCGAATTTTTGGCCACATTGGAAAGGACTTCATGGCTCAGAGTTATAGAACCTTGGGATGTCAAAGAGCTGAAGAGGGTGTCGGAGATCATTAGAGTTTTAAGCTTGCAGTTGGGCAGGCTCCAGCCCCAAGTCCAAGAGGGAGACAGACCGAGCCAGGCCCAGTCACCTTACATTCAGTCACCTGTGCCAGGGCTCTCCTGCTCTCCCATTCTGCCTCCCCCAAACCTCAGGGAGGAGGGTGAATGCTGACCCAGCAGGAGGGCTTGCAAAATTCTCATCATCTCCACTGTTTCCCAAAGGCAGAGCTTCTGTTGGACTGAGATGGAGTCTTGACATTCCTGACTGACTGGATGTAGGCGTTTTGTAATGCTTAGGAGAAGGTGGAGAAAGAATGTCCCTCTCCAGATTCCATATTTGCTGTGACCACATAACTCCCCACCTCCAAGTGCTTCTCACACTAACTTCTCTGTCTGCAGACATACCCTGCTGAGGGGCTAGCTCTCCAGCCTTTAATGAGAGCAAACCCAAGGCTTAGAGAAATGAAGCCATTTCCTTAGGATGCCTCAGTGAGTTAGTGCGGAGGCTTTAAATAGAACCCAGCTCCCTGCCACTCCCACTTCTTAACCATTAGACCACACTCTCTTCTGAGCACAGGAATGCAAGCCCTGTACATTCCTTCTAAGGACAAACTGTGCCCCTTGGAATTAGTCACTGGATTCCAGATTGAGTGGCATCAGTAAGGGAGGGAGGGGAATGAGAACCAGGAAGGTGAAAGTGACTTTCTTTCCTTCTCTATTTAGGCTGCACATTCTAGAGAGCCTAAGCGTCAGGGGGAAGTGAGCTAATCCTGCCACTTTGTGCATTTAAATGGTTACCAACGCGAGTCAGGCCCACTCATCCATGATTGCCATATGACAATGGCACTGGTGGCCAGCATTCCCTGCATGGATAGTAATGACTGGCAAGGAAAGCTCAGTCTTCTGATCCCGTTTAACAGATTCTGTTTCTCAACCTAAATGTCCATTGACAGATGAAGGGATAAAGAAGATACGGTACGTATACACAACGGATACTATTTAGCCATAAAAAGAATGAGATAATGCCATTTGTAGCAACATGAATGGACCTAGAGTTTATCACATAAAGTGAAGTAAGTCAGAAAGAGAAAGACAAATACCATATGGTATCGCTTATATGTGGAATCTAAAATATGACACAAATGAAGTTATTTACAAAACAGAAAGAGACTCACAGAAATGATAATTATGTGAAGTGATGGGGGTGTTAACTAACCCCATACTGGTAATCATTTCACAATATACAAGTGTATCAAATCAATACACTGTAATCTTAAACTTACATAATGTTATATGTCGATTATATCTCAATAAAGCTGGGAGAAAAACTACATATTTCATCAAATAAGATGCAGCTATCCTAACAAATAAAGTTCCCAACTTCTCCCCACAAGGAGGAGATGCATAATTCTAATTGTCATTGTATCTGTCACTGGCTACATTAAAAATTTCTCAAATTCTGTCATAGTCTCTACCTAAAGTTAAAATTATAAAATTAACTTCTAACAACTTGTATATAAAACAAAAATGAAAAGAAAATGATTAGCTTATATAAATATATGTACAACAAGAGAAATATGTAAAGTTACCACAGTCCTCATTTCTATAATTGGTCACAATACCATCCATAATTGACTGATATCTATGACTTTCTTCTTCCACAGTCCTTTCTGTATTTCCCCTTCCTTCAGTCAGACAGAACTTCAGCTGTTTAGGATGATTTACCTGCAAGAGGGACCCAAATCTTCATTCTCAAAAGTCTTAGTCTTCAATTGTCCTGTCCCTCCACCCTGCTTTTTTTTTTAAAGATTCTATAGTTTTCCATTAAACTTTACTATTGAAAATAGTACTAAGAGGTGCCCAAGGGAAGCCCCTGGGTTCCAGACCTAAACCTTCTTGTCCCCACTGTGAGCAGTAACTCAGTTTCCCTCTTGGAATCAGGATCATTCACTCCAGCCCATAAAGTAACCCCTCTCTCTGTCTGTTGGTTCAGTGGCATAAAGAGATCCAAACAGCCAGGTGACAGCTTCATCTTCAGTTCAGTGGAGCTTCTGTTTTAGCCCCTGGTGGAAGCATTTCTTCTCTGAGCGCTGAGACCTCCAAGCCAGCAGAACGCAAGTTTGTCAGGACGAGAAGCAAAAAGTCTACAAGTGGGTTCTTTGTTATAATAGTGGACACAAAATGTACTAACCAAAATAAATAAGTAGGAAAGTAAATAATTAAGTAAATAAGTAAATAAACATAACTTCATCAAAATTCAAAACTTTTTCTCTGTTTAAAAACCTGTTGAAAGAATGAAGAGACAACCCACCTACTGCGGGAAATATTTGAATTTCCATGATTGTTGAAGATGTAGCTTAGTGCCCATGTACTTATGAATCATTTATATTTTTCCTTTTGTGAGTGTCTGTTCAAGTCTTTTAATTGGATTCTTTGTCTTTTTGTTACTGAGCTGTAAGAATTCTTTATATATTTTGAATTCACATCCTTTGTCAGATACATGTGTTATGAATATATTTTCTAAATCTATAGGTTGCCTATTTTTTAAGTGTTTTGATGAGCAGAAGTTTTTAATTTTGATAAAATACTATTTATAATTATTTTCTCTTTGTTAGTGCCGTTGGTGTTCTCTCTAAATAATTTTTGCCTGTACCAACGTCATAAAAATATTTTCCTATATTTTCTTCTAGAGGCAATGTAGTTTTCGTTTTAATATTCAGTGTTCAGGTCTATCTATTGGAGACTTTTAAGTAAAAAACGTGACATGAACTGATTTGCATTTTAAAAGAAACACTCAACAAGTTGCTTGCATGCTGTAAGGGACAATGATAGCAACAGAGTGATTAGTTACAAGATTCCTGCAATAATCTAGATGAGAAATTTGTTGGCTTTGACCAACACATTTATTGTTAGTGGGAGATTTGGTGAAAAGTGGTTGAATCTGGGATATAGTTTGAAAGATAAGATTCCTGATGACATATAGGATGGGGGTATGAGAGAAAGAGAAGAATCAAGATGATGACAATTTTCTGACCTGTGCAGCAACCGGAAAGATAAATTGCTATTTAATTGTGCTGAGAAAGATTGGTGGGTGGAGGTGGAAAGGAATCAAGAGTTAGATTCTGGATGTATTAGGTTAGAGGTGTTTATTAGACACCCAACTGGAAATGTGGAATAAGCAGTTGTGTGTTAACAGCCTGGAGTTCAGTACTGAGATCCAGGTGAGAGCTATGCATGAGAGTTTCTCAGAATGTGGATGATGATTAAAGCCATGAGATTATTTTTTTTAATTTATTTTATTCAAGTATAGTTGTTTTACAACATTGTATTAATTTCTGGTGTACAGCAAAGTGACTCAGTTATACACATATATACATCCTTTTTCATATTCTTTTCCAATATCACAAGATATTGAATATAGTTCCCTGTGCTATAGAGTAGAACCTTATTGTTTATCCAGTCTATACATAATAGTTTGCATCTAAAGCCATCAGATTAGATGTCGTTACCTAGGGAGTGGGTATAGATAATATCAAGTAGGACCAGCTCTGAGCTCTAGAACACTCCAATATTAACAGGTCAGGAGAAGAAAATCCAGCAAAGGAAACTGAAGACTGAGAATAAGTGATATTAGGGCTAAAATCAAGAAAGTGTGGTGTCTTAAAAGTGAGATACAGAAAATATTTCCAAAAAGAGTGATCATGGTGACAAATGGTAAAAGTTTCAGTAAGGTCATGACTGAGAACTGACTTGGTTACATGGGGGTCATAGACGCCTTGACAAGAGCAGTTTTTGTGGAATAATAGGGCATAGCATCTAACGTGGAGGGAGAAACCAGAAAAGGGCTGGTAGACTGTGAGAAGAGGGACATCTCAATACAATCAAAAAACAATTGTAGGGAATAAGGGAATACAAGAGCTGTATGGACAGAATGTCATCAGAGACTTTAAGCCTTCAGAAGGGAAGCCATTCTGTATCATGACAACTGTTAGAGTGTGGCCATGGGTTTGCTCATCTGGCTTAAGCAGAGAGGAAGAACTTTGGAGCTAAGGAGTTAAATCACTGTGAAGGCCAGTCTTGGATGGGTTACATGCACGGACATTGATGTTGCCCAGGGAAAGACAGGCACTGAGGAGGAACAAGCACTGAACCCAACAAAGCAAGTCAAGTTCTCAGCATGGGCTGAGGGCTAATAGGAACACCCTTTATCATGAAGGAAACGCCATTGTACTATTCAACCACAGCCAAAATACACACCAGCCACCCTTTCTTCCCCCATTATCAAGATGGAACATGTAAGGAACAAACAGCTGCTCGGAATTTTAGGGATTTACCAAAAAGAACAAATGTGTCCTGCCATGTGGGCTGCGTCATGCCATTCCTCAAAGAGCTAAGTGATTCATGGCTATGAATCACCCGTGACATCTGTCACACTGGGTCTCAGAAGCTGTTGTGGATTTGCACTGAGGCTGACCTTGCTTTTTAGGTCCCTGTGTGTAGGGTGTGTGTGTGTGTGTGTGTGTGTGTGTGTGTGTGTGTGTGTGCATGTACATGCTCATTGTCATATCATTATAAATTGAGGAATTTGACACTTTTTAATTTAAAATCGTTGGAGATTAAAAAAAAACATCAAATGAGGCTGAATGCTCAGATTTGGCTTTCCTTCCTATCTTTATAGAAAAGAGCTATTAATAAAATCTGACTCCTAAGCCATCCTCTGGTCCTCTACTGAGGTCGAAGGTAGTATTTCAGGTGGATATATGGCTGATTCCTTACACTTTAAAACAAGAATAAAATATACTACTTCATTCACTTTGACTAGGGCATGTATTTCAGTTCCCCTGGGCTTGGAATTAATGTCATATAGAATCCCATAGAAGCAGCTGGGATCCTCTGAGACCACGGGAGATGTCACATCAAAGCCATAAACAACCAACGTCAGGTTCTTACATAAAAATCACAAAACTGAACTGCTGTGGGGTATTGACATGAAACAGATCAGGGTTTCAGTGTCAACTCAGGCCCAGGTATGTCCTGAAAACAGCCTAAGTCTGCCTCCCCTGAGATTCTATATCATCTTTTGTAAAAATAGAGATAATACTACCCAAGTTAGAGGATCACTGCATTAATTAAATGACTAGACGTAAGTGAAAGCCTCTGACACCAGGCTAAGTAAGTACTGGCTTCTTTTCCTTCTTCCCATCATCTTGCTTTCATCAATAGGAGTAAAACCTATTCTTTCTGCTACAAAACCCAAAAAGACATGCATTAGAAAATCCTCTGAAAATTATGAACTCTGTCATTGTATCATCCTAGTCCAAAGCAGCTGTGCTCTCTTTAGGTCCAAGCTGGGTTCAAATTTCAGCTTTACAACTTGGCTTTGGGCAACCAATGTACATAGCTTCAGTTTTCTCTTCTGTACAATGGGATAATAATAGCCTCTAACTCAGGTGGTTGTCAAAGAAAAGTTTTAATGAAAGAAGGCACACAAAGTGCTTGGCATAGTTCCTATCACATAGTCGTGTACACTCAGGAGCTGCCTTTTAATAATTTTCTGTATCATCCTGATTCTACCCATTAGCACAGAAGTGAGAGAGAGAGAGAGAGAGAGAGAGAGGGAGAGAGAGAGAGAGAGAGAGAGAGAGAAGGAGAAACCAAAACTGTTTTGGAGGCCTTGCTCTTGTCTTGGTAATGGAAGAGCTGGTCCTTAATCCCATTCTAAACATCCGTGGCCTCTTTGGTTCCTACACCTGACCCCCTACCTCACCTGGAGGTTTTTTACCCTCTGTATGTAACACAACCCCAGAGAGCACAAATGTCACCATCACTGTGACAGTGAATGGTTGGAGAGGAGAGGAGCTCTCTGAGAGATGTACTTCACACACACACACACACACACACACACACACACACACACACACTCCAGCTTGGAAACCCAGAGCAGAGGGCCTAGAAGCCCTACAAAAATGAAATTTTTTTTTCTAAGTTTGACCCAGCCAATTCTAATTAAGAAAAACAAAAAACAGAAAACCTCTGAGTTCCAGAACAATGGTATGAAGTGGCCAGGATGGCCACAAAACACCAGGCAGCACCTCCTGACCCAGGCGGGAAGATAGAGCCCCGCGCCTGCCACAGAGAGCCAGTTCTGGAGGCGCTCAGCACCGGGTGGTGGCGGGAGCCCACATTTCTGAGATTCTGCAGAAGTATCATTTGAAGGGTGACAGGTCTACTTGTGTTGTGTTTTGTTTAGTTTTTAAAATCAAATAGAAGTTACACATGTGTCTGTGTTGATATGTGTTTTTGTGGGGAGTAGTGAAAGATGTATCAGAGTTACTCAGAAAGCTCTGATAAGGTAAACAGCTAACCTTTCCCCTACCGGTCCCTAAAATGCCAGGATTCTGATTCAGTCATTCTGAGGTGACATCTGGACGTAAGTCTTTTGATAAAGGAGCCAGGCTAATTCTGACACCACCCCCTCCAGTTGAGAGAATCAGTGATAAAATATCCATGGGGCCATATCTATCTACTCACAAGCAGTTTGTTTAAAGTAGAAAGTTAAAGAACACAGAACTCTTCCAGGCACGGCAGGGGCATTCAATCTACAAGAGGCATCCATGTCACCTGTTAATATTTTTCTACCAAAGCCTACACAACACCGTCTTGAATCTACCTTTTCTTTCCCTGCATTGCTTTAATCCTCTTTCTGTTTTTATTCATTGCCTTTCTCCCCTTCTTTTCCTCCTATTAGCCCCTGTGGGGCTCATCGGGGGAGCATTAAGGAAGCCTGCATTTGCTGCTGCCTTATCTTAATGCCCCACCATCACATGCCTCCCTGGAACATTTAGCCCCTTCACTGTGATGCTCTCTGGCTGTTTCCCACAGCCCTGCAGGGAAGAGGCTCAGCTGAGCCCGCCCTCTCCTTATTGGCGACACACTGACCTGCCTGGGCTGTTCCCTGCTCTTCCCTGCTGCCCTCACCCACTGCTCTGAGGAGAGCAATGGTTTTCAAACTTAAATTTCATCAGAATTCCCTGGACGAATTGTTAGACCCCTAGGTCCCTTCTCCAGACTTTCTGATTTGTAAGTCTGGGGTGGAGCCCGAGAATTTACTTTCCTAACCATTTCCCAGATGATACAAATGCCACTGGTCCAGGGACCACACTTTGAGAACCACTGATGAAGAGGCAAGGACAGACTTGGGGAGCAAACTCACTTGGCTTCCATTACAAGTATAGCCACTGGCCAGCTGAGTGACCGGGACAACCTATGAGCCCTCTGAGAGACTCAGTTTTCTCAGCTGTAAAAATATGATGATAATAACCTTACAGAACTGTTTTAGGGATTAAATAAGATATTGTCTTCCTGGCCTCTGTGAGAAGCAGAATTTTTAGTTTAATTTTATTTTTTTACATATATATTCTTTTTCACATTCTTTTCCATTCTAGTTTATCCCAGGGTATTGAATCTAGTTCCCTGTGCTCTACAGTAGGACCTTGTTGTTTATCCATTCTCTGTATAATAGTTTGCATCTGCTAATCCCAAACCCCAGTCCTTCCCTCCCCCACCCACTCCCCTAGCAACCCCAAGTCTGTTCTCTGTCTGTGAGTCTCAGAAATGATAATTGTCTGTAAGTCTCTTCTTCTGTGGGGAGAACATTGAAGATCTACGCTCTCAGCAAATTTCAAGTAAATAATACAGTCATGTTAACTATAATCACGTTAGACCCCCAGACGTACTCATCTTATATCAAAGTTTGTATTCTTTGACCAACATTTCCCCATGTACCCCACCCTTCAGCCCCTGGAAACCACCATTCTACTCTCTGTTCTATGAGTTTGGCTCTTTTAGATTCCATGTAAAAGTGAGATGATACAGTATTTATCTTTTTCTGACTTATTTCACTTAGCATAATGCCCTAAATGTTCATCCACATTGTCACAAATGGCAGGATTTCCTTCTTTCTCATGGCCGAATAATATTTTGTTATGAGGAAGAAGGTTATTCTGCATATATAATCTCATATATATGTATATATATTATATAGTACATAGATAATACACACACACACACACACACATACACACACATATATACATCAAATCTTCTTTATTCATTCATCTGTGGACAGCCACTTAGATAGTTAGATTGTTTCTATATCTTAGCTAATAAAGAATAATGCTGCATTAAGCATGGGAGTGCAGATATCTCCTCTATATCTTGTTCTCATTTCCTTTGGATATATACCCGGAAGTGACATTACTGGATCGTGTGGTAGTTCCATATGGTAGTTCTATTTTTAATTTTTTGAAGAACCTCCATACTGTTTTCCACAGTGGCTGCACCAATTTACATTCCCACCAACAGGGCACAAGTGTTCCCTTTTCTCCACATCCTTTCTAGCACTTGATATCCCTTGTCCTTTGACAATAGCCATTCTAACAGGTGTGAGATTATAGCTAGCGTGGTTCTGTTTTGCATTTCCCTGATGATTAGTGCTACTGAGCACTTTTCATGTACTAGTTGGTCATTTGTATGTCTTCTTTAGAAAAATGTTTATTTAGTTTCTCTGCTCACTTTTAATTGAATTTGAATTCAATTTTGAATTGAATTGAATTTTGTTATTATTGAGTTGTATGGGCTCCTTATATTTTTTGATATTAATCTCTTATCAGGTATATAATTTGCAAATATTTTCTCCCATTTAGTAGGTTACCTTTTCATTGTGTTAATTGTTTCTTTGCCTGTGCAGAAGCTTGTTAATATTGCTTGTGTTGCTTATGCTTTTGGTGTTATATGCAAAAAAGTAGTATTGCCAAGACCAGTATCAAGGAAGTTTTCCCCTATGTTTTCTTCTAGGAGTTTTATGGTTTCAGGTATTAGGTCTAAGTCTTCAGTCAATTTTAAGTTAATTGTTGTGGGTAGTGTAAGATAGGGGTCTGATTTCATTCTTTTGCATGTGATTATCCAGTTTTCTCAGCATCATTCATTGAAGATACTATCTTTTCCCTACTGTGTGTTCTTGACTCCTTTGTCATAAGTTAATTTACCATATATGTGTGGGTTTATTTCTGGGCCCATGATTCTGTTCTATTGGTCTATGTGTCTGTTTATATGCTAGTAGCATTCTGTTTTGATTACTATAGCCTTGTAATAGAGTTTGAAATCAGAAGGTGTGATGTCTCTGGCTTTGTTTTTCTTTCTCATTATTTCTTTGGCTATGTAGTCTTTTGTGGTCCATACAAATTTTAGGACTGCTTTTTCTACTTTTGTGAAAAAATGTCATTGGAATTTTGATAGAGATTATATCAAATCTATAGATGATTCTCTGTAGTATAGACATTTTAACAGTATTAATTCTGATTCATGAACACAGAATCTTTTCCAATTTGTATCTTCTTTAATTTCTTTCATCAATGTCTTACAGTTTTTAATACACAGTTTTTCACTTTCTTGATTAAATTTAATCCTATGTGCTGCTGTTGCATGGAATGTTGTGTATATGTCTGTTAGGTTCAAGTCAAATATTTCATTATTGATTTTCTGTCTGAATGATCCATCCATTGTTGAAAGTAGAGTATGAATCCCACACTATTATTATACTGTTGTCTATTTCTCTCTTCAAATCTGCTAGTACTTCCTTAATAAATTTAGGTGTTCTGATGTTGGATGCATATATATTTATGATTGTTAGATTCTCTTGATTATTTGACCCCTTTATCATTATATAATGACATTTTTTGTCTCCTGTTACAGTTTTTGGCTTTAAGTATATTTTTTCTGATATAAGTGTAGTTACCTCTGCTCTATTTTCATTTCCACTTGCATGAAGTATCTTTTTCCATCCCTTCACTTTGAGCTTCTATGTGTCATTAAAGCTGAAATGAGTCTTTTGTAGGCAACTTATTATTGGGTCTTTTTTAAAATCCATTCAGCCACTCTGTGTCTTTTGTTCGGAGAATTAAATCCATTTATTGTTATGTTAATTACTGATGGGTAAGGACTTACTCATGCCATCTTATTAATGTTTTATGGCTGTTTTGTAGTTCCCTTGATCCTTTCTCTCTTTTTTGCTACTTTCCTTTGTGAATTGATGATTTTCCATAGTGGTAGGCTTTGATTCCTTCGCTTTATCTTCTGTGAATCTACTGCAGGTTTTCGCCTTGTGGTTGCCATGAAGCTTACATAAAATATCTTATAGATATAACAGTCTATTTTACACTGATAACAGTTCAACTCTGATCTCATACAGAAACTCTACCCTTTTATTCCTCCTTATATATATATATATATATATTTTTTTTTTTTTTTTTTTTTTTTTTTTGGTACGCGGGCCTCTCACTGTTGCGCCCTCTCCCGTTTCGGAGTACAGGCTCTGGATGCGCAGGCTCAGCGGCCATGGCTCAAGGGCCCAGCCGCTCCGCGGCATGTGGGATCCTCCCGGACCGGGGCACAGAACCCGCGTCCCCTGCATCGGCAGGCGGACTCTCAACCACTGCGCCACCAGGGAAGCCCCCTAACAGTTTTATCTTTATGTGCCTTAGAGAGAATCTCTTTGAGTTTTTTGGCTGACCTACAAACTTTGTGAACTTGAAAATCTAAATCTCTCCCAGATTTGGGAAGTTCTCCACCATCATTTCTTCAATAAGCTTTCTGCCTTCTGGAAATCTTTTTTTTTTTTTTTTTTAACATCTTTATTGGGGTATAATTGCTTTACAATGGTGTGTTAGTTTCTGCTTTATAACAAAGTGAATCAGTCATACATAAACATATGTTCCCATATGTCTTCCCTGTTGCGTCTCCCTCCCTCCCACCCTCCCCATCCCACCCTGGAAATCTTTTGATAGTATCCCATAGATCATGTAGTCTTTCGTCACTCCTTATCATTCTTTTTGCTTTGTTGTCCTCTGACTGGATAATTTCAAAGTTTCTGTCCTCTAACTCACTGATTCTTTCTTCTGCATTATCCGTGTTACTGTTGATGTTCTATATTGTTCTTTTCATTTCATATTTTATTCATAGTATTCTTCAGCCCAGAATTTTTGTTTGCTTCCTTTTTATGATTTATGATTTCTCTTTGTTAAAATTTTCATTTTGTTCATGTATCATTTTCCCGATTTTATTTTTCCTGTTTTTCCACCACCCAGTCATGCAGCTCATGATTCTGTGTTTTCTTGTAGGTCATTGAACTTCCTTAAAACAGTCATTTTGAATTCTTCATCAGGAAAAAAACACAGACCTCCGTGTCTTTGGTATTGGTTACTGGAGGATTATTGTGATACTTTGGTGCTGTCATGTTTTCTTGGATTTTCATATTCCTTGGAATTTTGCATTGCTGTCTTTGCATTTGAAGTCACCTTCACCAGTCTTCACTAACTACCTTCAGGAGAGAAATACCTTCCATCAGCCCAGCTAGGAATTCTGAGACCTTCTATGAATACACCTGCTCCGTGCTTTTGCTCCCTCTTGTGGTAGAATTCTTAAGCTTACATGTTTTCTCTCAATTCTGCAATGCACCTGGTTGGTTGCTGACAGCCTCCCTGTTACTTTACCAAGAGTGGTGCTAAAATTCAAGTTTGTTGTCCTTCCCTGGCCCACAGATTCTGGCTGGCTTTCTGTGTGTGCTTACTAGCTGTCTGTCAAAGTTCACTCTCACTGCTGCTTTCAGGAACATACACAGGGGGCTGGGTGGGGGTGTGTTGGGGTGACATGGGTCATTTGTCAGGATACATGGGCAATGCAACCCCAGTGGCTTGTGGTTGAGCTTCTTGACAGAGTTGGTGATACAGTTAGTAGGGTCTGCATCCCTTTAATGCTCTCTGAGAGTTCTATCTACCACTCTCTCAGGTTTTTTCCATCATCCAGTCATGTAGCTCATGATTCAGTAATCTGGGTAGAGTGGGAGAAATATGCTTCTTTTGCGGTGCCTCACACAGCTGGAGAAGCTGGGTGCTCATTCACCTGCTCTCCGTTTCTCCTATGAGAAAAATGATGGGCTGAGAAGAACTTTCTTATCCCTGAGCTGTGCCTCCTTGGTAGGGGGTGTGGTGTGGGTAAAGTCAAACTGTTCCTCTTACCCTCTCCATTTTATCCAAACATATTTTTTGCTCCAGTGTTGTGCTGGTACATCTCCACTGGAAACTTGATTTCCACAAAGGCTTTCTCTTCCATAGGTGGTTGTCTAAGATGGTGTTTTTCAGGGACCCCTAGACTACAGCCATGAAGGGCTGGGACTGTTTCACAAACCCTTGCAGGGTTCACAGGCATGACTATGGTCTTTCTGTGTCCCTTTGTGTATGGTGCTAGATCCCACAGCTCCCACAAAGGCAGTTTTGTCTGTGGATGGATGCTAAGTTTTTGTTGAGGGGGAGGGGAATGATGAGGGTTGTCTTATTCATGAGGGTGTGTCTTATTCAGCCATGTTGCTGACTTCTCTCTCTTCCTGTTTCTCTGTCTAGCTATCTTGTTGTTTTCTTGCTGTACGGAAGTTCAAATGTGTATAGAAAGGTGCATGTAGAGACTGTGCAGCCAAAGGAGTTAACTATGCCAATTCTCAACTTATTGCCTCTCAGCACCAAGTCTGTCCGTCATTCCCTGCTCTGCAATAATGAAGAGGAGCCCTATAAACATTTTTTCTCCTGTGTCAACTGACATGATGTTAAGCTTTGTCAGTAGAAGGAATTGGAAAAATACTTCAGGAAGAAGGGGTTTCTCCTTCTGGTTCCAGTGTGTTTGTTTCATCAGCCGCCTTCAGCACACATGTTTTCTCTAGTGCCCAGCTCCTGCAGCCCCGGCAGGTTTCCTAGCAGCTAGCTTCCATTGCACATGGTGACCCTCAGTAATTAGCAGGCAGCAGTTTTTCCTGGTACCTCCCGAGGCTGCTTTGCAGTAGAGTACCACCAGTGAGATACCTCTCTATAAACAGTTTCCCGTGTTTAGAATTCCCTATTCTTTACTTCCAGAAATAATTTTTTTTTTTTTTGCGGTACGCAGGTCTCTCACTGTTGTGGCTTCTCCCATTGCAGAGCACAAGCTCTGGACGCGCAGGCTCAGCGGCCATGGCTCATGGGCCCAGCCGCTCCGCGGCATGTGGGATCTTCCCAGACCGGGGCACGAACCCGTGTCCCCTGCATCGGCAGACGGACTCTCAACCACTGCGCCACCAGGGAAGCCCCAGAAATACAAATTCTTGAAGTCCCAATGCAAAAGCTGCCTCCACGAAGTCTTCCCTGATCCTTCTAGTCAAAATGGATTATCTTTTTTTTTTTTCCAAATGGCCACTTTATGGCACTTTTATGTATGTTCCCTTTCTATTTTATGTTGTACTTATTTGTGTATTTATCTACCAGAGTACAATATAAACCGAGAGCTTAGGAGAATGATTTGAAAATGGCAGGCACCCAGGAAATCTGAATGAGTCAATTAATATGGCATAATGCCGTATTATACAATAAGGAAATAGTCCTAGGTACAGTAGGATTTTGTGGAATACTGAGATGTATGTAGACTGGAATAACCCAAGAAGTTTTCATGGGGAAGAAATAGCTGTTTCTTGAAAGATGTATGGGACTAAGAGAGGCAGAAGGGTGGAAGGTAGGGCTAGGAGAGACTCCATGGTGTGGAAAGCAGCATGATCAAGTGCTCTGTGTTATCATTTGTCTGAAGAACAAGGAGAAGACTGACCTACCTGGAGTGGAGGACCTTTGCCGGGAACAGTGAAAGCTTGCATATGGAGGCAAGTATGGGCCTTGGAAGGTGTTACAAAATGTTCTATGAGCTGAATCATACAAACCTTTCCTACACACTCACATATTTTAACTGAATTGTGCATTTTTTACATCATTCACAAATAAGGGGAAAGGAAAAATAAGGGGCTACCACTACTTTACCCACCATTCTCCCACTGTTGCAGAGTAGGAAAATCTCATTAAATAGATAATCAAGATTTTTCCAGATATATGTGGTTGAAGGTGGTTGCTGTGTTTATGGCTGCCCCTGGACCATGATGTAAATGCTTTGGACCCTTTCACAAAGATCTTTATTCAGGGAGAAAGTTGAAGTAGATTGATTGAAGTCTTCATGTAAACAATGTGACTGGAAGGCCATCCGAAGCAGTGACCAAGGTTACTCCATCCTTAGTGCGCATCACATCTTCTCCTGTGCACCCATCCAGAGCTGAATTGAGACTAGCCCACCTCCTTTCAGGCTGTGACATCGGGAGAATGGGGTCAGCAGTTACCTAATTTACCCCGTGATCAGCAGATGAATGAGACGTGGGATGTGACAACTATTGTCTAAACTGCTTTATCTTATTTGCAATACAAATTCACTAAATCAGTACAGACTTCTCCCAGGATCTTGCTAGCCAGTGCAAAATCTCTTCTAATTCTTTGTACATCTTTTAGAAAATCATATTCAGTATATAACCCTGAACATAAAGTCTGCGACTTTGTGGGGGTGGGGGTCTAAGTTAAGTTTCTGTACCAAGAAGATAGAAAGTTACAATAATTTTAATACAACAGAATTTTGTTCCTCTCCCACTTAATAGTCCAAAGGGGAGTTGTCCTGAGCTGGTAGGATATTTCTTTGCCACAAAGTTATTGAAAGACTCAGTATGAAATGTGGTTCTGGGTCCAAATTGGCTGCTACATGTGTTATCATTTCTATACCAGCAAGAAAGGTGAAAAAGGAAAGGATAAGAAATTATCCTTTTAAACACAGTCTAGAAGTTGTAAACATCATTTCCAGTTATATTCAACAGACTGGAATGGTATCATGTGACCACTCCTAGTCGCAAGGGAAGCTAGGAAACATAGTATCTATTTGGACAGACTTGCACCCTGCTAAAATTCAGGTGGTTCTATTAAGGGGAAGAAACTTTGAACAGATCCTGGGAGATAATTAGCAATTTTTTGTATCTAATGTCTTTTATTTTTTATTTGTATTTATTTATTTATTTATGGTACGCGGGCCTCTCACTGTTGTGGCCTTTCCCGTTGCGGAGCACAGGCTCCGGGCGCGCAGGCTCAGCGGCCATGGCTCAGGGGCCCAGCTGCTCCGCGGCATGTGGGATCTTCCCAGACCGGGGCACGAACCCGTGTCCCCTGCATCGGCAGGCAGACTCTCAACCACTGCGCCACCAGGGAAGCCCTGTATTTATTTTTATTGAGGTATAATTGACACACAACATATTCGTTTCAGATATATAATACAATGATTTGTATATATTGCAGAATGATCACCACAATAAGTCTAGTTAACATCTGTTACCGTGCATAGTTACAGAATTTTTTTTCCTGTAATGAAGACTTTTAAGATTAATCTCTTAGCAACTTTCAAATATGCAGTAAAGTATTATTAACTTTAGTTGCCATGCTATACATTGTATCCCCATGACATTTATTTTGTAACTGTAAGTTTGTTCCTTTTGGCTACCTTCATCCATTTTGCCCACCCCAGCCCCGCCTCTGGCAACCACCAATCTGTTCTTCTCTGTATGTGTGAGTTTGCTTTTCTTTTCTTTCAAGATTTAACGTACAAGCGAGATCACATGATATTTGTCTTTCTCTGTCTGACTTATTTAACACAATACCCTCAAGGTCTATCCATGTTGCTGCAAATGGCAAGATTTCATTCTTTTTTATGGCTGAATAATATTCCATTATATATGTATTCCACATCTACTTTATCTATTCATTCATCCATAGACATGTATTGTTTCCATATCTTGGCTCTTATAAATAATGTTGTAATGAACATGAGGGTGCATATATCTTTTCCAGTTAATGTTTTTGTTTTTCTTCAAATAAATACCCAGAAGTAGAATTGCTGGATCATATGGTAGTTCTATTTTTAATTTTTTGATGAACATAAATTCTGTTTTCCATAGTGGCTGCACCGGTTTACGTTCTTGCCAACAGTGCACAAAAGTTTCCTTTTCTCCACATTCTTGCCAACACTTAGTATTTCTTGTCTTTTTGATGCTAGTCATTCTAACAGGTGTGAAATGATATCTCATTATGGTTTTGATCTGCATTTCTCTGATGATGAGTAATATTGAGCATCTTTTCAAGTACCTGTTGGCCGTCTGTATACCTTTGTTGGAAAAATGTCTATTCAGGCTCTCTGCCCATTTTTTAAGTAGAAGTGTTTGGTTTTTTTGCTATTGAGTTGAATGAGTTCTTATGTATTTTGGATATTAATCCCTTATCAGATATATTTTTAAATGTATTTTTCTATTTAGTAAGTCTTTTAATTTTGTTGATGGTTTCTTTTGCTGTACAGTAGCTTTCTAGTTTGATGTAATGCCACTGGCTTATTTTTGCTTTTGTTGCCTCTGCTTTTGGTGTCAGATCCAAAAAATCATCACCAAGACTGATGTTAAGGAGCTTACCACCTATGTGTTATGTTAGGAGTTTTATGGCTCAGGTCTTACGTTCAACTTTTTAATCCATCTTGAGATAATTTTTGTGTGTGGTGTAAGATAGTGTTCCAATTTCTGTCCAGTTTTCCCAACATCATCTATTAAAGAGACCATCTATTAAATATCCCCATTGTATATTTTTTTGCTGCCTTTTCATAAATTAATTGGCCATATATGCATGGGTTTATTTCTGGGCTGTCTATTCTGTTCTATTGATCTATGTGTTTGTTTTTTTGCCAATACCATACTGTTTTGATTCTACTATTTCCTATTTCCCAAAGGGAGATCCTTAAAGGAAAATTCTGTGGAAAATTCTCTCCCAATAGGAGCTAACACCTGCTTCCCCTTTCCCTCAACCTCCCACAGTGAGATGATAATTATAAAAGTCTTTAGGCATCTCTTTAAAGAGGCTCTTTTTACAAGTTGAGGTGTCCAGAATTAATTATTGGGTCATTGATTTTCAAATTTGTCAGATGAAAGTGTTGGGGCTCAGGGAAAGCCACCCCCAAATATGCCACAATGGGATATTGATTATTTTGCAGTGAAGTTACTTGAGAAACAGCCCGTGCAAGAAGGGTACTCTGAGATTCCCCTCTGTCTCCCTAAAAACAGGAAATAACTCTATGTGAAAGCTACCCTCCTAGTACGAGGAGGAAGGGGGACACCCTTAAACCACCAGAGATAGGAAACTCAGAGCCCAAAAGGCTGTATGAACAACTCTTTACCCTTTTTACTTCTTTACTAAATTACTACCCCAATCCCAAACTCTGTTTAGAGTCTTCACTAATTAAGCACCCAAGCCTAAGTTTCTTTGTCTTGTCAGTTCTTCACAGGTTTATTATTTCTTTGTCTAAAAACTATAAAAGCTTCCTGCCTTGGCCACCTCTTAGGTCCTACTTCTATGAGACCTCGGTACATACAAATTAATTTTTTTCTCCTGTTAATATGTCTTGAGTCAATTTAATTATTAGACCAGCCAAACAAACTCAAGAGGGTAGGAGGGAAATTCCCCCCCCACCAGCAACAGAGAAATGGAAAGTCATGTAAGTGATGGAAATTAAAAATGTAGATGCATTTAACTCCCCTAGAAAGTGTAAGAATTTTATCAGTCCCCAAAATGGTTATACTATGACTATACCATATTTTTCTAGTAGGAAACTACACACGTATACTTATTAATAAAACAAGTAGCTACAATGAAAATGATGAAAAACCTGAGCTGCCCAAATAAGTATGGTTCATGATTTCTGAGCTTTTCTATTAATTTTAATTGTGTATTATTTTTTCATTATTCGGTCATCTGTCAGGACCTGCCACCAGTCAAACAGTGGCAAGTGTAGAAGACTATATAATACAAATAGGAGAAAAGTCTAAAATTGCAAAGAAAGTCTTAGTTATCAACTTAACGTTTCTGTGATTTGAAAAAAGACTGGCATTATTTAATTTTATCAACAGAGTACTTCTGCCAAATGAGGAAAAAAACACATTCCATGGGAGACAAATTCCAAGAACCTCTGGAGTGAGCGGTAGACAGTAATTACTAATACTTGATCAAAGTAATTATAAAATAAATGTGATGTTTTAAAGGTGGATTAATTTGGCAACTATGTTGAAGATGGATAGGAATAGATGAAGAAAAATAAGGCATGGTGTGCAGACACTGCTGCATTGCCTCAGTGTGGCAGGTTCTTGATGAGGGGAGTGATAGAAGAAGTGGAGGGAAAAGTGTGAGAGTGAGAGTCATCACAAGGAAAGGAACGTGAGGACTTGAAGAGTCATTCACGATAGTAAATGATGAAGATGACACTTCTAGGTTGGGTAAATGAGAAATTCACTAAAAATAGGAAGTTTGGAAAAGAAAGTTTGAGGAGTAAAAGTGAATGTGTTTTTATATATTTTATTGGAAATGATGGTATAAAACTTAATAAAAATGAGAATATAAAAAAAGATGGTAATGGCCGACAACCATATGAAATGATGCTCAACATTGCTAATCATTAGGGAAATGCAGATCAAAACCACAGTGAGATATCACCTTACACCAATTAGGATGGCTACTCCCCCCAAAAAAGAAAATAACAAGAGCTGGTGAGGAAGTGGACAAATCGGAACCCTGGCACACAATTGGTGAGAATGGAAAGGGTGCAGCCACTATAGAAAGCAGTATGGCAGTTCCTCGAAAAATTAAAAATAAAATTACCATAGCATTTAGCAATACCACTTCTGGGTATATACTCCTCAAAATTGAAAGCAGGGTCTCACAGATATATTTGTGTGCACATGTACATAGCAGCATTATTCTCAACAGCTGGGAGACGTAAGCAGCCCAAATACCCGTCAATGAATGAATGGATAAACAAAATGTGGTATATACTACAATGGATTATCATTCAGCCTTTACAAGAAAGGACATTCTGACACATACTCCAACCTGGACAAACCTAAGGGACATTATGCTAAGCGAAATAAGCTAGTCACAAAAAGACAAAATACTGTATCATTTGACTTATGAGGTATATAGGGTAGTCAAATTCATAGAGAAAGGAAATAGAATGGTGGTTACTGGGGGCTAAGGGCACTGTGAAATGAGGATTTGTTTAATAAGTATACAGTTTCAGTTTTACAAGATGGAAAGAGTTCTGGAGATTGGTTGCCCAACAATGTGAGTATATTTAACACTACCAAAATGTGCACTTAAAAATGATTTAGATGGTAAGTTTCATTTTATGTGCATTTTGCCACAATAAAAATAAAAATATGGTACTGTAGTGTGGTGACAAGTGGAGAACATAAAAAAATATATTTGAAGTTAGCAGAGTTTTTGATGAAGTAATAGAATGTTCTATTTTGTGATGTACCCACACAGTGGTGGGAATTTTAGAAGCCATCTTTCTATGTAATCATTATTAATGTTTTATAAAGTTGGCATTATTTTTAAAGATGAGACTAGTAAGATTTAGAGAGATTAAGTAACCTGGAAAGGACCCCCAGCTGGCCTGTGGTAATGCCAGGCTTTGGGCTCTCCAAGGTAGGCTGTTTCAAGATGCCATGTCATCTCTGTTGCAGAAAGGAGTTGAAGCCAGAGCTCAGGGAGAACCACAGATAGGTCCAGGAGGGAAGAGGGAAGTCAGGGAAGATTCAGCAGAATTGCAGTTAGAGAGGGAAAGATGGCTAGGATCAGAAAATTGCGGTGCTGGAGTCCAAGAGAGAATTCCAAGGAGACAATGAAAGGTTCAGAAGTGTTTCTGCCTATTTTTATGTAATTGCTTATCACACTACCTTTGTACTTAATTACCTCAATTTTGTGCAGAAAAGAAAGCTAGATGGGCCTCATTTGCTTTAATTCTGCTTCTATTATGTTTACTATTGTAAAGTTCCACTTTAGAAAGTCACTCTGGGGACTTCCCTGGTGGCACGGTGGTTGAGAATCCGCCTGCCAATGCAGGGGCCACGGGTTCGATCTGTGGTCTGGGAAGATCCCACCTGCCGCAGAGCAACTAGGCCCGTGCGCCACAACTACTGAGCCTGCGCTCTAGAGCCCGCGGGCCTAGAGCCCATACTCCTCAACAAGAGAAGCCACCACAATGAGAAGCCTGCGCACCGCAGGGAAGAGTAGCCCCCGCTCGCCGCGACAAAACCTTCACGTAGCGACGAAGACCCAATGCAGCCAAAAATAAATAAATTAATTAATTAATTTTAAAAAAAGTCAGTATGTGCTGCTATTTAATTCTTTATTATATTGTTTGATCCTACTGAAAATACTCACTATTGGTGTCGCTTAAAATATATTTTCACTTAACTACCTGATGCATTACCCTGGGAAAACAGATTTACCCAAGTTGGATTCCCATACCACCCTTCCCTATTACTGCCCCTTCCATCACTCCCTATGCACGCACACACACACACACACACACACACACACACACCGCATGATGTACTAGCTGTCTCCAGGCGGTCTTATTACTCAATGTTTTTGAAGGGTAGCAGAATATGCTACCCAAAATACATCCTTTAGCATAAGGATTCTTTTAAGAAACTGTAGATCCAGGAATGCTCTGAAAACAGAGTAAAAGTTGCCCTTTTGTAAGAAAAAGTTGCCCTTTTGTAAGAGAAATAAAGGAAAAAAAAATTGCCCTTTTGTAAGAGAAATAAAGGAAATCCCCATTTGTAAGGGCTTCTCCCTCTCTGTACCAGGAAGAGAAGGACTCTAAATCACAAGAAACTCACATTAATAGAGAAGCCGCAGAATTAAATCTGCATAACAAACCTTGTCCTTTTTTTTTTTTTTTTTACTGCTCTTCTCCTGGTTCCCTCCTCTAACTAAACTTTCCCTCCTCTAACATCTTTGTTTTGTCCTTAGATGAAGGTGTATATAAGGTGGTAGCTTGGGACATCTCAGGGAGTTACTGAGGTATACTTATTAATAAACATCTCTTGGTTTCCTCTCATTAATCTATCTTTTATTACAGGAGATCTCGGCCAAGCACTTAGACCGGTAGAGGGGAAATTACTTTTCCTCTCCTACATTTTCAAACCCTTGTCATATCTAATTGTCTAAAATAGGAAAAAACTCTGCTCTGTGTTCATGGATTATGAGACTTTTAGAATAAATTGGCTATGGCAGAAGCAGTGTGCCTGTACTACAGTGCTCTCTTACAGAGGATGAGCTCCTTGTTAGGAAACCCCACGCATCTTTTGAGTTTCTAGAATAACTCCCTATATCCACATGGTCTTGCTTATTTTGAGCCACTGCAATTCAGCTCATTTCCCACCTATTTTTAGTGCTTCCTCCACCTACTCTGGCTCCTGCCAACTTCCCCCCTCCCTCCAAATCAGGCTGCAAAACAGTCACTTGCACCCCGTTCCCATCAGTGTCCAGGGCCAAGCCCTCAGACCATTATTATGCTAAAAGCTGTTCTGCAAATCACCTTAGGAAGCAAATCCAGGAGCACAGAACATGGCCTTCTTGGATTCTTATCCTGTACTTTTGTTCCTGGGACTGATGATTTCGCTCCAGGACAGATTAAATATGTCAACTCCAGTCAAATCACCCCACACTATTCCCACCATATGACAGAGTGGAACACGGGAAGGAAAGAGCACTGGGGCAGGGGTCAGGATGCTAGGTTTAGGTTCTTATGAGGTCACTAAGTAGCTGTGTGGTCCAAGCTTGTACTTTTCTCCTGGCTGAGTGAGTCTCAGGTTTCTCATCTTAAAAAATGAGTTAAGGGCTTCCCTGGTGGCGCAGTGGTTGAGAATCCACCTGCCGATGCAGGGGACATGGGTTCGTGCCCCAATCCGGGAGGATCCCACATGCCGTGGAGCGGCTGGGCCCGTGAGCCATGGCCGCTGAGCCTGCGCATCCGGAGCCTGTGCTCCGCTACGGGAGAAGCCACAACAGTGAGAGGCCTGCATACTGCAAAAAAAAAAAAAAAAGTTAATTCAGCAAATACTCTCCTGTATGCAAAATATAAGGGTATTGAGTGAAATAGAATATATTTAATTCAGTGAAAACTTACTGAGTGGTTACTGTGTGCAAGGCACATTTCAAATAATATTAATTGAGTACCTACTATGGGCCAAGTACTGTTCTAAATGATATGGGAAGCAAGGGATACAAAGATAGAAAAGGTTAAATAACAAATCAGAGCAAAAGCTAAAGAATTGACACATGGAAAGGAATAATTAATAACAAATTAATGGTTAAATAATAAAGAGTTGCAGGACATAGGGAGAGAAGGAGATACACTAATGACCAATGGAACTATCACCTAAAAAGACAAAATGAATAGAAGAGTGCTGTGGAAGGTATAAAATGCTATAAAATCTCAAGAATAGTATTATTACTTTAGATGCTCGAAGTCTGCAATTCTTAATGCCGAAATAAAACCACACTAAATGTTCATCCCAATAAAATGCTTTCTAAGATGATCACACTGATGGAATGCAGTGCATACATTGGTTGTGTGTGGATTTTGACATTGGGCAGATCTGGGTTCAAATTCCTTCCTAATAGTTCTGCCATTTGGGGGCCATCACTTATATTCTCTACCTCAGTTTCCTCATCTCTAAAATCAGTTTAGCGATATTATCAACCTCATCAGCTTGTTGAGGATCAAATGAGATAATGCTTACCAGGTGCTGAGCTAGGTGGCTGAAAGCATGTTGGCTATTTTTCATAGTATATATCTTTGTCACATTCTTAATGCCACTTTCAATATTGCTGGCTTTTACACAAGATACTCTGTTAGGTAACATGGGGACTGAATAAAGAAAATAGAGCCCCTGTCATTGACATGCACCTGAAGAGGGATTCAGAACACGAGGAAGCCTTTGATAACTAATAGCACAAAGTGTTGGGGTAAAAGACAGTTTCCTCTACCCTTCTAGGCTCTTCTCACTGATCTAAGAATTAAATTGACATGAGACAGATTCACAGGAGAAAATAAAACAAAATTTAATAACATGTATATATGGCAGAGACCCAGGAAAACCGAGTAACTCACCAATGGGCCAAACCCTCACTTTCAAATACCATCTTTAGCTGAAGACAAGAAGAGGCTGTTGAGGGTAGTGGTTTGGAGCTTCAAAGGGGAGGAAGGCAATTCATGTGCAGATGGAAAAGCAAACGTTTGGTAAACAAATGTGCAGAGGTAGTGGGACACAGAGAGGAATTTTAACAAACAGATTTTTTAGGTTCCTCCCTGTCTACACACCTAGTTCAGACTAGTGGTCTAGCGGGATAGCTCCTTCCTGGAACAGGTTCTCTACCTACATTGTGAGGTAACAGGGCAGTGTCACCGGGGTTAACCTTACCATTCCTTAGGCTCTAGTAGACATAGGAGCTACGTGTTCAAGGCCATCAAGTAGTTAACTTCTTCCATTTGGTGGGGGGTTTAGAATCTGTAAAACAACTCCGGAAATGTGCATCAGATACTATTATCTGGGTACTTCAGAGAAGAGCTAAAGCAGAGGATATGGGGGGGAGGGCTCTGCCCCAGAAGGCCTCATAGGGTCTTGCTTGGTGACAGTAATAAATATTTGGGAAAAGAAATCATCACAGGGGACTGGTCAGCAGACACTGGGTGGAGAGGGCTGGGAGCTGGGCAGGAGCTCAGGGTCGGGCCTGGCCAACAGCAGAGGTGAAGAGTCTGATGGGACAAACTAGCTCTCTGGGTAGTTTATGTCAATAGTGACCGGCAGCCAGTGCTGCCAGGTGGCACAGAACCAGGAACCCCAGCAGGTGAGTTGAGCTAATGACGAGAACGCAGGTAGGAGATGCTGGGAAGTTCAGACCGATGGGTTGGCGGCATCTGGACCTGCACTTGGGTAGAAAGGCCTGGCCACCGGGCTGAGGTGCAGAACAAGTTTCGAAGAAAGAATGAATCTCTAAAACTGGAGCACGTGGGAGCATGTTGGTTTAAGAAGCGCTATTTGTGAAGAAGTTAACCCACAGCTAGAAGCCCAGCATGGGAGCCCCGAGGCCCTTGGTCCGAGGTCCGCAGTCACTTGCTTAGAGGCGAACTGCCGTTGTTTCAGCCTTGGTCCTTCAGAGAATCATTCCTGGTTACTAGGGAGGGCTTTGCTGTTGGAAGGCTGAGGAAGGCAGCTGTGGGGGAAGAGAGGTGGGGCTGGCAGAGAGCATGGTGGACATCTCTCTTCACCACTAAATGGAGACTGGGATTCGTGAATTAAAGAAAAGTTATGCAGTAACTGCCACACCAGGTCTGCGTGGTCGTTGCGTTCAGGTAGTTTTGGAACTAATTTGAGGCACCAAGACTTAGAGAAAGATTAAAGGAAGTGTCAAGAGCGGAGCATGGTAGACTGGCTTCTATTATCAGCACCACTGATTCTCTCCAAGAGGCAGTTTCATCACCTATAAAAGTTTATCTTCCTTGCTGTCCTCAATTCCACAAACGTTCATTGTGGCTCTCCTGTGCCACATGTGGTGCGAGGGAAACTCACAGAAGAGGGAGGTGAGGCCCTGTCTGGTGGTGGGTGTGGGGAGTATGGGGCACAGTCTATCAGGAAAGAGCAGGAGAGAAGGAAGAGGATGAGATGCATAGGTTCAGTGGGTACCAACTTGGTACTTCCTACATGTGATCTCATTTAAAGAGCTCAGCAAAGTGATGGGGTAAGTGTTACTATTTGCCCTCTCAAAGATGGAGTGATGAAAGCCTGGAGGGGAGTTAGACAACCTGTCCAAGGTCATAGCACTGGTAAATGGTGAAGCTATGGTTTGAACCCAGCTCTGTCTTATCCCAAACCTATGATCTTCCCAACATCTCATCGGGGGAGAGAGCTGGGCAAGCAACTCATCTTCAGTGCATGTTTGAAGCCCAGAGTCATCAGAGCACAGGGAGGAATAAGGGAGAGTTTCATCTGGGTTTAAAAAAAGGTGACATATGGAGAAGCACAAAAAGGCGTTTAGAAAAATCAGGCAGTATGATTTGTGTAAAAGTGCATTTTTTTTAGGCTGTGGACAGAATCTGAGGATGTGAAATTGCAAAGATAACCTTCTTTCTCTACAGTCTTTTCCACTAAGGAGTCTGGGGATGAACAAACTATGAGCACGGGCATCATCTATCCCTCAGATGTGGCCTTAATGGGACAGGATGAAAATCAATATTGTTATCACTTTGGAGCAAGAAGGTGGTTGACGGAGCCCAAAATGTCAGCAGCCTGACAAGGCAAAGGCAGCCTTGGTCCAGGGCAACTGATATTGATTATAATGATTTCAAAGCAATTAGCACATGGATCTGCCTCCCATTCATTTTACCTCCCTTCTCAAAATCTGTACATTCAGGGCCAGGAGGAACCATTGTTCCCTGGGGTGCTGGCTCTGCTATTTGGAAGGACATCAAGAGCCACAGGGTTCTGCCATCAGCTTCTCATCACACAGGGCTCAGCAGGGGTAAGAGGGAGTTTTAGAATGTTTGGGACACCCAGGACCACAGGCAGGATTATACAACAGGTAAACCATATTACATTGGTGCTGCACTGAAGCTCTGGGGTCCTGAGTGCTGGACTTAAGACAGTTGTTCATTTGCTGTGACTTTGGACAAGTCACTATCTCTCTGGGCCTCAGTTTCCTTGTCTTTAAAGGGAAGAAATGTTCTTTCTCTGCTTTGGTTTGGTGGATGTATATATGTGTGTGTGTATGTATTTGTGTGTGTGTGTGCATGTGTGCATATGTGTCTCCATATATGTTTACGTGTATGTGTGTGTGTGTTTGTGTATGCATGTGTGTGCGTGTGTGTGTGTGTGTGTGTGTGTTCTCTCTGAAGAACTAATAACCCTTGACTCTTGGTCCCTCATTGATTTGTAGTTTATCTTCAGGTACTTAGCTCTTCCTCATCTTCCTCTCTGCTTCCTTCCTTTGGAACATGCATACAGTTTGAGAGCTGAGAACATTTGATTTTTTTCCAATGGCCTTTATTCAACAAGAATGGACCTGGCATGAATTATATGCCAAGGAATGTGCTCAGAGCATGGGGTACAATATAAATGTGACAGTTAATTTTATGTGTCAAATTGACTAAGCCACAAGGTGCCCAGACATTTGACCAAACATTATTTTGAGTGTGTCTATGAGGATGTTTACAGGTGAGATAACTTTTGAATCTGTAAATTAAGTAAAGCAGATTGCTCTTCCTAATATTGGTGGGCCTCATCCAATCAGTTGAAGGCCTGAACAGAACAAAAAGGCTGACCCTCAATGAGTAAGAGGGAACTCCTCCTGCCTGACTGCCTTCAAGCTGGGACATTGTCTTTATCTGGCCTTCGGGCTAGAACTATAGCATCTGCTCTCCTGGGTCTCTAGCTTGTTGACTGCAGATCTTGGGACTTAGCCTCTGTAATCACCAAGTCCTTATAATAAATCAATCTCTATCTGTCTATCTATCTATCCATCTATCTATCTATCATCTATCTATCTATTATCTATCTATCCTCTATCTATCTATCTATCTATCTATCTATCTATCTATCTATCTATCTATATCTATCTGTCTACCTACCTATCTATCTATCATCTCTGTCTCCATTGGTCCAGTTTCTCTGGAGAGCTCTAAAGCAATGAATAAGGCACCCATGTTGAGAAGTGCTTTCCATGTCTGATTCTTGCTCTGCTGCTCTAATAACCTTCTGTGGGACAGGAGGTAGTGTTTTGCCATAAAGTAGTGTCCCAAACTTTGCTACACATGAGCATCACCTAACCTGGAGAGTTTTGAACAATCTCAGTACCCAGATTGCACCTCAGACCAACTCAACCAGAATGTCTGTCATGGGACCCAGGCATCAGTATAATTTAAAGATCCCCAGGTGATTCCACTATGGAACAAAGCTTGGGAATTACTGACTTAAAAATAAGATTTGGAGGTCTTTGGTAACTTTTGATGATTTCAGGTGTATAATTAAACTTTGAGTAAAATAGCATGGAATAACTTTATCCTTCATCATAGGGAAGTAACTTTGGATAATGATAACTACCATGGACTGAGCACCTGTTATGTGTCAGGCACTGATGTGGGACTTTGCACACATTAGCTCTTTAGTCATCCATTTCATGGATAATGTAAGTAGGACTCAGAGAGATTAAATGACTTTGCTGAATCTGCAAACGTATGCAGAATTAAGATTCGAACCAGGTCTGTCAGGCACAAAAGTTGTGCCCACATCCATGCACTCCACCACTGTATGCTGCCCCTCCAGGTGGCACCTGGGTGTGGTGCCTACCCAGGCTCCAGCTCACAGTTTTAGGAGTAAGAACGAGGTGTTAGGGACCCACTCAGTCCCATTCCTCCATGAAGCATTCCATGCCTTCTCTAATACTTCCAGATGTCCTCCTTCTCTTTCTGAATATACAACTTAGATCTGATTCACATGTTTTACAATATTGGCTAATTGTGTGATGTTTTTCAGCAAGCTTAGCCATTCCTTGGGATCAGAGACTCTCTCCTTTTTTTTTTTTTTTGTTCTTGATACCTGGAACAGCGAGGGGGAGTACATAGTAGGTGCTTACTAAGTATTTCTGAATTAATTTATGTCTAGGCACAGAGCAGAGTCTTCCCAAATGCTTGGCGGTAGAATGCTGTAAAGCAGACTCCTAGAATCGGAAGAGACAGTGTGTAATGCAGTTGGGAAGACCAGTAACACTTGTGGACATGTGAGACCCCATCACTGGGTTCCATTTTGCCCTGGCCCTCCCACTTGGGCTTTTGCTATCCTAATAGGGTCTCCATCCTCATGTTCTCCTGCAACTGATGTATCTGGGTCCAGTTGATCCTTTTTAATACTTAGGGCAAATGATGTTTATGTTTGGTACCAGAAGGGTTTTCATACTTGAAGAACTGGTAAGATCTAGGAATGAGTCATTGGGATGACAGGTAGTCCATCAATTTTTCTCACACGAGTACATCTGAGTGTGTGGTGTGAATATTTATGTGTGTGACTGACAGTGTGAGTATGTCTGTTTAGGGGAGTCTGTGTGTGTGTTGGTGACCTTGTACCAAAGCATATGCTTCTTTCCCTTTTTCTCACTTTCTTCATGCAGGATGAGTTATTTAACGTGTTTGCTTCTTTTACTTTGTTGCTTATGAGTTTATTGGATTACACATCAGCCCCCAGGGGTTCGGACTCCGTGCGATCTAGTCATTAGCACCATTCCTGCATTTTAACTCTCTTAACTGGAATCAGCATAGTCATGGCAGTCAACTTTAACTGAAGATTCCTTTCACTCTGCTCTTTGAGAGGAAAAGAGAGGTAAAGACCCATGAGAGAGAGAGTAGGATTCAATAATCCTGCCCTGCCTGTGCACTGGAGAATATCCATTATGGTAGTAATAGTACCTGCTGTTGTGTTTGTCTCAATGCTGATGGACCCCAAGGAAACAGGAACTCAGTGCCATTGACTGGGTCAGGCTTAGCTGGCACATGATACTCAGTAAATGTTTGCTGAATGAATGAGGTGGGGTGAAACAGAAGGCCTCCTTCAAAAAGAAGTTTTATAAGTCACATAAAAAATTGGCTTCCGGAACCAGTGTTTCATTTAATAAAAATGAAGATGTTAAAACTAAAGTATGGTCTTTGTTGTTTTTTCTGAAACTCAATTTTCTTTATATAGTCCAAACTTCTATAATGATAAGATAGCTTTGCAATGATATCATCATCTCATAAATTAAACATGAGTTAGCAAAATGGCAGTTTTTTTTACACTTTGAGCAAAACAAATGTCTGAACTTCCATGTGTGGGTAGCTGAGTGGGGTCCACACTCTGGGGTAATGCTTACTTTGTGGGTTCTGGAAACTTTGGAAGAGATGTGCTCTATGCATCTTTGGCTGCAGAGACTGGGTTTTCTAAGCCTTACATTCTCTGAAGTCTCAGCACTAAAGAAAGGGCTCAATAAATGCTTGGGATGAGATTAGAAATAACAAGCATGCTTGAGTGAAGCAGACCTATTTGCCTAAAATCAATTCATTGGATGATTAATTTATAGGATTATTGATAATTGATTTACCAATTAATTGTTGTTTCTGTTAATTACTTAGAGTTTATAGTAAGTTTTTTTTTTTTTTACATCATATGGTATAATTTATGTATTCCTGTTCTTTGGGTTTATGCTTGCTGGGAATAACAGTTTCAATCCCACAGCTAACATCATACTTGATAGTGAAAAGCTGAAAGCATTTCCTCTAAGATCAGGAACAAGACAAGGATGCCCACTCTTGCCACTTTTATTCAACATAATTTTAGAAGTCCTAGTCACAGCAATCAGAGAAGAAAAGAAAATAAAAGTAATCCAAATTAGAAAGGAAGAAATAAAACTGTCACTGTTTGCAGATGATGTGATACTATACGCAGAAAATCCTAAAGATGCCACCAGAAAACTACTAGAGCTCATAAATGAATTTTGTAAAGTTGCAGGATACAAAATTAATATACAGAAATCTGTTACATTTCTATAAGCTAACAATGAAAGATCAGAAAGAGAAATTAAGGAAACAATCCCATTTACCATCCATAAAAACAAAACAAAACAAAACAAAACAACTAGAAATAAACCTACCAAAGGAGGCAAAAGACCTGTACTCTGAAAACTATAAGACACTGATGAAAGAAATTGAAGATGACACAAACAGATGGAAAGATATATTGTGTTCTTGGATTGGAAAAAATAGTATTGTTAAAATGACCATATTACCCAAGGCAATCTACAGATTCAATGCAATCCCTATCAAATTACCAATGGCATTTTTCACAGAGCTGGAACAAAAAAAATTTAAATTTTTATGGGCACACAAAAGACCCTGAATAGCCAAAACAATCTTGAAAAAGAACAGAGCTGGAGGAATCACGCTCCCTGACTTCAGATTATATTACAAAGCTATAGTAATCAAAACAGCATGTCCCTTTTGCATTTTGAATTGAATTCTGTCATGGTACAACTAAGGGTTTTGCAGGTGGTAGAATAGGTTGATTTCTTCCATTGCACTTCCAACTCAACTGCGCTTTTCATTTCTCTTAATTCACAGAACTGCTTTCTTGAGTGGGAGAGAATGGGAGGGAGTCACAGCAGGTTTACAGGGAACTGTATTTGAGTTTGAGCTACATGTAGGTGCCTGTCACCAAGACATGTGTTGTGGGTCTCTACACATCTTCACACCTCACCACACTCATGTGTGCACACAGACACAGATACTCATGTCTATTTCTACATCTGTCTTCTCCCTAGTCATATGTAAGCCCTTTCTGAGAGGCACATGCTTTTTCTTGGTTAGTCCAGGAAATAAAAAGCCCAGTTTCTGGTTAATTTTCACATGTCCATGAAAACTTAAATTTCTTTAAAAATAAAACTTGTGTATCTGCTTATAAAACATTGAGATTTCAAAAAGAGCTCAGATTCTGAAATAGAAAGTATATATAAAATTGGCCTTCAACTGGGCTAGGCTGGCAAAGTATAAATTTAAAAAGAAGTGGAATAATGAGTTAACTGGGCTGAGAATGGTAAACACACATCAGATTCTGTGTAAGAGCCCTGTGATTCTTTATATATAATACCTTCTGGATACCACCATTCCCATTCTTCTGTTTTGAGTGGATTTACCTTATGTTGCCCCATTCTCTGCTGTGCTGCTCCTTGTCCTTCAGCCCTTAGGTTAACTATCACCTCTTCAACTTGACCTTCCCTGACCCCTTGCTCCTCACCAGCCCCTGTGCCCCAGGCAGCATTCTGCTTTCTTTAAATCATAGTACTCATCTCTGCAGAACATTAAACAGTTTTTTGTTTTTCTGTCTCCCACTCACTCATCACTGGGTCCCAAGTTCAGTGAGAGCAAGAAGCCAGTCTCCCTGCTTAGCTGTGTCCTTGGCATCCATAAGATCTGACCCAGAGGGTCCTCAGGAAGGTTTCTTGCATGAGTTCTTGAAACCCCACTTTATTCCATAGAAGCATGAACATCTTATTTTTCTCAACATCTTGGGGTGTCATGTGTTCAATTAATTTTTTTTTCTCTTTTAATGTTGGGGACAGTGGGTTTTACCATATACATGTTTTGAATTCTTATGGGTTCAAATGTATCTTTTATGGTTTCTCACTTTGGTGGCATAATTAGAAAATCCTTCATATAAGGATGATAAAAATATCCACCTGAATTTTCACCTGGTGTTTTTATGTGTTTGCTTTACATTTAAATATTTAATCCGTCCTGAATTTATTTTGGAATAAGACACATGGTAAGAATCTAAATTAAATTTTATTCAAACTGCTAGCCAGTTGTCCCAACACTATTTATTAGAAATATTTTCATTTCTTTGCTGATTTGAAGTAACAGCTTAATAATCTGCTAAATTCCTCTACATGCTTATGTCTTTCTCAGGACTGTATTCTGATCCATTGATCTGTCAGTCAAGCTCTGCCCCAGAACCACAACACTTTAATTATGGTAGCTTTATTATAGCATAACTTCTTACCTAGAAGGACAAGTGCCTCTTTCTCTAAACCCCACTATTCTTTTCTTTTCTTTTTTTGCTGTACGCGGGCCTCTCACTGATGGCCTCTCCCGTTGCAGAGCACAGGCTCCGGATGTGCAGGCTCAGCGGCCATGGCTCACGAGCCCAGCCGCTCCGCGGCATGTGGCATCTTCCCGGACCGGGGCACGAACCCGCGTCCCCTGCACCGGCAGGCGGACTCTCAACCAGTGCACCACCAGGGAAGCCCCACTATTATTTTCTTTTAAAAGACTTTCATTTTTTTCTTAAATCAGAAGTATTTTTTCAATTTTCAAAAAAAAGTGCTAGTGGATTTATTGGGGTTGCCTTAATGGGATACATTATTGTTTTTAGGCTTGCCCATCTAAGCATTTGGTATGTTTCTTGACTTATTTTAATTTTTTATGTCCTCCAAGACTTTATTTTCACATTTTCTTTTTATACTTGATGAAGTCTGGAGAATAAAACATCCTTAAAGTCTTCCACTCCATTTGTCCTTTTCCATATGTTTCCTGTGGTTTAGAGCCCCTCTCTATATTGAACCAATTTCATCTGGGTTGAGTCAGGGGGTAGTGAGAGTCACAGACAATGTTTGGAAGGACTTGAGAGACTTCCTCTCTGAAAGAATGGCTAGAGTCTTCCATGATGGTCAAGGTTTCAGAAAGCAGAGAGGAGCTTGCCAGGTCCCAGCCCTTCAGGCCAAACAATAATCCACAGCAGGCCATGTGTTAATCTTCTCCAAGCAGCTGATTTGTTTGTCACCCGGACTTTGCTAAAGTAAGACAAACATCTGTTTGAACTCACCTTCTGGTGATACACCAGAGGCTTGACTCTGAGGGTCATAGATGTTGACAAGTAACCACCTAAAACCTGAAAAGAGACATTATTTCAATGTAAATGTTGCAGGGGGATAAACAAAAGTGATTAACTTCTGTTGATAAGAGTTCGGGCCCTGGACTTGAACTGTCTTGTTTCAATTCCTGGCTCCATCATTTACCAGGCTGTCTCTTGGGCTAAGTACTTCACCTTTCTGTCCCTCGGTGGCATCATCTGTCACAGGGGGAATAATAATCATCCTTCCTGCATGGTTTGCTAGGTCAAATAAATGTGATATTCCCTCTAAGTGCTTAGAACAGTGTCTCACTCAATACACGATAATGATCATTTTAATTATTCTTGTTCAGTTACTCTACTGGACTGAGAGATCCTTAAGATCAAGGAGTATCCTCCTGCATCTAGCAGAGTGCCCACCATGGAATAAGGCACTCAGGGAGTGTTTGACAAATTTAATCTTCTTCTTAGTATCTCAGAGTAGAATTTACACCACAATAGACTACATTTACCCATGCATGAGCTTGTAAGTTTCTTCTGAAAATTTTTATCCTCTCTCCTGGTTCTGCAGTTTCTCTCTTGACTCTTTCTCTCCCACCCCTCAAATATTCTCAATAACCACTCCGTACAGTCTTGTTTTGTTACGGCCCCACTTCCCATACATTCCTGAACTCACTTCTGTCTGCTTTTACCCCTCTATGCCATTGCACTTGCTTTTGCTGAAATCTCTAATGACCACCTGATGGCCAAACCCAGCGGACGATCTTCATTCCTTCTTAGTCTTACTTGATATGTATGAATTTGCACTGGATCACAAACTTCACATGAGGAAGGACTTATTCTGTCTTACTCACTGTTAAATTCCTGGCGCTTAGAACAGTCTCTTCACCTAGTAGATACTCAATAAATAGTTGTTGGATGAATAAATTTGTAAATAGCAGTCACACTGTTGTCCATTTACTCCTTTTTCAAACATTCTTTCCATCTTCCTTCATAGAAACATTACCCTCTTATTTTCTTCCGGCACTTCCTTGGTGTCTTTCTTTTCTCTGTCCATTTCTCAGAGGCCTTTGTTCTACAGTGTTTAGCTCTTGGCTTCCTCTCTTAAAAGCTTCCTTATACAACTATGTTTCAAACACCATCTACACATACACTGGTTGCTTCTACATCTTCATCTCTATCCAAATTCATTTTAATATCTTTAGGCAACTTAGTCAATTGCCTATAGGATGCCTCAAGATCTCCCTGAAATTAAAAAAATATCTCCCAAGTGGAACTTATTATTTTTGTCAGATTTTATGTTGAAAATGTAAAATACAAAGTAAGTAATTAGTTGGAAGCCAAAACATTTCCATAATTGCATACAGACCTTAACTTGGAGAGCACTATTTTGTGTGACAAATGGTCTTACTAACTGAGCCCCAGAACTGTATAGACCTACTTACTCAGTTCTGAACTGAGCCATGTGAGTGTGGGATGTATCTATTTACAGAGCAACCACATTCCCTTATTTGCAGGTGTTATACAGTGCTAAGGCGATATAACTGTGCAGTTGCTGAATGAAGGGTAAGAAACTGTCTCCATCATATGTCCTCAAGTAATCATGAACAAACATGGACCATTTGGTGGTGGCTCACTCTTGAGTTTGGGAGCGAGCCTCCTAAATCCAAGATTAGTTACTCCATCACTCTCTTCTTAAGGATACAGAATGGGGTAGCTAGTATACTTGCTAGGCCTGGCATTAATACTTTAAACCTAGAACCTCCCTAGTTCTCTGAAGTACATGCCGAACGCAACTCTTTTGAAGTTTAAAAACAGCAAGTATTGTAAACTCCCTGAAATCTATAACAATAGCATAAGGACAGGCTCTCTTTTTCCCAATGTTGAGTCATTGCCGAAGCTGTGCTTGCTTACTAAAGACTTTATCGCCTGCCAGCATCTTCTGAGGCCCTACATGGGCCACACATGTGTACTTGGGCCCGTTGCTATCTAATTCAAGGTCAAGCTATCACTACCTGCACCCCAAAATCCCCTCCTGAGAGGTCAATCCCTTTGCTGAGAACCTCTCCACTCACACCACTGGAACCAGCCTCTGCTGATATAGGCAGAGCTGGAGGCTGAATATTACCTTTATTAATGATAAAGACTAATTTGATGGATATGACATTGTGAGTGTCAAAGGAACTTATAACACAACCTCAGAACTAGGAGGGTTTACCCTTTGGATCAGGGCAGTGAAGGGCCATGGCAGGCCTCCTTACATGGAGGGGGTCCTTGAGAAGAGAAGTAAAGCTCTGTGCTCTCTCTGGTTAGTCTGGTTCCTAAAGGAGAAGAACGGAGTTGCTGAGCTGGACATGCCCAGTTTTCTTCCCCAAAGTTACCCACAGGAAACTCTTCCACTTCTCCAGGGGAGGGGCAAGAAGTGGGGCAAGAGGCTATGCACATTTAGGAGAAATCTCTCTGCAATAGAATTAGGGGTATTTCCCCCTAACAGTATTCCTCCTCTAAGATACAGTTAACACATGACCATCTACTCAATCACTTAAAGCAGCAACTGATAGACATTCTACATCTGGGTTTTTCAGTACAGTAGTCACTGGGCCTTCAGGCTACTGAGTGCTTGGAATGTAGCTAATCTAGATTTAGATATGTAATAATTATAAAATACACACCAGATTTTGAAAAAAAAGAATGTAAAAATGTCATTGACATTTTTATGTTGGTTACATATACAGTAAGTCCCCTAAATATGAACATTCAAGTTGCGAACTTTCAAAGATGCAGACGTGTGTTCCATCAACGTCAGGCGTGAGTGAAATTGCAGCTTGCTCTCCGTCTCCTACTGCTGACGATCCTTCAGCTCTACCATCTCCCACCTCCTCTCCCTCCTCCAGTCAGTAATTCTTCTTGCCTGTTCACTCGATGCCAGCCCCTGCATGCCAGCTGTTGTACTGTACCACTGTATTTTTCAAGGTACTGTACTATAAGATTAAAAATGTTTTCTTTATTTTTTGTGTTTGTTTGTTTTGTATGTATTATTTGTGTGAAAAGTATTATAATCCTAATACAGTACAGTACCATATAGCTGATTGTGTTAGTTGGGCACCTAGGCTAACTTTGTTGGACTTATGAACAAATTGGACTTACGAACAAATTGGACTTAAGAACGTGCTCTCTGAATAGAATTCGTACGTATGTTGGGGACTTACTGTATTGAGTTAAATAAAATATGTTATTAACATGAATTCCACTTACATACATTGCTTCATTATATTTCCATTGGACAGCATTGTCACAGATCAATGGTTCCCAAACCATCTAAAAATGCAGACTCTGTTGCAGTTTACTACTTTTATAAAATTCAATAAAAATATCTTGCTGTGAAACTTCTTAAACTCTTACTCTTGATTCTGTACTTATTTCATTGCCAACTGGTAACAAACAGTTTGGGTCTGGCCCTGGTCTGAAGACCATATTCACAAGCACTTTCTAGGCTTCTATTCCACTGAAGCCATGAATAATTAAGTTCTACCAACTAATCTTGCTCCTACACATGCTATGGCCATCCCCTCCTGTCTATCTCCATTGCTTCTTCCTGAGTGCAGACCTTTATTTCCTGCCTGGGTTATTGCAGGTGACCACTTCCTGGTCTCCCTGCCAGCCCTCTTAGAACCCCAAACCCATCCATGTTCGTAATTACTTTCACAGTGACCCACATGAAAGGGAAACCTGATCCGATCACTTCCCTTCCTAAAACTCTGCATCTGCTTCTTATGCTTCCTTGTCAAAGTACAAAATTTGTCTGTCACCTGAAGCAACCCATGAGTTGGCCCTGGCTTACCATTTCCGGTCACCTTTAGCTCATTCCCTACACCATAATGGCAGATGGCAATTCCTGGAATCGACCATGTACCAGATCCTCTACAGAAAGCACCATCTCGTGGAATCCTTGTAAGAATCTGAAATATAGGCAGTATTTCTCCTACATTATAGATGTTTACAACCAAAGCTCAGATGAGTTGAGTGATTTCTCCAAGAATATTCTGGTGATAAGAAGCCGAGTCAGGGTTTGAACTTGGATCTATGCTTTTTCTAGGTGACATGGAGCTTTTGGGGGTTCCTCCCACCCTCTCCTGCTTCTGGGTATTATCATAGGCTGTTCCCTCAGTTCCCCATCTTCTAGTCCTGATTCATTTCTACTTTTTTTTTTTTAACAATACCCAAATTAATTGTTGACTCCTACCTGATGCATTTCTTGAAACCTCCTAACTCCCCAAAGCCCAGTTTCCTCTGGAATCCTTTCATGGTTCTAGTTTAACACAAAACACATTGTGTGGTAATTTAGGACTTACTTCGAGCCCCTGAAACAGGAACCATCCTCTGTGTTTAGCATTATGTCTGTCACGTGAGAGATACTTCATAATTCATTCATTCATCTTTTCATATATTTAATATCTATCTATTAAATGAGAGAGAAAATATCCTGTTTTCATGGCGCTTACCTTACTAGTTGGGGAAAATTGAAAAGATGAGCTAAAAATTACAGAATGCATGTGAATCTATTTTGCTTACCTGTTCCTCCTTTTTAGGACTGAGCACCCACTGACTGTGATGATCTTCGCCAGGGACGCGCTAGCTTTGCTTGGCTACAACAGCTGCCACATTTCAGGGTAGCCATCTGTTTCATCGCACTGCCATCCCGAGGTGTGCAGCCTGTTTGACAGGGGCAGGCTGGCTGCTGTTCACCCTCATCTGTTCTGCTTCTCGGAGCTAAGTGCTCCCCTTCCCATTCAGGGAATGTCCCAGGAGTGCCCAGGAAATTCCCTTCTAGTTCCTCTCCACCACTCTGTTACGTGCCATATGTTTACAGCAAAAGTGTTTATGGTCACTGAGGGCAGGCTGGTCAGTGGTCCACTGAGCCTCAATCTGATCTTCTGGGTTAACAAGATTTGAAGCAAACCATGACCTCTCTGAGCCTTAGTCTCCTCATCTGTGAAACGAGATTAGACTATTTTAAAGTTGATGGCTGGCATCCTTCTCTGTCTCCAGGAGTCTAGTGTTAAAACTATTCAACAGCTACAGCAGATTTACTCATTCATTCAGCAATTATTTATTGAGTGCCTACTATGTTCCAGGTATTGTCTTAGGTGCTGGGGATAAGGCAGTCAATGAAGCAGTCTTATTGATACTTTTCATGGGGCTTATGCTCTGGCTGGAGGATCCAGGTAAGCAAGTGAACGCATGGTTATATCAGATGGTGATGAGAAGACAGAACACAACAACTGAGTGGGTGGGGAGCAGAGACCTGAAGGAAGTGAGGCACTATGCAGAAACTTATCCTGCTCGTCGCACCTGGCAATCCATTCCATGCATTTCTCCCATGGCAGTCTGTTATTGCAAGCTCATATCCGTGGACTTTTTCTTTTCTCAGAAAAGTTCTTAGAATGATAGAAAAGACAATTAGATACGCTCTCCACTTTCCTGCATCCTTAACTTCACCCTAAACCTGTACAATTTCTCTGTTCCAGGCCCGAAGCAGAAGAGCAGAGAAGGAGGATGGTTAGTGGCTAGCCGTTAGCAACACCTTAACCCCAAGGCACAGCTGCTGTTCCTCGCAATGGAACAGCCTCATGTATGAGCACTCTCCCTGCCCCAACACACAGCATATCTAGACAGCTACTTATAGGAGATGCTTGTTGATGCAGAAGACTACAGAAAGATCTTGCCAGCGTGCTTCGTGGGGTAAATGGCTACTGCTGGGCCATCTTCACCTCAGCCCTTCTCGTACCACCCCACCTGCTCCGGTTGGTGTCAGCTCTGGGAAAAATCACTAAGTGATTTGTGTGTCCTTATACTGACTTTTCATTCCATGTCCCATTCCTAAGGCTGTTTTTGGAGAAGGATGGTAAAGCAAAATGGAACTTCCCCTCATGGGATTTATTTTCAGTATTCCTTCTTTTTACCCTATACAGAGCTTCACTGCCATTCATAATGTTGATGGTGATTTTAACATAGCCTCTAATTTGGTGAGACTAATGGACATATTTACCTTTCAATTCCTCTTTAGTTCAATGAAAAAGGAGTAAGCTTTGAGGAGTCCCACTTCTGCTTCCTCTTTGTGCCCCATACCAGGAATCCCAAATAAAAGTAAGACAGAGTTGTGATAGGTAGAAAGAAAAGCCCAGAGTCTTTTATTCATTGAATTAACTCTTCGGGTCAACTATCAGTGGATCAATTTATTAGCTGCTAGTGGGTTGAGGGTTACACATATGCACATATGGCTTATCTGCATTGACTAGAAGCCAGCTTCAGGAATCTTGGTCCTCCACAGGTAAAATAAAACACCTATATATTGAATGAGATCCCTTTTTCCCTTCATTGTTCGGAGCAAATGTTATAGGTGCATTTTTTTTTCTTTCTTGAGCAGAGCAAACCAATGAGAGAATGGCCTTTCCTCTCATGGGAAAGCCCTCATTTGGCTTTCTCCTCTAGACTTCTCTTCGGCCCCCAAATGAACCAGCAGCCTATAGGGAGTGGACATTTTATTTTCTAGTGACAACGGAGGAGAGTAGGGGGCAGTGAGGTGTAATTTAAAGGATTAGGACTAAGCCAAGACCCTTGAAAACTTTGGGAGCTAGCAATCAACTATAGGACAAAGTAAGGAATGATATGAACCAACCTTTATTGTTAGCTTGTTGATTGAGCTATCGTAGTAACAAACTATGCTCACTGTGTGCATGTAATGTTGTGAGTCTTTTACATCTACTATTCATTTTGCTCTCATAACAATTCTCTGAGGTGGAGACAGTACTATCCCCGGTTTAAAGATGAGAAGACTGAGACAGAAGCATATTAAATAGCTCGCTCTGGGTCATGTGCCTAGTAAATGACGTAGCTGGGAAGGAAGCTGATTGGTTCCCGAGCACAGGCCCTTAACCTCTGCTGCTGACCGCAGCTCCTCACTGAATGGTTCTCTGTGTTGTTGGGATGACTGCTGTGAAGGAACAGCTCTCGACAACTCGATTTTTATTGCAGTCCCCCAAAAGCTGTGCAAACCACAGTGTGGGAAAAAAGCAGCAAGAGGCATTGTCAGTCCACAGGTAATGCCATCTAACTGGAGTTTTTTCAAAAGTTGCAGAATATTTAGTTCTATATTTCAGTGGTTTCTAGTGTCCAGGACCCTAATTTGCACCAGATAAAATTCCCACAGGCTCGGTCTCAGTGTGAGATGTGAGACGATGGTAGATGCACAAGGCTTGCCTGGATCACTCCTGTCAGAATGACCTCAGAGTATGTTTCAGAGGGAACTTGGAGTCCGGGAGGCTATTGGAATAAGAGATGAATTTGTCTCCTTAGGTTTTATGTCTACAGTGAGACAATAAGTGTAGTTGAGGAAATAAAACAAGAAAACTTCCAGGTTTATAGATTCAAGATATGGATTTTCAAAGATTCACCATAAGTTCTGACATGAGGTTGATAATATCCTGTCCCTTGTTGATGACAGCTTTTGCTCTAAAAATTCAGGTTTAGAAGAGGTATTACTAAGTATTGAAGAGAGATATGAAAGAAATATCTATAATAAAGATATAATACCTTTAATAAAGAAACTGATACGGAGCTGATACTTTCTACAAGAACTGAATGGATATTTAAAAGGGTAGAGTTTTGACAAGAAAGTGAGCATCTATCCTTAACTAGGTATATGTATGGGTAATGAGTGTCCTGGTTAAAAATCAAACCCAAAGATTTTTGCAACCATTGTGGGTAAGAACTTTAAAAACCTACCATTTAAACTTGCAATCTATTTTATACCTAGTTACAATGGAAAACTTTAATATTTACTTAGGGAAGATTGTCCCTTTGTTCTTAGAAGGATCAGTTGAAATATGCCATTTGGTTATCAATTTTTAAGTAAGTTTTGAGGCAAAGTTCAAAAGTGTCATTAACCTGAATAAAAAAGTGTAAGAAATAGTGTCTTGCTTGGTCATGTAAATTGTGGTATGTGGCTGGTCCAGAGCTATATTCATTTTTTTTGTTTCATGTTCTAGAATTTTGCAGAGGAAAGGAAATGGGGAATGTAGATATTTGGGGCTCTGTATGGGCTTAGAGTACTCTGTGCTAAAATTTGTGGCGTGATCTTCTGGAGTCATAGGTATTTTGGCTTGACCAGTTACTGATAGGAGATAAGGGCTGACATGGAAGATTGTAGAAACGTCTTACCAACACACCATTCCCCTCTCAATAGTGTAGGGAAGGTCATCACAGCATCCCGGTGGAAAGTTTTGTCCTAACTGTAGGGTTATTTCAGGCAGAATGACTAAGATTTGGGAAAATGTACTGATGCTGTGATACCATAGTCTGATAAGATCTGGGTCCAGAGAATGAGACCACATTTCCTGGGGGATTCCATGGAAAGGCGGGGGAGGGGGTATGTTTATCATCCTGCATCCTGGGTGGAGGTGGATATAGGGGCAGGAAATGGGAGCTTAAGTGATGGATACTACACGGCGATGTGGACATTTTTCCTGCCTGGGGTTGAGGGGTCTCGTTAAGGGGTGTGAACTTTGAGACACAGGTACATTTGGTGCCTTTGCAAAAGTGGGATCATCTGGCTCTACCATTTACTCATTTGTCTTATTTTCAAAAATATATATGGAGTGATTACTATGTGCAAGTTATAGGAATATAACAGTGAAAATGCAGATACAGTCCGTGTCCTTAGAGAGTACGTAGTCTAGAGGAGAAGATAAGTACTGAAGAACAGTTTTTCAAATTAATTAATTAATAGTGTGTCAAAAATACATAACAAAATTTACCATCTTAACCAGTTCTAAGTGTGTACTGCAGTAGCATTAAGCACATTCACACTGTTGTGCAATCACCACCGTCATCCATCTCAGAAGCTTATTGTCTTCCCAAACTGACACTCTGTACCCATTAAACAATAACTCCCCATTTCTCCCTCCCCCAGGCTCTGGAAACCACCATTCTACTTTCTGTCTCCATAAATTCGACAACTATATGTACTTGCTTATGTATAAGAACAATCATAGCATTTGTCTTTTTGTGACTGGCTTATTAAACTTCTGATATGTCCTCAAGGTTCAACTGTATCGCAGCATGTGTCAGAATTTCCTTCCTGTTGAAGGCTGCATAATATTCCACTGTACGTTTATACCACATTTGGTTTATTTGTTCATCTGTCAATGGACGTTTAGCTTACTTCTTCCTTTTGGTTATTGTGAATAGGGCTGCTGAGAACATGGGTGTACAAGTATCTCTTTTAGATACTGCTTTTAATTCTTTGGAGGTAATAAATAGCTTTTAAGTATGAAAAATAAAACTATACTTATGAAATATGAAGTAAAATGACACTGAGCGGTGAACGTAAAAAGGGCACAGTCGTCTTGCAGTGAGAGGCTCATCATGGCAGTTTCCTGGAAAAGATGACACTTATGGCAAAGATTGGCTTAGAGTTTACCAGGGGAAGGAAGGAGGGGAAGAACATTCTAGGTGGCTGGGTGAGTAAGCCAGAGGTTTAAGAGAGTCTAGGTTGGAGCCCTTGAGGAATGCCATGAGTAGACAGATCAGAGGTCAGCAAGGAGGTTAAGACTTTACAGGATCTGAGCCTGTTGGCTCTCGGGAACATAAGATATGCTGATAATTGTAAACATTAGTGTGCCAGGCTATTTTCATTTCTTTATCCCTGGACATTTAGTAAAACCTTTTTTAAAAAGTGGACTTTGTCTCAGCTTTGCTGTGGAGACCATTAAGGGAAACACTTGTTTAACAACTGAAATGGAGTGACAGGAGAGAGGCCAGCTTCTGTGGGGTCAGAGATGATGATCAGAGGAGTGGCAGTTCCACAAGGGGCTTCAGTAATGGAGGTACAATAAGGCGGCTTGATGAGGAGGCTGACTCAGAAGCACCCTGGGGACCCTGAAGGACTCAGAATTACCTGTGTAGCCAGGGAAACGTGTGCTGATTTGATGTCACAGATGGAGGAGGCTGGGTAAGTTAGTACACAGGCACATGGCACCCCTTTCTAGGTTTATTCATTTATTTTATGTTGAAGCCAGTTATTTGTGTGGTCAACTGACTATGGAATGGTACAGCCTCAGGAATCTATAGAACTGATACCCAATGAAAAAAAACAGGTAATAATTTGCTTATCTTATTACAAATTTCAAGACTACTGGCATATCCCTAATGAAGTCCAAGTATTCTAAATAGAGGAGATATTCTCTTGGTCTTTGGTCCCAACCAATAGTCTCTTGGACAAATGAATTTTGAGAATCATTGGTCTGCAGCCTGAAAACACACTGTCTGGGTAACAAAACATGGTGCCCCATCTGGCCTTGGCCACCAGGAAACAAAGTGTCAAATTCAGGGATTCCTTGCAGGAATCAGCTCCTCTCAGGAACTGCTTTCTCTGTTTCCTTTGGGTTTCAGGTCTGACTCATTATTAACAATGCTGATTTACATACACCGCAAACATTCCAAGTATTGTGCAAACAGGATCAAATAGAAAATGAATTCTTATCATCTGTACTAGTAGAAAATTGCAGCTCCTGGCATTCACCGGACAGCACTAATATTTCCTTTAAAGAGTTCAAATTCTTTCCTTTGATTAGAAGCAAGAAATCTTAGTTGAGCCCAGGGTGACTGCGGTGCGTAAGTATGGCTCTTTGAGAATTGATATGTGACAGATTATAAACAAAGAAGGAGAGAGAATGTTTCCAAAGTATCTCAAGAATCATGAAGGCCAAGTAAATAGCACATCACAATATTGATGGGAAAGTCTGTATCATATTTAAGTTTGAGACAGTTAGAGGAATCAAATATAGTGGTGAATTTATGGCTATCGCAGTTGGGCAGATATGTACATTCATGGGGCTGATAAGCTCAAATCTTTGCCATTTGGTGTGTGGATGCTTGTGTTATGAACGTGCAACGCCTCCCACACACACGGTATGTCTTCTTAATCAATTAACTGCTGGGGTAAGATAGTCACATTGAAAGCATGGTAAGCTTCAGCAGCAGTGGCAGTTTGGATCTGTGTCCTTCCTCGGGGAAAGGAACTTACAGCCCCTATTGGCACATTAAAATAATCAGACACCATTTGCTTGAATAGAGAACTTTGTGGTAGAGTTATAAAGGAAAGGGAACCAGCACTAAAAAGGTTTTAAAAGTATCTATTTGCAGGTCTTCTCTCTTTTTTAAACCCCTACCTGGTAAAACTTCCATCTTCGCTGACACTGTTTATCAGACCATGTACCCTATAAAAATAAAACCCTCCCCTTGGCTGGTGAAAATATATTCTGTTAGTAATTCTGATACATTTATGTAAGTGGGTGCCTGAAATGTGTTCTGCGTACTACAAATGATTTGAATGCATACAGGATGGGGTAAAGAGAGGTTCTGTATTCCTGGTTAACATGCTGTTGGGGATCCTGGGGTGGAGAGAAATGAGGTAAATTATTACAATGGTGAATCATAGACAGGTCATGTCATATCAAAAGAGTGAAACATCTCATTTATTCAGCAGTATTGAGTTATGAACTGTTTCCATATAGCAATCTTCCATGTAACTATAGGTTGCCTCTATTAATGCTAAAATGTTCACGTTTCTTACCCTTTCTGGTATAATTTCTAAAGTGCACCGCACATCTCCTTGTCTTCTTAAATGTTGGTAGATGTTTGTGACATTTAAAACACATATTATACTTATTTGAAGTAAATGTCTGCTGATATCACTTTTCTCCTGGGAGCCCCTGTACCCTAGCAGCAGTGGAAGGGGTGTGAAGCTGGGCTGCCATATTTGTCCGAGGGATGCTATCCCCTCCAGTCACAAATGATGGAACTAGGAATGTGCTCTCCACTCAGTCTAGTTCATTGTGAGAGCTTCATTGTGAGAATTTAGATTTGGGACACAAAGACCCTGAAACAGATAGGTGAGGAGAGACAAGCTAAGTGGTGCATTTACTCTGTCAGGGCTGCAATCCTACCTACCAGGGCCAGACATGTCACCTGCAAGTTGAAGAGATGTGTGAACAGAGGGTGGAGGAGCAGGTATGAAGGCAGGAGCCTGGGTCCAAACAATGAGGACACCTCCAGGCAGGGTCCCAGGGTCGCAGGACACAGAGTAGAATAACTTCTGCATACAGGCTGCCCACAGATCTTTTTCTTTTTTACACCATCAAAGAGAATTGATGAAATGATCTGAAACTTCCTGATACCCAGTTCATCTACTACTTTTCTTCCCCTCAACTCTGTATGCTGTTCCTGACATAGCCCACATGCTCCCTAACTTCATCTTTACATATGTTATTCCTTCTGCCTGAATTTTATTTTGTTCTCTTAACTTCCTCCATGTGTGTAATTCCACTAATGCTTCAAGACTCAGATCAAAGAATATTTTCTTCAAGGAGACTTCCTTAGATCATCAAGCCAAGGGGACCTCATAGCATCCCCTGTCTTTGCCGATGGCTGCCTGGTTTCAGAGCTACCTACACACGTCCCTTATCTCCGGTAATTGACTACCAGTCTCTTAGGGGCAGATTTCTTTCTGATTCTCCGTTGGATCTCTAAGGTACCTGGCACAGAACACAGTACAAAGTAGCTGTTCATTAAATCTATTTAAATGAATGAAAGAATGAAGGTCTAATCAGCCACAAGATCTCAGCATCAATATTTTTGGTTTATACTAAATCTCACCAGAATTGTATAAAATCACGTGCTCAGACAAGCTTCTCTTCTCCACAGCCACCCATCTTTAAAATAAACTGTATGTGGTTGTCCAACTACAATGGGTAAACATTTTCCTTTTAATCTTATAATTAAAAAAAATTTTAAAAGTCCTAACATTGTCTGATTTTTGAGTTGGAGCTATATTCCTGTTTCCAGAGTAATCAAGCAGGTCCCAGAGGAGACTAGCTCATATGCTTAAGAAACTCTGGTGCTGGGACCGGGGCTGGAGGGAGGAATACGGTAATGACGCAAATCCGTGTGTGATGACTCAGCTGTTATTTCCCATTGATTACTCAGGGCTCTGTTGATAGAAGCAACCAGATCAAGCACTTTCAAAGTGGCAGCATTGCAGAGAGGGTGTGAGGACAGAAGAACTTTGATCCACTTCCCCTCTTGCTTGATTTTAAAAGCAGGAAAGAGAAAGCAGGAAAAAGAAAAAATAACAAAAGCTCCCAAGCTGCTGCGCTACTGACGTCCTTGCTCTCCCAGTGCATTAAGCACAGGCCAAGCGTTCAGTGAATGAGTAAGAAGGAATATTTAATATGCGTGATACAATTATGTGGTGTTGGTTCACTGATTTCCTAGTGTTATTCTGCACGGTTCCCTCAAAGAAGCCATCCCGGTGAAATGAGATTTTAATAAAAGGAATCCGTATGGTATATTGTTGAACATTCAGGACACCGTCTACCTTCCCCTGTGATGCTGGGCTGAGAACAGAATCCTATTTGAAGACACGATGTTTGGATATAAATGTAATTTGCCAGGGCAAAATCATTTCTCCCCAGGATCAACTGAACACATGCATTTTATTAAGCAGTCCTTTTGCCAGACTTTTTTATTTTTATGGGAGCCCTGTTCATCTGATTGTTTTTTTTTTTCTTCCAGATGTTGCCAATGAGCTTTGTGTAAATACCTTGTGCTCCAAAGGTAAATTTATTTTTGAAAATTCAGCAGTCGATAATTTGGCTGGGCTCAGGACGGCTCGCTGCCACTTCCTCTCTGAGGCTCGCGAATCCCCTGGGATGCAGTAACGTTCACAGATTTGACACATCAGCCGCTGTTGAAACCATTCTTATTCATTTGACATCAGAATGGACTCCCAGAGTGAGGTGGACATTAGAGGCATTTTTGATTCCTGCTCTCCTTCTTTTCTGACTACAGGCCAAGATGAGAAATTCTTTGGCCCTAAAGGTGTAAGCTGTTGCTAAGCTCCTTGTTAGAGTAATGCAGTGCAGTGTAATGCTGACCTTTGACTAGCTCGGCAGTCCTTGTAGACATTAGTTAAAGGAATGCTCACACCCAGGTTTTGGGGAAGAGTACAAAAAGTCGAATATCTCCCTATACAGCAAAAGTGCGTCTATATCTACACTTCCAGAAGCCTCGTCAAGAGATGGAGATGTCTGAGGCATCCTCTCCCACACCCCAGCCCTCCCCACCTCCCCTTCCCCAACCGAGTTAAGGGATTCTGTGTGTGTGTGTGTGTGTGTGTGTGTGTGTGTGTGTGAGAGAGAGAGAGAGAGAGAGAGAGAGAGAGACCCAGGTACAGAGGATAAAGTGGGAAAGATCGAAGAAAGAAGGGACTGATGTTTTTGTGTAAGAACTCCAAAATAAGGAGGTTACATCATAGTAAGTTCCTAGAAGTCTTAGGAAATGTGGACTAGTACAAAGAGGAAAGAGCAGAAGAGCTCAGGCCTGGAGACCTGAACTTTAGTCTTTCTGTCTCCAATCCATTCTATAATCATCAGGATGCTCATTCACCTCTTCCTGTCTTTTTTCTTTCTGGAGCACACGTCTTTCATCATTTATGAACATGCTGGGTAGAGGCAGGAAGACCTGGTTGTGGGAGAAAGAATAACTTCAGAGGGATCTGAGCTGAGAGGCTGGAAGCTTGGAAAGTCAGAGAGGGAACACGAGTGATGCAGAAAGTGGTGTTAGAGACACAGGGGAAGAAAGAAGCCAAAGGAAAGCAAACAGAAGTTCAAGGTGACGCCAAGTGATGAAGAACATGGCCCACCTTGCCTAGTAGATTCCAGAATAGAATCATAGGTCCTTCCTGGTTTATTGATTCCTTCTGAACAATCTTATACTGGAAACGCTCCCATCACAAAGACCTAAGGCCTGACAAAATCTAGGGCCTGACCGAAGATGGAGAGGAGTGGCCAGCTTGACATTCTGGGCACAGTGGATTTGTACCAACTCACAATCAAGGACAGGGCTGATGGGGGAGAGTGATGGGGCATCTGAGCACAAGTCGCAAGATGTCTAACTGAGCGCACCTGAGGGGGATTCCACATAATGGATTCAGGGGTAGGTGTTGGCTCTCAGGAGCGGGCAAGGGTGATGGTGACCAAGACGAGGCAGGTGGTGTTTGGAGGGCTGTGGGATTCGAGGTGATTTACTAGAGGTGAGTGTTAGAAATCAAGATGGAGGCAGAGATGCAGTCCTAGAGATGGAGCCCCAGAGGGGTTAGAAGGTATGATGTGGGGAGGGACAGCAGGCGAGTCTATTTAAATAATTTAGTTTTAAATTTTGTTTATTGTGTAAACCTCCCCATTAGAATGTAAGCACCAAGAAGACAAGGGTTTTTGCATTGTCAGTTGCTGTATTTCACTCCCTAGCATAATGCCTGGTACCTACAAAGTCCTCTGCAAATATTTGTTGAGTGACTGACTCTACAAGACCTGGAGGGTGTGCATGTGCGTGTGCGTGTGCGTGTGCATGTGCGTGTGTGTGTGTGGTTGGCGGGGGAGGTGGGAGAGTGGTCTGCTTCTTTTTGTAAAGAAACATTGTTCCCTCTGAGGAGCGGGTCCTTCCATAGCTGGTAAACCAAATTGGGGCAGACACCCACTCTTTTCTGCTGCAGGGTTTGCCCTTCTGTAAGTTGATTTTTTCTGTCAGTTTGCGAGTGGATGCATGGTCACTATGGCTTTTGAATCAGCAACTGTTGAATAAAAGCAGCCAACGTTCAGATGAGCCTACAAAGGGGAAATTTGGGACAGCAAAATGATTTTCACTTTCATTTGCCTCCCGTTTTCTATCAGTGAATAACATGATAGCTTAATGTCAATAACCAGGCGAGAGAAGGGAGAGAGAGACTACAGCCCAGTGAATTTCCAAACTGGGTCATCTTCAGCCACTTAAATAGACCAAGAGAAGAATGTCACATACTCAGTCCAGGTGTGTGTCTGTCTCTCCTTAAGAGAATTCCTGTTGGTGCAGGGTGAGGAGTGCTCCAGGGTCATGGGACTGTCACACTGTGAGGACAGCTCTGAGCCTAGTAAACCTTCTAGGTTCCAAAACCTTCAGAACTAAAAAGACCTCGGAGGACACTTGAGTAGAGGGTGGTGGCAAGAGCCCTAGACCTAGGCACTGTCCTGACTCTGTCTAATTTGCTACCTGTCCTAGGGAACATCACCTAACCTCTCCAGGTCTCCATTTTTTTAATCTTTAGGATGGAGATATCTTTCTTATCTTCAGCTAGTTTCCCTCACAGCATCACTGTGAGGCTCAGAGGGGGAAACTCTGGAAGCCTTGTAAGATTGTAAAGGATCACCAAGACAGGGAAGCAACCTAAATGTCCATCAACAGAGGAATGGATAAAGAAGTTGTGGTATATATATATATATATATATATATATATATATATATATATATATATATACACATATATATATATATATACACAAACACACACACAATGGAATATTACTCAGCCATAAAAACAAATGGAATAATGCAATGACATGCATGGACCTAGAGTTTATCATACTCAGTGAAGTAAGCCAGACAGAGAAAGACAAATATATGATGTCATTTATATAGGGAAATCTAAAAAAATGATACAAATGAACTTATATACAAAATAGAAATAGACTCACAGACATAGAAAACAAACTTATGGCTACCAAAGGGGAAAGTGGGGGAGAGAGATAAATTAGGAGTTTGGGATTAACATATATACACTACTATATATAAAATAGATAACCAACAAGGACCTATTGTATAGCACAGGAACCTCTACTCAATATTTTGTAATAACCTATAAGGGAAAAGAATGTGAAAAAAGAATATATATGTATAACTGAATCACTTTGCTGTATACCTGAAACTAGCACAACACTGTAAGTCAACTCTACTTCAATAAATATATCAATACTTATGTGTCCCAAGTCTAATGACTGGCAAATATATTTAAGTGAATATTTTTCTGGGTTTAGTGTTGGGACTATGTATGCAAGTGATACAGCTGAAGGAAACCTCCAACACTGTCACCTGAAACATGAAGGTGATGGAAGTCAACTTGCATTATTAGCATTATTACTTGCTGGAGGAGGGAGAGGGGAAGGTGGTTTCCTGGACGGTAGCCCCAGCCTGAGTATTCTGAAGGAGTCTCATGGATCCCGAGGGTATCATTCCTGGTGGTAACCACCATTCAGCTCATTGTGAACTTGACAGAGCTGGAGGCGTTGGGTAAATCTGAGGTCTCCTCACTCCCAGGCAACCCTGCCATAGACTTTGGTCATGAGCAGTATGTCACAGTATTAAAGGCACTTTGTTTTTGAAAGCTAAACTTCAGCCTGAAGTTACTCTGCTAGACTCCCCAAGGAGGGCTTTTCTCCCTACGTTGTGGCACCTGCCTCCAAAAGAGCCACAGAGCTCCCACTCAATAGAAATCCACTTAACAGAAGCCCGAGGTGATCAATTTCTTCATGACCAACTCACTCCCAGAAATGGCCCTCTGCACATCCACAATTTGGGCAGCTCCCTGTTCCCAGCTGTTCTGCTATCCCTCTGAGCTGGAGTTCCTCTTCATGTGTCACTCTATTTTTAAAGTTGTTACTATTTTGGATGTGACTGTTGATATTTTCTTAGAAAGTTACCATTTTTACTTGGCAGTAGCCATCATTTCTTTCCTTAAATGTTATCTCCTTACAGCCAGGGTCCAGAACTTTTCCCAGTCTAACTTCTCCCTGAGACTTACAAAGGAAATCAGTGGGAAAACCAGATTTGCTTCTCCACTGTTTTGTTTTGTTTTTTTCTCTCCCTCCAGAAGGTGGGTTCTTGCATCTTTTTAAATCTGTGTCCTGCAGCAAATATTTAAATGCTGGGTTTTTCCACCTGCTTTCCTATCACACACAAACACAGAGGAGCTCATGGTAAGTTTTAGAGACAGGACCTTTTTACAAATGAGGGAATCAAATCTGTATATACTGAGTGAATATTCAATACATATGGTAAGCAGAGTGAGGTATTGAACCTCAGGTGTTTTGATGGGGTGATGGGGTCTGTGTGTGTTTAACTGCACCACAAGACATCATGTTATAAATCAGGAGGTGACATAGTTAAAACTGCAGGTCTCTGGAGACTGCACGGCTGTGACTTTGAGTGTGTCATACATCTCTCTCTGCCTCAGGTTCCTCATCGATAAAAGAGGATAATAATAGCATTTCTAAAATAGGATAATAATAGTACCCATCTCATACTTACATGTAAAATGCCTAAAACAGGGCATAGCACGTATTAAGCACTTAGTAATTCATTGTTAACATTTTAATGTTTTATTAATCAAACTTCCCCCATTTGAATTTCTTTATGTTTCAAATTTGACTTTATTATATCTTATTTCATCTATTTATCTCTATTAAAACTTTGATTTTGAATTGTAATGATCTCATATAGATCAAAAATTCATATTATCAAAATGTATATTCTTAAAATTTTTCCTTTCACTCCTGTTTCCTATCCTTCCCAGTGTCAATTCCTATCCTCAAAATAGCAGCAACTGTTACTGATTTATTTTTGTGTATCTGCCCAGGGATTTTCTTGACATAATACAGGGCAATATGAATATTTATTCCTCTGACCCATAAACTTTTTTACGTGGACAGTAACTTACTCTGTATGTTGCTCTTTCTTTGTTAAAGTTATTTCTGTATCTATGTACAGAGAATTTTCTTATATTTTTTCTTTTCTTTATATTGAATTTTACAACTGCATTGTATTCCATTGCATGAATGTACCCTCCTGATGAACTATTTCCAATCTTTTGCTACTACAATTGTGATGGTATGAATGACTTTGCACTTATGTTATTTTGCATTAGTATATATGTAAGATGAATTAAATAGCTGTCATTATTCATGGAGTGTGTTTACTTTCAATTTTGATAGATACCATTAACCAAATTGCCTTCTATAAGGTTATACTAATTTAAATTCCTGCCAGCAATGTGTAAGGGTGTAAGAGTGCCTGCTTCCCAATAACTTTAGCAGCACAGGGAAAATTACATTAAAGTTTTAAATTGACTTAGGGAAATTGATATATTTTTGATGATGAGTTTTCTTAAAAACATAGATTGGATAGCCACTTGTTTTAGTCTTCATTTCTGTCATTAGAGAACATTTTAAAGTGCTTTCTATATAGCCCTTGCACATTTCTCAAAGATATTTGTTTCTAAATGATATTTATTTCTAGAAATTTATCACTTTTTTATAGTATAAATGGGATCTTCCATTTTCTCCTCTAATTCGTTGGTGTTTCCATATATGAAAGTCATTCATTTCCACGTATTAATTTTGTCCTCCATAATCTCTCTGACTCCTCTCATGTATAAAATGCTTTTTCAGTTGATTCTCTTGGAAGTTTTAGATATACAATCATAGCTACAAATACTGATAATTTTACTTTTCTCTATCCATTTTTTACACTTATCTTGTCACTTCCATTGCCTAGTAATTTATTAAGATGTTAAACAATAGTGGTGAAATGGTACCCCTTTTATTCTTGGCATTAGAGGAAATACTTGTAGTGTTTTCCCATTAGGTATGGTGTTGGCTATTGGGCTTATTTTACAGATCTGTATTAGTTAGGGTTCTCCATAGTTTTATTATGAGGAATTGGCTTATGCAATTATGGAAGCTAAGTCTCACAACCTGCCATCTGAAAGGTGGAGACTTAGGAAAACCACTGGTGAAATTCAGTCTACATCTGAGGGCTTGAGAACCAGGGGAGACAATGATGTAAATCTTAGTCCATATATATATGCATTTTTTTCCTGCCAAATGCACTCATGTATATATAGTATCTATCTTTTTCTCTTCCTATTTTGAGGGTCTTTTATCAATTCAATAATTTGAATAATGTTAAATATCTTTTCAACATCTGAGATGATCATTGACTTTTCTCTTTAAATCTGTGATTAAGATACGTTTCCTTAATAAATTTCTTAATATTAAAATATGATGGAATAGTTTAACTTTCTGGAATAAATCCCACTTGGTTATGGTTTATGATAGTGTGCCACTATTTTTTTTGTTGTTGCTAATATTTTATTTAGGATATTTGCACCTAAATTAAAAGTATCACTCATATATGGTTATCTTTTTTTGGTGTACTGTTGGTTTTTGTTATCAATGTTATGTTCAATTCTTATAATGAACTAGAAGGTTTCAAACTTATATTTATTTACATGGAACTAGCCAAAAATGTCTTTTGTGACTTTTTTATTTTCTTCAGTTCCTGTAATTATTTTTGACACACTAGTTTTATTTATTTTTTTATGAACTCTCCATTTTTTTTCTTGATTAGGCAATCTGGTAATTGATCTAGTTTTTGCTCTTGCTTTTTGTTTTTTTCATTTTTTTCTAAGATCCAGCTTTTGGATCTGTTTGTTGGTCCTACAGTTTTTCTGTTTTTTGTTTTTTCCTAACTCATTAACTTCTGCCTTTATCTTTACCAATTCCTTTCTTCTGTTTCCCTTCAGGGTATTTGATTTGTCCTTCTTCTAACTTCTTGAGTTGGATACTTAACTCATTTATTTTAATTCTTTCTTGCTTTCTGATATATGTACTCAAAGTGATCAATTTATAAGAATTTATAAAATACACACTTTGAAGGCATAATATGTACGGACCAACACATGTCTGTCCCCTGCCCTTTCTCCTTCATGTCTTCTGCAGTGCCTTTCACAGTAGTAGGCATGTACTGTGTTCTCAACAATTATTCGACTCAACAAATACAAAGTAAACAGATATATGGCAGGAGAAAATGCCCCCTTTCCTTGTCCTTCTGCTCTGCAATACAAGTTTCGTTTCATCATATTTATTAGTATGCCCATGGGCTTTTGCTTCAGAAGAAGCACTACCCTGCTTTAGCCAAAATGATTCCCTTGCCAGCCAAGGGTCCTGAAGATTGGCTGCTTGATTTCTCAGCAGAAAAATATTTTGGCAAACTATTTGTGTTGGCACCAGTGCTTCCATAGTTCTTACCCAAGAGCACAAGATTTCAGGTCCATTTGCAGATCTGCACAATAATGACAGCTTATATTTACACAGGACCTATTTTAGAAGAGTCTGGTGTTCCTTAAACTATGTCTTTCACAATTTTACCATCCCAGAGGCAGCAGGAAGAACAATATGAACACAGGGAGAAACTTGAATCCAGTGCCTCTTGCCAAAGTTTTTTATGTCCTGTCAGTGAAGGAGAGGACCAAGCTGTGTGTGGTCTATAATCCCTTCCACATGAATATGGTCATTTCAAATAATATACATTATTTATTATTACATATTTTATATATTATTATTTTATATATTGCATGTATATTTTACATGCATATATATTAAACATGTATACTTTCTAAAATCAGCTTTGAGGCATAATCTACATACAATTCACCAATTTTCAATAAGATTTAACAAATTTACACAATTCTGCAAGCACCATGAGAATCCATTTCCATCATCCTCAAGATATTCCCAATATCTTAAAGAGATCTGTTGTGCCCCTTTGCAGTCAATACAATTCCCCATATTCCTGGCAACTACTGAAATACCTCCTTCCTCTCACTACAGTTTTACTCTTTTTAGAATTTCATATAAATGGAATCATATAGTATATAAGCTTTTGCATCTGCCTTCTTTCATTTAGCATAATTCTTTAAAGATTCATCCATGTTATTGTAGCATTGGTAGTTTTTTACACTCTAATGCTAAGAAGTATTCCACTGTATGGATATACCAGTTTGTATAAACATTGATGGATGTATCCCTATCCAGTTGATGGATATTTGGATTCTTCACAGTTCTGGGTATTTAAAATAAAGCTACCATGTACATTCATATAAGAATCTCTTTGTGAACATGTGTGTTCATTATTCTTGGATAAATGCCTAGGAATAGAATTGTGAGTCATATGGTATGTGCATACTGAACTTTATAAGAAACAAATTATTTCCCAATGTGACTATACCATTTTTGCATTCCGGCCAGAAAAGAGAGTTCAAGTTCTTCCACATTCTTGGCAACACTTAATTTTAGCTTTTCTAATGGGAATGTAGTGGTTTCTCATTGTGGATTTAATTTACATTTCCTTCATATATTATGATGATGTGAATTATTTTTACATGCTTTGCCATTTGTATATCTTTGGTGAAGTGTCTGTTCAAATCTTTTGCCAATTTTTAAATTGAGTTTTTTGTCATTTTATTACTGAATTGTAAGTGTCCGTTATATATTTTGGATACCATATTTTAATCAGATGCATATTTTGCTAATATTTTTCTCAGTATGTGGCTTGCCTTTTCATTTTATTAACAATATTTTTCAAATGCAAAAGTGTTTGACTTTGATACAGTTCAATGTTTTATAGTGTATACTTTATATATCTTATTTAATAAATTTTTGACTAAATCAAGTACACAAAGATTTTTGCCTGTAACTTCTTCTAGAAGTTTTATAACTTCAGTTGATGTTTAAGTCTGTGATCCATTTTGAGTTAATTTTTTTTTTTTAAAGAAGATGTTGGGGGTAGGAGTTTATTAATTAATTAATTTATTTTTGCTGTGTTGGTTCTTCGTTTCTGTGTGAAGGCTTTCTCTAGTTGTGGCAAGCGGGGTCCACTCTTCATCACGGTGCGCGGGCCCCTCACTATCGTGGCCTCTCTTGTGGTGGAGCACAGGCTCCAGACACGCAGGCTCAGTAGTTGTGGCTCAGAGGCCTAGTTGCTCCACGGCACGTGGGATCCTTCCAGACCAGGGCTCGAACCCGTGTCCCCTGCATTAACAGGCAGATTCTCAACCACTGCACCACCAGGGAAGCCCTTGAGTTAATTTTTATATATTATTGAGGTAAAGGCCAAGGTTCATTTTTTGAAAATATGTGGATATTCAATAGTTCCAGCATCATTTGTTATAAAAATTACCCATTTCCACCTATTTTGAAAATCAAAGATGATATATGTTTGATTCTTTGTGATTATCTATATAGATGATTGTGTTGTCTACAATACAAGCAAATTTTCTTCTTTTTCATTTTCAACTGTATGCTCTTATTTATTTGTCTTCCCTTATTAAACTGGCTAGGACCTCCAGTACAAAGTTGAATAGAAATGACAAGAGTAAACATTTTTCTCTTGTCCCCAAATTTAAGGAGAAACATTCAGTTCCTCATCACCAAGAGGGATCTGTTGCCACAGAAGGACTTGAAGGATGTTTAGGGCAAGATGTTTCTGAGGAAGTCCAAACTTACCTATACTGAGAAAAAACACAGGACAAAAATCTATTTGCCATTTATGAGAAGAAATTCTCTGACACTTTCATGTCCCTCTTTCTACCAGATTTATGACAATCTTGTCCTTACTCCTTTCCTAAGCTAAGATTCATTCAGAAACTATTTTATTATCCCAAGGTCACATGTAATACAGTGGTGGAATGAGGAACAGATCCCAGACTTAGAATTTCAGGCTCTTAAACTTTGGGGCTGGGTTGGGTCATCATGACAGCCTGTGAGTCCATGTGGGAGAGCCTCCTCTCTAGGCAGGTCCAGCCCTGCAACCTGGGAGAATGTTAGGTATGTTTACCTTCCATCACCCCTGCTCTTCCTCCAAAGCCCTTATCTTGATACTGGTACCTCTCCCTGCCATTGGTAGAGGTGGCTTCAAGGCTAAAACAGCTTTTTCCCAACCATGCCCCAGCCTTGGATTTCCATTTAGAAAACTGAAAAATAGGTCCTGAGGCTGAAATCTTTGTCCTAGAGGGTTTTTTGTTTGTTTGTTGTTTGTTCCTTATTTGTTTGTTTTGATACTTTGTCAACCAAAGCTTCCTCACACCTGAAATATATGTTGCCCCAAATGACTACCTTCTGAGGCCATTCAGATACTAAAGAAATAATTCCACAGAGGGTGCTAACAAGGAGGTCTTTATACTGAAACAGAAAAAGGTCACATGGCCTAAATTATGTAGCCCATTCCCAGAGGTTTGGATGTTATTTGGGACAATCTCTAAGCTTAACTACTAGGCCATTAGCATGTGCAGAAGAAATACCTTCTAGCTCAATAGGAGGAAGGGGATCTCGTTGGATTTCAGAGGCATTTGGTTCTTTGTTACTAGGAGCTTTCCCTATCAGGCAGAGGAATGGTTCACTAGGAAGCCAGAGGTCAGGAGCTGGTTTACTGGAGCAGCAGCTGCTAAATGACAGATTTATTGTTCATCAGGAATCCTGAAGTGGTATCTTGGTATTTAGCTTCTCCTTATATAGATGAACTGAGACTGAGATTTGGGGATCTTGCACCATCTTTTTGGGGATCTTGTTCAATGCATAATGGTGGTGTAGTGGTTTAAGGTGGGAGGAGTTCTGTTCCCTGGGCCTCATACTCTTGAAGCCCTATGATTATCCAACTTTCTCTCTGCTGGCAAGGCCAAGAGGGATAAGAGAAAGCTGATGAAAATATCACAGTTCTGTTTCAATTAGTAAGTCAGCCTGGTCAACAAGAAAGATGCCTACAGATTTTAATTGGTCTCAGGGGAGGAGAACTGAATGTTCTAAGATGTCCTAGCTCACCCTGATATTGCATTATCTGGGCCACAGGGCAGCTGCAATCTTTCCCCAGGGCTCAGGATGTCTGCCTGGAAATAAAATTCAAATTCAGTGTTAACCTTTTTACCACCATGTTGCTTCAAAACAGATAATCTTCAATGGAGTTAACTTTAGAGATGCAAAGTCTGCCCCATTTCTAAATAGGTCAGTCTTATTCCTAGAATACTAACCTCAGAGGACACAAATGTTAGGGGAGGGGAAATTCCATCCAGGAAGAGTGATAAGAAATAGCTGAGATGAAATTTAGGTCTGTGTTCTGATGCTACTCTACTCATAATTCTAGAAGCCAATTCCTTCATTTCTCTATGCCTTGGATTCTCCATCCAAATAATGGGGATGGTTTTGTGTCCCATTTTGATTTGAAATCCTCAAGTCCATGGCACAAATCCTGACTTGTCCTAGGATAAGAAAAGGTTTCACTATCAAATGGTGCTATCATGTTTCATGAGCTTTTCTCCTACCTACATTTTCAACTTGTGAAGTTCACGTCTGTTAGTCAGGGTAGGCTAAGTTTTGCTGTGGCACCAAACCTCCAAATCCCCAAGGCTTATTTCTCACTTTCATAACAGTCTGATACAGGTCATCCTGCTTTCCTTGGTGGCCACCTTTCAACAGTGCTGAGAATTTGAGTTGCTTCCATCTTGCAACTTTGCTATCTCAGTGTTCTTTGCTTCCAGCCATTCCAGCAGGAGAGAGAGCATGCGTAGAGCTTCCATCCCCCTTTGACTGCCTCAGACAGCAAATACCATGCCTTACTTCACTCCCACTTATGCTCATGAGCCAGAATTAGTCTCATGACCCCATCATAAATGCAAGGGAGACTGGGAAATACGCAAGAGCTTGTGGAATATTTGGGGAGCACTAGTGTTTATGTCACATACCCCATGAATGTTATTGGTTCTGTTATGGCCCACCTAGGCAGAGATTCAAAATGAGAAAAAAATCCATTCAACAAACTTGCCAGGTGCTACCAGAGATGCAAAGATACGTAAGACCCAGGTGTAGCCTGAGGAATTCATAATTGGGAAATGGGGGTGGGGAAAGATGCAAACAAGTAAATTATTGGGGTATACATAATTTCTTGGAGGGATGAATGAAGTGTGTGGAAGACAGAGGCAGGAGTGATCAATTCTGTAACAGGTAAGGCTCTGTTGGACATGAAAGGGATCCTTTGGTTCTTGAAGGAGGATCAGACCTTCACCAGGTGGTGCTGAGCTGAGTGGATCCCATAGTAGAGAAAAAGGAGCTTAGAGTAGGACTTCCTTTCTTTTAGGGCCAAAGTCAACAGGGGACACTCTTACAGTCCACCTGTTTAGGCTTGCAATTCTTAAAAAAATGAGTTAGTAAATGCTGAGGCCTCCATTTCACAACACCTTGAATGAATGATAAAAGTGAAAAGTCTTGAAGAAGAGAAAGTAGATGGCATAAAGGCTTTGAATATAGAACAGAGGCAAGGCCCTCCCAAATTACTCCCTGCCAGGCTCACTCAATAACATTTCTGGTGGCACCCGTGGGCTCATGTGCTGTGGTATTCAATTATTTTGCAGAAAAGCCCTGAGGGTCATGATAGCTGCCTCTGTCAGAGGGTCCCTCCCTTGTACTCATTATTTACAACCCTGTCACCCTGGAAGACTGATATCGTGGCCTAAGAAATTAGCATCCAAGTCCCAAAGCATTATTTCCAGAAAACAACAGGACATATAGCAGAACCCTCTGGATGGCACTATGTCTTCAGAGGCTTGGGCAGCTGCTTTGGATGTGGGTCCTTTCAGAAAAGTCACCGGTCAGAATACCTTGCATTTGTATAGCATGTAATTATTTGCAAAGCACTTTTACATATCCATTAAGTGAGCCAGGTAGAAAAAGACCAAAGTCCAGGAGGGCGTGTGAAATGGTCTCTTTGCATTATTACAAAAAAAAAAGTAAATTGCTGCAGCCTTTTTGAGGGCAGTTTGACAGGGTCTGCTTTTCAACCTAGTAATCACACTGCTAGGTACCTATCCTTTAACAGTGTTTGCTCAAAAGCTAAAGATAAACACAAAAGTGAGTTTATCATACAGTTATTTGAAATAGAAAAAAGTTAGGGAAAACCTTACTATCAATTACGGAATATCAAAATAATCCCTATGTACAGGAACAATGAAACTATGCATCTATTAAAAATGAGATGAACCTGATGTCCTGATATGGAAGCATGGCCACGATAAAGTTATTAGTGAAAGTCCCAAGTGCATGTGTGTGTGTGTGCATGTGTGTATGTACGTGTGTGCATGTGTTATATGTGCGTGTGTGCAGGGGTGTGTGTGTGCGCCTGTGTGTAGTGTGTATAAGCATCTACATTACATCTATAATATCAGGGGTCACCTCTTGGGAGTGGGTTTGAGGTTGAAAGGGACATTAAATAGGTACTTCACCTATTTCTTTACAAAAAAAGCAAAACTGCCCTCTTGCCTTGCTTTATAAGTGTGTATATCACTCCATACAGGCAGAAGTAAATCAAACAACAATGAGCACACTCAGGGTCACCCTGTCCCCATCTAGTCCCCAACTAAATGAGATCTTAAGCCGGTTGCTGTAAGTTCCTAATTCCTTAAAAAACAGCTTTATCTGGACCTTAACAATGGTTGGTATAGGTCTATAACTTTGCACATATTCTATTCATCTGTGAAAACTGCTCTTTTCCCGGCATGAATGAATAGCTTGTCATCTGTGTCTTTTCTTTACATACCTGTGGTATATGTAATTTCTTTTTTTAATTTGGTGAGCTATCCTTCCAGAATTCGAGCTCCCAATCATGCTTGTACATTGAAATCATGTGAGGAGTTTCAAAAACTATTCGTTTGTGGGTTCTACCCCTCTGAAATCTTGGTTTAATTGATCTAGGGAGGCAGGGCAACAAGATTTTTAAAAAATTCCCAAGAAATTCTAATATACAACCAAGGTTGAGGGCCACTGTTGTAAAATTTAGACTCACCTGTAAATTTTTTTGCAAGAAATGACTTTTACTTTTAAATGCTTTTGTCTCTAAATCTTTTCATTACTTTTTTTGGCAAATTATTTATAGCAATCATGTATTATTTTATAATTACAGGAAAGAATTTAAAAAATGTTCTCTATGTAAGATATAATCATATCGTTAACTTGATTTTAAGAAGTTTAGATTTTTTCAACACCGTGAAATAGATGACAATGAATGCATCATCTCCATTTATCAACGAGAAACTTGGGACCCAGAGAATATGATTGATTTCCACAAGCTCTACAGCTCCTAAATGTCAGTGCTAGATTCAAACCCGTGTCACCTCACCTTAGATCCTAGTATCTTTGCACTTTATGTCACTGCCGGCACCACAGGGCTAGGATCTGGCCATGAATAAGATTGCTTGCTAACCAGCTGCAGGAAGTTGGGAAAAGTGGAAAATCCAGTGGAAATAGCTCCTGGTTAAGAATGACAAAATTCAGGCTTTAAGCCTTGCTCAGCTCTCAGCCACTAGCCACCTGTGTCTAGTATGACTGAAGAACTGAATTTTTAATTTGATTTAAATTTAAATTACTTTAGATTAAAACTTACATAGCGGGGCTTCCCTGGTGGCGCAGTGGTTGAGAGTCCGCCTGCCGATGCAGGGGACACGGGTTTGTGCCCCGGTCTGGGAAGATCCCACATGCTGCCGAGCGGCTGGGCCCGTGAGCCATGGCCGCTGAGCCTGTGCGTCCGGAGCCTGTGCTCCGCAACGGGAAAGGCCACAGCAGTGAGGGGCCCGCGTATCGCAAAAAAAAAAAAAAAAAAAAAAAAAAAAAAAAAAAAACTTACATAGCCACATATGGCTAGTGGACCTACATTGGCAATGCAGGCTGGAGTGATTCTTACAGGACATCACACCCACCCTGAGAACTGTTCCATAACGGAAAAGATGTATTTGATGACACTGTGCTTATAAATAGTGTAAAATGTAAGTCAGACGGAGAAAAACAAATATCATATGATATCACTTAGATGTGGAACCTGAAAAAAATGATACAAATGAACTTATTTACAAAACAGAAATAGACTCAAAGACATAGAAAACAAACCTATGGTTACCAAAGGGGAAATGGGGGGAGGGATAAATTAGGAGTTTGGGATTAACAGATACACACTACTGTATATAAAACAGACAAACAACAAGGACCTACTGTAAAGCACAGGGAACTATATTCAATATCTTTTAATAACCTATAATGGAAAAGATCTGAAAATGAATACATATATACATAACTGAATCACTTCACTGTACACCTGAAACTAATAGTACATTGTAAATCAACTATACTTCAATTAAAAAAAATTGCTTGAGAACTATTACATACAGCATAAAGTAAAAACCGTTCAGCAAGGCATTTCCAATCTAGCTGCTGTATCTCTGCACTTACACATCAGTAGTACCAACATAGTCATCAGGCTCCAAAAGACCATCATTTTTCTCATTCTGTTCCCTCTGCATTGAACATTGGCCATCGTTTTCTTTACCTCGATTCTACCCATCCTTCAAGGCACAGCTGAATGTACCTCGACTGAGAAGCCCTCTGACTCTTCCACCAATCACGCCTCAGCTCCCCAGTGAAATGAATCACTTCCTTCAGCGCTTCCAACATCCGTCTTATTACATGATGGTTAGTGATCCTGGTCTAATAGGGAGACAGTCAGTGACAGCTCAGTGCAGTTTGGTCAGTGCTCTGATGGAGAGAGAGAGATCCAGGGTGCTTTAGGCACCCAGAGAAGGGAGCACTGTAGCCAAGCTGGAGAGACTGGGTCCTCTGAGAAGCAGATGTGAAAGCAGGGTAAGTGAACAAAACCATTTATTAGGGGCAATGCCTGTGAGAGAAAACAGGATGCGGAGCTGAAAGGACCATCAGACCGCACCACAGACATGCATGGATTTCGGTGCAGCATCTGGCCCTGAGCCAAGTATGCTCCCGTAGTTGAAGGCAGCAGGGTGCATTTACACTGACCACAGAGTGTGATGCACTAGGTCAAAATACCTGTGAAGTCACTTTATAAGTGATTAAGCACTGTACAAATAACAGTTGTTTTTATTGTACATCTCCAGGAGCCATTATCATGGTAACATCGGGAGAACATCTCAGAGTTAACAAGGAGGCCAGCAGATGAAAATTAACCAATTACACTACAGATGTTGTTTTTGAAATTGAATAAGAGATGGCATGCAAAATGAAGGCTTTAGTTTTGCTATATCCAAAGCTCTAAGTGAATTTAGATCTTGGATTTGGTAACTGGCGAGGCTGTGAAATTCCTTTCCCCTTGGGTCTTTAAGACTGTAAACAGCCACGCAACAAGAGTTGAGTAAGTATCCACCAAGTGCTTATCAGTGTGCTAGATGCCGTGGGGAATAAGGACCATAAGAGGAGGCTCGTGCCGCCGAGGAGCACATTGACGAGGTTGAAACCATATTCATAAATGACAGAAAGATCAGTGAACAGGACTAGATAGGTACAAACCTATAATGTGGAGCGACAAAATATCACCTCAGACAAGGGAAATTCCTTGACCACGAAATCAGGCAGAACCCACCCTAAGACTGTGCTATGTCACTCCTCTAGTTAGGGCTAAGTAATGGACAGACCTTAGAAATGACAAAAACAAAATAAAGATGGGATTGAAATCAGTGAGATGGAATGCATGCAAGTCTGAAATGAAAATGTTATCATTAGGTGGCTGAGTAGGATCTCCCTTGGGGTTCTGGACACCAAGCCCCAGCAGTCAGCCAAGCTTCTGGAATAAAGTCATGTTTCATTCTGAGTTCCTGAGACACTGACCTGAGCTTTACTCACCTTTCATGCTTCCCAGGTGAGAGGCAGTTTCTGTGTTCTCGCTGCCATAGATGGGTCTAATCGACACTCCCACCCCCAGCCCTGGCTTCAGATTACCTTTTTAGGGAGAGAGAGGCTCCAGCTGTGTCAGCCCAGTGATTAAATGCTGTGGTCACTCCACTCTAGGGAGGTGTCCCCAGCTGCCCCTGCTGGAGGGCAGCTAAGTGAGTAACCCTGCCCATGTCACGTGGTCCTGGAATGGAGCTGGTTTCTGCCCGTGCCAGGTCCGTGCAATGAGCAAGTCTGCTTATGACACACACACACAGACCCTGATGGCTCCCTTCAGGGGACTAGAGTTTTATTTGGGCGTCTTGTGGACTTAACAATTGAACTTGCAGATGGAAGGCTCATGAGCCAGTGGACAGGCAACTGAAGCATAAGCAAGTTCCTAGAGAAGACAGTTTGTGGAGAAATGTTGCCCGGAAATCTCTGGGTGGAGCTCTCTGGGAATAATCTGCCCCTTTCTTACACATTTCCTCGCTCTCCTCAACACAGCCCTTGTGGCTGACACAAAAACACCAGCAGCTTGCTTGCCCAGGGAAGAGAGGGATAGAAATAATCTCCAAAGTTCAGGATGATGGAAAGGCTAAAAGCCACTAAGAGAATCTGAGTCTGGAACTCACATGATCCAAACTCCTCCCCTTGGAGTTGGTCACAGTGACTGGAGTTTTGGGGAGCTTCACAGCAGATCCAGCACAATGCTTTGTGCAGTCTCACTCCAAGGGGATTTTATTCCTGGCTCTTTGTATTACTAAGGGTGAGGGTTGAATATTTGCTCTGGGCTTTAGAATGGCCTTCAACTTGATCTTCCATGTCATTCATTTGGGTCTCAACTCTGAACTCGAATTCCCTAAATTCTTTTTTTTTTTTTTTTTGGCGATACGTGGGCCTCTCACAGTTGTGGCCTCTCCCGTTGCGGAGCACGAGCTCCAGACGCACAGTCTCAGCGGCCATGGCTCACGGGCCCAGCTGTTCCGCGGCATGTGGGATCTTCCCGGACCGGGGCACGAACCCGTGTCCCCTGCATTGGCAGGCGGACTCTCAACCACTGCGTCATCAGGGAAGCCTGCCTAAATTCTTATACTCTCTTTTTTCCTCCCCGCTTCTGTTCTCCTCTTCCTCCACCTCTGCCTTCACGTCTTTCTGCTTCTTTCTGTCTCTCCCTCCCCGTCTCCTTCTCTCTCTCCTTCTCCCAGATTGACATCTGTCCTCTTTAAGCACTTTGTTTCATCAGGGTCATTATTTTCAGTAGTCAGCTTGTCCTTTCTTTCTCTTTCTGCATCCCCTCCATTGTGTATTCAGAGCTCAGATCCAGGGCCTGGGGTACCAGTGGTGGCAGCCCATCAGTAGGTTGTAGAAGATACAGCGGCTCCCTGCCCCAGGGGCTTGTCATGCAACAGCCTGTAGGTTGTCATTTCTAATAGGAAACCATTCTGTATTCTGGTGTCAGCTGTAAAGACCAGTGCTTCCCGGACTCAGAGCAGGGAGAACAGCATCAGTGGCTTCTGAATCTGAGAATGGTGATAAACTGGAATAACGTGTGTGTGTGTGTGTGTGTGTGTGTGTGTGTGTGTGTGTGTGTGAGACTTTCTAAACTCCTTCCCTTCTTCAGCCAATACTTGTTTTAAACAGTTTTGTGGGCAAGACATTCTGATCTACTTTGAATCATAGCCAGGAACATCAGACAATGTGGAGAAGACTCTGCTCAGCTCACTGATGGGCCAATTGAACTTGAGACGATTAATTGAGGGTCTCCCAGATTCTTGGTGGTAAAATATGGTCTGAGATTAGTTCTGATCCCCCATGACCAGGGCAACTTCTTCTAGAACAGGTAAGATGTAGCAAGGTTTACACATATAAGGATTAAATTGGTACAGATAGAGGGCTCTGGGTTAGGAGCTAGGAAACCTTGATTCCAGATGCAACTCAGCCCTTGCCGGCTCTGTGATCTAACAAACTAACTCCCTTCTCTGAGCTTCAGCTTCAAAAATCATAAAGTCCTGAGCTTAGATGATTTCCAAAGTGTCTCCAAACACTGCCATTCCAAAAGTCTGGATCCCTAGAACTAAGGGAATGGTTTCAGAATGAAGAAGATCCTGGCTCTTTCCATCTGGCCCAGCTACAGGGTGGTCTTGCAGCACTCAGCTCCCTCATTCAGTGCCACTGGTGAAGCAGCAGGGATATTTTCCAGGTTGATCTCTCTGTGCAGATACAACAGAAAGCAGCCTAATGTGTCCTGCTTGAGTATGGCCAGGGACCCCCAAATAGTACCTTTTCACCGGACTATGTAAGGAGATCTCCCAGAGTAAAGATGGCTTTGGCATTGACCTTGATTTTTTTTTTTTTTTAACTATCTGGGATGTTCATTTACTAGAGTTCCTCTACCTGATGTTCACCTATCTGGGCAGGTCACCTATTAGCACTGATTAGAACATTGGCACAGATGAATTAAACAAATTAGCTCTTTGCCACCTACTTAAGTGAATAATTACTCAGAGAAAATGGCACTCAGTGGGGTAGAGAGGCAAAAGGCTAAAATAAAGGCAGTGTCTAGGGAGATTCAGACAAGCTATCAATGGCAATGGGGTTGGCCAATGGGGCTTGTGGACCAGTACAGAGTAAAGGAGGCACTGCTGATAATAAACATTATCACTATGCCCAAATGCTGCAAAGTTTGGGTTGTTTCAAAGAGAAAGAGAAGTAGCATCAGCAGTGGCTAAAATCTTGGACCTGGAGGAGATTCCTGGAGATTACTTAGCCCAGTGCCCTGGTCCCAGACAATAAATTACCTGTGTCATCTAGAAGAGAAAATGATATTCTTTACCATTTATTTAGTTCCCACTATGTATCAGGTATTATTTCTAAACTTTACAACGTCCCTGAAAAATAGACATTATGGTTTCTATTTTATGTGGGAACCTGGGGCTTAGAGAGGTAATTTGCCCAAAGCCAGCTAGTGGGGCTCAGGTTTCTTTAACCACATGATTGGCATCTTCTACCATAAGGTGTATCCATGCCGATTTTACAGACTTCTAAGGAAGAGTTCTTAAGAACGTTTTCCATGGACTCTGCTGATAGCCAAGAGTCCTGATACCAAGGAAGATCCTTTTATTGGATAGAAAGCTCCCCCACATCCAGACCAAGTCTCCTTTCTTTCACTGTGTCTTGATTGATGATACAACTTTCTTTCTATGCTTCCCCTTTGTAAAGATAACGTTCCTGGTCTTGGCTTTAGGGAAATAAACTTTCGGCTTTAATTGATGGTAATTATGTTCCTGGTGCTGTGATTCGAACTGTGGGTTCTCGGGTGGATCTGGACAAGGACGGTGAGCAGCCTCTCTTGGTCAAAGCCCAGCCTACACAGGGAGGCCCATAACCGCAGCACCTCGGCAATGTCCCCCAATCCCTCCTGCCTCTCATACAGCTTTTAACATGTGTGTACCTTTATTACGACACTTGCATTACTTTACGTTATACTGTACTAATTTATCTACTAGACTAATTGCCTCTATTAAGTAGAGACTGAGTATTCTTAATGTAGCAAGAGAATTTGCAGTAAGATAAATTTCTTTTTTTAATTAATTATTTTACTTTGTTAAGAAATAGTTTTATAGTAGATGACGTCCTTTTTTCTAAAGGATAGATGGTAGATGGTGTGTGTATATATAATGTTTAAAATATTGATACATAGGACAGTAAGTGGTGGAAGGTAATATTTAAAGATTTTTATAAACCTTGACTTTTTTTTTTTTTACATTTTTTCAGGTCTTTTATTAATGAAGCCAAAGTCCTATTCTTTTTCAGTCAGCACTTGCATTAATGACACAATAACAGCAACATCATCAGTGGCTCTACTGCTATTCGTTTTATTTTTAATTTTTATTTTATACTGGAGTATAGTTGATTAACAATGTTGTGATAGTTTCAGGTGTACAGCAAAGTGAATCAGTTATACATAGACATGTATCTATATAGTAAGATAAATTTCTGTGTTGATTTTGCTGATGTAAATTTTTCCCCCTCTAACTCCTAGGAAGGTACCCAAAGCTTCCCATTATCTTGATTGAAATAGTTGTTAGTGACTTTTATGTTACAGGGCCCAAGGCAGGTGTTACCACACCTCCAGGAGGTTATCTGCAAAGAGGGTTATGTAACTGATAAGCCTCAGGTCTGTAAGTTAGGGGTATGTTTTACAGGATAGAGGAGATCTGAGGATTGGTGAATAGAATCTGCTAGACTGGACCAGGGGAGGGGTTTTCTTGAGAGAAGGGAGGGTTCTGCAAGTTCTGCGAGGCCAACCTCCTGGCTCCCATGGGAGAGCCTGAGGCGAGGGCAGGCTTTCAATGGGAGTGATTTTGTGGTTACTTCAAGAGGTTAGACACTAGTTGAGCAGATATTCCTGCGTCCAGGTTTGGCAGAGGACGGCAGAGCTGCCTACCTTCAAAGGACGATGAGCAGGCCTTCAATCACCCATGTGGACTGAAGGTCAAAGGCCCTTTCCAGAGCACTGGACTGGGTTAAACTCCCAAGATTCTTGTATGATGCTAAGATGAAAAAACAGCCTCCCCAAAGCATGGCACGATAGAGATTAGATTTTGCATTTATCTTGACCAGAGACGGTTTTGAGCAGATTGAATTTGAGTTAAAACAAATAAACGAATTTTACATTTATCCGAGGAGAGGATAACACAGTAAAACGCCATACCTAATATCCTCATCTTTGCTCACCCTACCTTAATTGTCACACTGCTTCTCTGGTTTATGATGCCACTCAGTATACCTTTCGGGTTACTGTTTCAGCATCCCATGACCAACTCAAGTTTGGTGACTCACTATATGGCCTCACTTACACTTATAGCTAGGGTTTATTACGGCAAAGATTCATTGCAAAACAGCAAGAAAAGTACGTACATTGGGTAGGGTACAGAGAGGTCAATTTTAGGCTTCTGAGTCCTTCCCCGATCTGGGACCACACAGCATAAATTTCTACTCTAAAAATAAACTACAGAGACATGTTAGAATGTCTCTGCCCAGGGAACCCCATTCCAGTCTCAGGGTCTGAAGCATTACTGCAGGGCTGGTAACATAAGCTCATACTTCTATGTGACTAGCCATAGTAACCAAAACCTAGGACCCCAGGAAAACCAGATACATCAAGACTCTTCCTGAATAATCCTGAGAAGTCTTTTTATTTATTTTGAATTTTATTTTATTTATTTTTATACAGCAGGTTCTTATTAGTTATCTATTTCATTTTTAATTTTTTTTAAATTAATTTATTTTTAACATCTTTATTGGAGTATAATTGCTTTACAATGGTGTGTTTGTTTCTGCTTTATAACAAAGTGAATCAGCTATACATAGTTATCTATTTTATACATATTAGTGTATATATGTTAATCCCAATCTCCCAGTTCATCCCACCCTCACCCCCCTGTTTCCCCCCTTGGTGTCCATATGTTTGTTCTCTGCATCTGTGTCTCTATTTCTGCCTTGCAAACCGGTTCATCTGTACCATTTTTCTAGATTTCACATATATGCGTTATATACGATATTTGTTTTCTGTTGGTGGGCATGTAAATTGATAGAGCCACTATGGAGAACAGTATGGAGGTTCCTTAAAAAACTAAAAATAGAATTACCATATGACCCAGCAATCCCACTACTGAGCATATACCCAGAGAAAACCATATTTCAAAAAGACACATGCACCCCAATGTTCATTGTAGCTCTATTTACAATAGCCAGGTCATGGAAGCAATCTAAATGCCCATCGACAGATGAATAGATAAAGAAGATGTGGTACATATATACAATGGAATATTACTCAGCCATAAAAAGGAACAAAATTGGGTCATTTGTAGAGACGTAGATGGACCTAGAGACTGTCCTACAGAGTGAAATAGTCAGAAAGAGAAAAACAAGTCTTGAGAAGTAGCTGCTATGCCCCCTTTATCCAGGCATACACAACATCATCAGTCAGTGACATAAAGAAGACCAGATGTTGCCCAAGTGTCAATCATGGTTCCAGGCTTCCCTAGAGATACACAGTGACTGAGCAACCAGACCCGCTGTGCTAATTCTTTCTTCATAGTTGCTAATGAGAGTAAACACTTGACATTCAAAAAGATAATAAAAAGAGAACTACTAGAACCACCACATATTTCAATACCACCACATCACAAGCTGTTGTTTTGTTCAGCATCATTTCTTACATACATAAACACACACAGATTTTTTGAATTATTTCAATGCATACGTGTTAATCATAGAGAACAATGAAGCTTCATTGAGGTGGATGTCTGGCATCAAACATGCCACCTCACTCTCAAGGGAACTCTCATGGGTGGGTCGGTGCCCCTCTGAAGTGTGGGCCCAGAAATTTATACCATTCCCATCTCCCATCTCATCAGTTTGCATGATCAGTGCTCACTTATGGATGGTTCTCCCCCTCTTGAAGGTGAGCACCTCGAGTACCTAGACTATGTCTCCTTCATAGACGTAATTTCAGTGCCTGACATAGACCTGAGACCTAATTGATGGTCAATTAATACTTTTCAAATGAATGAATCAATGAGTGAATGGATGAATTTTTCTTATCTGCCAGCTTCAAACCCTCAATTAAGAGTCTTTCCTCAATAAAGAAGTTGTGGTACATATATACAATGGAATACTATTTAGCCATAAAAAAGAATGAAATAATGCCATTTGCAGTAACATGGATGGACATAGAAATTACCATACTAAGTGAAAGAAGTCAGAAAAAGAAAGACAAATACCATATGATATCACTTATATGTAGAATCTAAAATATGACATAAATGAACTTATCTATGAAGCAGAAATAGACTCACAGACATAGAAAACAGACATGGTTGCTAAGGGGGAAGGTGGATGGGGGAGGGATGGAGTGGGAGTTTGGGATTAGCAGATGCAAACTATTATATACAAAATGGATAAACAAAAAGGTCCTACTGTATAGCACAGGGAACTATATTCAATAACCTGTGATAAGCCATAAAGGAAAAGAATATAAAAAGAATGTATATATAATACATGTATAACTAAGTCACTTTGCTGTACAGCAGAAATTAACACAACATTGCAAATCAACTATACTCCAATAAAAAAGTACAAAAAAAAGATTTTTTAACCTATCTTTCCAAAATAATACAGGTTTAAATAAATAAAAATTAAAAAAGAGTCTTTCTTCAGCAAAATATCTTCTACCTATTATATATTTTTTTCTTTTGGGACAGTGGGTTTTTTTTTTTTAACATCTTTATTGGAGTATAATTGCTTTACAATGGTATGTTAGTTTCAGCTTCACAACAAAATGAATCAGTTATATATATACATATATTCCCATATCTCTTCCCGCTCGCGTCTCCCTCCCTCCCACCCTCCCTATCCCACCCCTCCAGGCGGTCACAAAGCACCGAGCTGATCTCCCTGTGCTATGCGGCTGCTTCCCACTAGCTATCTACCTTACGTTTGGTAGTGTATATATGTCCATGCCTCTTTATCGCTTTGTCACCGTTTACCCTTCCCCCTCCCCATAGCCTCAAGTCCATTCTCTAGTAAGTCTGTGTCTTTATTCCTGTTTCACCCCTAGGTTTTTCATGACATTTTTTTTTTTAAATTCCATATATATGTGTTAGCATACGGTATTTGTCTCTCTCTTTCTGACTTACTTCACTCTGTATGACAGACTCTAGGTCTATCCACCTCATTACAAATAGCTCAATTTCGTCTCTTTTTATGGCTGAGTAATATTCCATTGTATATATGTGCCACATCTTCTTTATCCATTCATCCGATGATGGACACTTAGGTTGTTTCCATCTCTGGGCTATTGTAAATAGAGCTGCAATGAACATTTTGGTACATGACTCTTTTTGGATTATGGTTTTCTCAGGGTATATGCCCAGTAGTGGGATTGCTGGGTCATATGGTAGTTCTATTTGTAGCTTTTTAAGGAACCTCCATACTGTTCTCCACAGTGGCTGTATCAATTTACATTCCCACCAACAGTGTAAGAGGGTTCCCTTTTCTCTACACCCTCTCCAGCATTTATTGTTTCTAGATTTTTTGATGATGGCCATTCTGACTGGTGTGAGATGATATCTCATTGTAGTTTTGATTTGCATTTCTCTCATGATTAGTGACGTTGAGCATTCTTTCATGTGTTTGTTGGCACTCTGTATATCTTCTTTGGAGAAATGTCTATTTAGGTCTTCTGCCCATTTTTGGATTGGGTTATTTGTTTTTTTGTTATTAAGCTGCATGAGCTGCTTATAAATTTTGGAGATTAATCCTTTGTCGGTTGCTTCATTTGCAAATATTTTCTCCCATTCTGAGGGTTGTCTTTTGGTCTTGTTTATGGTTTCCTTTGCTGCGCAAAAGCTTTTAAGTTTCATTAGGTCCCATTTGTTTACTCTTGTTTTTATTTCCATTTCTCTAGGAGGTGGGTCAAAAAGGACCTTGCTGTGATTTATGTCATAGAGTGTTCTGCCTATGTTTTCCTCTAAGAGTTTGATAGTTTCTGGCCTTACATTTAGGTCTTTAATCCATTTTGAGCTTATTTTTGTGTATGGTGTTAGGGAGTGATCTAATTTCATACTTTTACATGTAGCTGTCCAGTTTTCCCAGCACCAATTATTGAATAGGCTGTCCTTTCTCCACGGTACATTTCTGCCTCCTTTGTCAAAGATAAGGTGACCATATGTGCGTGGGTTTATCTCTGGGCTTTCTATCCTGTTCCATTGATCTATCTTTCTGTTTTTGTGCCAGTACCATACCGTCTTGATAACTGTAGCTTTGTAGTATAGTCTGAAGTCTGGGAGCCTGATTCCTCCAGTTCCTTCTTTTGTTCTCAAGATTGCTTTGGCTATTCGGGGTCTTTTGTGTTTCCATACAAATTGCAAAATTTTTTGTTCTAGTTCTGTGAAAAATGCCAGTGGTAGTTTGATAGGGATTGCATTGAATCTATAGATTGCTTTGGGTAGTAGAGTCATTTTCACAATGTTGATTCTTCCAATCCAAGAACATGGTATATCTCTCCATCTATTTGTATCATCTTTAATTTCTTTCATCAGTGTCTTATAATTTTCTGCATACAGATTTTTTGTCTCCTTAGGTAGGTTTATTCCTAGATATTTTATTCTTTTTGTTGCAATGGTAAATGGGAGTGTTTTCTTAATTTCACTTTCAGATTTTTCATCATTAGTATATAGGAATGCCAGAGATTTCTGTGCATTAATTTTGTATCCTGCCACTTTACCAAATTCATTGATTAGCTCTAGTAGTTTTCTGGTAGCATCTTTAGGGTTCTCTATGTATAGGATCATGTCATCTGCAAACAGGGACAGCTTTACTTCTTCTTTTCCGATTTGGATTCCTTTTATTTCCTTTTCTTCTCTGATTGCTGTGGCTAAAACTTCCAAAACTATGTTGAATAAGAGTGGTGAGAGTGGGCAACCTTGTCTTGTTCCTGATCTTAGTGGAAATGCTTTCAGTTTTTCACCATTGAGGATGATGTTTGCTGTGGGCTTGTCATATATGGCCTTTATTATGTTGAGGAAAGTTCCCTCTATGCCTACTTTCTGCAGGGTTTTTATCATAAATGGGTGTTGAATTTTGTCAAAAGCTTTCTCTGCATCTATTGAGATGATCATATGGTTTTTCTCCTTCAGTTTGTTAATATGGTTTATCACATTGATAGATTTGCGTATATTGAAGAATCCTTGCATTCCTGGAATAAACCCCACTTGATCATGGTGTATGATCCTTTTAATGTGCTGTTGGATTCTGTTTGCTAGTATTTTGTTGAGGATTTTTGCATCTATGTTCATCAGTGATATTGGCCTGTAGTTTTCTTTCTTTGTGACATCCTTGTCTGGTTTTGGTATCAAGGTGATGGTGGCCTCGTAGAAGGAGTTTGGGAGTGTTCCTCCCTCTGCTATATTTTGGAAGAGTTTGAGAAGGATAGGTGTTAGCTCTTCTCTAAATGTTTGATAGAATTCGTCTGTGAAGCCATCTGGTCCTGGGCTTTTCTTTGTTGGAAGATTTTTAATCACAGTTTCAATTTCAGTGCTTGTGATTGGTCTGTTCATATTTTCTATTTCTTCCTGATTCAGTCTTGGCAGGTTGTGCATTTCTAAGAATTTGTCCATTTCTTCCAGATTGTCCATTTTATTGGCATAGAGTTGCTTGTAGTAATCTCTTATGATCTCTTTTATTTCTGCAGTGTCAGTTGTTACCTCTCCTTTTTCATTTCTAATTCTATTGATTTGAGTCTTCTCCCTTTTTTTCTTGATGAGTCTGGCTAGTGGTTTATCTATTTTGTTTATCTTCTCAAAGAACCAGCTTTTAGTTTTATTGATCTTTGCTATTGTTTCCTTCATTTCTTTTTCATTTATTTCTGATCTGATTTTTATGATTTCTTTCCTTCTGCTAGCTTTGGGGTTTTTTTGTTCTTCTTTCTCTAATTGCTTGAGGTGCAAGGTTAGGTTGTTTATTCGAGATGTTTCCTGCTTCTTAAGGTGGGCTTGTATTGCTATAAACTTCCCCCTTAGAACTGCTTTTGCTGCATCCCACAGGTTTTGGGTCGTTGTGTCTCCATTGTCATTTGTTTCTAGGTATTTTTTGATTTCCTCTTTGATTTCTTCAGTGATCACTTCATTATTAAGTAGTGTATTGTTTAGCCTCCATGTGTTTGTATTTTTTACATATCTTTTCCTGTAATTGATATCTAGTCTCATGGCGTTGTGGTCAGAAAAGATACTTGATACAATTTCAATTTTCTTAAATTTACCAAGGCTTGATTTGTGACCCAAGATATGATCTATCCTGGAGAATGTTCCATGAGCACTTGAGAAAAATGTGTATTCTGTTGTTTTTGGATGGAATGTCCTATAAATATCAATTAGCTCCATCTCATTTAATGTATCATTTAAAGCTTGTGTTTCCTTATTTATTTTCATTTTGGATGATCTGTCCATTGGTGAAAGTGGGGTGTTAAAGTCCCCTACTATGAATGTGTTACTGTCGATTTCCCCTTTTATGGTTGTCAGTATTTGCCTTATGTATTGAGGTGCACCTATGTTGGGTGCATAAATATTTACAATTGTTATATCTTCCTCTTGGATCGATCCCTTGATCATTATGTAGTGTCCTTCTTTGTCTCTTCTAATAGTCTTTGTTTTAAAGTCTATTTTGTCTGATATGAGAATTGCTACTCCAGCTTTCTTTTGGTTTCCATTTGCATGAAATACCTTTTTCCATCCCCTTACTTTCAGTCTGTATGTGTCTCTAGGTCTGAAGTGGGTCTCTTGTAGACAGCAAATATATGGGTCTTGTTTTTGTATCCATTCAGCCAATCTGTGTCTTTTGGTGGGAGCATTTAGTCCATTTACATTTAAGGTAATTATCGATATGTGTGTTCCTATTCCCATTTTCTTAATTGTTTTGGGTTCGTTATTGTAGGTCCTTTCCTTCTTATGTGTTTCTTGCCTAGAGAAGTTCCTTTAGCAGTTGTTGTAGAGCTGGTTTGGTGGTGCTGAACTCTCTCAGCTTTTGCTTGTCTGTAAAGGTTTTAATTTCTCCATCAAATCTGAATGAGATCCTTGCTGGATAGAGTAATCTTGGTTGCAGGTTTTTCTCCTTCAACACTTTCAATATGTCCTGCCACTCCCTTCTGCCTTGCAGAGTTTCTGCTGAAAGATCAGCTGTTAACCTTATGGGGATTCCCTTGTGTGTTATTTGTTGTTTTTCCCTTGCTGCTTTTAATATGTTTTCTTTGTATTTAATTTTTGACAGTTTGATTAATATGTGTCTTGGCATATTTCTCCTTGGATTTATCCTGTGTGGGACTCTCTGTGCTTCCTGGACTTGATTAACTATTTCCTTTCCCATATTAGGGAAGTTTTCAACTATAATCTCTTCAAATATTTTCTCAGTCCCTTTCTTTTTCTCTTCTTCTTCTGGAACCCCTATAATTCGAATGTTGGTGCGTTTAATGTTGTCCCAGAGGTCTCTGAGACTGTCCTCAGTTCTTTTCATTCTTTTTTCTTTATTCTGCTCTGCAGTAGTTATTTCCACTATTTTATCTTCCAGGTCACTTATCCGTTCTTCTGCCTCAGTTATTCTGCTATTGATCCCATGTAGAGTACTTTTAATTTCATTTATTGTGCCATTCATCGTTGCTTGTTTCATCTTTAGTTCTTCTAGGTCCTTGTTAACTGATTCTTGCAATTTGTCCATTCTATTGTCCATTCTATCTCCAAGATTTCGGATCAACCTTACTATCATTATTCTGAATTCTTTTTCAGGTAGACTGCCTATTTCCTCTTCATTTGTTAGGTCTGGTGGGTTTTTATCTTGCTCCTTCATCTGCTGTGTGTTTTTCTGTCTTTTCATTTTGCTTATCTTACTGTGTTTGGGGTCTCCTTTTTTGCAGGCTGAAGGTTCGTAGTTCCTGTTGTTTTTTGTGTCTGTCCCCAGTGGCTAAGGTTGGTTCAGTGGGTTGTGCAGGCTTCCTGGTGGAGGGTACTAGTGCCTGTGTTCTGGTGTATGAGGCTGGATCTTGTCTTTCTGGTGGGCAGGTCCACGTCTGGTGGTGTGTTTTGGGGTGTCTGTAGACTTATTATGATTTTGGGCAGCCTCTCTGCTAATGGGTGGGGTTGTGTTCCTGTCTTGCTAGTTGTTTGGCATAGGATGTCCAGCACTGTAGCTTGCTGGTCGTTGAGTGAAGCTGGGTGCTGGCGTTGAGATGGAGATCTCTCGGAGATTTTTGCTGTTTGATATTATGTGCAGCTGGGAGGCCTCTTGTGGACCAGTGTCCTGAAGTTGGCTCTCCCACCTCAGAGGCACAGCACTGACTCCTGGCTGCAGCCCCAAGAGCCTTTCATCCACAGGGCTCCTTAATTTGGGATGATTCGTTGTCTATTCAGGTATTCCACAGCTGCAGGGTATATCAAGTTGATTGTGGAGCTTTAATCCGCTGCTTCTGAGGCTGCTGGGAGAGATTTCCTTTTCTCTTCTTTGTTCTCACAGTTCCCAGGGGCTCAGCTTTGGATTTGGCCCCGCCTGTGCGTGTAGGTCGCCGGAGGGCGTCTGTTCTTTGCTCAGAAAGGACGGGGTTACAGGAGCCGCTGATTCGGAGGCTCTGGCTCACCCAGGCCGGGGGGTAGGGAGGGTCTCGGAGTGCGGGGCAGGCCTGCAGCGGCAGAGGCCGGCGTGACGCTGCAGCCTGAGGCGCGCCGTGCGCTCTCCCGGGGGAGCTGTCCCTGGATCCCGGGACCCTGGCAGTGGCGGGCTGCACAGGCTCCCCGGAAGGGCGTGTGGCTAGTGACCTGTGTTCGCACACAGGCCTCCTGGCGGCGGCAGCAGCGGCCCCAGCGTCTCACGTCCGTCTCTGGGCTCCGCACTCTTAGCCGCGGCTCGCGCCCGTCCCTGGAGCTCTCTCAAGCAGCGTTCTTAATCTCCTCTCCTCGTGCACCAGGAAACAAAGAGGGACGTAAAAGTCTCTTGCCTCTCCGGGAGGTCCAGACCCCTCCCCGGACTCTCTCCCGGCCAGCCGCAGCGCACCAACGCCCTGCAGGCTGTGTTCACACCGCCAACCTCAGTCCTCTCCCGGCGCTCCGATAAAAGCCGGAGCCTCAGCTCCCAGTCCCGCCCGCCCCGGTGGGCGAGCAGACAAGCCTCTCGGCTGGTGAGTGCCGGTCGGCCCGATCCTCTGCGCTGGAATCTGTCCGCTTTGCCCTCCGCACCCCTGTTGCTGTGCTCTCCTCCGCGGCTCCCAAGCTCCCCCACTCCGCCTCCCGAAGTCTCCACCCGCGAAGGGGCTTCCTAGTGTGTGGACACTTTTCCTCCTTCACAGCTCTCTCCCGCTGGTGCAGGACCCGTCCCTATCCTTTTGTCTCTGTTTAGTTTTTTCTTTTGCCCTAACCAGGTACGTGGGGGGTTCCTTGCCTTTTGGGAGGTCTGAGGTCTTCTGCCAGCGTTCAGTAGGTGCTCCGTAGGAGTTGTTCCACGCGTAGATGTATTTCTGGTGTATCTGTGGAGAGGAAGGTGATCTCCGCGTCTTACTCTTCCGCCATCTTCCCTAATTGGATTTCGGGACAGTGGTTTTAACTGCGAACGTTACATATAAAATCTCCAGGCTCTACTGTACTATGATGTTGAGCCCTTCTTCTCAGGCATGTTTTATGGTTCATAGGAAAAATGCTAGAACTTCCTATAGCTTTAACACTGGAAGGCTTAATCTCAACCACCTTTTCACATGTCCAGAACATGACAAATCCATGGGACATTCAGAAATCCCCCAATTCAAGCTAAGATCCCCAGGCGCCCTATTCTTCCCACTTCAGAGTACAGGTGACGTCAGTAGCTTTTGTTACCTTCTTTTCATGCCCTTTCCATTTCCTTTGATTTGAACTTTTAAAACTTTGATTTTTTCTAAAAATTCTAGTTTTTTGCAATTTAACAGATATTTATTGAACAAAATTTACACACAGCATATAGTACTGTCTATAAAAGTTGAGAACTTTCCATTACTATATTTCTTGTTTAAAGTAGTCTTCCACCTCTATAGTAGAAGATAGGATTAATTTATGGTCACTCCTGTTAAATACTGCAGTTACTTGTAGGTTAGCACTTTAGAAGGCAAATGTGAGAAGGTAGGTAGGTAGATTTGTTTGTTTTGTTTAGTTTTGTGACAAACTGATGAATTCTTATTTCCAGTTTTTAATAAAATGTGGGAATATAAATATGCCTTCATCCATGCTGAAGTTAAAGATGGTCTGTCATAAGCTCCACTATTAACTTCAAATGTGACTTAAACCCAACAATATCATATTGAATGTAAATGACAAACACTACAGTTATAAGGCAGGGATTGTCAGACTACATAAAAAGGTATATCCCAACTTTATGCTGCTTGAATGAAATGTACTTTATTTTTTTATTTTTAAAAATTTATCCCTCCCTTGCCCCTTTTCCCCTTTGGTAACCATAAGTTTGTTTTCTATGTATGTGAGCCTATTTCTGTTTTATAAATACATTCATTTGTAATATTTGTTTTAGATTCCACATGTAAGTGATATCATATGATATTTGTCCTTCTCTGTATGACCTACTTCACTTAGTATGATAATCTGTAGGTACATCCATGTTGCTGCAAATGACATTATTTCATTTTTTCTTTATGGCTGAGTAATAGTCCATTGTATATATGTACCACATATTCTTTATCCATTCATCTGTTGACGGACATTTAGGTTACTTCTGTGTCTTAGCTAAGAAAACTTCTTTCTCCTGTTTCTTCCTATAATTATCTTTTGTAAATGAGGAACCCATAAATTGCCCCTCACTCTACGTATTTACAACATTGTGCTAGACATGGCTACTGCCCACAGAGAGGCTATCATGTAGGAGATGCCCAGGATCCTTGAAAGTGGGCCAGATGCCAGCACCAGAAACTTTGAAAACCTAAAGCCAAAAACAATGCTTTGGAATTTTCTTGCCTCCCCTCTCCCCAAAATTCTTTTTAAGTGGTAAGAGCTCTCTTAAAAGGAATTCAAAAATAATTTTAAAATCACTGCTTGCAAGATTTGAAATCTAGTCAACTAAATGAATCCAAAATATAAAGCTAAAAAAAAAGTTTCTTTTCTGTTCAGTCAGCATGAGGGGGAGATAAGGCAATGTATTTAGAGAATCAGTGCATGAACTTGGCCCTATTTCATAGGTCCCATCTAAAATGTATTCAAAATATGCTTGCAATTTGCCCCTAAAGTTCAAGGCAGAATAGAAAAATCTTCCGTCCTATTTTGGTTTCTTTTTCTGGAAAAAAAAAAAAAAAGAAGACAGAGAACAGATAATAGAATCCATATTAACTTAGAGAATATTCTGCAAATATATCTCCCTACTATTATCACTCACCCCGCTGCATTCTAAGACATATTCCAACATACTTCACATGAGTCTCTACCTTTTTAAACCAACACTGCATGGAGCTCTTTTATTTGCATAAACATATTTTTTAGTTTATTCAACTTATAACTTTTCCTAAGTGAGGAAAGTTTATACATAGTGATAATTTTTTTTTCTATCTAAATCCTGGACTTCCAAGAAATAAAATTACAAAAGTTCCTTTTGCCCATTGTAACCTGGTCAAATAATCAGTATTCAGTGGAGCAGGCCACAGTAAGCTTTCTTGCAATAAAACTGCCTACATAATCATCATTCAATTACTTACAGAAAACTTACTTTGCAACCAGAGAACATAACAAAATAGATGGATGAGCTTTGGATCCCACAGATCTGGGTTTGGGTTCCAGTTGTGCAATTTACTAGCAGTCTTACATTGGCCAAGGTTACTTAGCTTCTATGAGCTTAAGTTTCTTCCTTTGTAAAATAGATATATTAATAACTATAACTTTAATAACTATTAATAACTATAACTTTAATAATGGTAAAGATTCAGTTAAATAAGTGAATATATGGAAAGCTCTTAGCCCAGGGCCTGGCACATAAAAAGTGGTCAGTAACTGTCAGCTATTATTGTGATAAGGATGGAATGGGGTTCAAGGAATGAGAAGATACCTTCCTACCTTTAAGGTACCTCTCGTATATTCAAGAGTCAAAACCAGCATCATAAAGCATGATGAACACTGAAGGGTAATACTGAAACAAATGCTAAATTATTTGATTCAGTCTGTATGGGTTATGGAATTTGTCAATGACATTTGTGTATCTATACCTACAAATGCAAGTTACAATATGGCATCTTTTGTGGATATTAAACACAAAATTAAATGAATTACATTTATTACAAATTAAATTTTAAAATACTCCATGTATTTTTCATTTTGATTCAAGTATTTCCAAATACTTGGACATCTAACAAAAGGAAAGAGGGCTCTTCTTTCCTGCGTAATTTGAGGATACATATTGGTTTCATGTTCGAGGGCATTTCCAAGTTGATGAACTAAAAGTATCTCCTTTGCACAGTTTTCATGTGGGCCTGAAGTTATTGTTATGCTCTTGGTCACAGCTCCCAAAAATGGGTCACAGATAAGAGGCAAAACTGTAAGCCAGGCCACAACCCATAATTGAGCACACATTCCTAAATTTAGACTTTCTTTCTTAAGTGAGTTTTTGTTGGGTGAGGGTTCAGGGAACATATCCATCAAATGTTGTTCCAAGCACAATGTCACCCTCCCCATAATTTCAGAGTAAACAAACCTCAATGAATGGCAGGCATAAAATATTGTAGACAGGGTCAAGACTGTTAAAAGTCTCTTGCAGAACCCTCATGTATTCACCAGGGAAAGAGAAGTCGTGGCAGGGCCCTACTTGACAAGAAGGTCACTGCTTTGAGGCATGGGACCAAAGTGCAGGACAAAACGTAGTGGCTGCTGCATGGTCAGGCATTTGAGTCCCGCCCCCTGTCAGGCTTTGACATTGGACTTTTCCACAAGGGCTGCAGCTGCCCTCCATTTCCCCACCCTATCATCTGGCTCTGGATTAGGACATAGGAGTATTCAACATTGTCTCCAGGAAGAAATTGAGAATCAGAGACTCTTGGAGTTACCGTGAACCTTAAAAATTATCCAATTCAAGGACCTTTCTGAAACTTGAGTCGCTTCTGCTCCATCTTCCCAAGTAACTGATCAGCTGTTGTATAATAACAGCTGCTGATGGGGAATTGTCCCTTTATACATGCAGATTTCTCTCTAAGGACTATTCTTGCAAATATTGATCCACTTCTAGATTGGGAAGTCCTTAAGTAGTGACTGTGCCCGATTTACCTTTGTAACCACAACACCTGGTACAGAATTTAGCACATAGCAAGTGCATGTTGAATAATAATAATAATAACTAACTGCTATTGAGCGCTTAGTATAAGCCAGATCTTATATAAATCAGTTCCCCTGCTTTGCCTCATTTAATCCTTAAAACAGCCTTTTATGATAGGTATTCTTTTTATCTCTACTTTTGCAGAATAAAAAAATGAAACTCAGAGAGTCTAAGTAAATTGCCTAAGGTCTCATAGCTAGTTGATGACAAAGTGAGGATTTAATACAAGTGTGTAGTTCTTAATTGTGATTTTGGATCAAAGAAAAAATAAACAAATGAGAATAAAATCAGTATACCTGTAACTTCTGCCATTGATCTTAAATCTCCATTTGTGGCTGGTCGAATTCCTCTTCCACATGGTATGAGCCATGTGTAAAGACAGCTTTGTGTTGTCATTATCTCTTCTTCTTCCTCTGTCTTTGTCTTTTTCGGGCTGTATATCGTTATTTATATGTTCCTCATATGAATGGTTTCAAGTCCCTTCATCCTCTAAATATCTTCCATGGACTCACCTAATGAATTTCTTTTATTTTTTAAAAAGTATTTATTTATTTTTGGCTGCATTGGGGCTTCATTGCTGCGTGCAGGCTTTCTCTAGTTGAGGCAAGCAGGGGCTGCTCTTCCTTGGAGTGAGAGGGCTTCTCACTGTGGTGGCTTCTCTTGTTGTGGAGCACGGGCTCTAGGTGTGCAGGCTTCAGTAGTTGCAGCACTCAGGCTCAGTAGTTGTGGCACATGGGCTCTAGGGGACACAAGCTTCAGTAGTTGTGGCTCACAGGCTCTAGAGAGCAGGCTCAGTAGTTGTGGCGCACGGGCTTAGTTGTTCCGTGGCATGTGGGATCTTCCCGGACCAGGGATCAAACCCGTGTCCCCTGCATTGGCAGGTGGATTTTTTTTAATGTCTTTATTAGAGTATAATTGCTTTACAATGGTGTGTTAGTTTCTGCTTTATAACAAAGTGAATCAGCTATACATATACCTATATCCCCATATCTCCTCCTTCCTGCATCTCTCTCCCATCGGAAGGTGGATTCTTAACCACTGTGCCACCAGGGAAGTCCCTGAATTTCTTTTAAATTATTGGATTGGCCAAAAGGTTCGTTTGGTTTTTTCCAAAAGATGGCTCTAGTAGCATTTAGTTGTCTTCACCTTCATTCCAAACAATTTTGTTAGATTTTATGTGACAGCTGTTGTATCAGTGTGCAATTAAAAAACAGACTTATCAAAATTTGTGAATTTTTGTAGCCATTTTAATATTGAAGATGGAAGAAAAAAGCATCATTTTCAGCATATTATGCTTTATTATTTCAAGAAAGGTAAAAACGCAACTGAAACACACACACAAAAAGATTTGTGCAGTGTATGGAGAAGGTTCTGTGACTGAATGAACATGTCAAAAGTGGTTTGCAAAGTTTTGTGCTAGAGATTTCTCACTGGACTATGCTCCATGGTTGGGTAGACCAGTTGAAGTTGATAGTGATCAAATCGAGACATTAATTGAGAACAATCAACGTTGTACCACGTGGGAGATAGCCGACATACTCAAAATATCCAAATCAAGCACTGAAAATCATTTGCACCAGCTTGGCTGTGTTCATCACTTTGATGTTTGGGTTCCACATAAGTTAAGTGAAAAAAACATTCTTGACCGTATTTCCACATGCGATTCTGTACTTATACGTAATGAAAAGTTCCGTGTTTAAAACACATTGTGATGCGTGATGAACAGTGGATACTGTACAATAATGTAGAACAGAAGAGATCGTGGGGCAAGCGAAATGAACACCACCAACCACACCAAAGGCCAGTCTTCATCCAAAGGGAGTGATATTTTGCATACAGTAGGATTGCAAGGGAGTCCTCCATTATGAGCTCCTTTCGGAAAACCAAACAATTAATTCCAACAAGTACTGCTCCCAACTAGACCAACTGAAAGCAACACTTGATGAAAAGCCTCCAGAATTAGTCAACAGAAAATGTATAATCTTCCATCAGGATAACTCAAGACAGCATATTTCTTTGATGACCAGGCAAAAACTGTTACCGTTTGGCTGGGAAATTCTGATTCATCCACCGTATTCACCTTCAGATTTCCATTTATTCTGGCCTTTAAAAAATTCTCTTAATGGAAAAAAAAAATTCAGTTCCCTAGAAGACTGTAAAAGGCACCTGGAACAGTTCTTTGCTCAAAAAGATAAAAAATTTTGAGAAGATGGAATTATGAAGTTGTGTGAAAAATGGCAGAAGGTAGTGGAACAAGAGGGTGAATATGTAGTTCAATTAAGTTCTTGGTGAAAATGAAAAATGTTTCTTTTATTTTTACTTAAAAACTGAAGGCACTTTTTGCCCAACCCAATATTTCTTGGCTGTTAACATCTCACTTTTTAACTGGTCAAATTCTGGAACTGTTGTCCTTCCTCCCATTTGGTGGGCGTCTTACTGATGGGCCCTTTTAGTGAGCTATGCTTCTTCCAAGGCACATCCTGAGTGGGGTTGGGTAGTGTTTGTATTGCAAAGCCATCTTCCAACTCCTCACTGACTACTTACTAACCCACATGTATCATTGTACTACCTGGAAACACTGGGTAATAAAACTCTGCCCCATTACCCTTCAGCACATAGACCTGGCTTCTCTGTAGTTGCTGCCGTGATGAACCCTGATGCATTCTCCCTTACCTCAAGGTCCTGGACCCATCAGCATGGATCCTCATAGATTACATGTCTAATAAAGGTGACACATCTGAATTTTCTTTCATACTATCTAGGTTATATCTATATATGTATCTGTATCTATATCTATAGCAGCCATCTCACTGGATGCTCAGAACAGGCCCTTCTAAGATTTGATGAAAACAGCCTAACTCGGGTACAGGGCTTACAAAAGAGGTGCAACCAATCAGTAACAAATCAAGAGCCAGAACAAGGACTGCAGATTTCTGGCCCCCAGTCCAGGGCTCTTTCAGTGGCAGGATGCAGCTTTCTAATCCAGATGTCTTGAAAGCCACTTGCCACTTCCAGCCCTGCAGGCTTCTCAGTTGCTGATTTAACATGTAGGAGCTCTGAGAGCTGAATTATAAATAAGACTCACATTAGCTCCAGGGAGGAAGGGAAATAAGGTGGTCTGCCAAACTGCCATCCTTCATGAGACCACAACCAACCCACCATTTTTCAGCAGCTCCCAGTTTCTCAGCTTGGTACTCTTATTCAACTCTCCCCTTTCTCTTCTTTTGAATAGGTGCTGGAGTAGAGGCGATTAGGGTGGTAGCAACATCTATTTTGCTGTATCTGTATTAGTACATTGTCATCATGCCATCTCTCTGCCTCCTAAATCTCTTATGAAGCAAAAGGGAAAGGTTTTGTGTTTGGAGAAAACACACTTCTGTGTCATTACAAAAGAAGCAAATAGTCTAGTGAAAATTAAATGGTGTGGGAAAACTCTTGATTGTTTACTCTAACATCCCCCTATAAAAACTTCATCCATACAGCAGGCACTGAAAACTTAGGTGCTGATAGAGGTCAGGCACGTGAGTCAATGAGTGAGGCAGGCCAGGTATGAAGAAATGAATGGAGAAGGGTGCAAGGCTCATGTCCCATCCCAGGGGGCAGCTGTCCACTGCAACTAAATGTGGCTGCCAGGCCTTCTGACTTGTCAAAAGAAGCCAGACATCTAGATTTTATATAAAATGTTAAATGTCTGCAACTAGTTCAATTAAAAACAACAAAAAAGACGTGATGTAGGACATGTGCGTCTCATTCTGCAACCTCTTCAGTACAAAGAGAAGAGGACTCTTACGTTTGAGGCATAAGCTAATATTGCATCGTATAGAAGAACTGAAGCAAAGACAGTTGAAGTACATTGCCCAGTGGCACAATGGGCCCATGGCAGAGATGGATTTTTTCTAACCTGAGAGCCAAATTCTTTCCACTGGATCATATTGCTTCCCATACCAAGAAGGACATTAAAACAAGAAGGGTCAACTAACCAAATGGGGTCTTGACATATGGATCCTAAGATAACATGTCCACAAGTGACCACCTCCCAGAAATTCCTTGTCCTCTCTGAGTCTCAATGTCCTCATTTGCTAAGCAAGGCATCAGGACTAGAGGGCAGCTAAAACTCCTGGATCTAGACTGCAAGTCATGAGCAGAACCTTTGTCTGCTTTGTGAGGTTTGGCATCCCATGGCACATAGAAGACTCTCAATAAGCACTTCTTGTCTGAATGAAACTCTTTAAAAAAGCATTATGAAGTCCCTCCAGTGTCTAAAAGAAAGGTTACTCCTTTCATTCATTCAATTCACAAAGAGGTATTGAGCATCTACCATGAATGTATTAATGTTCTATTGGCTCCATGAAATTACATAAATGAATCACTCCTACATAATGAGGACAATAATAAGAACTAAGCTTTGCAATGCTTTTATACATATGCTCAGTACTGTTCTGAGCATGTTGTATATCATAATTTATTTAATTCTTCCAACATCTTATAGGAATGGGCATGTGATTCTTATCCCCACTTTACAGATAAGAAAGCTGAGGTGAAGAGAAGTTAAGAAATCTGCCTAAGGTCACACAGCTAGTTTGGCAGAACCAGATTTTAACCCAGGCTCTCTGGCTCTGGGGTCCATGCTCTTAACTACAGCTTTACACACTTGTCAAGAAAGGAAGAAAAACAGCATTTATTAAATCCTACTCCTTGCTAGGTACTGACTTAGCTAGACACTTCTGCAAAACATTAACTGTTTATTCCTTACAGTAATCATCCTGTAGGTTGATATTTCATCACCATCTTCTTTTTTTTTTTAAATGTGCGTCTTACAATGGGTGAAATGTTGTAATTAACATTTATTTATTTATTTGGTTGCTCCGAGTTTTAGTTGTGGCAGGCGAGCTCCTTTCGTTGCGGCTCACAGGCTTCTTAGATGTGTCATGCGAACTCTTAGTTACAGCATGCATGTGGGATCTAGTTCCCTGGCCAAGGATTGAAACTGGGTCCCCTGCATTGGGACAGTGGGGTCATAACCACTGTGCCACCAGGGAAGTCCCTATCACCATCTTCTTATCAAAAAATATCAGCAACATTTTCAACACCACCCAGCTAGCAAATGCTAACATGAGCTAGAGATGACAACGCCTGCAGGAGAGGGGCAGTGAGATGCAGAGGGAGTTCACAGGAGGGAGATGATGCTTCCAGATGAGGGAGTTCACAGCTCATTTTTCTGACACCTTTGTCATCACCTTTGACTCCCTGTTGCCTTGGCCCATGGGTAGAGTCATTGTTAAAGATTTAACCTTCCTTTGGTCGCCCAGAGGGCAGCAGGGGCCAGTTTTGGAACCTCAAGCCCTTTCTTTGTCTTCTAGTAGATTATCTAGGTCAGACTCAAGATCAAAGGTTCATTCCAGAATTATGTGGTATTTCAATTACAACGCAAAGAGGCTTTAATTCCTAATATTGATACAAAGGTGTCTTTTCTCTGAAGACACACTTCCAAGGAGCTGAAGGTCTGCTTCTTCCTCACAGGGAGAGGAGACACTCAGGGCAGGTGAACAGAGAGGAAGGTACCTCTGGACTATGGTCTTGAAGTCCTACTTAACAGAGAGGAATTCCAGTCTGCCATTGTTTGGCAGGTGAACGCATGGCGCCGGGGCAGGGCCTGGGTTGTGTGGTCTTCTGGGTGGACAGTAAGTCACAGTAGCAGGGCTGTTTCTCAGGATTAAGCTCTTGAGTGCACCCTAAGGCTGTGCCCTGGGATGGGGGTGCCCTCAGTCAATAAATGAAGCAGAAAGCATTGCTCTCTGTGTTCCTTTGACATTTGACACTGTGATTTGGTTGATTCTCCAGGAAGAAACAAAATTTTATTTAAATTATTTTTATTTAAAAAATTTTAAAAATAAACAAAATTTGGGTTACCCAAATCCACACCCAAGCTGTTATTTCAATCTTAGAGAAAACTAAATGCAAAAGGCATTGTGTCTAAACATTGACCAGATGTGTGAAAAACTTATTTTAATCAGAGACATTGTGACTCACTGAACAATAATGCCTGGGTCCGGCTGTTTTAAATTACCTTTTGATGGTTTAAAGAATCCATGTGTTGTTCTAGTGGGAAGACTGCATTGGAATGTTGGAATCTGAGTTCATGGTATGATTTTTAGACAAAGCACTTCTGTGCTTAAAGACCACTACTCAGAGGCTTAGGGACTGAGAGCAAAGTTTCACTCTGTGTCTCCAGTTCTGGTCGTTTAAATTTTATTGTAGTCTCCTGCATGTCTTATGCTTTCTGTCCACTTCCCCTGCTAGGAAACTGGGCCTCATCCCTGTGCCCCCACTTCCAGGTGAGCCTTCTAACATTCTCCCTGCTTTCTATCTCACTGTCACTTCAATAATGCTGTCACACAAATCCTTCCTTCCTGACTTCCTACTTTGTATATATCCTTTCATTCTGCCTTCCTTCTCCCCCACTTTCTTACTGATGGATGCCTAAACCCTGTGCCATGTCGAATAATCCTTTGAAGTTCTACAAAATGAGGAAGACTGAGTCTCTGCACCCAAAGGCTTACAGAGGACTGGGGGAAGAAGGGCATGTATAATGAACTGAATGCTTATGTCCTCCACAAATTCGTATGTTGAAACCTAACAACCAAGGTGATGGTATTTGGAGATGGGGACCTTTGAGAGGTGATTGGGTCATAAGAGCAGAACCTTAATGAAAGGGACTAATGCCCTTATAATAGGGACCCCAGAGGGATCCCTCACCCCTTCCACTGTGTGAGGTTATAGCCACAGACAGCCATCTATGAACCAGTAAATGCACCCTCACTAGACAACAAATCTGCTGGTGCCTTGATCTTAGACTTCATAGTCTCCAGAATGATAAGAAATAAATGTTTCTTGGTTATAAGCCATCTAGTCTATGGTATTTTTGTTATAGCAGCCAAAATGGACTAAGACAACATGTAAATCATTAAGTGCAGTATAAATGTTGTAAATTCTTTTTAGAAATGTATACAAGTCTCAAGTGGAAAACCCAAAGAAGATAATGACCAACTGTACTTAGGGTAGGTGGTCATGGAAGACTTTATAGAGGAGAAGGGATTTAAGTCTTAAAAAGATAAGTAGGTATTCCCAAGAGAGAGAAGACAGAAGAGGACATATGCAGATGAGGACCTGAGACTTGAAGTGACCTGTCCTGTAACAGGAATTGATAAGGTGGTGAGAGACAGGAATAAAGTTAGGACAGGCTAGACTGTGTAGGGTCATATATGACACACGAAGGTCTATATACTTAGACATCAGAGAGCCAGAGAAAGATTTGAAGAGGGAAGAAATATATTTGGATTTTCATTCTGAAAGACCACTATGGTTGTAGGGTGGAGGATAACTGAAAGAAGCAAGACTGACAGCAGAGTTAAGACTATTAGATATGGAGTCCAATGGTCCATGGGAGAAATGGTCAAGTCCTGAATCAAGAAAGTAGCAATGAATTTGAAGAGAAGGGCTAGGTAGGAAAAGTGAAGAAAAATAGAATCAGTAGAATCTGGGCAGTGATTGGAATGGATGCATAAAGGAAAGAGAAGAACTGAGGTCAACTCTAAGTTAATGAAAGACACCAAAATCCACTCAGCCACAGGAGGTAAGATAAACAGAGGAGCAGATTGCAGGAAGTAGAATCAGGGATGGATCATATCTGAGGGACCCAGGAAACACTGAGGCAGACACTTCCAGTAGGCAATTGTCAATACAGACAAGGCATTCTGATGAGTTCTGACCTCCAGCTACAGGTTGAGAGTCATGATCCAAATGCTGTGTTTAAACCCTGAGAGTGAGTAAGATCCCCATGGAGAGCACAAAGAAGTGAAAAAGGCCAAAGATAACCTAAGCAATGTCAGCATTTAAGAGCTAAGTCACGAAAGAGAAATCTACAAAAAAGACTGGGAGGAAAACTAAGAATGAACTCTGTCATGCAAGCAAACAAGAGTGTTTTAATAATGACAGAATGGTCAAAAAGGGTTATAAAACTGAGAAATCACATGAAATGAAGGCACCCTCTGCTCCTATCACTTTCAACCAGTCAGGGTTCATTGCCCAAGAGTATTCCCCACTTTTTCTTGATATGGGTTTCTTCAAAGGCACCCGATTCCTGGAGACTTACTCACCCTCACCACTTCTGATCAAGCGCCAACCTTCATTCAAAAGCTGCTCAAGGATTAACTCCTCCTTGAGGTTACCCGTGACTGTGATTTCTCCCCCTCAGAACTTTGTCCGTGGTAGTTCAGCCTCCCAATAAGCAGAACAGGCTTTGATATAAAGGATTTTAAAGCTCTGTACCTCCAGTGACCAGATCAGGAAACTCCCATTGCTATCAGTTAATGTCTGACCAACACATTCCAGTATGTGAAGTGCTTTCACACATGCTTCCTCATTCAGTCCTCACAGTATCTCCATTGGGGCAGAATTAACATCATTTCACCTGATATTTGAGGAGACCGAGTCCAGATGGGGTACATATCATTCAATGGTAAAATCTTAATACATAATAATCTAAATATATATTGATGATGATAAAGAAAAACTATTTCTTCTTAGCACGTGCTAAAACTTTTCAACTGAGAAGATGTATGCATTTCCTATTACTGCTGTCATAAATTAATACAAGGTTGGTGGCTTAAAGCAACAAATTTATTATCTTATAGTTCTTAGATTAGAAGCCTAATGTGGTGTCCTTGGTTAAAATCAAGGTGTAGGCAGGGCTGCACTTCTTTCTGGAAGCTCTTGTGGAGAATCTGTTTTCTTGCCTTTTTCAGCTTCGGGAGGCCACTCCCATTCCGTGGCTCATGGCTCCCTTCCTCCATCTTCAAAGCCAGAAATGTCACATCTTTCTGACTGTCCTTCCATAGCCATAGTGCTCCCTGACCACAACTGGGAAAGGTTCTCTGCTTTTAACAACCAGTGTGATTAGATTAGGTCCACATGGATAATGCAATATTCTCGCCCCATCTCAAGGTCCTTAATTCAATCACATCTGCAAAATGCCTTTTTCCGCATCAGGTAACATATTCACAGGTGCCAGGGATTAGGGTATGGCCATCTTGGGGAGGCCATTATACTGTCTACCACAGAAAACTTTTCCTGGGCTTTATTTAGTTCTTAAAACATGGAGAAGACGAAAAACAAAATGATGTCACTTTCTCCGGGATCTAAGGTATCTTATATTTGGAAGTGAAATATTTTTTATATTTTATGGAGATGTTTAGAAACTTTCCATGAAAGCTAGAAGCCAGTGAGGACATTGTAACATTGGGCTCAAATGGCTCCCAAATCTATAACCCAGTCATGATATGTGGCCTAAATGCCAGACGCATATTTCCAAATATTTTTACCTGACTATTAGGTTGCCCAGGGAAACTTTTTTTTTTTTTTTTTTTTTTTTTGCAGTACACGGGCCTCTCACTGTTGTGCCCTCTCCCGTTGCGGAGCACAGGCTCCGGACGCACAGGCTCAGCGGCCATGGCTCACGGGCCTAGCCACTCCGCAGCATGTGGGATCTTCCCGGACCCGGGCATGAACCCGTGTCCCCTGTATCGGCAGGCGGACTCTCAATCACTGCGCCACCGGGGAAGCCCCAGGGAAACTATTTTTAAAGAGCCACACATAAAGCTCAAACACAGCAGGTCCCAAACAGAATGCATCACGCCCTAGTCTTTTTTCTCTTCCTCTATTCCTAAATTCCAGTAAATGGTATCATCATTCACTTCATCCTCTGAACAGTAGGATTAATGTTAGCTCCTCTTTTCCCTTCATATCATACAACTGTAGACTAAAAAATTATTCACAACCAAAAGTTGAGAGTTATGTTTTATTCAGTGGGAATTTTTAGGACCTCAAGCTTGGGAGGCAGCATCTCAAGTAACCCTGAGAGAACTGCTCCAAGGAGGCGAGACGGGGGAGCCAGGATACACAGGAGTTTTGCAACAAAAGGGCAGATAGTTGGAACGTCAAAAGATTATTGTTAATTAAAGAAAACCAGATATCTCAAGTTAAGGAATTTAGCGTTTTTCTAGGTACGGGAAGATGCAAGAGTCTGGGCTCACTGAAATCGTTCCTTTGATATGCACCTCAGCTACCTGGGACCAGTATCCTTGTGTTTTCATTTCCTGAGTTCCTTCAGGGCTCACCAGTTCACCACAGGATGTGGCTGCAATCACTAATGTCTGTAACATCCTTTGTTTACTGATATGGCAGGCAATATTCCATTTATCACAGCCAATGGACCAATGGACTCTATTGTTTCTACCTTAGGTCTATGTCTAGAATTTGGTCTCTCTCCCATTGCCAGTTTTTTTTTTTTTTTAATTACAACTTCTTCATCGTATATCTGCATTATTTCAGTAGAATCCTAACTTATTTCTCTTCACTAGTTTTCCTTTCTTTTAACTCACTCTTCACTGTTAAAGATTGTGTTGCCAAATTAACTCTCCAGAAAAACAAATCTGACTATATCTTTCTTCTTCTGGAGACCTCCATCACCCATACAAAAATATCTAAGGAACCATGAAAAAGATGCTTCAAAGCAAATGGGAAATAACTCCTTTCTCCTCTCCTTTCAACACCTTTATCTATCAGAAGGGCTATGTGACCATATCTCCTGCAGATCTTTATTTATTTGCCTAAAAGAAGACAAACTGTCTCAGAATGGTAAGTCTGATACTTGGACAAATGTGTCATTTTCTCCTAGCTCCTACCAAATATCTAGAGAGGAGCTAACTCTCCCCCAACCCTTATGTATGAGCACATGTTAAAAGAAGGGCATCCTAGGGCTTGTTTATCCTGGCTCTAGGATTGACTGCTTAGGAAGTATGCAAAGCCAGTAATGACTAATGTCCTTAAATATTACTTATTACTCATATAGCATAATCACAATAAATACTGAGAGGCCCACGCACTATTTCTTTTGCTATTTGAACCACAATTTAATATCTACCGAGTATGGCCTCTTCACAGAAGAACTATTAACTTGCTGAGCTAAACCATATTTAAAGAGCAGCCAGTTGTATGGATTCTTTGCTCTTAATTTGCAGCTAAGTTCCAATTAAACCTGTGTTGTATTCAAGCAAGTTAAATTGCAGTGACTGTTGACTTAGGAAAAAATATTAACTGACTCTGTCTGGAGCCCAGTTAGACTGTGGCTTACAATGATCCTGATTAGAGAGGGATGTGGAGACGGTTGGAATTATACAGCATAAATCAATACACTTTCTATGAGAAGGCACTGCTGTATATGTTTAGACAACAGGTACTTACTGAAGACTCACTGTTTGCAGGAGCATTGTGGAGATCTCCCAAAATTTATACAGTACAGTTTATGACCCCAAGAGTTGAAACTGAGAGCTGCTGCTGTGAGACACATCAAGGGAATGCTGAAGTGACAGTTTAGGTAATTCTGGTTGTCATATTGACCAGTTGCCTAAGTGTAGACAAGGTTGCTTGATAATTGGTCTAATTCCTCATTCATCATATAAGGGATAATAACACCTGCCTCTCTCCATCTTTACAGGACAGTTACACGATGGCTAATGTCTACTGAATGCTAAATGTGTCCCCACACTATTTGAAATGTTGTACACATATTAACTCATCCAGTCTTCACAGCCTCCTGAAAAACAGATATAATCCACGTTTTGTAGATTAGGAAATTGAAGCACGGAGAGTTCAAGTTACGCGCTTAAGGTCACATAGCACTCCCATTGGTGGAGATTACTTTCTGAACTGCCCATTTCTTACTACACAGGTCTGAGGATTAGAAAGTTCCTTCTATGTTGAATCCAAGTCTGCTTATAACTCCTACCCAGCTGGTCATTGTTCTGTCCTCTGGATCCAAACAAAAATATAAATACAACTATTCTTCCCCATGTCAGAGCTTCAGTATTTGAGGATAGTGGCCCATGTCTCCCCTCCAATCTTCTTTGGTCTAAGTAACCTCAGTCCCTGAAACCATTTTACATCTATCCAGTTTGGAGAGGTCCTTACTCTGCTGTTACCTGAGAGTAGACACTATGCCCTAATTGTGCAAACAATCAGGGAGGGTCACTACATAGCATTAAGTAGACTACTCCCTCATCCTGAATGGAGAAAAAAGTCCATTTTTGTAAACAGTGTTTCCTTGCCTCTTCTTACACTACTCCTGTAATAGTAAGACCCATAAATATAGCCTATTATCTTCAATAATAAAAACTGCTAAAGTGTATTATGGCTTATAGCCTGCCAGTCACCTTTTTATGATTTATGTTTTAATTTACTTAATCATCACAGCAAACCTGTGGGTTAGATGCTATTTTTATTCCTGTTCCAATGAAAAACAGAGGCATGGAGTAGTTAAGACTTGACACTATATTGCACAGCGTATGACTGTACAGTGACTGGTTATTCATAAAGAATAATAACACACAGTACCACAGTAACTTGGAAGAGTATACATTTATGAAACGTATACAGTGTGCCTTTTAGTAGGTGCCTTTAGTACATACTTTGCCTTTTTTTGTCCAAGCAACATCTTGTCTTATGAATATCTCACACAATTCTCAGATTTAAAGTTGAGTATAGCAAAAATGAAGTGCCTCCTTGAACTTAGGTGAGACCAACCCTCCAGGGGCCTCTAGTCAATTTCCACTGACGCTCCACCAACCTGGCTGATCAGGACCTGCCCCAGTGATGAGCCCCGGGACAGCTGGGGAATGAGTGCTGGATCAGTGGGGACAGGCTGTCAGCCCAGGAAAGGTATTTTTATATGGGTGTGAAATGTTTACCTCTATCTCTGGGTCCCGTCGAGTAGAAATACGTTTCATGATGGCAAAGGTGGCAGTTTTTTGCTGCAAGATATTTTTATATACTGGAAATGACAGATAGATAGAGAGAGAGAGAGAGAGAGAAAGATAGATAGATAGAGATATAGCTATCTCTAGAGATAGAGACAGATAAATGACAGATATATATGGTTAGATAGATATAGACATATCTATAGACATATCTCTATCTCTGTCTATCTCTATATCCATATCTATCTATCATTTACCTATCTCTATCTCTAGAGATATCTATCTATCATCTATCTATCTATCTATCTATCTATCTATCTATCTATCTATCTATATCTGGCCTTTGTAGTTATAGTATCTATTTCACCTAAGATGATGGGCTTTTAAAATGGAAACATTCCTGTAGGTGGACACTGTCCTGTTTCCACACCATGATGGCACTCGGAGAAAGGAGACAAGAATTCTAAAGATAAAGCTCTGGAATATAAAACGAGCAGAGAGAGAGCTGTGAGTGATTCATAAATGAAGTTAGAGGTGGGAGAGGCACAGAGAGGGAGAAAGTATAAGACCAGCTTGTATAACCCTAGAATCCAAGGAAAGGATGGTAAGATCAAGCCCAGGCCCTAGGAACACAAAATGTCAGTCACCTCAGCGCACAGCAACACTTCAGTGCCTGAGACACGTTCATATAGATGGTTTCTAAGGCAGTAGCTTGAAAAGGATAAAGAGAAAATTCACCCTGTCAGTAGAATGGTCAGCCCAGGACTCCAGCCTGTTATCCCTACTGATTTTAAGTGAAAGTCTGCTAGTTTAAACTAGTGGGAAAGAATTTTTTCACAGGGTCTCTGAGTAATTGCCTACCAGGGAACATTTTTGAGGTGGGGGAGGAGGGTGAGGGTGGAACGGTGGTGAGCATGTTTCTCAGTGATCCTACCACAGTCTGGCTTTGGCCTCCGGTGGCAACCAGCTTCTTCTCCTTCTCTGCCTCCCACTGTCGCCTTCCCTGTCACCCAAGCAGAGAGGCTCCTCCTGGGGATGTAGCATCACATTTACTTGGTTTGCTGAATGAAGGAAAGCTACATTTTCCTGTTGAACTGCACAGCACCGCTTCCACTTCTTATTCTGGAACGGTGCCATTGTGTTGGGTAACTTCAAGAGCCATAGCAATGAACTTCCAGGCACAATGAGCAAATCCTGCTTTGCCTGGTGGCATCTCACTTTTAAATGCTTTTAGCATTCAGCAGAGCCTCACTGTGTAAGAGGGAATTGCATCTGTTTCCCTTCACGGCCACCTCAAGGCACAGTAATCATTCCGTCTCAGGGACCAAGCTGGCCAGCGAATGGGGGAAGTGAAAACAAGCTGGATCTGCTCCCTGAATCATCTGCCGGCTGTCTGCAGAAACTCAGAGGCAGACTGGACCCGCTTTCATGATCAACCACGATGTTAGAAGAAAGGAAATCTAGCTGTGTGAGTCAGTCCCAGGTGGGCTCCTCAGGCAGAAGCATCTGGAGGCTTCATCCTCCGGACGGCTCATGGAACACACTCAGTCTGGAAGTCATTAGGAGAACATAAGCCCAGAAGACTCTGATGTCATCTTTAAAGGTGACCTGATTCCAGAGCATAAATCTGACCTTCACACGACTCTCCCAAACTACACGCCTGTGGTTGGCCCCAAATTTCCAGCAGATGCACTAATCGTTTTCACCACTGCCATGTTTGGAGGAGTCTTTGTGGTGCCTAAATGCATGAAAGAGATACTGAGGAGCTTAACTCCAGCCATTCTCAGCTGTTTATCACAGCATCTAGCGAACCTTTACCAGCTTATTTCTATGTGAGCCAGGGTTAAAGGACTAACTCCTTTTTTGCATCCCTGACTCAAAATAGATGCTACTATAGGCAACCAGAGTGGTCACTGGCACATGGTCAGCAAGTCCCCTCATGTGGGGTCAGGAGCTGCACAGCAATGTGCTCAGATTACTGTATGTTCCATCCATCAGCTGGCTCTTCCTTTCAGGAGGAGAACCACCAGAGGTCCAGCACTTCACATGGGAGGCTCACTGGCCCATCTGCGCTTACCATTGCCTTGTGATATTGACCATCGCAGGGCTGTGGCACACATAGAAGCTTTGTAACCATCTCTTCAAAGTCAGAACTTATCATAGGGTAGTTGCCAAATAACTTTAAAGCAATGCTAGCAAGTCTGCTTCAAAGCAGAAGGGCCACCTACTTTCTTTTCTCTTATTTCTCTCCTTTCTTTCTTTCTTTTCCTTCCTTTCTTCCTTCCTTTCTTCCTTCCTTCCTTCCTTCCTTCCTTCCTTTCTTTCTTTTTCTTTCTTTCTTTCTTTCTTTCTTTCTTTCTTTCTTTCTTTCTTTCTTTCTTTCTTTCTTTCTCTTTCTTTTCTCTCTCTCTCTTTCTTTCTTACCCTTCCTTCCCTCCTTCCCTCCTTCTTTCTCTCCTTCCTTCCTTTTGTTGCTCAATACAGATTTTCAAGCACTAGACCTTAGACCTATTGATTTATTTTAATAAATGACTCTACTGTGCCTGCCAATTTTGTAACCACTGATCTAAAAGGCTTTTCTTAGTTTAAATCTAGTTGTAAGAGTCTACAAGTACATGAATGTGACTGCAGGTACAAATGTGGATCTATAATTCTCTGATTTCTTTATTCCCTTGGCTGGGTTGATAATCTTCTTTCCTTTTGCCTCTTTATAGTGGTCCAGGCATAAAGAAAAGCTGTGCTGTAGTTGCTGTTCCATTTTCACAGGCTGAGCATTTATGGGTGAGGTGACCAGATGTCTGAGCTTGTGCTTTCTCAGTTATAAAAGCAAGTTCCTTGTGTTCTCCCCAGACCATGATTCATCCACAGAAGTGTTCACTGAAGCAGTGGAGCAGAAAATATTGGAAATTGATAAATTCCAAACGTCAAAAATTTATTAAGGATATCATGGCACATCCCTCAATGCATTACTATGCTGCTTTAAAATTATATTTGCAAAGAATTCTGCATAAAAAACTGTTTGCATAGTAAATACTTATGGTATAGCATTAGTTGAAAAAATAGTGCACCGCACTTTGTATAGAATATCTCAATTACTTAAAATATGCGTGGAAGTATAATGGAAATAGATTCACTAAAATATTAACAATGGTTTTCTCTGGGTAGATAACTTTTAAAATGTTTTTAATACAGTTTCTCTAGATTTAAAAAAAGTTCTACAATGATTATATTAATAACTTTTATACTAACATGTCAAGGGCTAGTCAACAACTTTTACATGGATATTATGTGAATAAAGCGAGGTAATAAATGGAAAACAGCTGAAAAAAATGTAGGTGAGCATTGCTGTTTTTATGGTGGTTACTCATCTTTAAGGGAAGCAGCAATAAAATTTTAATTTAAAAATTATACAAGAACAGGGCTTCCCTGGTGGCACAGTGGTTGAGCGTCCGCCTGCCGATGCAAGGGGCACGGGTTCGTGCCCCAGTCCGGGAAGATCCCACATGTTGCGGAGCGGCTAGGCCCGTGAGCCATGGTTGTTGAGCCTGCGCGTCCGGAGCCTGTGCTCCACAACGGGAGAGACCACAACAGTGAGGGGCCTGCATACCGCAAAAAAAAAAAGAAAAAAAAAATTATACAAGAACAGATCGTACCACCTCCATAGACAGGTGATAACTGCATGCCAAATTAACACATCAACCTTCCAGTTCTGCCTCAAACGATGATGTCAGTCCTTAGAACACCTTGGTGGAAAATACTAATGTGTACCTCAGAGGTGAAGTCTTCTGTGTCTCAAGCCCCCAGGGTCCATCAGTTTACTTCACTCTGTCCGACATCACTCTTTGGTGAGAGCAGAGGTGTTTTGGCCCATGAACTTGCACCTTGGCCAGGCTCACCCTCCCTGGCTTGTCCAGCCCTGACTTTGGTCCTCATCCCATCAGCACCTTGGGCAGTGGGGAGTTCTGCAGGTGGGTGAGCTCTGGGTTTTCCACCTTCCTCCACTCTGCTGGGCACCTGCACCGAGCATGACCACTTTGGGAAATGACGTTTGCCCCTGCCAGATGCTTAGCTCTAATCTCGCTTCCTCTTCTTTCGTGTCTCCAAAGGGGCATAATCCCCATCTCTAAATATAAACTGTGTCATCTGAAAATACATACCCACTTCTGCCAGTGTTTTTATTTTTCTCCCAGATGACGTTACCAAGGTTTCTATTAATAAAGATAAGGCCAAGTGGCCAAACATTACCGAGGGGAGCCGGGGCTCAAGGTGGACAGACATGAACCGTCCCTTTCTTTTCTTTGGAAAACACCACAGCAGGTGGCACTTGCCATCTGGGACTACATGCGCTTGGGTCTTACTGTCACGCTGCAATCATCCTCAACTACCAGCATTGCACCTGTAGCGAAGAATCAGTGAGAGACGGACTGAGCAAGGTGGGGTGATCGGTAAGAGCCCCATCAACCTGGCCATATCCCAGCTCTCCAGCATAGCTGTTGCCTACAACTTCTGATTCTTACCATCCACTGCAGTACCAACCTTTCCTAATATCAAGAACACGCCACCACTGGGGCAACCTAACAACCCCTATGCTGCTGTGTCCTCACTCTGGTCGTGCCCCAGGGAACACACAGGGGAGAACTTGATCATCATCCTCACTGATCTGAGCCCATAACATCCAAGAACCTTTAAACAAACCCTGCTTACTCCAATCCTAATAATAGACACATCGTATTGAGGGCTCCCTATGGGCCAGGCACTTCAAACACATAGGACTTGCCTGCACAGTGCTTCTATAAGGGGGCTGCTATTCTGTTTAACAGATGAAGAGACCAAGGCTCAGAGAGGTTAAATAACTAACTCCAGTCACGTGTCTCAACATGGTAGAGTCTGGATTCAAACACAGACCCACTAGATTAATTCTCCTAAACCATTTCACCTTTTCTCAAATTCCAGTGTATTGTCTGCAAGTATGTTCAAGACAGTTCGATAACGTCCCATCCTCAAAGGGCAGAAGAATGGGCTCAAGGAAGGGCTACACTTCATTGCCCCAGGCTTACTCTAAGTGACCTTAGTGAGCAGGACATCGATTTGCAGTCATCCCTTCTGAAACTGAGAAGGACCAAAATGACACCTGAGCTGCCCTGGTGGGGATTATGCTTTTGGGACTTGGGAACTCAAGCCGGTTTCTTACAAGGGGACTCGAGGCTGTGCAATATCATCTTTTCCTAGAGTTTACAAAGGCTGAAGGAATTTGGTTCTAATATTAACAGCTCAGGTGCCTCTTGCCAGAAAGGGTGACAAATGTCCCGCCTGAGATAACAGATGAACTAGGCACGTAAGTTTATGGACGGAAAAGACCTTAGCACAGGATTCAACAGCTGATGGCTCATGAAAACTGCATAAGGAATGGGAAACCTGATTGTCAGTGGATGGCAGCTTGTCAGTATACTTCAATTGCTGAAAATGAATTTTGACAGGTTCTGGAATGATCTGTAGCCTAGTTACATTGAGTGTGGGAAGAGAGTGATTGTCATGACCTTGAGGGCATCAGCATTGCTCTGAGCTTCCTCCTGACTTTCTGCCTAGAGTCCTAACAGGAGCTGCCCTTCTGATTCAAATGGGGAAGCTCGGGTTGGGGGGTGTCAAGCCAGATGTGAAGGGGGAAGGCTGGGAAGGGCACAGAGGCTTAGGTTCCCTTGGGCCCCCATTCAAGACCACCTAGTGAAGGCAGCCCTTTCCAGAAGGCGATGTCACAGCCCACTAGACTGTCCTGTGGACCAGCAGTCAAGGGTCCTGACCAGCAGCCTTGACGCTGCTTTCAGTTAAAGCATTTTTACTGCATCTGCTTTTTCCTTCTTCTGTCCTTGTGTGTATTTTTGGTATATAGTGTCAGAATCCAACTCAAAAAACATACCGTGAGTTAACAGCTAAATATTGGAGTGAAAGTAAAGAGAATGAAAAACATACATTTCTCACACTCCAGAAAAGGTCACAGTCTTGTAAAGGGCATAGACAAGTTTTTAGAGAAATAAAAGAAAGACAAAACATAGGACGCTGTGTGGTTTCAAAGGACAAAGAACTAACATTCTCTCAAAAGACCGATTCTTACATACGAGTATCTGGTAAAAGAAGCATCACAGTTCAATGGAGAAATGTGGGATTATCCACAGTCTATTTATGGTGGTATGAAAACCATTAGCATTTTTATATCCTCTTCAGATGTACAAAAAAAAATAAATTAGAGCTGTGAAAAGAAATGAATTAAGTATTTAAGAAGAAAACCGCAGAAAAATGAGAAGATAATAATAGAAAAAAAAATCTAAAACCTCAAGAGGTAAAAACTTTTTAAGAATAGAAGTAATAGAAGAAGTCTCTAAGGAATCTGGTAAATTATAGATTTAGGTTCTTTAAAATGTAAAAGTTTTCTGTGGTTAAAATTTTCACCAAAATATAACCTAAGTGAAACGATTTTTTCTGAGTCAGAAAAAAACTGCTGCAAACTGGACTAGCAAAAGATTAATTAGTATCTTTATTAGTCTACATAGCTCAGAGAAATTCCCCAGTCAAACCCAGCAGTGGAATCACCCCATTTCACAGGTAAGAAAACTGACAGAGGGCAGCAAGGAACTCACCAAAGGGACAAGAAAATTCATCGCTGAGTTGGAGCCAGATTCATGGACTTTTTCTACCTTTTGTCCCTTTAATCAGTCATAGAGCCACAAGTGCATTTCTTCCAACAGAGATTGAGGGCGTCCTTCTCCATAGCAAGGAGGATGACCAACCATAGCCCAGGTGGACTCAGGTCTGAGACAAACTCTGTGAAAAAAACTTTTTGAAAAGATTGGAATTTCAGAGAGGTGGCTATTTATTTCACAGAAAGTAAATATCGATTACCAAGGAGAACTGAATAAAGAAGTATAGGCAAAAGAACAAAACCAAACAAAAACTATACACATTGTTATTCTTCAATATGTAACCATTCTGAAGTATAATGCTGAAGAGACAGAATCAATGGTTGATTAAAATCAGAATGTGCTAATAATCCTGAAAGGAACAGTTTTATTTAAATTCTCAACATGTGTAGTATTTAGTTTTTGATAATAAAAAAGAAAATTGTTCTAAAAATCTTTTGAGGTTACGGAGAAAGACATAAGACACAGAACATTCAAGGGTATATATACATACACACATTGTTTCTATTCCAGGATGCTGAACAGTGGACTGAGGCTATCTATTTTTTCAGTCCCAGGGCTACATACGTACACACTTAGGTCATAATAACCTGTGATGTGTGCATTCTCCTGAGAGAAAGAGGGCAGGGTGACAAGGGGAGTTTTATGATTCAAAGTCTGGTGGATGAGGACTGTCAGAGAAGATTGAAAGAAAAATTTCCGTAAGCCCCAAACGCAGCATTCAAAAGCGATATTTTAATCAGATCATTTCATATTTTTATTGAGGAGTCATTTTTTTTTACAGGAAAAAGATATATATTTGTTCCAGTACATCAAGGACAAAAATAAAATGAGACCCATGGGAAATGATTTCTTCACAATGCAGCTATTAAATTGATCTATTTGGAAGTCTTATACCATGTTGCTGCATGCTAATTGCGAGTCATTTTGAAGGAGAATCAGCTTGGATCACAGTTGATTTAATGCAGGAGAGCTGGCCTGCGCAGCTTGGGAGAAACGTGTACATGAAAGCCCTGGTTTTACAAGGCCCACAGAGACAGCATTTATTTGGATGAGGCGGAACAAACCTAGAACTCTAGGGTTGACACAGACCTTGGCAGCCTTTCAAAAATGACAAGCCAAGTCTTCATTTCCTCCCTCTTCCCACCACTACAGCATGGGGTAACAGATAGGTGTAGCACCCTCCACCCACAAGCCCTCCCCATTGGAGCTCTCCCAATCCCAGTTTCCATGTTCATAATATGCCTTCTGGAAAGATGGATAGAACAAGCTCCGATGTAATATACTAACTCCAGCAACCTGATGCTACCCCATCACAACTTCATCTTGCGGGGACCACAGTGGTTGCTTTCTTTCCATTTTGTTTTGGTTCGCCGCTCCGTGGCATGTGGGATCTTCCCGGACCGGGGCATGAACCCGTGTCCCCTGCATCGGCAGGTGCACTCTCAACCACTGTGCCACCAGGGAAGCCCTGTTTTGGCTCTTTTGAAGAGTACCTAAAATTCAACATCCTTCAGGAGGAGGAGTTTGATGTGCTACATTGAAAGAGGGCATCTTAAGACTTTGTAAGGTCATTGTGAGTAAGAACACCTAATGGAAAACAAGAGTGATGCCAAGGCCAGAAACCTGGATATTGGGAGTAGTGAGATGATCAGGAAGGAGAAAAAGGGAGAAAGAGGAACAGGACCAGCCTGGGACAGGCTGTATGGACCTTACTTTCCTCCTTGGATGTGTACAGTATAGGGGACCAATTTTGGGGTACTAATACTTTCTCTGTTAGGCTTACTGTGCAGCTTGGGAAGGGAGAGTTGTTCATCATCTATATTTATTAATGGTAAAATGGATGCATCAAGAGGATAATTTTGCCCCCCCATATATTTAACTGCTGAGCTTGGTAGCATCACCATGACTTATTCAGTAAGCCGTATGGCGCATGCCACTCTAACCCTCACAATCCCTTTCTCTCTCTGGTATCTCTATCTTCCAAACACTCTTCTTTGGTAATATTCAAAGCTCATACATTGATACTAAATGTTTACTAAGCAATGTTAGAAGCAGATACTGTATTAACACCATTTAATATGTTCTGATATAGGACATTTCTGTGGCATCATTGAAATTAATGAATGGTGACAACTGTGACCCTGTGGGAATTTACTATGATTGCATGTTTTTCTACCAAAGACAATGTGTGTCACTTTTAACTTTAACATTTATTTTAAATTTCCAGCTACTGAGGGTTTTCCTGAGAGACTAGGGTTATGCAAGATATCATGCAAAACGAGTTTGTAATAAAAAACAGGCTGTTTTTTCTATTCACTACTATCTCATATTTGGGTTATTTTCATGTGAATTCACTGATTCTGGGGGTGGAGGAGGGTGGAATTGTTATATTGTTAATTAAACTACACATTTATTTATTCAACAATATTTGAAACGAAAAAAAAAACAATTTTACCTGAGCACCTACTTTGCGTCTAGAACTGTACAAAGCTCTGGAATTGCAGAGATGAGTAAGAGAGGAATTTTTCCCTAAAGAACTTATAAAGGAGCAGGTGGCAGACACCGATACAGAGAAACAAGCAAAGCGGAAGAGGAGCAATCTAAGACAGCTGGGTCTCCTGGAAGGGCTTCCTAAAGGAGAGAACATGTGACCTGGCCTTAAAGGATGAGTGGAATTTTCACAAGGAAGGCGGGTGTTGGAGCTCCTCAGGGGGAATGCAGAGAATGCACAGAGGTCCAGAGGGTGGAGGAGGAAATGTAACAGCAGGTGGTTTTCTTTGGCTGGAAAACTATCCCAGTGGAGAGACATTGGAAAGGGTAGGATGACCTAGTGTGGAACCAGCCTGCAGAGTTCTGTGGTCTCTCTTGGTTAGAAATAAGGAGTTGCTGTGGGTTTCCCTAAAAACAGGGTGATTGGGTCTGTGCTTTAGGATAATTTGAATGAAGCAGAGACAGGGAAGGGACATGTGTTAGGGGGATGGAATGTCTCATTTCAAGTAGTTGAAATCATTTGGAAGCTTGGATGGATTTACTCCAACTCATGGAAAAGCAGAGTGTCGTAAAGAAATGCATTAAAAATTAAGAGATCTGAGTTATGGCCCTGGCTCTGCTACGAATTAGTTTTGTGTCGGGATAAGTCACTTTATGTCACTGATCCATAAAGTCCTCATCTGTATAGGGGTGAGTATGTGTGTATTGATTTCTAAGGTGGGTTACTTGAGTATTAAGGTGAGTTATATGATTCCATATGATGAGTATATCCATCATTTCCTCTTCTGGTGTTTTCATCTCAAAATTTCCAAAGTGATTTAAATAGGATATTTAGTTATTTCTGCCTTATTCTAAAACAAGCTATCTCCCTTGAGATGCCTATGTAGCACATACCCCTCAGCTTTCTTCTCATTCTGTCCTTAAATTTGTCACTTAAATATTTAATCCAGGAAAAGAGAAAAGCAACACCTTACTAACACCATGTACCTCAAAATGTTATAGTTTCTAAAGTTTAAGGCCTGATGGACTGGACCACAAAACAACCCCTCTCTGTGCTGGTCAAGTATTCTTAAGAACAGCTAATAATTGAGTCAAGTCGGGAGGTAGCAACTTGAGGGACAACTAGTCCAGGGTAAAAGAGACAGTTGACTTTCTCTCTCTCCCAGGACTTACATTGATCAACTTCTCCCTGCCATTTGACTCAATTCTGGCTGTCCTGCTAAACCAAGACACATTTTCCAAAAGAAGATTACACAGACACCTTTGACTTCTGTTTCAAAATGGAGAAATATTACCAGGGTGAAAATTATGTAGAGCAAATACACATGAATAAATGTATTATATTGGAAATTGCTTCCATAAAGTAGCCAATGGTAAGAAATAAGTGAGAATTCTGTCCATCAACTAGATGACTACATATTTGGAAATGACTGTATTAGACTGCATATTTTTAAACTTTTTGTCCAGATGTTTACATGATTTTTACATTTTATGATTTTATTTTTATTTTATGTTTAATTTCTAAATATACATTTCTCACCAACCTATTTAGTCTAAGAAAAGCAATCCATTCCAGGCTGGGAGAACTTGGCAAAAAGACAGAACCATCAAATGCAGTGACTCTCAACATTTTATACTCTACCATCTTAACCAAGAGCTTGTCAAGTTCACTCTGTGACCACGGTTTTCACAGACAGATGTTTTCAATTTGTCTTCCAGTATGATGACTGGAAGACAGTTGGCAGATTTATCATTTCTCTATTCTCCCCTGCCACTCATTCTCAAGTTTTAGATTTTCTCATATAATAGTTGTATCAGTGTTTTACACTTTCTATAAATCTTCATGAGGTTTCTAAGCCTGGTACCATACACGTTGAGAACTGCTACCTAACATTACCCTTTGAGGAGCTGAGTGACATATTTTAGAGTCCCAGTTTAATTAATCTTCTGCCTGGGGTAATGAGCAAGTATGATGCTAGTTTTTAAACTCACAATGTTCACTGCCTGATTTTTCCATCTGGAGAACTTTAGAGTTGGAACAAGCAAGGTCTCCTCTTTAACCCCATGTCTTACCTGGGAGCACTGACTTTGTCTGACCCAGAGACACAAGCAATGGGTACCTGAGGGTTCAGTCTCACCTTCCTCCCATCCCTGTGTCTGTGCCATCACCTAAGAAGCAGAAGCTTCCAGGCTGGCATTTTTACCCTTTCCATGACTCCTTCTCTACCCCCTTTGGCCACCAGGAATCTCACCTACCTCTGAGCTCCTCTTACTCTGACTACTGTTCCCAGCACTGGATTACTCTTTGCCTGGTACCACTTCCTGAATGTTGGGTCTTCTGTTGACTGTTAGGTCATCAAATTCCTCAAACATAGAGAGCATTTCCATGATGTATTAGGGGTATTTTAGTGTATATCTCAGCATTTTTTTACAGTGGTAGGCACAGAAGGATGTTCTCCCAAATACCTGAGTATAGAATAACTAAACAAATGTTTTTTAAAAAAGATCAGAGTGAACTTAACTAATTTCAGACACACCACCCAGTCTACTAACTCTGGAATATTCCTAATACAGCCAAGACAGAAGGGAATTAGGGCTATAATCAAATTCCTGAGAAGGAGATTAAAAAGAGGTTCTCAATATGCATGTGTGTCTTTGGTCTCAGGGATGCCTTTGTGAGTTACATGCTTAGAAAAATGATTATTCTGTGATTAAAAGACACGTTCGATTTATATTTAGGGGATGCAGACCTTTTGTGTGTCTACCTTTAAAAGGAGGCCCAGAAAGCCTAAAGCATATCCCAAAGCAAGAGCCTCCCTGTGGTTAACCAACAACTATTGTACGACCTTGAGGATGTTACTGTCCGTCCACGGGCCTCCATGTTCTCACCTGAAATGTGCAAAAAGTAGATGCAATGACCTCTACGTTCCAAATATGGATCCTGAGTATTAGCTCATTGCTGCTGTTGTATCCGCCCTTCTTCAGAAACTTAGTAAAATGTCCATACCCTGTTGGTCCATCAAACTCTCCTCTGAAGTTTAAGGGCAGAATGGAGTGACACACCTGGAGCTACCAGTGTTCCAGGCTACCTGTCTCCCCTTGTCTCCTCCTTCTCACAACAATAGGAGACTACAGTGCCCTCATGCAGAATTTGGGGGACTTCTACTCTTTTACATTATAAACAGAAGCTTTGAAGCTAAGCAGTCTTTCCCCACCTTGTCTTCTCAAAAACACAGCAATGTTTGGAGAGGTCATGCAGGGTGGCTTTTGTGTCCTGCATGAAAGAGAAGAAATAGCTATGCTCTCAAGGTGGGACCTTGGGTTTTCATGCATCCACGTTCTCTGAGCATGTCAATTTAATTAACACTTAATGACCATCCTCAATTGTCTGGGGTTGTCCTTGGTAAGTACAGAGATATATAAGAAGCAGACCTCCCTTCCAGAAACCCACAATACAGTTGGAGAAGGATACAAAGCAATGTGGAAATGTGGAGTAAATGGAGGTCTAAATAGAATTTCCACCTCCAGTGACCTGGCATAGTGTTTGATGGTCTCCAAGGGGTAACAGCTACATGGACTTTGAGACCAAGGACCAAGCCTATGAAACTGGGTTTAGATCCTTGAAAAGAAAAAAAAGAGACCAACTGACCCCAAATAATCACTAGGTGAGTCAGCAACTCACCTTGATGCCTTCTCTGTTTAGAGTCCTATGTGGTTTTCAGTAGACAGACATTATTTTGCTTGGGACCCTGGTTGATGCCATATAAATTTAACCCATTTAAACCAGTCTAGGAAACTTGTCCCGAGATCCTGGAAACAGGTTTTCTAAGAAGACTGAGAGCATGGCCACACTTTGGGGAGTCATTTACCTGAACTGTAACACTAGTGGTTTACAATTACATTATCCTTTTCTATGTCAGCTACAATTTGATAGCAGGAACACTCCAGCAGAAGTCATTGGTGCCACTGGTTGTCACAGACAGCTGGTGGAGCAGAAAGCAGCCTGGGTAGCAACAGAGAGGAACTTTCCTTGGTGTGATAGAAACTGTCAGTTCCTTGACCTATATCTCCTGCCCTTCCCACATCAGTGAACAAGGACCAGCTTCCAACCACCAACGCTTACAGTTCTCTGCTTGATCGCTTTCTCTGGCCACCAGAGGCTGGTTTGCCCACCTGTGCAGCAGGCCAGAAATGCCAAGGAATTAACGTCTCCTCAAATGCGCTTTTCACCCACACTGGTGGAGTTAGTGTATCAATACCCCACTTCTCCCTCCCCTATGGTGATTTCCTCTGAAACTTGTGTTCCACACAGTTCTCCAGCAGGATTAAACTTCAGTTGCCCAAAGTGGTAACTTACTTTTTAACTCTTTGTTGGCTGCCTTCTCTTCTCTGTCTCACATCCTCACTCCCCCACCAGTGTTTCCTGCAATCTTCTCTCAAATAAACAACTTGCACTCTAATCTTTGTCTCAACATCTCCTTCTGTGGGTGAGGAAGAAGTCAAACTAAAATCAATCTTCAAGAAGACATTGAGATACCTGGAATCAGGCAGACACAAGAAGGGTTAGAAACTTGAAGTCATAGGATGCTCAGTAAATCTGTGGGTTGGCGACTCAGAGCTGTAAATGACTGTTGTCACAACCATGATTTTTACCTTCACCATTGCTTCCCTTCCTACAGAAAGATACGGCATAGGGAAGCAAGGGTTTCAGAAAATGGAAACAAGTGATTACAGAAGTAGAAGAAGGGATGGGGGTAAGGCAGAAAGAAACATATCTCACCAGTATGTCTTTGCATGCTTGACTGGGCAGGCTGGGGAGAGAAAGTGAGGTGGATTCTTAGTACTGCAGCTCTAAGAGATTGTCTTAGACTTGAACTTAGTAGGTAGGTCTCTAAGGATCACAGGTGTGACATTTTTTATGCACAAGCCAAACCTGTTCATAAGACAATGTTGGCCTTTTCTTGCTTTTTACCCATAAAGACATGAGCACCTCAAGCTTCTCCTAAAGCTGCTGGATCCCCTGGGCTTGGAGAGTTCCTACTCCAGGTCCAAGGAAGTGGATCCTCAGAGCCATGAAGCCCGTAAATTGAGATCTATGGGCACTTGACTTTACCAAGTCTTCCTCTCTTAGCATCCTCTGCTGAATTTTCAGTTCTGTTCTTAACTTGGATATTTCCTACATGAGCTACGCTATAAAAATAAACTGGTGATGACAATAATAAGAAATGCAGACTTTAAAAAAAGATAACAACAGCAAATTGTGCAATTATTCTGCTTAAAATTCCCCAAAATCCAATTTGAAAAAAATTGTTAGTAACCCTGGATTCAGTAACTTCCCCAGTGCCACACATCCATGTCTCCCCACCGAATATGGGTAACTTTCCCTTCAATTATTTACTCTTTTATAGGTCTTTGCTACTCTTCCTAAGGCAGCAAAGTATAATAACTGTGTTTGGGCAAGCTCCCAGGTCTGCTGGCTCTTGCTCCAGCATAGTCTACTTGTTGCTTCCCAATCTTGAACTTCTATAAGAATATGTAGGTAGGAAGTCCAGGATCCAGCCTTCACTCTGGAGCCCCAACCTGGAGGGCTGGACCTCATGTTGGAGGTCAAGTTACTGCCCTCATTGTCTGGTTGCTGATGATGTATTTATCAGGTTGTGGTTAATTAGAGTCGAATGTGATTCACAGACTAACAGGTAAGGGGGATGGAATCAGGAAAGAAGGGACAGGGCAGAGCTGATGTATTAACACTGCTGCCTCAACACAAAATAAGTTGGTGTCAATACAACTTCCAAGTTCTGCAACCTTCATCAACAGCACTAGAAGGAATGGTTAGTTGGTGTTCCTCAAGTTGTCTTGTCAACTGAAAATTGAGCACAACTCTGTTGGAAGAAAACTATAAATGGATAAAGAAGATGTGTATATATATATATTGATATATACACAATGGAATATTACTCGGCCATAAAAAGAATGAAATAATGCCATTTTCAGTAACACAGGTGGCCCTAGAGATTATCATACTAAGTGAAGTAAGTCAGATAAAGACAAATGTCATTCATATGATATCACTTATATGCAAAATCTAAAAAAAATGATACAAATGAACCTATATATAAAACAGAAACAGACACACAGACATAGAAAACAAACTTATAGTTAAAGGGAAAAGTGAGGAGGAGGGATAAATTAGGAGTTTGGGATTAACAGATATACAGTGCTATATATAAAATAGATAAACAACAAGGGCCTGCTTTATAACACAGGGAACTATATTCAATATCTTGTAGTAACCTATAATGGAAAAGAATCTGATGAAGTATGTATATACAACTATATATATATATATTCAGTTTTATATATATATATAAATAACCAAATCATTTTGCTGTACACCTGAAACACTGTAAATCAACTATACTTCAATAAAAAAACTTTTTTAAAAGGTATCGTTAACATCATTACCCTTGAAGACATGATAACACTGGGCTTATCTAGTTATTTTGTCTGTGACACCCTAGGGTCAGTAACAACAGATACAATCTTATCTTTTCTCATTCTATTCCAAGTGAGGCAAAGAACAGTCTAATTAGGATATTTTATAAGTGTGTTGTTAATGGTGCAAACCAATGTCACATAGTCAAGTCAGTGATAATGCCATCATTCAAGTGATGAAAAAATACAAAGAAAATTTTAAGATTTTTACACTGTTATGATTTAGACTCTATGAGTACCATACTTTCAAGCTTATTAAGTCAGACCTTTTAGTTGGGAAGAACAGTTATTTTCTAAAGCAGTGATAATCATTTAGAAATTTTAATAGGGATTTTAAAATATTTTTATTGTAAATACGGATCCATTATTTTAAATAGTATGTTAGTCTTGGATTATAGTTATTAGTAATTATAAATAAATGAGAACATACTTGAACTTCTATGAGAATACATGAATTTCACTGAGCTGGCATTGTATAGCAAGGACCAAAGATATTAATAATACTTTATGACTATAGGATTTCTCCAACTGACAACGTACTTTTGCATACATTTCAAATACAAATACATTGTATTATTACAATTATATAAGTGAGGATAGTAATGTATAGAGTAAATCTATACATTTACCAGCAGTAAGTCCAACCTGTTGGTAACAGATAAAACCAGATCCCTTTCCTTATCCCTCCCTTTTCTCCACTCCAGTCACCCACTATAGCACCTGACATTGACTAAGCTCTATGATCCTTCACCGTGGTAGAAACTGGACTCCTGTTCTTAGCAATCATTCATTTCTAGGGCCAGAAAGGAGTTCATATTTGAATTGTTAAAGTTGCTCCAAATATGTACCATTTATGCCTGGTCTCCTTGTCTCCAGTTTAACAATACTTATACAGAAGTTGATAACTGTTAATAACACTATTTCCCAGCTTTGTAGTATTCTCTGAAACAATAAGGGAAAAAAAAAATATTAGGGCTTTAGTTATCAAACTCCTAAAAGCAGGTCCCAAACCAAGGTTTTTCCTTCACCAGCTGGTTTTCAGTCAAAACATGAACACACCTGCCAGCAATTTCTAGCACATTGTATTTTCACGGGCAAGAAAAACATGTTTCCAACATTCAGTCCAATAGTCACAGAGGTAGGCTGATGGAACTAGAGAAATATAATTAAACACTTGTGGTAGATAAAGTTAAAAATAGTCAGTCATATTTTTGAGAACCTGACTCAAAACTCACATCCATTTAGGACATCTAGAAGATTAAGTGTGTTTATATGGACCATATACATTTAACTCTCTCTATCCTTGGTGCGTTACCTTTAACGCACATTATCACTCTTCGCTCTGTTGTGGGCAACTTTTAATTGTTTTAGAGTCATTTCACTCTTAGTAATCTCCTGAAAGAGACAAGAATTACATCTTTAAATTCTCTTCCATCTTCCTTTATCCCAGGAAGAAAAACAGAGATAAACACAGTTCCTGCAGTTAGAATATGTGGGTTAACATCAACTTGACCGTTTACTAGCAGAGGGAATATGGGGTCATTATTTAGCCTTTCTGAGCTCAGGAACCTTGTCTGGAAAATATAGATAGTAACATGTGCCTCTCAGGCTAGTTGGGAAGATTAAAGGAGAAGGTGGATGTAAAACACTCAGCATAATGTCCAGAGCCTGACAGATATTTTGTAAGCGTTGCTTGGTGGGTCCAAGTTCCCTCATGTGCCCAGAGCTTCGTAGTTCCTTGTTTAATAAATGTTCACCCTGCACATGCGCCCTGGACTTAGGCATTTGCAGACATGGTTCCTTAGTCATTTATGGCTTTCCTCTTAACCCAGGAAGCACTGCTTTGAACCATCTCAGGATCAGAGCCATCTTCCCTCTGTGATTCAGCTGTTCTATAAATGGATCACCTATTGTCTCCTAACCGTCTTCTCAAGAGGATGTGATCAGGCCAAGGAAGTGAGAAAGCAGACACTGCTTCCCAAATGACAGCTCACATGAGACTCCATCTTTTAATTACTAGGTAGTTTGGAGGTATAATTACCCAGTAATTGCCTGAACACATGTAGCGACAAGGTGTGTTTACAAGTCATTGGCCATGCAATAAATGGTCCATTGATTCACATTGCTCCCAGCTTGAGATGGCCTAGGTTTTGAAGATGCAAATGCCAGCAGCCTTGACTGGGGATTAAAAGTGATTGACACCTTTATCTTCAGTGTCTCCTTGAAATTTTCTTCTCCCTGTGTCTTTTCTGCAGGGCATTCTGTTCATGGTCTAACGTCATTTATTTGTTCCTTTGCTCTATAAGTCTCAAGTAAGCTTTACTTCAGCAAGTGTGTAAAACAGTCCACTAGCATCCTGAGGTTCATTCATTCATTTCTCAGTAGTGTATTAATCAGAATAGACTTCAGCTAAACAGCTAGAGTGTTGAGTAGGTCATGTCTGCAGTGTCTCTGTGACTTGAGCATGACTTTTCACTTCAAGCAGATTTATTGGGATGTCTCATTAGGGCCAGACATAAGGAAGTCATTAAGTCAAGATTAATCAGATTGAAACATGTTAGAATTTTTCACTTTTTTTTTGCAGTTAAGCATGACTGTGAGACTATTTGGTTTTGATGGTGAATTGTTTCTTGCATATGAAAGTCATTGACCCTGGGAGAATCAGAAGGTTGGTTTGCAACTGAGTGTCAGCAGCATATGGTCCTTGTGATCAAGTTAAGGTTTGGGGGAAATGAAATGCATAATGTAGTGGAAAGTTCAGAGACAGATTTTGAATCTTGGCTCTGCCATTTTCAACTTGCATAACAACTTCCTTCCACACATGACACTCCAGCTTCTCCATCCAGAAGATGATGGGTTTGAAAAAGATCAGTAACTTACACAGAATAATATCTGTGAAGCTCTGGGGTTCATATCCTGTAGGGTCTGGTCCTTCTGTATGTTCTTCAACTGGTCAGCTCTGCTTTCATCTGTCTGGCATACTGGGCTTTCAAGTTAGATTATAATAGTAATTATTGTTTTTAGAGTAAATTATCTGTAAATTATGTTGGAATAGCACTAGGCTAGATGATCATTCTGTCAGTTGGTGTTGGTCTTACCTTCTTTGGAGCTTAAACTTACACTCCAGGATGTGTACATTTGTGAGGCCCAGAAAGGGTACGGGGGGTGGGGGGTGGGGTGGAAAGAGAGAGACAAAGAGAGAGAGAAGAGAGAGAGAGAGCAAGAGCGGAGCACCTGGTTCAAGGAAGGACTCTTGGTTTGCTCCCTGTGGGTACCTGACAAGAAGGTCGATTCATCCTGGCCTGGTGTGACCCCATCAAGGTCAGTCTGACCACACTGCATGGTCCGGTGATAGGAGGCCTTAAAGCTTAGCTTGTTGGTGCCACGCTTGTTTCCTCTGTGTCAAGGTCAGGACCTGGAAATAGTTCCCCGGGAGTAAGCCCAGACTCACACCTGTGTACCCATGCAGCAGGGTAACAACCAGGTTCTCTAGGAAGCAGAGGCTGGAGCACCCATAGCCTCACCTCTGCCCTAAGACAGCATCGGCTGCTCAGATCCCATCTCTGAGGATTCCACTTCCCAGGGAGGGAGGCAGGAGGCAGACACATCTGAGAGCCTAGCATGTGACCTGAGCATTCACCAAAGAGACTGTTTAAATAATCTGATGCGACTGGGTTTGAAGTTGATAGGGCTTTAAGTATCCGCTCCTCCAACCGGTCAGTGAGCCCTCAGGAGAGAAACCCTTACAGCTACAGACAAAATCAAGAGTTGTGTCTCATGTTGTGTACCCTTGAGACATAGTGTGAATAAAATCTGTGCTCTCGCTGGACTTAGAAACTGTTACCACATTTTGCTGGAGACCAGCTTCTGGAGTTTGAAGGATGCCATTCAGTTGCTCATACTTATCCTGCCCATGTGTCCTCACTTCCATATCAGAAGTCACTTCCTTTTGCTTCTTCCCACTCCAGGGGTGAGATTCATTCATAGTGTGTGTTTTAGGGGGAGGCTTCCCTAGGGTAACACTTCCCGAAATGGTCTTCCTTCTTCATGAACGTCATTGTTGTGTGACTCGGGCACATGGAGTGGCTGCTTGGGGACTGTGCTCGCCCTGGCTCATGAACACACAGCTCCTTTTCTTTGCCAACCAACAGCATGGACTAGACTGGACACGACGAGTCATTCACCTCCTTTTGGGACTTGATGCCCTGCCAAGAGCTGAAGAGAGCACCTCGCAGACAGGTATCCCCAGCCTACCTGCTGCTGGGTCCCCGCTCCCCTCCTGCCCCCCAAGAACACGTCCTCACTTCCCTCAGTGCCAGCAAGGGCATGTTCTTCGACACCAGCTTGATGGGATTGTAAACACTGAGTCATAGCCAGAGAGTCTAAATGCTGAAGGAAACAGCGTGGTGAAAAGATGACCTCACGGGTCGTGGCTGCCAAGTGGAGACATGAGACAGCACTGCTGGCAGCCAGGCAGGGATAAAGGGCAGGGGGAGGTTTTATAAAACAGTCTCACGGACAACCAGCCGCCCCCACTGTGTGTGTCCCAAAGGGTCAGGCCGTGGGTGGCCGGCCAAGATGGAAAACACACAGCGAGGTCTCAGACCTCCACCCCAGGCTGGATGACCCAGGAGGAGAACCGAAGCCCATGCCTGGCCTCTCTAAGCGTTAATAATGTGAACGAAACTGCATTGATTGACCAAACCCTGCTGCATGGGCAGGCGAGGGTAGGGAGATGCAAACCATTATAAAATGTACTCAGGGTTTTCTTTCTGGTTATTCAAGGTGTCCTCAAGAACTGCCTCCAAAGAGAATGAAAGGAAGGCTGGTTACCGGCGTATGCTGCATATGGTTAAAGATAGATGGTAAAAGATCTTGATATGGAATCTGCAAACTGACAGAGAAAGATCGAAAAGCTTGGTGGTGATGCCTGTATCAAGAGTCTGTACAATTACAATGCAATCCCATTATATTATACCGCGAGGTGCATTATATTCTCAGTGCATTACACACTGGGTGCATTACAAACTACATGCGATATATATTACATGCATTATACACCTTGTGCATTACACGCTACAAACCTTACACAGTAGGTGTATCATACACTAGGTGCTCAAGCTGTGTCATAAGGGGTGGAGGACTGTAGGCAGGAAGAGGAGACAAGGAGAATGATGAGATTTGCACCTTCAGGGTACTCAGAATCCAGTTCCATAGAAGCAACTAACTCATAGCAACCAAGGAATCCTTACATGCTACGTGGGATGGTTCTCACTATCATATGTGCTGAAAAGCCCAAGAAGTCTTCAAGGAGAACTTGAAGTGGTAGGAGCTAGAGTTCAAAGACTGTCTGGGGTGTGTGTGGAAAAGCTCCACTGTGGACATGGAATCACTTGGGAAACTAGCTCTGACTAGACTGCAATCTAGTATGAGTACAATAAAATAAACCAAATGTCATCAACAATGTGTCCTAAAAAAGCTCTGTTTTTCAAATAAAGTTTATTTGCTTTGCTTTTCAAAAAATAGGTATGAACTATTGTGCATGTAAGCTGATTGCTGAGGCCTGCAGGAGGGGTCTGGAAGATTGCCTCAACTTCTAGGCAACATAGCACTACGTTGTCAAGATAAGGAGACTGAACCAATCGCAGCTAGAGCATCACAAATCAGAATGTGACAATTTGGTCACATTAAGAAAACCTTAATTGTACATCACCAAGGAGCCACGCTGTGCCTTTCTAACCTGAGCACACTCTGTACCATCCTGGCTGGGCTCTGTACTTCACTGTAGATGTATGAACTTGAAATTACTTTTTTAAAAATTGAAGTATAGTTGATTTGCAATGTTGTTAATGTCTGCTCTAGAGCAAAGTGATTCAGTTATACACACATATATATATATACACATACTATTTTTAATATTATTTTCTATTATGGGTTATCATAAGATATTGAACATAGTTCTCTGTGCTATACAGTAGGGACTTGTTGTTTATCCATCCTATATATACTAGCTTATATCTGCTAACCCCAAACTCCCACTCCATCCCTCCTCCAACCCTCACTACTTTGGCAACCACATGTCTGTTCTTTATGTCCCTGAGTCTGTTTCTCTTTCATAGATAGGTCCATCTGTGTCATATTTTAGATTCCACATATGATATCATATGGTATTTGTCTTTCTCTTTCTGACTTACTTCACTTAATATGATAATCTCTAATTGCATTTTATTTTATTTTAGCTTATTTTATTTTTTGAACTTGTAGTTACTTGAAACCTCTTAGTAAGTGGGATGAAGGTACGGATAGCAATAACACCCACTGGAAACAATACCCCTTGGAGCTTTTAATCTGAATCATTTCCAGTGTTTTTTATGAAGTGCTACTTTTAAAGTAAATATTTCTGTAGCTAGAAAAAAAAGCCTCTCCCGCGTAGTCTCAAATCAGTTGTTTTTATTGCTATATTTACCTGGTTTATAATGAAGGGAAGATGTCCACATTTGGGTCGTGTCTTATATATTAGTGGCTGTATCTTGGGCTCTATTCTGCAATTAGAACCAGAAAAGAGCTAAGGGGCAAAGCGTGTATTTGCTGGAGGGAGGATTTCTCTTTCTTTTCGGTGGGGAGCCCCAGGATTCTCCATCCACCTGCGCTTCCTCTTAAGGAGTTAACACATGATTTAAAAGCCCATTTGAACCACTTTCCTTCCTTCCTAAACTGCATTTTCTTCCTGTATGTTTGACTTCCCTGTACCTCAGGCCCCGGGCATCTCCCACCTACGTGACTGGGGCATCCCAGGTGCCTGGAAGCCCAGGATAGATGCAGAGTCTCTGCACCTCAGGTGGGGAAAGGGGATAGAGGGAGCCTTTGCCCTGGGAGGGCTGTGTGTGTGTGTGTGTGTGTGTGTGTGTGTGTGCGCGTGTGTGTGTGTGTGTGTTCCCGCAAGGACAGGCAGAGCTGATGGATTCATCTGGGCCCAAGGGGAGGCAGAATGAATAGTTCAGAGTTTATTTCCAAGCTCTAAAGAATGCCTGTCCACCAGAGCCTGTATCCAAAATGAGTTATTTGAATGTTGCTGGATATTTTCTTTCTCTTCATGTATCTGCTCACTGATTTAAGTGCTCACTAGGCCAGAAACTGGTCTCTGGGAGGTGAGTTAGGGAAAGGACAATGGCTAAGAGGACAGAATGCTTGTCAATGTCCTTGTGGCACTCTGCCACGGGCTCCCACCAGCAACTAACCGGGAACGAGGAATCGAGATGACAGTAAGGACAGCAGATAATACCCCTATTGAGTGTTTATGATAGACACTGTGCTAGGGCCTTACTTGTGTTATATCACAAACCAATCCTATTTCTATTTAGCAAGTGGTAAAATTGAAATGTAAAGAGGTTAAGTAACTTACTCAAGGTGATAGAGACCAGTGTTCTGTTCCCTCAACACAACCTTTAATCATAACTAACATTACATATGTTTTTCAGTTTACAAAGTTTCCCCCAGGAATGGTATTTTATTCAATCCTTGGTGAAGGGTCCAGGGGGCTAAGAGGCAATCCAAGATGACCTCACTCATCAGTGGACCATGTGAGGTATAAACCTTGTCCTTGTCAAACCATGGCATTGAGAAACTAAAGGTCAGATGTCAGGTTATGTGGGAAGAAAGACAATGTTTTGACTTGCACCTGTATCTCTAGTGCTCAAAGCCCATCTCTAAAATTAAAGACAATGCTAGCTGGTCAAAGCCCTTGCTTTGATCATTACACTAAAAAAAAATTCTCTTCAGCACAGCAGTGGTTAGGGTGGGCATGCCTGGAGCCGCACAGTAGAAATTTACCATGAAATAACTTCATTAGAGTTCAAAATAACTAAATTCATCGAAAGTACAATATATGTTTTATATGGCACGCACATTGTTTCAGGGCATATAAAATAAAGGAAACCTTCCAAATTATTTTTATGAAGCAAGTATAGCAAATCCTAGAACTGATTTAAAAAATACCACACAGAAAAGAAAATTATAGACCAAATCATCATGATTTATGAATGTTGGTGCAAAAATCCCAAATGAAATTTTAGTGAACACACTCTAAAACCACCTTAAGAAATATTAAGAAAATAATGAAAGTAACACACCATGAACAAATGGGGTTTATGCCAGGAATTCAAAGGAGATTAAACATTAGAAACTATATTAATAGGTCTAAGAAAAAAATCCATATGATTTTTTGTAGTGATGCTGAAAAAAAATAATTTAACATCCTTTCCTAATTAAAACTCCTGAGAAAATACAAATGGATGGCTATCTCCTAAAAATTAGGAAAGATCAACATCTTAATAAATGATAAATCCTAGGGTCACTCTACCAAGACTAGAAACAAAGCCAGGACGTTCCCCACGTGCGTGGCCATTTCACATCATTCTCAATGTACCAGCTAACGTAATGAGACTAGGAAAAGTAATCATAGGCCAGGGACTGAAAAGAAGAAATAAAATAATCTTTACTTGCAGAAGACATAATAGTGTACCTGAAAAATCTCAGAGAATTAATGATAAACTATCTCAGTAAAATAATTCAGCTGCAGCAAGATATAAGGTTAACATGAAAAAAATTGATAGCATTCACATACACATAACCATGAGAATATATAGTGAATGAGAAAACCAAATTTACAATAGGAATAAAGGACATAATAAAATATTAGTAATGAAATGTTATCTCATTAAAACGATATGTCCACATAAAACTGTACATGTTCACAGCATCTTTATCCATAAGAACTAAAAACAGGAGACAACTCAAATGCCCACTGACTTGTTTTATGTATAAATAAGTTGCAGCACACCCACGCAATGGACTAGCGCTCAAAAATAACAAGGGATGGATTAGTGACTCATGCGACGACGACGTGGATGAATCTCAAAAGCAGTTTGCTAAATGAAAGTAGCTAGACTAAAAGGCTTCTTACTGTCTGATTACATCTACATGAAATTCTACGGAGGCAAAACTACGGGCGACAGAAAGATCAGTGGTTCCCTGGGGCCGGGGCTAGGGAGGGGAGATTCACTGGGCATGAGGAAACTGTTGGGGATAAAGGAATTGTTTTACAGCTTGATTGTAGTGGTGGTTACATAACCATATATACTTGCCACAACTCATTGAATTGTATACCCCAAATAATTGCTTTTTACTATGCGTGTATTATACCTTGATAGGCTGATTTTCAGAATAACTTTACTCCTTACTGGAATAGCTTGTTTTCTGGAAGTTCCCATTAAACCATCCTAAGCCATCCTGGAGTGCAGCTGAAATGGATAGAGGAGTGTCTTTGTACCAAATAGCCTTGTAGGGTGTTAAGATATAAACTAGATGTTTTCAGGCAGAAAACTCTGTGTCACCGGGTCATGCTTCCTGGACTTAAAGAGTTTGAATCTCTCAGCATTTCTAGTAAAGCTCGGAGTAGTTATAAAGTAACAAAGAACGTAGAGAATAGCACGTAACTGCTCATCAGACTCATTGCATTTTTCTTGCCTTATGTATTTGCCTCACAAATAGGTGGATGTGCTCAGGGATGTAGATGGGCAGGATCAGGGGCTGTGTGTGTGTGTGTGTGTAAAACTCCATTTCCTTTGCTCCCTCATGTCAAATCCGGGATTCTTCTTGCCTTTACAGAACATGTGATCCTAGTTTTACAATAAAACTGTTTGCCTTAATATGTTTCTCTTACTCTAGTCCTAACCCCATTCCCAACAGAGAAGAAAATAAAGACAATTGCTTTTTTCTGCATACATTGTGACTCTGCCTATGCATATACATGTTCTTTCCCATGTTTTAATATAAACACCACTGCTACCTATGGAGGTTCAGTGAACTTCTTGACAACATCAGTCTGAAAGTGAAGTACTTTATTGGGTAATGGACCTAATTCCTAGATTCAGCTTCCTTTGTTCTCGTTTCCTTCTTAAGTTGTCTCTTTTTCACTTTCCTCAGGACCATTGCCAGTGTGAGGAACTCCAAACAGTCTGCTGCCATGATGGCTGCACCCATTCTTTTTTATCTAAAATTAAATTAGGACCTGAAACTGCAACTTGAAAGGAAAGGACATTCTAAAACGTCTAATTTACTTCATGGATTACTCCTCCTCAGTCTTTTTCTTTCTTACAGTTGGTTTGGATGTCAGTTTATCTGTCTGATACTATTGCTTGGAGTCTTCTAGTTATTGTTGGTGTTACTATTATTACTGTTGTTATTATTATCCATTTAAAGCTAGTGGGGAACCTGGACTCAAACTCTGATATTATATCTTTCCAACTTTTCACCCTCAATTTAAAAATAAAATACCAGTATAAGAAGAAAAAAAAAAGACTGGATCAAGTCTAAAAACTGTGACAAGGAAACATATTCAGTACCATAATAGTGAACACTAGGAATCCTGGCTGTTCTGATTTTGCACTTTTCAAGGTGGCTTGTAGCCCAGTATCTTCTTCCCAGTGGTCATTCAGCAGTGACTTGTCCTGGATGGGGAAAGAGGAAGGATCTCCTAGAATTTTTTTTTTTTTTTTTTTTTTTTTTTTTTTGCGGTACGCGGGCCTCTCACTGTTGTGGCTTCTCCCGTTGCGGAGCACAGGCTCCAGACGTGCAGGCTCAGCGGCCATGGCTCAGGGGCGCAGCCGCTCCGCGGCATGTGGGATCTTCCCGGACCAGGGCACGAACCCGCGTCCCCTGCATCGGCAGGCGGACTCTCAACCACTGCGTCACCAGGGAAGCCTGGATCTCCTAGAATTTTATCCACTGCTGTTCTTTGTGAGCGTTAACCTGCATCCCAAAAGTATGTTATTTCCCATGAACATTGTTTTTGCAACATTTGTCAATTTTAATTTATTTTTTTTTCTTATGCAGATACACCAGTAACCAACACCCCCAGTTAATCTCAGTCTTTATTAACTCATGTATGTGACCCAGCGAGTTAGCACATTGGACTGAGAGGAGACACGAGAGAGATTTGGACCTGGGGACTCTAGAGGCAAAAGAAATCAGACATAAGCCTCATGACAGACAGAAGAAATTCTCTTTTTAAACTCTTTGTTAAAATTCTATGATTTAACCTATTTGTTAAAACCTGATGAATATAAGGTTTAACTTACAGAATTTGGAGTCAGATGGGGTTTGAGTTTCAACTCTACCACCACATAGGTAACCTTAGGCAAATTACTGAATACTTTCTAAGCCTTTTCTCATTTGTAAAATGGGCTTAATTATAACATTTACCTCGTAGGGTTACTGAGGGAATTAAATAAATAATAAATATGAAATAGTTAATTATTAAATGAAATAATGCCTAGGAAGTACTTAGCACACTGCTTAGCACGTATTCAATTACTTTCTGTTTATAGGAATCTGTGACTGGAGTGATTATTTCAAGTGTCTGCTCTGCCTGAGACAGATTGGGAAATTGAGCCCAGAGATTTCGAAAGGAGAAGTCATTCTGTTTTCTCTCTTCCTTTCTCTCTTTTTTTCCAGATTCCTCTCATACCACGTCCCTACCCCTTTCCTCTTCCCCCGCACACACAGACTAACATGGTGGTGGACCATAGGCCTCACAGGCAAGACTGCCAGAGGCGCAGGGCCAGGTACAGCACACGTACAGGGGTGCAAGTTCCTTTATAATCCATGGCACTGTCCCTCTCTGCGTCCTCTCTTAGGGGAACAGCAGCCCCTGATGACCTGCTGGGCTTAATCAACAATACTGAGTCTTGCTGCTTCCCAAAAACCTGGTGAAGAAACACTCCAGTTCCCCCTCCTTCCCCCCTCCCTCCCTCCCTCCCTCCCTCCCTCCCTCCCTTCCTTCCTTCCTTCCTTCCACCTTTTCAAAATCTGGAGCAGTCAAGAGTTTCCATGGCTTGATTTCAGTGATTGTAGAAGAGGGAAATGCCAAGGAAAGGGGAGATAGGAAACATTAAGAAAGGCGTGCTGTCTGAATATGGCCAGGGCACAGTTTATTTGCTAAAGAGATTTTTTTCTTTCTACTTTAGTTTAAGGCTATTGGAAAAGTAGCTGCAGGTGCAGATTTACATGCATAGTTCATTGTTATACACACACATGTGTGCAGATGAGACATTTTCCTTCTAAATCAGATAATGGGAGGGTTTCCAGCTGGACTTCGAGTAAGGGATGTGTAAAAGACAGTAGGGCAGATAAGGATGCAGATAAGAGGGGCCAGTTGGTAGAAAGAGTTGAGTGTCCGAGTGAAGAGAGTGGACACACCACCTGCCATGAAAGAATGCATAACTAAATGCTCAGGGTGTTGGAGGGTAATAGACAGAGGTACTTAGACCAGGGACCCCAATACATAGTCGACTCATTCCTGCAAAGTCAAACAACAATGGAACCTTTAGAGATAAGATCGTTTTAAGTACGAGAACACAGTTCACTATTTAAAAGATTCCTTTGGTAAAGAAAGGATACTTACTGAAACTGGAATAATACTATCTCATCTAGTTTACGGGCTAAATAGATGCAGTCTTGTGCATATATGGTTTCAGGGCCCTTATAATCTTGAACGGGATTTTCCGAAACATGAAACTGAGCTTTATGGGTTGGTGATTGCCCATCTTAATCAATCAATCAATCAGTCAATCAATTGTCAATCAATCCATATAGTACCAGCACGGTGCTAACGGTTCCTCCAACGTGCTGGGCACCTTCTTGTCTTAGAGCCTTGGCTCTCACCTTCCTATCCCTGAGATGCTTCCCTCCACGTACCCCTTTGCTCACTTCCTCCTCGCCTTTAAATACTGTCCTCAGTGAAACCTACCCAGATTAACCTATTTCAAAGCGCAACCACCCTGTCCCTTGCAGCTCAGGTCCTCCTTTCTCTGCTCTATTTTTCTCTTTCCAAAGCACCTCCCACCCTCTCATATACTATATACTTATTAGTTATGCTTATTGTTCACTGTCTGTGTCTCAAGGGCAAGGGTCTTTGTTAGCATCTGGACCTAGCACCTAGTAGGTGCTTAATACATAGTTCTTGAGTGAATGAATAAATGGATGAATGGTTTCTAGAGTTTCTGCAATTAACGCAAAGTCCCATTTTCTAGCTCATCTTTTCAGTGTCACACAGATGCTGCTGCTTGATGGGCATATTCGTGACTTGCCACTGTTCCCCTATGCTGCAGCACAAAGATGCACAGGACTTACCGGCTGCATGGCCTTGGGCCTTAGTTTCCTCATCTTTGCAAAGGGAACAGTAACTGCCTTAGAGGCAGTTGACATAAGAGAAAACGAGTTGACATAAGAGAAAAGGTTTGACAACTTTAGCTGATTTCCAGGCATTGCGCAAGATGCTTTGCATTTACTCACGTATTGAATCTTCATGGAGACTTGGCCAAAGAGTTGCCCATTAATGATTCCTATTTTCCACCCCAAGAAACTAAGACTTACAGAGAGTAGGTAGTTCATCCAAGATCACAAATAAAAGTTGAGATTTGGCTATGGGGGGAAAAAAAAAAGAAAGAGAGAGAAAGGGTTTGTGAACCACAAAATGGAAGACGGATATGTTTTTGTATTTAGAAGCATATGAGATTAAGTGTAGTTTCCACGGTTCATGAGATTTTCTAGCCCGGCTTGCTGTCTCACTGTTGCGTCAGTTCTCACTCAGAATAATAGTTTACGTTCACAGATGATCTGCTAGGCAACCAGGACCCTGCCGGGCAGCTGTTTATATTGTCTTTTCACCAACAAGTTTGACATTATCGTCCCACGCTATAGGTGAGGGAGTGAAGGCTCCCAAGTTGCCACAGCCCCCTGGGTGGTAAATGGTAGACACACTCAGCCCATGACTCCCTGACACGACTGTCCCTTTGGTCAGATTGCCTCTTTCAACACCTAACTCAACCTCTTTCTCCAGCAACGCGTCCTATCCCTCCCCTCCCCCACATCCCCCGTCCCTGCCTCCGCCACCCTGCCCACTGTCGCTGTCACACACTCACATGCACGCTCCTGTTGGCTCCAACCACCCTGACCCAAAGGTCCATGACTTGGGTAATGTGTGATCTGCTGAATCTGACTCACAGCACAGAGATCACTCGCCGGCAAGGGCAGCTTAGCTCACCCTGGTTCTTTTCTACTTTGACATCCCTGAAGGGCCACAGAGGATCACTTAGAGTTTGAGTTCTACTTCGCCACACTTTATGGGGTAAAAGGTGTGCCCTAATAGTATTCGGGAGAGTCACAGAGACCTCTAGATCTGTCCCCTGTGAATGCGGGGTAATAGCACGTATCCTTTAGGCTGCCAGCCTCGGCCAGAGGCGTTACTGATGAGTGCAACTTCCCTGAGGAGGGTCCTGATGCCAACAGAGGAAATCAGGAGACCCTGGCAGGACAGCTGAGCCAAGTGGACCCTGTTCTGTCACCACGCCTGCAGGTCATGTGCTGACAGCGGTCACAGCCCCACCTAGGTCTCTGTCTGTAAGGACTGACAACACAAGGTGAGCTCACAGTCTGCTCACCTGTGGGAGAAATTCTGTGTTCCAGTCTTAAATTCCTCCTTTTTCTTTCTTTCCCCAGGCTTTGGAAACAGCCCAACTGGTGGAAGATAACAGGGAAAGTAGGGAGGACCTGTTTGCTTTGGCAAAACTTTGAATCATACCCATTTTGATAAAGGAAAACTCATCACTTGTGCTCTGGTGGTGTTTTTGGACAACGGGCCTCTCCTGGGTGGAATCTGTGGGTTCAATCTCTGCCAGTAACCACCCCAAGTTCAAGATCCTTTGTAAGAGAAGGTCATATTTCCAAGACTAGAATATTGAGTGAGGATCTCAGGGGAAAAGGAAGGAGAAATGAGTGGTGTGTGCCAGTGTCCCGACATCGGGCCTGTGAGTCAGCCTGGGGATGGCTGGGGATCCAGGGGCTAACAGCATTACCCATCTGGCTGGTACCAGGCACATGATATGCCCAGCCTCACTGCTATGAGTTATCCGTGTCGGGTGAGTCAGAGAGAACGCAGCAGGAACGACCCATGAACTTGGCTGGTGCAACTCCTGGCCTGTGCCTGCACCGCTGAGCCTGGGTCCCTGGAGGGGACTCTTGGTGATCCTCATGAGATCGCTGAATGCAAGGCTGGAAAGGCTGTCAAAGTGGCACGTGGTCCAGGCTCCCATCACTGGGCAAAATTCCCACCTAAACATCCAGGCTGGAAATCCATCTTGGTCCTTAGTGCACAAGAAAATAAAATGAAAGGGGATACCTTCTGAGATTGGGGCAAAGCACATACGATGGATTCAATGAGACTTCCTCACTCTGAAAGGATTGGCTTTCTGGCAACTTTGCAGTCTCTCAGAGTATTTGGGGTGCAAACACAGTGGGCATCCCGCAATTGGAATGTGCAGAGAAAACTCTCCTCCTATCTGTTGTCTGTAACAGTACAGTCTCCCTACAGCTCTCCGTCACCCTCTCTGGGCTCAGAGGGACTCCCGGGCTGATTGGTCTCACCTAACCTCCTGCCCTTTCTAGAGACAGCTCTGTGTGGCTGTGACTCCCATTCACTCTCCCGCTGCCCTTTGCGGTCACACCGTTCTACCCCCATAAGCCAGGCTTCCAGCCACATCGAAGCCCTGACTTTAGCACGCAGGTGCTCAGGGCAGCTCAGGAAACCTAGATCTCAGCAATTCCGCATCTGGTACCACTTGAAACACACATTTCCTGAGTCCCTCTAATGGCTAACAGAGTCAAGGATTACCCTCTGTCCTTGGATTTTCTTTCATTTATCATCTTCTTTTCTGTCTTATGAACTTCAATTGCTATTCATTCATTCATTCATTCACTCAACAAACTGTTACTAAGTGCCTGCTATTTGACAGGCTTAAATATCACGTCCTCCATGAAGTTGTTCACAACTTCCCTAAAAAGAATTAGTCACTTCCTCTCTGTCTTTCCACAGCACTTTGTTCATATCCCTGATTACGTCTGTTGCACATGTCACAATGAAACATTACTCTCCTCCTCTCCTCTGTAGGCCCATCATGTTCCTGCTTGAAGGGAGAACCAGTCTTATTCAGCTTTGTGCCACCAATGTCTGGTACTCTTTGAATGCTTATGAGAAATGAATGGAAAAGAGATTGATACACTTAAATACAGGTACTCCTAATAGCCAGAGAGGCAGCATGGTTTTGTGGGTAAGGACACAGGTTCTGAAGTCAGACTGTCTTGGTTTTAATCCTGGCTCTAAGATCTACTAGCAGGACAATCCTAGGCAAGTAATTTACCACTGTGTGCCTCAATTTCCACACTGGAAAAGCAGTGATGATAACAGTACCTAGTCCACAGTGCCACTGTGAGGATTAAATAAAATAACACAGGATAATATGTAGAATATGCTAGGCATATAGTATATGCTCAATAAATGGTAACTCTTGTTGGTTCTTCTTCCCCTGTGGATTTGATTCTTTTTGGCAAAATGCTTTTGCACTCAGATGAACAGTTGGATGGGTTTAGAGTGCGAAGGACAGAGAGAAATTCAGGTTTCACTTTCAGTAAAAAGCAGAGAGGAAAAAAAATTAGTGAATTTTATGATTTGCCTTCACTCTCCCTAGCTGGGCTCGAGCTGCACCTCCTGATGTTTACTTCCAGGCTTTATAAGGACTCTGGTGCAATAAGAAGGATGCTGGAATACAGTCAAATGTAGCTGTAACAGGAATTTCTAGCCAAAGAAAATATAGTCGAAGGGCAAAATATGTCATCAAACAGAAAAAAAAAATCCCCATTTTTCTTATTAAAAAAAAGGTGGATCGGGACAGGTTCTGTTGTGTTAACTACTAAGATACCTATGAGATAAATGACCACCTTTAGAGAGCTGGCAGCAATTCCTACTCTGGAGACACGATTTTGAAACCATTTAGATAATCTCAATTTTTGCCTAGCTTCTCAATAAAGTCAAAAATAAATGTCAAATGGGCTTTCTCTAAGGATCCGTCAGATGCCCACCCCTGGTCTTGCTGGTGTCCCTAGTGCTGGCCCTCTTCGTTCACCTTTTACACACCTTTGACAGTAGCTAGTCACAGAGCTCTTGGAATCAGTCAAATGAATCATTTAAAAAGTGCCCGTAAACATGGGAAACAATTTGTAGTAAAGGTGGATATAAGAGGAAGAGTCAACACACATAAAATGCTGCCCCCAAATAGCAGGGCATGGAGGACCAGGGCCTCCACTAGACTGGGGAGTTTGGGGAACAATGCCAGGGAGAAGGAGGGGGCCATAGAAGTAACAGGCGAAGCAGCAGGAGTGAATTCGGCAAGCTCCAGGGCAGTGGAGTCTAGACTTGCTCCTACCCCTCCCACTACCTACCTCTCTCTTCCTGGATCTCTGGCGTTTCCTGGATTTCTCATGATTGGATTTTTGGTTTCCTCCTGTTCTACCTCTCCTCTTCCTCTCACTTGCTCAGAACTGAGGTTGGCCTTGATTTGACAAGGACAGGGCAAAAGTTTCACCACGTAGTGGTTCTCCAGGTTCAGTGAGCCTGAGCCAGGTCCTGGACAGTCTTTTCTGCCCCTGTGGATCCACTCGCCATCTTTTCCACCCTGCCCGGTGCCCTGGGGGCTGACCTGCAAGTACCTTGCCTCTGGTTCAGCCAATGGGGAGTCCCAGCAGAAGAACAGAGATCAGGAGTAAAGAGAGGTTGGAGTATTTCTTCTCTTGGCTGCCTCCCTGTGGGCCCACCAAGGGCTCTCTGTGTCTTTCCAACGGGAGAATCCCAAGGACATCCTGCCTGGTGGCTGTCCCCATACAACTCTTCTACTCTGGGTTCCGGTAACTACTGTCTCTCCATACCCCTTCCTACCTTAGCTAGGGTTCTTACAAGCCAGAGCACTGCATTTGTGGTTTCCCCTGCCTACGACTTTGAAGATGATCCCTTTATTAAACTCTCCCCCACTTATCCTAATTTGAGTGTGTCAGCAGTTTCCTGCAGGGGCTCTGACAACGCACATCAACAGGGATCTTGTTCAAAATTCAGATTCCTGGGTAGGGACTGTAGAAATTCTGAATGAATGGTGGGTCCAGAGGGGCATCTACATTTTTCACAAGCACCTGCTTCTGATGCCAGTGGTCCAGGGATGGCTTTGAGGAGACTTGATCAGACTCTGACTGTCAAATTGGACATAGTCCAGATGTAGTTGAATAGTAAGAATAACGCAACCCCCATAGTTCCCATTGTTCCAGCGTCTCTTCTGAGAAGTCCACATTTCTGTATGAGATCATTATGAGCTAAGTTGGGAAAGGCAGAGAGATTTCTAAACCAAGTCTTGAAGTCTGTGGGAGGGCTCCGGGAACCAGAAAAATAGAACTACAGAGTATCAGTGTATGTGGCATACAGTTTCTTAACACCTCGCTGATTTATGCTGGCATGGTTTACCTGTAGATGAGGGCCTCTGAGGTTTGTTTGTATTTATTGCACCATCACTAATAAGACAAGGAGATGTAATTGATGGCAGATGCCCAAACCTGAAATTAAAGAATGGGGGTCCGTGCAAGCCAGCCATGCCTACCACTAGTCCAACCCATTGGTTGTTAATTGCACAGTGTTACAAGGAGGCACTCTGCCAAAGAGGAAAACACAGAAAGCTAATGAACTGGTGTCTGGTAAACACCAACAAGGACCAGCCAGCCATGTGGAGAAAATTCAAAACCTACCCAGGTCTTGAAGTACAGATTAATCATTTCAGAAGCCTGTTCTGTTTTGGACAGGTGCATTCTTGGAAGGAGACTGTTTCAGATATTTAGGATAATATTTGTTTAGGCAGCAGGGAAGACAGCAGAGGCAGTTGGAGAATAACAATGTCTCTTCTGAGGACTTAACCTCCTGCTGCTTCTCCGGCTTATTTCTTAGACTAGTAGCTCAGAAAGTAGAAGGGGCCAACTCACATTCTCCTTCATAAGGACATGCTGCAGGAGTTGGGCCACACCACTAGCATCTGCCTTAAAAGTCTTCAAGGAAGAGTCTGTTCAAGAATGCCTCTTCAAGTCAATCTAATTTAAATCCTCAGCTCTTGCCAAATCATGTGCTAGAAAAGATCCTCCCAATAAACTAATGTACAATGACATGAATGAAATATGTGTTCTCCTGGTACTCTGTTCTCCCACCGTAGCACATCTGGGTGTGATGTTACATTAATCATGTGGTAGCTCTAAAAAAGCAGACTATAAGAGAAGAAGGATGGCCTGAAGCATCAAAATCTGGGGTCCAATTCTTGACACTGCTACTTTAAGACAGCAGTTTAATGATTCAGATTCCCTGTTTCCTCATTAGCAAAACCAACAAGAACAGGAACATCATAAGAGGATGCCATCATTAATCATATTAATATATCTAATCACAGCACAGCAGCTATTGCAGCATAATAGGTTCTCAGTAAATGAGTGTGGGCATTCTTGTTCTCTTCTAGAAGCTCTAGTTAAACCTCATATTGCCTCTTTATTTCCCATTTGTCAAAGCTGCAGGTCAGAGACACTGCACCCCACATTGCACTTGCTTCCAGGGATATGCACAGCCTAATTGCAGAGTTGATTTGGAATTGAGCTCAGAGACCTGAAAACCTATTCTGAGAGATGCAGGTTCTAGGGTAAGTGATCCCTGCACAGGAAACAGTCTCAACAATGACAATCACACCTCCCGCTGACTCCAATCTCCTGGGCACCACAGACTTCCTCCCCAGGGGAGAATCAGGCCAGAAGCTATAGACCAGTCCATTAAAACTCAGTGGCTCAGTGTCAAGGGCCAAGATAAATGGATGAAACCAAGGCAGCCTGTGATGAACAGAAAAGCTTAATCTTTTCTTTGTGAGAAGTTTTAATATTACTAATTCATTCTATTGCCTTGAGTTTGGTGTCACATGTTAATTCCTAGCCCCATCCCTGTTGCCCTTCTCTAACATATTTCCCAAATATACATGAAAACATCCTGAGTCTTTGGAACTCAATGCCTCATCAATGCCAGTCCATCACTGACATACCCTAGGCCACTATCTGGGCCTATCCAGCAATCATGATTCTGGATCATTTGTCACCTAACTACACTAGCAAAACATCTCTATCCTGTTATTAACATTAACATCCATCCATCCATCAATCCACACATCCATACATAATATGACATAACATGTCATATACATAACGTGACATAATATGACATAACATAATATGACATAATATGTGGATGCCTCCTTGAAGCTGGGGATACTTGAATGAGTTTGAGGAGACCTGGTCTGTAAGAAGAAACATAAAAGTATCAGGTTGGGGATTAAGCACTTGATCTTGCTGGCCTTAATCTGTTCCCAAATAGCCAGTGTACCTATGGAATATAGAATCAGTCCAACACCAAACTGAGCCACTGGAAATGTATCTCTTGTTCCCACTGGTCGTAACAAGCCTCTGGCTGAACCTCTCAAATCATGAGATGAATCTGGAAATGCCTCAGAGTAGCCCCATTCTCACTGACGTCAGGGTCGGAGAATGAAGAACACTTTGTGAATCAAATAATTTCCCTCTCATTATTGGTGTATTTTAAATTTTAACAGCAAAATAGAGGTACGCATTTGCTTTCAAGCTTCTTCTGAGAAGCTGATACATTCAAGAGAAAATCAAAACTCTGGCTGGCTCTGCCCAAAGGCTCCAAGCGGACCCTGATCATTTTATCTTGGGGGGAGGACGCTATAGAATCTAGTCAAAAGCAGGAGGTAGGGGGTGGGGTAATGCTTCTCCCTAGATGAAGGCAGGGAGTGAACCCCCCTGAGGGCTCCCACAGCCAGGCATGGGCCCATCACCAGTGACCTGGCTCATGTAAGAGCAGACTCTTTTCACTGGCCTGTCTGACTTTGTTCTAGCATAGGTAAACAGCATCACAGGCTATGAGATGAAGTACCTGCAAGACCCTTGGCCCTTTCCTTAATTACACATCTATTTTAAATTCACTCCACAGACTTCCCCCCAACGCATAACTGTAACCTGAGAATATTTTCTTCTCTGTCTGCAGATTTACATTTTACTACTGTTTTACACGACAAAGTCCATTTTCCCCTTGAACTCTATTTATGTTGTGATAAATTACTTACTTTTTTGGTCTTAGTTTTCAAAGACAATCACTGTCTTTTTCTCTCCTTAACAAACCATCCTAAGTAGGTGTTCATGACACTGAAACCTAAATTTTGCTGTTTTTTCTTCCTGACGTCACAGCTGGGTCAGCATTAGCAAAGCAGGGGTCCACCCCACAAAGGTGATGAAGTTCCTAATGACAGCAAATACAGACAGAGCAGGTCTAAGTTCCTAGTCACAGCTCATAGAGTCATAAGTGACAGGAAGTGAGGAGAGGGCTGGAGCAGTGCCTTAAATGCCTTTCCCTCCAGAGCTCTTTCATGTTTATTGATGCCGAGGAAGTCATTATAATTAGCGTTGACTAAGTAGATACATGAAAAACTTTACTATTAACTTTTAATTCTGTTACTACTGCTGCCACCACCTTTAATGGAAACTCTCTTGAAGGAGGGAGAAGGGACAGCTTGGGGTTGGCAGAGGCCGGGGAAATTGGGTGAGTTACTGCTAACAGAGGTAGTCTGAGAAACCCCAAGCTATCAGTTGTCTGTTCAAAAGAGAAAGTGATGACAAAAGAACAAACTTTTGGGGAGTGCTTGCTATGTGTTGGACATGATTCTAGGTTCTTTATCTGTATTATTTCATTGAGTTCTCCAAAACTTCTATGAGGTGGGAACTACTATGATCTCTTGGGGGAAACAAATTGCTGTCACATCGCATATGGAAGGAGATATTACAAATAGAGAGTGACAGTGCATATAGATTCATAGAGATTGATATTGCGTGTAGATTGAATCCAGAAGCATACATTCAAATCAAAGGACCATTTGTCAAGATGGCAACCCTCACTGGAAACTGACCTTTCCCTGGGCTCACAGTTTAAACCAATGACCCAGTTTAGAAAGTAATCTTGTGCCTCTGGAAAGAGTCAGGAACAAAATCAACTGGATACTCAAAGAAAAATAACAAAAACAACAACAGAGAGGATAATGGATCTCAGATGGGCATCTAAAATCAAGACAAAGTGTGTGATCCCCTAGGAAGTTACAGATAGGGCTCACCTTACAAGCAGGGAGGAAGAAGAAGCAACCATCTATGTGCCATGCATGCTGAGGTACAAGAGACCCCAGCCCTCTAATCACCTTCTCTATTTAATTTATTAATAATCTCTCAACATAGCAGAGCCAGCACACATTAGGAATTCAATAAAAATCAGTTTCCTTATTTATTTGGTAAGATGCAAATGCTTTATCAGTAAAATATACCTTCTTATGAATTTATTTTTAAAATTCATTCTTAAGAATAGGTTTTGCTAAATGTGAAGGACGAGAGATCTTGGGGATACCAGGCACCTGGGGATGGAAGGAGCAAACGCCCCAGGGAAGATGAAGGATGTCAGAAGGACAGAGTGGGGCAGCTAAGAGAAACCTCTTATAATTGGCCACCTATTTCCTGGGGCAGCCCTGGGACCCGACCTGGTGCCCATGCCCAATCCGTAGATGCAGCCATGGTAGCGCCATAGCAAACACATGTGCTTACAATTATATACCTCGTGCATGTCCACATGGTCACTTAGCAGAAAAGCTGAAGATGATTCTTCTAACTGAGTAGCCATCTTGGCAGTAACTAGGGGGAATAAGTAGGTGCATCTGGCTTTTCAACCTCTCCCTGCTAGTTGCACAGCATGAGAAGGTGTGGAATGTTGATGGCACTAATATTGGAATCTTTTCAAGATACTCAGACAACTCACCTTCACAAAATGAGAGACCTCCCCCACGTTTCACTGTCCTCTCAGCAGTCAAGCATCTTAATCATAGCAAACCTTCCTTAGTCCCATATGGACGTCAACAGCCAAGTAACATTCCCAGCAACCTTGACCTGTTAGCCAATGACTATTGTCTAAAGGGTTAAGATTGCTTATATCTGCATAGCTCTAGTGCCTGACATAGCAAAGGTGTTCAAAAGTGTTTATTGAACACTTAAGTGGTTTTACTATATATTTCCTCTTACTATTCACTATTTATTTAACAACAAAATATTCATTGAAAAGTGTTAGCCCTGTACCTAACATTGAGTTACTTTCAACAGGAAAGTAAAACATGTCCTCTAGCAGTTTGCAAAGTATATACTCCTAAGACAGATAAGTGGCAATAGCAAGGTATGATTAAATACTAAAAGTAGCCATCTATATATTATCTGTGTCTCTCAACCCTAGCTGTACATTAGAATCGCCTGTGAAATTTTGTAAAACCACAGATGTCTGTAGCTCACCCACAGAGATTCTGATTACATGTGTCTTGTCAGGGTCTATATATATATATATATTTAACATCTTTATTGGAGTATAATTGCTTTACAATGGTGTGTTAGTTTCTGCTTTATAACAAAGTGAATCAGCCATTCATATACATATATCCCCATATCTCCTCCCTCTTGCGGCTCCCTCCCACCCTCCCTATCCCACCCCTCTAGGTGGTCACAGAGCACCGAGCTGATCTCCCTGTGCTACGCGCTGCTTTCCACTAGCTTTCTACTTGATATTTGGTAGTATATATAAGTCCATGCCACTCTGTCACTTTGTCCCAGCTTACCCTTCCCCCTCCCCGTGTCCTCAAGTCCATTCTCTACGTCTGTGTCTTTATTCCTGCCCTGCCCCTGGGTTTAAATACTCCCCAGGTGATTCACGTGAGGTTCCAGGATATGAATCACTGTAATAAGTGCTAAAGAATATAATTAGAAGAGACACCAGTGAGAACCAGAGTGGGGAGAAAAACCTTATGGTATAATTGAAACTTGTTTTGAACCTTGAATCGGAGAGTGTTTGGATGGGCAATGATGGAGAGAGGAGAACATTGTGGCTGGGAAGGGGGCTGGAGACATTGTGAGCAAAGGGAGTTGGAAATCAAGTTGGCTCGTATTTGCTGAGTGGCAACCACATATTAGAGGAAGGATGCAGAGGGTCATGGGTCATGTCTGGAGTGTTACCACCTGGCTACACGATGGCAGAAGGAGAGCCTTAGTGACCAAAGGAAGCACACAGGAGGAAAGTATGCTTGGACCACAAGCCTGGAAAATACTGCCTCTTGTTTTGTGCCCATCAAACAGCTGTGGGTGGCTATCAAAATGGCCTTGAAGGAAGGTTGAGACAGACAAAGAAATGCATTTATTCTAAATTGAAGATCCTATTATTAAGACACTAGCATAAAACAGGTGCCTGTGTTCAGAGCCCCAGACTCTTGGGACTGTTACTCTTGGCAGCTTCATCCTAACAGTTGAGTGTTTTCCTGACCTTCCTTAATTTCCAGATTGTCAGGTGACTTTTCCTCAGTGGCAAAGTCTTTTGCCTTTCTGCTTCCTTTCTAGGGAGTAATAAAGAAGCTGGGTGGGGATGAGGATCAGGGTCATTGGAGGTAGAGTGGAGGTTCAAAAAGATGAACCAAGGGCTTCCCTGGTGGCGCAGTGGTTGAGAGTCCGCCTGCCGATGCAGGGGATGCGGGTTCGTGCCCCGGTCCGGGAGGATCCCACATGCCGCGGAGCGGCTGGGCCCGTGAGCCATGGCCGCTGAGCCTGCGCGTCCGGAGCCTGTGCTCCGCAACGGGAGAGGCCACAGCAGTGAGAGGCCTGTGTACTGTAAAAAATAAATAAATAAATAATAAAAAAAAGATGAACCAAAAAAATCTTAAATGAAAAATGCTTTAAATGGAGGGTAAGGGTGTGGATATGCCTGATTCCTACCTGTTAACATGCAAAACGAAAGAATAAAAAAAGAGGTCATCATTGATGCTATCCCAAATGGTCAGGTGAGATTGTTGATGGTACACAACAAATTTAGTAAGCTCACTCATGAGGCACATTAAGGAGAGTTGCATTGCATGAAGTACTTTTAACAGCATGTGTGGGGACAGATCAGAAAATTATGGAAAAAGCGACTCACCAGAGCAACTCAAGATGTATGGATACTTACTTGGCTGACTTCCTCCATCTACAACTGGCCTATTTCTCGACTCAGCTGAGGTCAAACAAAGAGAACCAACCAAATAACAACAACAAAAATAATAATAACGAAGAACTTCCAAAAAATTAGAAGGTAAGACCCCCAAACCCCCAGGATCCTGAGATGTGCATTTGTGTCATGTCTGCCTAACAATGGAGCCATTATTAAAGTGGTAGGAAAATAGCAACAAGTAAGGCCTAAAGATTTTGCCCAGAGACATAGCAGACAAAAGGAACAAGTTTCTCAGGAAAGCAAGATGATCCCAGTTTAACTCATCCAACAGAACTCTTCCAAGAATGAAGCCAGAAACCCTAACCGCATCTTGGAGGGAGATGGAGGCTGGCCCATAATGGTGATGCCAGCTGCTGCCATGGGTGCCAGTGCCAGAGTTACTGTCTGCAGGCTTTGGCAAACTGCGCTCCCAGGTCTGTTCAGGGCAAGCTGTTGCAATCTAAATTAATTGTCTGGGTCCCCTGGTCAGATTCCACACTCTCCAAGCCCTCATAGTGAGGATGTGATACAAAAGTTTCAGCCCGCCTCATGCCCTGCTTCTGCAGGCTCCCAATCTCTACAGCCGGATTCACCGATTCCTTTAACTTCAGGCCTCAGTCCCCAGACCAATGTGGGCTTGAGACAGGAAATACTGAAGCAGGTTTCGTATCTCCCCTCCTCGCGGCAGTGGCACCTCAACACTGAGTCATTCTCCCCATGTAGGCTGAGCCAGCTGGCCACTGGGCTCCCCATCTAACTTGAGTCCCCCTTACTCTTTATTAGTACTAGACTCCCGATGGGCTTCCTCTGTCTCCCTGGGTTGGGGTTCTTCCATCAAATAACAGCCCCTCTGTAATTACAGAGCACCTATATAGAAGCTTCTCCTGGAGAGGCAAGGGGTTGAACTTTCTGATCTTGGTTCTGATCCCAAAGTCTCCTATCTTGCTTTTGACAGTAAATCTCTCCCTAGTGGAGGTAGGGTCACACGGGAGGATTTAGCTCTGAATCTTAGCTAAGCTGGGGCCCGGATTCCTGTGGACAAAACTACCAGAAGCTGGCAGCCTGCCCTGACTTCCAAGAATCACCTGCCCCTGATTCCCAGCAGGCCCTGCTCACCTTTTGGCATAATTTACCTCTCCACTTAGAACACCTGGTGCCAACGATTGAGTTGGCCAAAAAGTTCATCTGGGTTTTTCCATAAGATCTTACAGAATATTAAACTGAACAGGAGTGTGGAAAGCTGAACTCCTTGCCCATGTGCCTCTCCTGATTCTCTTTCATTAGCTGGGCCTGCCCCACCCTGGTGGGAATGTCCAGTGCCAAGTCTCAGTCCCTCTACCGCCTATGCTGTCCTGCTGCCAACAAACCTCCACGCATCCCGATAAATCCTGGCACGAGAGGAGCCCATACAGGAAAGCCTCAGGCTCAGCTAGCTGGATGTGAGGTGGCAGGAAGGGTCGGTGCCCAGATCCTAACACCCAGCTTTCTTCTCTTTGAGGATTCTGGTTGATAAAAGATACACATATTGCTAGGTGAGGATTGTAATATCAGTTCCATTTAGGACTTGCGGTAACAGGTAGAAGAGAGACTGTAGCAGGGCTTCCTGCCTCTGACTCCGAATGAAAGACAGCCGAGTCTGTCCTGCAAGGCTGACTTATCTTATCTGTCTGGTTCCAAACTGAGAAGCTGAGAACAGTTAGGCTTCCCTGCTCTGAGGTGGGTCTCACCAAGTGGCTGACCCACAGAGGCTGAAAACACAGAAATCATTGCTCTGGAACATAGGCTGATCCAAGAGAAACCAGGAGATGGGGGAGCAGGTATAGGCAGTGACCTTAAACTTTTTCACCCTGTCTAATAGAAACATGACCAATGATTGTCTCATCAATATCACCACTCACATAAGTCATTCCTCCTCCTATCAAGTGGAAAGTCATAGGAATGAGGTAGCGCCTGGAAATCCCCACCCAGCCCTTCCCCGCAAATGATGAAAGTATTGGTGGCAGCACCTTCCCCTATGGGTCAAATGACACGTAAACAATAGAAATAGGCCTACCTCCTAGGCACTGCTGGTATGCTGTCTTCCTCCTGTGTGTCATTTTTAGCAGAGTGTGGCCAAGAAAATCTCCATGGTGTAGCCTCAGGTGGACAGACCACCTCTGCAGGCTACATCCCTTCCGATGCATCCCATCCGCGCAGGTCAAAGCGGCTACACATGTTGGTTCCTGGGCACTGGGCCGTCAAGGGACTTCTGATGGTGGTGGACCCAGAGCAGGATGACGTAGTGACAAGCAGGCCCAGAAAATCAAGTTCTAGCAAATGTCTGACAAGCAAGTACTTCGCTTTGCTCTCAAACCCTTTTCTGTGACGAAGCTTTCCATGGTGCATGGTGCTCCAACCCGGGACCAGAGAGAGACCTGAGCAAGGCCAACGTTTTGGGCAAAAGGGGACATTGATGCTCTGAAGTTCAGAGAGCCGTCAAGTGGGTTACAAGCAGCCTCTATGGGTGGGTGGTAGAGTCCTTGGAAAAGAAAAATGTCCAGGTCGCCCTTTTCTTGGCAGTCACACACCAGAGACTATTTATAAGGGTTGCAGCAAAGGGCAATCTCCTGCCACTTGCACAGTTACTGACTAACCTTCTGGAAACAAGCAGCCAGCCTGGCTGAGATCACGGGGAAGGAGCACAGCAGGTAGGACTTACCGCCTCAAACATAATCCCTTCAGGGTCATTGTTTTGATTCCTGGTGAAATGAGGACTTCTTAAAAGTGACCCAGGCACTAGGGTTTTAACCCTTCCTGAAGTTATCTTGTAGAATCATCCAAAGCTTGCCTGAAATCTCTCATTCCTGGATGTCAGAATGAGAAATCAGTTTCAGCTTTCTGCAGTGGAGTGTTTCTATTTTCTGCCTCTTTCCTATGGTTTAATCCTAGAAATGCATCCCTACTCTTCAGTGCTTCCTCTCCTCCATTGATGCTTAAAATGTGGTCCCTGAAACAGAAGCACCAGTGTTCTAGAAATGCAATTTCTCAGCACGCACCCAAGATGTACAGAATCAGATACCCTGGGGGTGAAGTTCTGCAATATGTATTCATCAGCTCTCTAGGGGGTCTCTGATGCCTGGTAAAGTTGAGAACCACTGTTCTGGGGCCACAGATCCTTTTTGACTAACTCCTGCTACTGATAAGCTGTTGGCTTCTGGAATCCAGGAAGAAGAGTTTTCAGACAAGCTTTGGGCCAGAGACCAAACCATGATCCAGTCTTCTTTAACGTTTAATCAATACACTATTATTATTCAAGTCATTTTCAGAGGCCACCCTGATCACTGGAATCCATGGCTACAACTAAGTTCTCTGGAAACTTACTTGTCACAAGCCCTCACAGTTATGTTTTATCATCTTCACGTACTCTGGATTCTATAACATCATTTGGTATCCTTGGCATGGTTCTCTTTGTCAAACAGCTCTCTACTGCTATTTCTACAATAAGATCCCTTGAGAGAGGCATTGACTTCTTTGTTAACGATCTATTCTATTCACCCTAATGAAACCCGCATTGTCCACCAAAATTGGAATGATGTCAAAGAACGTCATGGAGTTTTCTGAAAGGTCTCTTTGTTTCTCTTACCCATAGCTCACCTATTTATACCCTGTGAGCTCAGACCTATGAGTTTGGGTGCATTGTCTCACAAGTGAATTTAGATGAATGAAAGGGTTGTTCCCTTCAAGCTCCATCTTCAGCGGGTTACTTTCCAAACCAGAGACCTCCCTTAACTTTATTATGTCTCCAGGCAAGAGATGCCAGTAAAAATCAGGCAGAGAGGGGCTTCCCTGGTGGCGCAGTGGTTGAGAGTCCGCCTGCTGATTCAGGGGACATGGGTTCGTGCCCTGGTCCGGGAAGATCCCACATGCTGCAGAGCGGCTGGGCCCGTGAGCTATGGCCGCTGAGCCTGCACGTCCGGAGCCTGTGCTCCACAACGGGAGAGGCCACAACAGTGAGGCCCGCATACCGCAAAAAAAAAAAAAAAAAAAAAAAAAAAAAAAAAAAAAATCAGGCAGAGAGCAGAAAACTGTACCTGGTCCCTGAGTTTTGTCTACCATCCTGGTTAAACCTTCTGGTTCCTGACTTGGCTTGACTCACAATTCCACTCCTCCAAATGGGAAATAGCTATTCAAGCCCTTTTGCATGAACTTCTGTTAGCAGCCTGCTTCCCAATGCTGCCTATCTCTGTCTCCACATCTCAGACTAAACCTGACATATTTATGAGTGCTCCTGTTACTGAACACACTCATCTTGTGAATCTATTTCAGCAAAATCCCATTAACCTAGCTCAGTGTGTCTCAAACTTCAGTGTGCATTTGGATCACTTTTTGGGAGGCTTGATACAATACAGATTGTTGAGTTCCACCCTCAGAGCTTCTGATTCAGTAGATCTGGGGTGGGGCTCAAGAATTTGCATTTAAAAAGTTCATAGGCAAGGCTGATACCGGAACCACACTTTGAGAACTGTTGATGAATCCTGGCTAATGGCAACATCTGGATTTGTTCTGATTATCTATTAACAGAAGGGCAGCCCTGATGCCCTTCTCTTCTCAATGCAGTATTTCAGTTATTTTTCTGTTTCATTAATTCCATTTACAGCATCATACCTCTTGCAAGTTGCCAGGCAACTGTGATCTATTGTTTTAGTAGGAAAAGTTAATACAAATCTCATCACCTTCCCATAACTTTTGTTTGGTACAATGAACGGACCTGACTTCAATAAAACAACTCACTTCCTTGCCAAAAGTAAAACTCCTGGAGGGTATTAAAATCATAAGTATCCATCAGAAACTTAGTGCATCCTGTGGTATTTACTGATAGACACCCAGACATACGCAATAGAATTATAGATCAGCCTCATTTTTTTTTTGTTTTGTTTTGCGGTATGCGGGCCTCTCACTGTTGTGGCCTCTCCCGTTGCGGAGCACAGGCTCCGGATGCACAGGCTCAGCGGCCATGGCTCACGGGCCCAGCCGCTCCGCGGCAAGTGGGATCCTCCCGGACCGGGGCACGAACCCGTGTCCCCTGCATCGGCAGGCGGACTCTCAACCACTGCGCCACCAGGGAAGCCCAGATCAGCCTCATTTAAGATAAAGTTTTCTGGGGGAGATCAGAATTGCTCCCTGTGGGACTTAAATTAGGTACAATGCAATTAACTTTAAGCAACAAAAAAATTGGCTCTATAAAAATTCCATTTCAAATTAGCTCTTAACTATGAGCTCATTACCAGGTACCTTCACTATATAAGAGACAAACAAGTCACCAGAGATTGTAAACACGCACTCAATGTTTGAGACACTTCCCCAAATATTGAAATTGATGAAGCCTGACATCTGACCTCTCACAGCATCAGATATTTCTGAAGACTTTCTGATTTTCAATTCCATGCTGTACCTGGAAAGATAAATCTTCCCATTCATGAAAACAATTATTCTTGGGTTTCACTTTTGATAATGGTTCAGTTGTACCATATTAAATACTTTTGATTAATTCTATTGCTTTCTGAGTGTGAGAATTTTAAGTAACTTTCACTGAGAGCAAGTACATCTGTTCAATAGACTTTTATTTTCACAAAGGGTGCTTCTCTGCCTGGCATATGATAAGAATGTTACAAGTGTTTGTCAATTAGAACATTAACAGACCATCAATTCATCAATTGTTTAATTAATAAGTTAATGAAAGTTGTTAAGTTTGATATATGATTATAAAATCACCTGGAGGCCATCGTCTACAGAGTCCTCCTTTATGTGAGAACCAGAGAGGTTGCACATCTTTGCAGAGGTTCATTGACCACTCAACTTTCCTCCTTTTTAAAAATTTGCCCATTTATTTTTCCATTTGTTTATTTGTCTTTTCTTACGGATTTGTTGAAGGTCTTTGTAGATTCTAAATACGAATCTTTTCTCAGTTATATGTATTGCCTATATCTCTCCCATTCTTTGGTTTAGTTTTTCAATTACAGCACAATCTTGACTAACAGTCCTCTCTTGGGTTTTCTAAGTAGAATGTGGGTCCACTAAAAATAATGATACTTTCTTTCCTTTCCCATAGTCACTCCTCTTATTTTTCTTTCAAGCCTTATTGAATTGCCCACACCATTCAGAGCAATGAAAATAATGATGATATGTATGATCACTTTGCTTTATTCTGGATACTTTAAGCAGAGTACATGTTAATCAGATGAATGAATATTGTTTCTGGAGAAAAATGGAATCAGATTTTGTGTGTCTCGCTCTGTTATAGTTGTCATCAATCCTTTCAAGCTGTGGAACAAAAGTCAGTTTTGCATTTTCTACTCTACCCAATGCATTTACAATTGTGTAAATAAAATCTCTGCTTTTTGCTGCACAGGATGCCCATTTGTATGCTCAATAGTGAGGCTTCAGTAGTAAGAAAATGCACTTTTAAAAGAAGCAGATTCTTGTGAGTCATGAATAAATGAATGCAGACACATGAAATGAATGACAAGAAGTTCTCAAAACAGTACAGGGTATCACACTTAGAAGGACTCTAGGGCTGGGGTTCCTATGGAAGAATATTTTGTACAACCCAGTAAGTGCTATACGGTGGCTAGCCAATGGAAATCTACTATTTGTATTAGTAGAAACCACCATCATAATACTGTCAATATCTCCATGGGAAATTTCTAGCTACTAGATTTTTTTTTTAAAACTCTCTTCAACTGCTCCATGGGTTCAACTGTGAGGGAAGTTGGGATCAGGTCACTTTCTGTTTTTAATGAGATGAGGGCTCCAAAGCCACTTGAGTCTGAACACCATTCATTCATCTTTTATGGTTTTCATAACAACGACATAATGAATGTCTCAGAGTAAGTACTTGATAAATGTTTAGAAATTGAAATAATTGAAGTGGAGGAAATTTTGAAGAATCCTGGTCTCAAATATGATTTCACTCAGGCAATAGTAGAATCATGTTGCTTCCTCAAACAGATAAGGAGGCTTTTCCAAGAGATGTAACATAGTATTTGTGTTTCCAGAGTTGGGCATCACTTGGCATGGAAAGAAGGGATATTAGAACTCAAGCTGTAATTCCTAAAAACATACTCTACAAAGCACAAACTTGAAAAACAGACACCACTGCTTTCCTTGTGGAGCAGATGGGAAAGGTTTCCTTAAATTTTTGAGCGGTCACTTCATTCCAGTGTGATTGATTCTTTTTTTTTTTTTTTTTTTTTTTGTGGTATGCGGGCCTCACTGTTGTGGCCTCTCCCATTGCGGAGCACAGGCTCCGGACGCGCAGGCTCAGCAGCCATGGCTCATGGGCCCAGCCGCTCCGTGGCATGTGGGATCTTCCCGGACCAGGGCACGAACCCATGTCCCCTGCATTGGCAGGCGGACTCTCAACAACTGTGCCACCAGGGAAGCCCCATGATTCTTTTAACTCTACTGCTGGATGTCAAATGATACCAACAATGAATTGTACAAGCTCCTTCTGGAGAGTATCACCAGCCTAAAAGTATCACTGCACTCTGATAACTTTAGGCTATCTAAACTTTAACTTTGGTAGGGATCAATTCTGGAAAGACAAGGCACATGTTCAGTTCTATCGTGTCTCCTAATCTTCACTGTCTCATCCACACCTTTCCTGGCATACACAGGAGACTTCATCAGGATCTGACCACTTCATAAGCCTTGTCCTTTGGACATTTTTCCCTCCAAGTGCCCCAGAATACTCTTTGAGTCGGTTTTCTCTGTCCTTTGTCTCTCCTCTACCCTGAAGCTGATATTGATGAGAGTGGTCACCTTTTAAGACGCAACGTAGCCGGACAGCTCCAACTTCTCTGGAGCCTCACAATAACAAGCCAATTTGACTCTGTGATTTTCTTACAACCATTACTCACCTGCAGGAGACCGAGGCCAAAGAGGCACACTGAAACCCCAGGAGCCACTCACTGCCAAGTAAGCTGTTGTGTCATTCGTTTAACTCTCAATGGCCTGAAGACACAAATATGCAGCTGATCTGGTAGCACAGGCCACCAGAGTGACGGCAGGAGTGTTTTAGATAAAGAACTAGTGACACAATGTCTGTCAAGCTGGAGAAAATGGGTGCAGAAAGAGAGCTGAACCAGAGAAGGAAGCTCACTGAGAAGTCCACATAGAGCCATGTTTCTCTATGGGGAGACTTGCCTAAGAACTGCTGCCATAGGAGGGGAGAGGATTGTAAAAGAGGGATGTATACAAGGAACCAGAAGTGAGTTCCAAATGCTGAACCAGTGACAGTAAAGGAGCAGAGCCTCTGTTTCCTGGCCCTGGACCCTAAAGCCCTATGATGTCCAATCCAAGTCTACTTTGAAACAGAAAGTAGAGCAAAATAGATTATCCTGTGATACTGACCATTTTCAATAATTCAAAAAAAATCCTCACTTTTTTTTTTTTCGGAGAAGGTTGGGTCAAGGTATCTGTATTTAAGTGTGCCCTTTTCATTTTAGGTGACCAACTGTCATTAACCTGGGTGATCTTCCTGGGGGTGGGGGAAGTGGGCAGGCAGGAGATGAAAGCGTCTTCAGATTCCTATAAATCTACCTTCACCCTTCCCTTCATACCTATCTCCTCTGGGGAGGGCCCACTTGCATCAAAGATATGGAAAAAGCCACCAAGGAAGGGTAGCTGGGACATAGGGTGGACAATCTTAGGGCAGGGTGAGACCCTTTTTAGTTTCCTGCTTCCACCATCTCTGATTTTTACTCTCCTCCTGGAGAAGCATTTGGGTGAGGAGATTTAGAAGTGGGTGTTGGTGTGTCAGGAGTGCTTTGTGCTCGTGAGGTAGAACGTGAGGGATCTCTGACACTAGAAGGCAAAGAAAGGCCAGAGCGAGTGGACCTGGTTCCAGGTTGGAAAGCCAGGAGTCCGGCAGTATGTCTCCCGGCTCCTGGGAGCAGGACTGCAGCCTGGGATGTGGGCTAGGAAAAACCCGTGTTCCATCCCTCTGGAAACTCAGAAGTGTGACAGCAAGTGGCAGGGTGCTGTGAAGAGCCAGCAGAGGGTCATGCACCCCAGAAAACATCACAGGGAGTCATAGTGTCCCTGCGTGGAGACAGACAGGGAGGGAGGGGTGCTGAAGATGCTTGGAGCGTCTCTGAGATTAGGTTCCAGTCGGCAAACTGAGCAGTCGCTTCTCTTCCTGGCTTTTTGGCTCCTGGGCCAAAAAGAAAAAGTCTCCATTACATTAGCCGCTGTGAGTATGGAAAAATTGGTAGGTGTTTGTTTGTTTTTCATGAACAAATTAACATAGCTATTTGAGGAATGTCGTTAAACTTTTTTCTAAGATATAATTGTTACTGACTAATGTGTGTCTGTAATTAACTTAACCTATTGCTTTTAATTTTTTTCTAATATAAATAATTCTGGGATGAACATCTGTGTATATATATTTTTCCCCATTACTGAAATGAGATTGCCGGATCAAAGGGGTGGAAGATTTTGAAGACTGAATGCATTTTCCTAATTGCTTTCTAGAGAAACGTGCTAATTAACACTCCCAGCAGAAGAGGATGGATAAACTTGTTCTTTTGACTTTGTCAGAGTGTGGAGTTGGGGCAAGAAGTAACACCTGCTGATCCTGGGTCTCTGGAAATGGTGTGTGTGGGACTGGGAAGGAGGTTAGTCTCCTTTAGGGGTGTCATTACCCCCAATTGAAAAAGAGGAATTGAGGTTGCACTAGATGTGACACATAATGTACTTCCTTCCATTTACATGTCACCTTTCCTTCTATGAGACACTGAGGAAATAAACTTCAAGAAGGAAATCAACCAGGAAAGAAAACAAAGATGGGCTAATCTCTCAGCTGGGAGCTCCTGGAGAAAGACTGAGGGGGGTATCCCCAGAACCTGGGTGTAGCAGTTGGTACCAAGCCAACCTTAGCTCCACTGAAGATGGCACTCCACTTATCCACTTTTCTTGGATCGATTGTCCCCTTTCCTTTCTTCATTCATACTTTCCTTCTTTCAGCATTAATTGAGCCATGAGGCCAGGCACTGAAAAAAAAAAAGGGGGGGGGAGTGTAAAGGGAAGGTTCCTGGTCTCATGTGTCTGAGTAAAGTCATGGCAATAGGAACAGATCCCAGACAGTTCTCTGGAGAGCAGAGAATTTATCCTGGGTTAGGAAAGACTTCATAGATAAGGACATTTGTAAGCTCTGGAGGCCAAATCCTCTCTGTCCAGGCAGAGAAAAAGAGAAAGGACATTACAGAAAAAGCACAGAGAACTAAATGAGTCTCCCATGTTTGGGATTGTGGTGGAATAAACCACGGTGGAGCTGGGGACTTGGGGACAGAGGAGGGCAGGGCCAAAGTGACAGGAAATTAGGCTGTAAAATGAATCAAAGTTTCTATTGTAAAGTCTCTGTATTTTGTTCAAAGGGCCTTAACCTACCCTGTAGGAATGGGGAAACCAGAGAATGGCATCTATATGATCCATGCTTCTGTGATAAAAAGATAACTGTGGGCAGAGTTAATGGACTGAAAAATAGGAGAGCCTGAGGTAGAAAGTGACTAAAATCATGATATAAAGTGATGACATAAAGATATTATCATGCATAAGTTTTGTGGTTAAACATGTTTTAAACAGAGGCAGAAGGAAGAAAGTATATGGCAGAAATGACCGGAAAACCACGGATGAGCTCATGTTAGGCAGTGATGAAGTTTGAAGCCAGGGTAGCTGTCATTGCAGAGAATGAAACACAGCCAAGAACATCCCTAAATATTAGAATAATGTCATTATTGTTCCCTTACCTATGACAGCTGATGAGCCAGCGTGATCTATGATCTTTCTGGGGCTTTAATTAAGTTTTCATCACTGTGCTGCCTTTGCAATCCACTGCCTTAGGGAACATTTGAGATTCGAATTTGAAAATGAGATTCACAAAATTAGATACTATTCATAGTTTTTTTTTTTTTTTTTTTTTTTCCTACAGTTCCAAACTGACTTCAAACAAAAGGTTATGAAGGATGAGGTCCTGGAATCTTTTAACCTTCAGCTGTGAGACAGCTAAATTTTCAGTCATCAAGCAAACATTTCAGAAATGACTCCATGTTCCTTTATTATTTGCAAATGTATATTCTTTTCTTGGAGACCCGCCCAGAGGAAGGAAGATCCTGCTTGGGTGAGTCTTATGCCTGGGCTCTCAGAAAGTTAAGGGAGGGGCAAAGAAGTTTTAGAGGATGTTCTGAGGGCAAAGAAATCAACCAAGTAATGGCACAGGGGGCTGTGTCGAAGGAAGTTCAGTGAGAGCTTTGACAGCATGAAACCAGGAAGTGACCTTTAGTTAATCAAGCCCTGAAGATAAGAGAATAGCGATGAGACTCAGAAAAAGAATGAGTGACAAAGATAATCCTGAAAAAGGAAATTCTGGTTCCTTCCTTTTTCTCTCTTCTCATCTTGTACTCTCTCAGGCTAGTTCTCTGTGTCATAGCTGGAGGAAAAGGAAACATTTAATTAACAACTTGAACATTTTCATGGAGACAGAGGTTTCATATAACGTAGATAACACATCTGATGAATAAGTGAACTTTCTCATTTTCATCAGTGTTGTGACTCTCCATGGCAACGTGGTACTCACTGATTGCCATCTCTGTAATTTTCTGTGCTCCCTGGTGTCTAATCTTGCCCAGCAAATTAAAGACATCATGTCTACCTCGCCAGCCACCCCTGCCCCCAATGCCAGCTGACCATGGGCCTCTGACACCTTCATTTATTTCAGTGTTTTGGATTCCAGTCCCTCGCCCCAGCTAGCCTTGCACTGCTCCTCTTAACTTTAAACTCCTGCTTCTATCCTTGTTAACAATTTGGATTTTTCTTTAGGTAACACTGGGTGCTGTACAGTCCCTGGAACATTTCACATCAATGTAGGTGCCAATGAGCAGAGTTTCAAGTGGCTTCCCAGACGATGCTTGAGCAAGTCCGACCACTCCATGGATGACTTTCAAACACCAAGTTGGGAAAACTTCTAGGACCTCAGGACATTAGGCAGGCACCCTACCGCTGGCTCTTCCAGACTGCTACAAGCTACTTAGCAAATATCTGAGTGACCTCAGTGTTGTGCCCTTGAATGTATTTCACTGCTCTGAGATGTTCCAAAGAACACAAAATCATAACAGAAAGAAGGAAATGTCCAGAGATTGGGGAACAAACTTTTTATGGGAACAAAGGGCTTCATAGCTGAAATCTGCTTTCTTCAACTACCCACCTAGTATCTTATCCTTGGCTACCAAGCCAGCAGGGACACATTTGTACAAATGTGACCCACATGGAGCTCGCTAGAAAACTCAAGCAGTGAGCAATTTCTCAAAAGAGAAAGTCCAATGGAAGCTTTATCTTCCCGAAAGACATTAAATGATGGAGTGACACTGACAGAGAGCAGTCGCTATGAAGTGTACAAGAAGTGTGTTTTCATTGTGTTTTATTCAGATGTGAATTTTCCTTTTACCAGACCCCAGTGCATCTGATCCACTGAACTAGAGATTCATGAGGCTGAGATCACCCTGGTAAACAAGGAGATCTTTCTAGGATTCAGACATTCCTAGTCAAAGGAGGCCCTCCCAAACCATGAATGATGTGACTGACAATTCTTTTATTTTCTTGTGGTAAAATATGCACAACGTAAAATTTACCATTTTAACTACTTTTAAGTTTTCAGTTCTGTAGCATTAAGTAAAATTCACATGTTCTGAAACCGTTAGCACCGTCTATCTCCAGAAATTTTTCACCTTCCCCAACTGAATCTCTGTCCCCTTAAACACTAATTTCCATTCCTCCCTTTTCCCGGGTTTGGCAACCACCATTCTACTTTGTGTTTCTATGAATTTGGTTACTCTAAGTACCTCCTATAAGTGGAATTATACAGTGTTTGTCCTTTTGTGACTGACTTATTTAACTGATGATCCTTAACTAACATATTCCTCTGTCAACGTGTTTGTATCACATCTAGATGTACTCTTGGTGCTATTGGAGGTCCAAACATCCCTTTTCAACAACACGGTCCATCAGGAAACTAGTAAGTATTTATTGAATCCCTACCATGTGTTTAGCAGAGGGTTGGGTGCCATGAGAAACAGAAGAATTTTGAAAAATACATCACTATTTCTGCCCTTAAGAAATTTCTAATTTTGTAGATCTGGAGGCTAGGTGAACACACACAAAATAGTAGTAAAAAGCATGAGCACACAAGTATGCAGACAAGCACATATCTACAGACACAGGTAGACATCTGTCCTCATTGCCTCATCTATGTGATAATGAAAACTTTAAAACAGGTTGTACAAAGATGATTCCTGAAAGATCAATAAATTTTGGGCGGTTCAAATACATTTGGGGACACAGTACTTAGTGAATTGACTTTTGGAAATTTTCTACTTGGGCCAGTGGTTTGGACAAACTTTTCATTTAAAAAAAGTCTAAATGAAAGTAAACTATTCAGGGATTTTTTTTTAATGGGAAGTAGGAACTTTGCTCACACATCTATTTCTCGATGTGTCTATTCACTGTAGATATTGCATTGTATCCCGTTAAAAAGCAGTCAGCTATTTGCCATCTGTACTGAACAGCTGCAGTTTCCTTCCTATTCAAGCAAAACATTTTATTATAGAGAAATTGGCATATTGTGTTTGCCACTTGTTTTTCGCCTGTCCCTGGCTATGACTAGAATAATCAGGGAAGGAAAAGAATCTTCATGTCCCGACTCCTAGCTAGGTGAATCCAAGTGATGTGTCACCTCTTTCCCAGGTTAGTACTAACTTACCTACCCAAGCCCTTTCAGCTTCTTATTTGAGACATTTGTGCACAATGTTATTTATGAATAGGAGCAAATTATAAATATCCATGGGACTTCCTGTTAAATGTATTGGATTGAACACAAATGTTTATCTCTGCTCCTTCTGAAATTTTATTAAAATGAAAGTAGGAAAAAAAGAGATACAAATCAACAGGAAAAATGATCTCACCAGATAAGAAATATCAACAACATTTTGAAATCTGAAAACACACAGATGAGTAGTAACTAATTTATTAGAGCCTGGAAAGGATGTTGAGGAGGGAGGCATAAGAAATAAGTGAATTTGACTTGCAGAACCGGGAAAACTTTAGGAACTGGAGGCAGTAGGTACCCCATGAAATGACACTATGATAAAGCCTACTGATGAGAAGCAATGCTTAACCATCACTCCCGCATACAAATGTTCTCAGAGCTTCTAAACACACTCCCTCGCTCAGTCTCCACTTTAAATAAATATTTTTATTATGCATGGAGTATTATGTTTATTATAGATGATCTGGAAGATATATAAAAAGATAAAGAAGAAAATAAAACACATATATTACCATCATCTATAAATAACTATGGTTTACGTATGTCATCTAGACATTTTCTGTGTGTGTATATATCATAAGCAGTATCATTTTCAGTGGATCCCCATTTTTACACAATCTTCTTTTCTATCATAACTTTTTGACTTAACAATATATCATTAACATTTTTCCTTGTCAATAAACAAATTGCAATAGCATTATTTCTTAGAGTTGAATCGTATTCCTCAGATGGATGTAACCATAATTTATCCTGTTAATTCCATAACGCTTGACACTTGTATTGTGTCCAATTTTCAGCATAATAAACAATAGTAGAATGAATATAGATCTTTGCCAACTTAAATGATTATTCCCTGAAGATTATCAGAAGTAGAATTTCTAGTTTAAAGAGTATACTCTTCTTTCAAAACTTTAATACATATAGCTTAACTGTTACCTGAAAAAAAATCACCAGTTTTTGGTCCTATCAGCAATGTAGGAAAGTATCTTTTCCCCATCCTTGCCAACATTTGGAATTACAACTAAAAATTAAAGACAATTTGGTACTAAAAATGGCATATTGTTTTAATTTATATTTGATTACTAGTTAAGCATTTTAAAATGTCAGCTAATTATATTTTGCATATTGGTTGTCTAAGACGTTTATCCATTTTTATTAAAATAGTTATCTTTTCTTGTCGATTTGTTCATGCTCTTTAGATATATAAACATTGACCATTATTGGCCTTACATACAAATATTTTCTCTAGTTTGCAATTCCCTTTTAGCTCTGTTTATGGTTCTGTTCTGATTTTTAGTGCTCTGTTCTTAAATAGGAACAGGGAACTAGGAATCACCAGACATGTTGAGAAAGGATGCAGCATTAAAACAGATACCAAAACAGAGAAGTGGGAAAAAAGAAAGAGATTGGGAGGAAACAAAGAAAATGAGAGAGAGGAATAAAATTTCAACAAGTTATGAAAATAGTCTCAGAAGGAGAAGAGAAGATAGTGCATGCATAAAAAAAAAAGAGATGCTATTAAAAAAAGAGAGATCATGGTAGAGGATGAGAACATAAAGTATATATATTCAATAGAGTCGTTGAAAGAAGATGCTGATAAAATATAGCACAAAATGAAAGAGAAAGGAAAATACGATAGAAAAAGTGTAGGCGTTCCAGGGGTGGGGTGGGGGGAGAACAGAGAAGGCAGAGGGGAATAAACTATCAAATAAAAATAAATAAATAAATAAATAATACTCAGATTACATGAGATTGAAAAGCCCTGCCAAAAACTCAGACATAGGAAGCACATGTGACTTTGGATTAACTACACAATTCATCTTTGTCACTAGTCAGTAGATAAATGGTTCATTTGTGGTTGAAAGAAAACCCACTTGATCTGTCTTTCCTAGAGTAGGAAAATCTATGTCCGGAAGCAGTGAAGCTGGGGAGCAAGGGGAAAGGTCTTTGTTCTCCATTCATTGAACTCATCTGTATCAGAAATTTCCTACCCTGTCTCTCTCTTACCCTGTCTCATATTTTGAGCCCCATCCTCACCCTAACTGATCGAATCGTATCTGAAGAATTTTACTTCTTACCTGTTATGACAACATAGAAGGGCACACATACTTAAAGCAAAGACAATACATAGGATTGGAAGAATTCCTTCCTTTCTCTTTGTTTTGGTTCCAAAGATCTCTCAGTATAGAAAGTGACTATATTTTAATGTTGCAAGCAAAGAAGCAAAGCGTACTTGTGTTCTTTACCCTAATGAGATAGGAAAGAGGAAAAGAAGAGGGAAGTCAGTGACAAGCAAATGTGAGTAGGTTTGTTTACATTTTTCAAGATAAATGGAATCCTGGTGAGCTAAATAGTATCTTGAAAAGATTGTAAATTGAATTTTGATAGGATGACTCATAAGATTAAATAAACATTACTTGAATATAAAAATAGCAAACAACAATTAGAACTGCCTTGTGCAACATTTTATAGTCATTTTCCTATAAGGCTGCTTTTTTTAAGTCTGTGGAATGGCAGATTGGTAATGGATTCATTTAATGAGGTCTTATCAACCCTATTCTTTTCCTTAGAAAAACCCAAACCCATAATCACTGAAGTGTATTAATTCATTTAATCATTGTGTATTCCTTAAAGATAGAAAAACTCTAATTTGAAAGTTGATTCATTTATGACAATTTTTCTAGAGCAAGTAGATAATTGAGCACTTACTGCCAGCTTACAAGTCTTAGTTATCAATAAAACTTAGCTGATATGCCAGATCTGTTTCCTTGAATTTAAAGTGCTAAATGAAATCGTTACTGTATCTTTTGAACATATCAATAGATCATTAAAAACCACTGGTGTGAACATTTGGCCTTTATCACTGAAGACCAATAAAGCCAACCTTTTCTTTTCTCGGTCATTTTAGCTAGAGCATAACTGGACTTGTCACCTGACTCTCCAGCTGGAAATAATCATAAATCAGCATCATCAAAAATGTTAAAGAATAGGGCTTCCCTGGTGGCGTAGTGGTTGAGTGTCCTCCTGCCGATGCAGGGGACATGGGTTCGTGCCCCGGTCCGGGAGGATCGCACATGCCGCGGAGCGACTGGGCCCGTGAGCCATGGCCGCTGAGCCTGCGCGTCCGGAGCCTGTGTTCCGCAACGGGAGAGGCCACAGCAGTGAGAGGGCCGCATACCGCAAAACAAAACAAAACTAAACAAAACAAATGTTAAAGAATAGCTCACAACAACAAAGATGGTTCCCAAGATGACCAGACCCTGTCAATCATTATTCCATTTGAAGGCTGGTTATTTCAGAGAAGATGTTATCTCAATTATTCTTTGCTTTTTCCACCATGGAGTTGGCCTTATAATACCTTGAAAGAAGGGCAGAGGACACAGAAAAGTGTCAGCAAAAGTGGGGTTGGAGGATGGAGGGGAAAATATCTAAGCAGTTTATGGCTGTTGTTACAAATTACCTAAGTGAGTCATATCTTCTGAATCATTCCTCCCTCCGGGGATGAGGCTCTGTGAGTACCTAGTCCCAGCATCCAAAGACTGTTTACAGGCAGGCAGTTACTAAATGAGGCTATGTTGGAACCCATGTCACTGAAACATTTAATTACAGGTGTCTGTGGTTAACACTTGGAGTTCATCAATCTGGGAGATCTTATGAGTCTGTGTTCTCTAATTGCTGAATCTTGATAGCTGGTAGCCTTAGTGCCTGAACACACTTTATTCTGCATTCAAATGGGCCACATTCATTTTCTGCCATGCCAACACAATGTCCCCACCCCACCCTCCTGCCATCTCCTGATGACACCTGTCTTGTGCTCCTGACCCCCATGTGGCCTGGTAAAATGAGCGTTACGTCTCTAAGACATTGTTAGCACTCTTACAAAAGCCAATCCCTAAAACAACTAGGGAAAAAGGAAGATGTCTATTTTTTCCCTTGATATTTGGATTGGGAAAGAGGGAAAACAGAGCTCTAAGTTACTGAATGCTTAAAATATGCGGTTCTTGTGCTAGAAGCTTTACTTTTATAGTAGTATTTATTCAAAGCAACAGGACTCTCGAGCATGTGATGCAAGCTTAGGAAACTGAGACTAAGGCAGGCTGAGTTGTGACCCCACATCACAGAGCTCGTCAGTGACCAAAGAGGAATTTGTTAATTCAGGTCTGCCTGATTGGAAAGTTGGCCCACACAATGCCACACTTTGAGCATTAACAAATATGTGGTTGATGGGAACCATGAGGACAAATTGCATGGTTGTTATTATGCATCGTGCCCAGCAAATGAGGTAATGCATTTGAAAGGGCTGTGTGACTATACAAATGTTATTGCCATTATCATGGTTATATTTATTAACTCTTTGCTGGAGGTGAGACTGCACAGATCATAGAATAGCCAAATATTTAGAATCACCAGTCCCTAATGAAACAGAGTTAAGATTGTGACAAGCTTCCTTCTCAACAGAGCAGAGAGACACACTCCCAGGGTACAGAACAATTTCTTGAAGATAAGTCGGAGCTTCATGTAAACCAGACTACTTTTCTTTTTTCTGCCTCTCACATCTTTGATTTTTTCCTCTTTCACTTAACTGTAAGAGGGCCAATGAATCTCATTCATAGTCCAGGGTAACAAGTCAGCTTAAAGGCTGTATAACAAGTGTCATCAAAGAACATGACTATTTATGATAAAATGTTACTTTAAAAGGTTAATATTTTTAAAATATAACCAGCTTTTAAACATCAAGATAAGTGAAAACTTTTTTTAATTGAAATATAGTTGATGTAAAACATTGTGTTAGTTTTAGGTATACTACATAGTGATTTGACATTTGCATACATTATGAAATGATCACCATGATTAGTCTAGTAACCATCCATCCACATACAAAGTAATTATAATATTATTGATCATAATCCTTATGCTGTATATTACGTTCCTGTGGCTTATTTATTACATAACTGGAGATTTGTACCTCTTAATTCCCTTCATTTATTTGGCCCCCTCTTCCCCTGGGCAACTACCTGTTTGTTCTTGTATCTAAGAGACTGCTTTCATATTGTTTGTTTTGTTTTTTAGATTCCACATGTGAGATCATATGGTATATGTCTTTGTCTGATTTATTTCACTTAGCATAATACCCTCTAGATACACCCACATTGTCACAAATGGCAAGATTTCTTTTTTTTATGGCTGAATAACACACACACACACACACACACACACACATATATATATATATATATATATATATATATATATATATATATACCACATCTTCTTATTCATTTATCCACTGATGGACACTTAGGTTGCTTCCATATCTTGGCTATTGTAAATAATGCTGCAATGAACATTGACATACATATAACTTTTAGAATTAGTGTTTTCATTTTCTTTGACTAACTACTCAGAAATACATCTATTGAGATGATCATATGATTTTTATTCTTCAGTTTGTTAATATGATATATCATTGATTGATTTGCAGATATTGAACCATCCTTGCATCCCTAGGATAAATCCCTTTTGATCATGTTGTATTTTTTAAAATGTATTATTGAATTTGATCTGTTAATATTTTGTTGAGGAATTTTGCATTTATGTTTATCAGTAATATGGACTAGTAATTTTCTCTTTCTGTGGTGTCTTTGTCTGGTTTTGGTGTCAGGGTGATGCTGGCCTTGAAGAATGAGTTTGGAAGCATTGCTTCCTCTTCAATTTTTTGGAATAGTTGAAAAAGAATAGTTGTTATTTTTTTAATGTTTGGTAGAATTCACCTGTAAAGCCATCTGGTCCTTGATTTTTGTTTGTTGGGAATTTTTTAAATTACCACTTTAACTTCATTGCTGGTAATCATCTGTTCATATTTTCTATTTCATCCTGATTCAGTCTTGGGAGATTGTACATGTCTAGGAATATATCCATTTCTTCTAGGCTGTCCATTTTATTGGTGTATAATTTTTCATAGTAATTTTTCATATCTTTTTTATTTCTGTGAAGTTGGTTGTAACTCCTCCTTTTTCATTTCAGATTTTAGTTATTTGGATCCTCCTTTTTTGTTGTGGTTGTTGAGTCTGGCTAAAGATTTATTAATTTTCTTTATTTTTTCAGAGAACCAGCTCTTCATTTTATTAGTCTATTTTTTAACTCTATTTCATTTATTTTCATTCTTATCTTTATTATTTCTTTTCTTCTACTAACTTTGGGTTTTGTTTGTTCTTTTTTCTAGTTAATTTGGGTGTAAGATTAGATTGTTTATTTGAGATTTTTCTTGTTTTCTGAGGTAGGCTTGTATCACTTTAAACTTTCCTCTCAGAACTGCTTTTTCTGCATGCCTTAATCTCCAGGTATCTTTTTATTCTCTCTTTTTTTGTCAGTGACCCATTGGTTGTATAGTAGCATGTTGTTTAGATCCACATGTTTACGTTTTTTTGCAGTTTTTTCTTGTAGTTCATTTCTAGTCTCCCACTGTTGTGGAGGTAAAAGCTATCTGATATAATTTCTATCTTCTTAAATGTGTTGAGACTTCTTTTGTGGCCTAGCATGTGTGCTATCCTGGGGAATTTTTAAAATTAATTAATTTATTTTTTTAATGAAAAGAAGGTATATTCTGTTTGGGGTTGAAATATTTTGTATATATCTATTAATTCTATCTGGTCTAATGGTTCATTTAAGCCAGTGTTTTCTTATTGATTTTCTGGCTGGATAATCTGTCCATTGATGTAAGGGTATTAGTGTTTACTACTAATATTGTATTACCATCAATTTCTCACTTTGTGTTTGTTAATATTGAGTTTATGCATTTAGATGCTTATAAGTTTGGTGTATATATATTTACAATTGTTGTATCTTCTTGTTGGATTATATCCTTTATCATTATGTAATATCTTCCTTTGTGCCTTGTTACAGCCTGTCTGATATAATTATTGCTACTAGCATTCTTTCATTTCCATTTGCATGAAATAACTTTTTTCATCCTCTCACTTTCAATCTGTGCATGTCTTTAAATCTGAGGTAAGTTCTTGTCTGCAAGATATATATGGGTCTTGCTTTTATCCATTCAGCCACTCTGTCTTTTGACTGGAAGATTTAGTCCATTTACATTCAAAGCAAATATTGATATGTATGTACTTATTGCCATTTTTTAATTGTTTTCTGATTGTTTTTGTACTTCTTTTTTCCTTCCTTTCTTGTTTCTTCTTCTTTTCCTCTCTTCCCTTGTGATTTGATGACATGTTTAGTTGTTTAGTGTAATGTTTGAATTCACTTCTCTTTTTTGTATGTATATATATATGATTATTTTAATTTGATGATCCCTTATGTTCAAACACATTCTAACAATGATACATTTTTAGTGTCTCTCCCCCAGATGTTTAATGTTTTTGGCATCATATTTTACAACTCTTTGTTTTGTGTATCCCTTTACTACTTATTGTGGATATAGATGATTTTACTACTTTTGTCTTTTAAACTTCCTATTGGCTTTATAAATGGTTGGTCTACTACCTTTACTTTACGTTTGCCTTTACCACTGAGACTTTTTCTGTCATAATTTTCATATTTCTAGTTGTGGTCTTTTCTTTTCCACTTTGAGAATACCCTTTAACGTTTCTTGTAAAGCCAGTTTAATGGTGCTGAAATCTTAGCTTTTGCTTGTTTGCAAAACTCTCATCTCTCCTTCAAATCTGAATGATAACCTTGCTCAGTAGAGTATTCTTGGTTGTAGATTTTTTTTCCTTTTATTACTTTGAATACTTTGTGCCATTCCCTTCTGGCCTGAGAAGTCAGCCGATTGTCTTATGGGTGTTCTCTTGTAATAACTAGTTGATTTTTATCTTGCTGTTTTTTAGAATCTCTCTTTAATTTTTTCCATTTTAATTTTAATGTGTTTTGGTGTGGACCTCATTGGGTTCATCTTGTTTGGGACTGTCTGTCCTTCCTGGACCTGAATGTAACTTTCCTTCCTCAGGTTAGGGATGTTTTTAGCTATTATTTATTCAAATAAGTTCACTGTCATTTTCTCTAGTTATTCTCCTTCTGGGACCCCTATAATGTGACTGTTAGTATGGTTGATAATGTTCCAGAGGTCTCTTAAACTATCTTCATTTAAAAAAATTCTTTTTCCTTTTTTCTGTTCAACTTGGGTGATTTCCACTACTGTGTCTTCCAGATCACTCATCCGTGCCAATGTGTCATCTAATCTACTGTTGATTTCTTCTGGTGTATTTTTTTAATTTTAGTTATTGTATTCTTAAGCTCTGTTTGGTTCTTTATATTTTATAACTCTTTGTTGAAATTCTCACTGTGTTCATCCATTCTTCTCCTGAGTTCAATGTCTTTATCTTGAACTCTTAATTGGGTAGGTAGCTTATCTCTACTTCAATTAGTTTGTTTTGTTTTCCACCTGAGGTTATTTTTTCCCTACATTTGAAAGATATTCCTCTCTCTCTCTCCTCATTTTGTCCAGTTCTCTGGTTATTTCTATGTTTTAGGTAGGTCAGTTTTGTTTTCCAATCTTGGAGAAGTGGCCTTATGTAGGAGGCGTCCAGTGGGACTTAGAAGCATGCTCCCCTCTGGTCACCAGCGCTATATGCTCTAGAGGTGCCCCCTATGTGGGTTGCATGTACCCTTCTATTGTGGCAGAGCTGATGACTGTGGGCACACTGGTAGGCAGGGCTGGCCCCTGGCCTGGTTGATTGTGAGGTCATGACTCATATGGTGGTGGTGAGCCCACTGGAAGGCAGGGTAGCCATATTGCATGGTTTGCTGTGCAGTCAGGGACCATGGAATTGCACAGGCCACAGGTGGTGGGGGGGTGGGGGGGTGGGGGACATATCCCTAGTGCTAATAGGCTGGAGAGGAAGCACTCCAAAATACTACTTGCCAGTGCTGGTGTTATCACAGTAGAACAAGCCCCACAAAATGGCTACCACCAAAGTCTCCCCAAGGGGAGTCCCAGTTACCTCCTGCCTCTCCAGGAGTTTCTCCAAGATCAACAAGTGAGTCTGACCCACAACCCTGTCAAATCACTGCCTCTGAGCTGAGACTCAGAGCATGTGAGATTTTGCACAGCCTCTTAAGAGCAGAGTCTCTGTTTCCTTTAGCCCTCCAGCTCTCCTGAACATAAGCCCTGCTAATTTTCAAAGCCAGATATCCTGAGGGATCATATTCCATTACCAAACCTCTGGGCTGGGGAGCCTGATATGGGGCTTGGACCCTTTGTTCCTTGGGGAGAACATCAAGGATTGTGATATTTCTCTTGTTTGTGGGTCCCTGACCTGGATGTGTGGATCCTGATGTGTGGATCTCCACCCCTCCTACACAACTTGTTGTGGTTTCTTCTTTATACCTTTAGTTGTGGAAAATCTTTTTGGCTATTCTTCAGGTCATTCTCATAGATAGTTGTTCTGTTAGTAGTTGTAATTTTAGTGTGCCCATGGGAAGCAGTAAGTTCAGGGTCCTCCTATTCTGTCATCTTGGCCATCTCCCCCCAGATTAAAACATTTTAATAGATATGTGGTTGAATACATCAGTGTGATACTATATACCATGAAATATATATATATATATATATATATATATATATATATATATATGTATATATATATACAGATATAGAAAAAATTATCCAGAATTCATTGATATGTGAAAAATAATTTCAAAATTAGAAGTGTAGTATTATTCTGTTAATATATGGCATATTACCTCCTTAATGATATATAGATTATATGTATGTCCATGTGCATGTAAAAGAAAAATGACTGAAAAGATGCACACCTTAATCTTAGCTGTATTACCTTAGGGAGAGAGTATAAATATAGGCAGAGGTAAGGAGGAGTCTCCCTGCTTGTTCACTGTATTTCTGTATGTTCAAATTGTGTACAATATGAATAAATTCATTCATATTTTGTGTAATAAAAAAATCAGTGGATTTTAAAATTGCAAGCCTTGGTTATCCAGAAGAGCTAATTAAATTAGATGCTATGTTTCATTGTTTAAATTGGCAAAGATCTTTTTAAACAGAAGTAAATAAATTATCAAAGAAATAATATTTTTAAAAATCCAGAACTAAACAACATGAATTTCTATAATGAAAGAGCCCAGAAAGTGCCTAGCTGATAAATGAATGAATATGTGTTGTAATCAATCACTCCAAGGCATATCATCACATAATTTCAAAATACTATCAATAATGTGAAGATTCCAGAAGTTTCCAGGGAAGAAAATGAATTGCGACATGTGTAAATTCTGGAATTAGAATGGCACTGGACTACTAAAAAGCAATAATAGATGCTGAAAGTCCATGGGGTAATATCTTCAAAGTTGTGGAGGATTTTCAAACCTAAAATGCTATACCCAGCCAAACTATCCATCAACTGTGATGGTGATGGGAAAATAAAGGTTTTCAGGTATGCCAAAGCTCAAAATTCTACTTCTTATGCACCTTTCCTCAGAAAGCTGCTGGATTAACAAAGGAGTAAACCAAGAGGCAAGGAATTCACAGGATGATTCCAATAATAAGTATCTGGACAACAGATGTGCATCTGGCCTTTAAAGCAATCAGTGAAATTAGAATAGGATAATGAAATACTCCAAGTAGGGTGTCTTTAGGGAAAGCAAGTAGAAGCCATAGGTTATTTGATGTATTTAGCAAAATGGGAAGTTGCAGGCAAGTTTGAGGTGAAAAAATTATATGTACATAAAAAATTTAACAAACAACAAAACCAAAAATATCCAACTAATAAAAATAAATGTTGCATATGCAAACAATTAAATCTAATCATAGATTAGAGTAAAGGAGAATAAGCAGGGGTCTGCTATATTCTCTTAAAAGTTTTGTATTTACCCTTTAACTTTATATACATGTGTTTTATTAGTTTGGTAAAGATAAAAGTTAGTTTAAAGCAACCGGAATTTCAAGCAACAACAAAAGTCCAATAGTAGACTTGATGTTTTCATGTAATAGAATATTAAAAACTCTTTAATACGATTTGTGTGTCTAATTTTTAATGACAAAGAAAATGGTCATACAAAGAAAATGGTCATGAGATAATGATAAAAGTTTAAAAATCAGGGTACAAACGTGTATTTGGCATATGATCCCACACTTAAAACAAAGGTTGGAAAGAAAGAAATACGTGGAAGTAGTGATCAACTCTCAGGAGGAAATTATAAATACTTTTATTTTACTTTCTATATTTTTCTATATTTTCAAGTGTTTGCAGAACAAGCATGCATTACTTTAATGAAAGAAAAAGAGTTAACTTTTTTTAAAGTATATGGTGGGTCATTATCAACTAAATGCCATTCATTTGTAACTCTGCCAAGGACCAAACTAAAGACATTAGTTTAAAGTGCAGGAGGGGAGATTCCAGTTAGACATAAGTAAACAAATATCACTAACTCCAGAAACTGACTAGCTGAGAATATCACAAAAAATATTTTAAAACAAAATAGACAGCCATCTTAAAATATTAGTGCTAGACAAAAACACCAGGATGATCAATTCCAAACCATTTCTCTACAGATGAGGAAGTTGAGCATTGTAGAGTTTACGTGGCTGGCCTAAAGTCACAAAGCTATTAGAAGGCTGAGGCATGGGTGGGATACCAGCCTGTGGACAGCAGTGCTATGTCCTTTTCACTCCTACTATATGCCTGTCCTCCATGAAGTGACTTCAATGTAATTTAAAGGTCTGGGATTGGACTACATAAATCTCAGTTCTTCAAGTCTGTTTCTTCTTTTGTTTCTACTCTAGCTCTTTCTACACTTTTCTTCCTGGCCTCTCCATAGAAGGTATACCATAAAAGCACAGGATATCATCTAAGGGTGTATCTTTTTGCCTTCCTGTGTGGCCATGTCTTGTTAAGGTTGTGTCTTCTCTTTGGGTGATATCTTCCCCAAACAACCACTGCTAACTTCTGCAAACAAGAGGATTTTCAACATACATTGTGGATCAACATTATCTCCATATATGTATATCTCACACTTCTTTTAAAAGTCAAATTGTAATTTGGTTTTGTCTTATTCTGTTCAAATAATTGAATTTAACCAAAGTTTCCACTTAGATGCTTTCCATGTAACTTGTTTTTCTGGTGGAACCCAATCAGATTTTTAGCTTTGTAAAAATGTCTTGAATTTGGGAAACAATATTAAAATAGCTCACTGTTGTAATGATATTTTGTCCAACCAATGGTTGGGAGAATTCAGGAAGAAAATGCTGAATTAGTGAACTTTCTAGCTTTTTTCTCCATTAGTTTCGTCTTGGTGGGCCCTAACCACAGATTTGGACTGTGTGAAAGTGGTAGAGTTTCCTTAATGTGGGCAGAGCAATGTCAATGTTGAAAGTCAAATGTATTGCCTCCTGAAGGCACTCACCAAGGATCACATTGCTCTTCCTCCTTCCTCCCTTCCCAATTCCCTTTCATTTACTGGTAAACAGCCATTTATTTAATGTCAGCTATGCCAGACAGACAATAGACTTTGGCAACAACAAAACATATGTACCATGTACACGGAAAGCTAATTCCCTTGTTTTCAGAGTGCTTACATTTCTTTATAGTTCATTCCAGGACTCTATCCTTATATTAGTAGGTACCAACAGTGGTAGATGGTGGGAATGTTTTCCTGATTATGTATATGTACGTATATATACATAGCATATGTATATAAGTATGTACATACATTTGTATATGTGTATATAACTGTCCCATCCTGTTCTATCACAACACAGCAATAAAGCCATAAATGTAAGAATAGGGCACAACCATCAGGAGAACAGAGTATGCAGTTGACAAAGTCTGTGACCAGAGAGGGTGGGGGTAGGGAAGGGAACAATAGGAACTGGAGAAGGGCTTAGATGTTCTAATAAACTTTTGACAAGGTGAAAGGTGACTTGATGAGATTTTTTTTCAAAAAATACAAAGTATTAAATATGATTAGTGTTCCTTTATTCTGAAGTTCAGTTCTCCTATCTTCTTGACTTCTATAGCAATGAGACTAGTCCTAATAAGACAGCATCTTACATAATAGACAGCAAGGGCTAATGAAATACAATACTTTGATCTTTAAAGCAGAACTGACATCTGACATAAGACATAGTGGGGAAAAGAAAGGCTGGTTTCTGAGCTGCTTCTGGGCCCACAACGAGATAATGACACCACCTCCTTCTGATAACCCTTACATATTTTTATTTTCTATTGAATAATGGAAGCATTTCCTATAGCCCCAAGGTCACTGTAACTATGTTAACCTCTTTCTAGAAGGACATAGGCTGGACCCTAGTAGTTTTCGTGTGCAGCATAATATATCTACACATTTGTCTCTGGCACGAATCAAAAGTCACTGGTGATTTAATTAAAAATAATCTCATTTGTGCTGACTCTTCAGTCTGGTGAGGATTAATTTCTTCCTCCTGGCAGCGTTGGTGGGGGTGGGGTATTGATTGAATGGATGAGTAGAGGATCCCTTGGTCCCTAACAAATGCCAACTTTAGCATCCCAGCCCCTTAGGACGAAGGCCTTCCACATACAAGGCCAGGGGATGGGATTTCAGATACTAAAATAATACATGATTCAGGAAGGGCATGTACGATCCCTGGAGGTCCCTTCGTGCTGACAAGGATTCTTTCCTGGGTACGATCTACAGAAGAATCTGTCATTAATAAGACTTGGAGACCGCACATAGCAAGGCTAACGCTACTTACTGGCAAAGTTTTAATGAGTATTAGCAGGTAAAGATGTAAAGCTCCCAGATGTATGCCTGGCAAATAGAAAGGTGCTCAATAAATGGTACGTGCTAGAGTAATAAAATGAAATATAACAATCATGGTGATAGTAATAATAAGTACTAGTAGTTAGTAGCAGTCGTAGTAGTAGTAGAAGTGATAGGGCTTGCATTTTCTAATGCCATTTATATTATTTATTTACTTGCTAAGTTGATCAGTCCTATGGGGTAAATTAGGAGTTTGGGATTAACAGTATAATTTATACTATTATACATAAAATAGATAACCAACAAGGGCCTACTGTATAGCACAGGGAACTATATTCAGTATCTTGTAACAACCTATACAATGGAAAAGTATCTGGAAAAGAATAGATTCATATATATATAAAACTGAATCACTTTGCTGTACACCTGAAACTAACCCAACACTGTAAATCAACTATATTTCAATTAAAAAATACATAAAGACCAAAAAATAAAATAAAATAAAAATTTTAAAAGTGTAATAATTAGGCCACAGATCTCTTTGTTTAAAACAACTTAAGTGGTTTCTTGACTGGATTAATTTAATATCTGACTTAGTCAAATGGGTACTTTGAACAAAAAAGGATTCCCAAACTGCACAATGACTCTTGGCTTCCTTCTTACCAGCTGTGCGATCGATAACCACCGAAATAACTTCCACATGAGCAGCAGTAAATCAAAGGCCTTCTCTTGGAACACACACACACACACACACACACACACACACACACACACACACACACAGAGTGATGCATGCGCGCAGCCAGCCCTGCCTATTGGAGGGACAGGCCTCTTAGCAGGATGGCTTTCTTCTCTAGGGCCTCCCCCTGGTCCCTCCCCTCTTGCCTTCCTCTGCTCTCCTGTCTTACAGAGCACAGCATCGCACAAGCCAAGACTTTTATGGGCTCAAAACTGTCTTTCTCTTCCAGTCCCAGCTCTCTTGTAGCCCTCAGGGCTTAAAGAGAGCACTCTCCACGCTGAGCGAGACGCTGCTACCTGATGCTCCCGTAAACCTTCCCATATTGCAATCTGCAACCCCTCCCCTCCACAGGCAGGACTTCCTGGCTAACCCACCTCCCCTCCTCACTGCTTCCTCTGCTCTCCTTGCTTGTTCCCTCTGCCTCATGACTCTCCTATTCGCCATAGTGTCTTCCCATCAGCTTACACCCAGCTGCAGCCCTGCCCTGCCCCACCCATCCCCCTGCACGGGAGCAGAAACCCCGTGGAAAGAACGTGGGCTAGGGAGCCTGGGGGGGTCTGAATTTGAATCCTGACTCTGCGCCTTTAAAGCTGGGTGACCTTAGGCAAGTGTCTTGTGTGTAGTACTGGGTGGAAGAATTGAATGAGATGATTCCTGGTAAAGCAAGGGCACAACATTCAGCACAGAATAGGTTAGTTTCCTTTCCACTCTGACATAGTCCAAATCTCCCTTTGGTCTCAAAGCCTTCCCTGACATTGTCTTTTTCCCCCTTTGGTTCCGTTCATCAACTTCTAACGACTTCCTGCTGCTATTTTATTCTCCGAACGGACTGTTAGATTTGGGTCCTATACGTAATGTATATGTTTTCCCTGTCGTTGTGTTTTATTTCCTTGTCATCTAATTTAACTAATGGTTCCAGAGGCATTTGTGTTTACTTGTTGAATATATAAAAATGGTTTATCTATTCAGTTTTCCTCTATGCAAAATACTGTGGAAGATGAATAAAATATAAACTAACCCTGTCTTCAATAAGCTGTTAGTTCGGAAGTATAGACCAACGTGTACACGTTTATTGGCCTTACACAAGTAAGTCCTGAGTACTCTAGGGCTTCAGAGGAGGGTGACATCATTTTTGAGGTAATAATCAGAAAGAGGTTTCAGAGGCAAGGTAATAGATGTGTGGGTCTGAAGATTAGGTAGGCAGGAGTATCAGGACTGTAGTTGGAATTTTTTGAAAAAGTCACCATAGTAATTCAACATGAGACATGTTCAGGCAATAACTAATGACCCTTTATGGCCAGAATATAAGATCCACGTGTGAAAGTAGTGGGAAATGTGTCTGGAAAGATGGGCTGAGGGCAGAGTGTTGAGAGCCGTGAGTGCCAGCAGGAGGAGAATGAGCTTCTTTTCTGTGGTTGAGTTAAGGGGTTATATAATGATATGATGAGATTTTTCTTTATGACAATTAATCTGCCTTTAACAGACAGTGTTGGAAAGGAAAGCTCCAGGAGGGTTGGAAATTATTTGGAAGACTGTGAAAACAGTCTAGGATTGAGGCAGCTGGAGCTGAACCAAGACACTAGCAAGGAAATGGAAAAGAGGTAAAGGGATGGATAATTTCAGGTATCACGGAGGATGAACCAATGGTTCGGCAAACTGATTCGTTTTGTAGAGTGTGCGTTTGCATCATCCATGTAAGGGCACCCATTAGGTCCAGCAAAAGTCCCTTCCCTAGGCTGTTATTACTGATGGAGCCTCAAGTCAAGTCATCCCTTCCTCTCTCCACAAATGTAATTACATGCAACGAAAATTGATGTAACATGGTTAGCCCACAGCATATGGGTTATTCCACTGCCACTCGCATGACATCAGACTTCTCTGAATTTGATTATGATAGTTTGGAACTCCCCACAGAAGAATCATGTTAAATGTCCGGAACTCTGGCATTGTTCCCTTGAGCCAGCAGCCCAGAGCTTAATGTGTGCTCTCGAAAGAAAGGGTTTGAACTGATGGTCATGCTTCATTTAATTTCCGCAGCTGCTGGATGTGTGTGTGTATGTGTGTTTGTGTGCGTGTGCATGTGCGTGTGTGTGTGTGTGTGCATGTGTAAATGATCTTCCCCAAAGAAGCTCAGTTACTTTTTCCCAGATTGCGGGGTAGAGCCCTTATCCAGTCTGGAACTCTCAGGCACTGGTTTCATGTGACCTGCAGTAGAAAGCAGCCTCTTCTCACTGCTTTTGAGCTCCCTACCTGAGGCCCAAGATCCTTTGTGGGTTAAGCGTATACTGGAAAGGAGGCAAAGGCAACAGGGCAACAAGAACAGTAAGAAAGAGAAGAAAAGGAAGAGGATAGAGGCTAAGGGGGGTGAGCAGGAGGGATGGAGAGAGAGAGAGGGAAGGGGAGGAAAAGAGAGACAGCAGAGGAGGGAAAAGGCAGACAATGCCTGCTTGACCAGTAGAGGAACTGACCCTGAGTTTGGAGCTGAAAGAAGCTGCTCAGGGACAGAAGATGGAATGCACCGGACCACTTTCTACCACCTCTGCTCACTTGATCTCATTCCTTGGCTTTTATTTTTATTTCTCCTCCATGACTGCTCTGTTCCTTTCTTATTTCTCCCTCTTTTTCCCTTGCCCCCTTCTGCTCTTTCTCTTTACCCAGATTCGGGGACACTGAGCCCGTGAATGTGCTCAAAGAGCATGCCCATCACCCCCACTCCACCTTCTCCAGCTCTGGCTCCGCTCCAAACAGTTGCCTTCCGTCATGTGGCTGGGAGGTGATCCTCCTGTCAGCAGAGCTGCCTTGACCTCACCGAGGACACACAAGGGCACTCTCACCTGCCCCTGACTCCCAGATGGCCCCGGGCATCACTTTTCCCTCAGACATCCCAGTATAGTCTCTGTGTCATTTCTATACCTTCTGCTTCCGGTACAGGGGCCAGTGCTCTCAGTCTCTCAGGAAGAACACAATTCTTCTGCCGTCTTCATGGGTCAGGCCAGTGGCTAGAAGTTACAGGCTTACAATGGTGCCACCTGGGGAGGTGAGCAGCCAGCTTACAGGGATAGCCCTTTCATCCATCTCCATGTTCATTGCTAAGTGCATGTTTGCTCCACATATAAAAAACTCCTGGCAGGTAGTGCTAATGGGAGTGAGGAGATAGGGAGTGTGGTCCCAGGGAGGAAACGTGATTTACTCACGGAGGCACCAACTGATGCATGCATTTAGTTGACAAATAAACATCCACTGAGTACCTACTATGTACCAGAATACATGCCAGGTCTGTTGAATGTAAAAATAAATTGATATCGATTCCTGGCCTCAAGAAATAAACACTCATAGGATAGATAGATATGAAAATGAATAATTAAAACACAGTATAAAGTTTTTTAGGTTCTACGTATAAGTGATATCTTATGTTATTTGTCTTTGTCTGACTTCCTTCACTTAGTATGATACTCTCTAGGTCCATCCATACTGCTGCAAATGGCATTATTTCATTCTTTTTTTATGGCTGAGTAATACCTCATTGTATATGTATGCCACATCTTTTTTATTGAAGTATAGTTGATTTACAATGTTGTGTTAATTTCTGCTGTACAGCAAAGTGATTCTTTTCCATGATGGTTTATCACAGGATATTGAATATAGTTCCCTGTGCTATATAGGACCTTGTCGTTTATCCATCTATATATATAACAGTTTGCATCTGCTAACTCCAAACTCACAGTCCATCCCTCCCCTCCCCCACTCCCCCTTGGCAACCACAAGTCTGTTCTCTATGTTATTGAGTCTGTTTCCATTTTGTAGATAAGTTCATTTATACCACCTCTTCTTTATCCATTCATCCGACGATGGACGTTTTGGTTCCTTCCATGTCTTGGCTATTGTAAATTGTGCTGCTATGAACATTGAGGTACATGTATCTTTTTGCATTAGTGTTTTCATCTTTTCTGGATATATGTCCAGGAGTGGGATTGCTGGATCATATGGTAGCTCTATTTTTAATTTTTGAAGGAACCTCCATACTGTTCTCCAGAGGATACACCAATTTACATTCCTACCAACAGTGTAGGAGGGTTCCCTTTTCACCACACCCTCTCCAGAATTTATGATTTGTAAACTTTTTGATGATGCAGGAGTTGAACCTTAAAGGAAGACTGGCTCCTCATACTAGACTCACCACCTAGTATGAAGAAAGGAAATTTCAGGCAGAGAAAACAGCACACAAGAGACCAGAGCATAAAAGAGATGAGGCTGGGTTATTTAAGGATGAAGGACAAAGTCACTGTGGTTCTATCGCAAGGGTGTGTGTGGGTGGTGGGAAAGAGACAAGAGAAGAAGATAGAAATCTGGGTAGGGGTCAAGTTATGAAAGACACTGTATGATGACTTCACTTGGGATTTGTACTAGAGATGATGGAAATCACTGGGGAATTAACAAGTATTTTGTGGTAACATAAGGACATCTTAAATCTAGAAATCACAGCTACAGGAAAACTGTATCTCTATTCACAACACTTTTGACACCAAACGTGTGGGGAATTTTGCCCCCTACCAAGCCATTTTCCAACCCTCCAGACACCAACTAGGTGTCCTATAATTTAAGGCAATTTTGACACTAACTATAGGAGTTAGCGCCAGATTACACAGGTTTCAAGGCTGAGTCCCACAGTACTGCCTTCACTTCAGATGCCAGTCACAAGTGATGGATCCCTAGGTTACCTGCACTTCTGTCTGTCCTGGCTACAAAGTCAGGGGTTCCCATAACCCTCCACCACAGGTTTGATAATTTTCTGGGATGACTCACAAAACTCCGGGAAACATTCACTTGTGTTTCCTGGTTTATTATAAAGGGCATGATAAAGCATACAGATGAACAGCTATGTGAAGAGATACAAAGGGTGAGGTCTGGGTGGGGCGAGGGTGTCCCAAGCACAGGAACTTCTGTACCCAAGGAGTTGAGGTGCATCACTCTCCCAACACACACTTTTGTTCATCAACCCACAAGCTCTCTGAACCCCATTCTCTGGGGATTTTTACGGAGGCTTCATCATGTACATATGATCAATTATTAATTCATTTTCCATTCCCTCTCATCTCTCTAGAGGATGGAAGGTAGGTAGGGCTGAAAATTTCAAGCATCTAATCATGGCTTGTTGTTTCTAGAGACCAGCCCCCATTCAGGATCTCACCAAGAGTTGCTTCATTAGAACAAAAGGTGCTCCTATCACTCAGAAATTCCAAGGGGTTTGGGAGCTCTTTGTCAGATGCTCCGATCACCCCCATCACTCAGAAAATCACACTGGTTTTAGAAGCTTTCCATTAGGAACTCGGGTTAAGAACAAAATCTTAGAACAAAAGATACTCCTAGTCACACGTTCACTCAGAAAATTGCAAGGGTTTTAGAAGTTCTGTTTCAGGAACTGGGACAAAGACCAAATATACGTATTTTATTACGTCTCAGCGGCAGTCCAAGCAAAGGAAATGGAAAGAGTAAGTTAGAACAGGAGCTGGCAACCGTTTTCTGTAAATGGCCAAGTAGTAAATATTTTAGGCTTTGTGGGTCATTTGATGTCTGTAATAATGATTCATCTCTGCCACTGCGGCATGAAGGCAGCCAGAGACAACACGTAAACAAACGGGCATGGCTGTGTTCCGATAAAATTTATTTACAAATGTAGCCTGCAGGCTGTCTTTGGCCCAGGGGCCATCGTTTGCTGACCCCAGAGTTAGAGGAAGGTTTCAAAACTAAACTTATAAAAACTTACAGGTGCTGCCCTGCATGTCGGGAGATGGCAGTGCAGTTCTTAGAGCTCTTTCTCCAAGTAGGATGAGAGATTGTGCTATTTTATCACCAGCAGCTCTCCCCTGCCGGGCCAAAGAAACACATTTACTGATGTTATTATCACAGGTCTGCGATTGTGAAACAGAGTGAAAACAATGGACTGAGAACTGACTTAAAGAATCGAGGCTGTTAACCAAAACAATGGAAACAGCAGCATGGTCTGCCTGCAGAAAAGACTAAACTCAAATTAAAGAGTCTGAGTTTAAGAAGTAGAAAGTGAAAGCTGCCACTCAATGGCTGGGCTTCTTCAAAGCATTTGGAATGAAATGTCCACTGAATCATGGTTTCTGAAAACTACATTTCAGAGCGATTCTCCTAAATTCTCACACATTTGTAGAGGAGACAGAAGGCAGAGCAGTACCTTATATGTACCTTGTAGCCAGCTAGTCCCAGCTTTTCACTGTAACGGCAATCCCAGACGTTAAAGCATCCCTTTGCCAAACCCAGCCCTGATCTGGGGTAATTCTGCTGTTTCTGGCATCCTCAGGGCTGTCTGAGTGAGGCCAGCCCCACTGTTGATGTGGGAAGACTTCTTATTGCTGTCCAAGTAGATACTCCTGAGTTTGAAACCTTGGAGAAGCGAGTAGGTGGGGGCTAATAGCACAGATTCCTGAGTCAGAAAGGCCCTAGTTTGGATCAAGTGTATGTCAATTTAGGGGAGTTCCTTAACCCCCTAATGTTTAGGTGCCTCATCTGTAAATTGAGGATTTGTAAAGTACCTTCCTCATGTGATGTAAAGATTAAATGAGGTGATATTTGAGCAGCATTTAGCACAGCATACCTTAAGTGCTTAATAAACAATTAATCAGCATTACTTTTTACTACTTTGGGAGATCCCTGGGCCATGCAAGTAAATGAGATTTTCCCCCTTCGGAGATGATGAATGATTCCAGATAGACACTGCTTAGCTCATAGGGCCAAATAGCAATGTCAGGGAGTCACCTGATGATATCAATCTGTGAGCCAGGTGATTTACATGCCTTTCCTCTTTTAATACTCAACAAAATCCTGGGGGAAAGGCGTTTTGGTTTTTTTCTCCATTTCTACTTATAGGAAACCAGGGCTGAAATATGTTGGGGGAACATGCTGCAGTGACATAACTCATCACAGCTACCTTGGACCCAAACCCAGGTCTGAACAGCACAACTTTATTTTTCTCCTACCTCAATGTGCAGCTGTAATGATTTATGTATGTGGCTTAGTGCCACTGCTTCTTATTGATATTAAACCCTCCCTATAGACTATAGAGCTCCAGAGGGCAGCGACCTTGTAAATCTCTCTCTCTCTCTCCCTCTCTCTTGTAATATACAGCACAGTTCCTTGTAAATGTAGGGACTCATATTTTTTGAATGAATGAATCTGTGTCCTACCCATTCCTTCTTAGACAAGAGATCTCTCCCCAGATGTGGGATCACTAAGAGTCTGATGATAAGCTGAGACATGGAACTCTAGCCTCAGTGAGGCTAGAGGTAGAGTGGAGGGGCCCTGTATGGCAGGGAGCAGGGGAGTGAAGACTGGAACACGGGTCTGGACCTCTGCTTCTGCGTCTCCCCGTGCTGGGGGAACAGTGTCCAACTACCCATAATCTTTGCTCTTCCATCACTCTACTTATTGGGAGAAAGGCTTTCTGAAATTGCCAGAAATGCTTTTGCTCTAATTCCCTGCCTGACATGAAGTGGATAAATGGTTATCACTGAGGAGAAAGAGCATTTGTAGCTGCGAGTGTCTTCTTCTCGGTTCTCGTGAGGTCCCCTGGTTGAATTTCCTAATTAGGTCATCAGATAAAATTTGGGTAAGCTCTGAACTTTTTTCCATGTTTATCCAGACCTCTGAACTCTTAGAACTTCTCTCATTGTAACTTACCACGAGGAAAGAAAGAAATGACTGTAGACGGAAGGTATTTTAACTTAAAAAATAAATTTGAATTCAACGGCCATGATTTTCCTGGACTGAGGCTTTATTTTAAAACAAACTGTCTTTGGTTGAATGACAAGGAAATCATGCTTACATTTAACCCACTCCCCCTTCCCCATCCTTCCACTGGCCACATAGGCTTACCTACCACCCAAGTGGCCTGGACAGAGCTTGGAGGCCCAAAGATGAATGGACTCTAAAAGATCCCCCTGGAAGCTTATCTGAGGCTGTGGTGATGGCCCCTTCATGGTGAAGGAGATACACAGAGACTTTGTAGTATTTCCAGAGACTTTGAAGGCAATGCCTTAAACCCTGAGTTTACAACTTGGGCTTCCTTTAGTTAGAATTTAAAGGTGCAAGGTGCTCTGGGGTTTTCCTTATATACAGATGTGTCTACACAGGTAGGGCAGCCACGAAGCAGCACGGGGATACTATAGGGATGGTGAAGTGCTGAGCTCCTGGTAGGACCTCCTGTAAGCAGGTTAAGAGTCAACACTCAATGATGGATTTCAAAACCCCACTTCTGCATCAACACAGACCACTGGGGAAAGTTCTCAAGATAGTTAACATTTTAACGTGGGGAAAGTCAGGGTTTCTGTTTTGTTTTGTTGGTTTTTTAAGGAGGTGTTGAGGAATGGGTCGGATTGGAGGACAGCAGCTGGAGAGGGCACTGGATGGGGCCAAGGGCAAAAGTAGATGACACATCTAGGTTTCGGGGAGTTTTTAATTTTATCAACGTGTAAACAAGGCACAGAAAGTCCATTCACCACTAGTTGCATTTTGCTGTTTGTTTGTTGCCTTGTCAACTTTTGCAGGTTGTTGTGTGGACTGGGTTCTGATTTCTAGACCTCGTATAGGAAAGAAAATGGGTGCTGCTGCTGTCCTCTCTGTGTGGACACAGAGCCTTATACATGTCTCAACTAACCACCAGTACTGTGACCTACAGGAAGCCCCTGCTGATCCTGGCCCTGTTAATAAAGTGTGTGCCTGCACTGGAAGTAATTAAATAGGCTGAGTCCAATTGTCAGAGCTCCAAGGACTGAAATGCTCTCTCTTGCCAGGGCAAGAGTAATAGCGTAGCTCCTTTGTTGGGGACATGATGAAACAGACAGGAGTGAAGAAAGCCCATTGTCAGCAGCATAGATAACTTGGCCGTACCTGGGATTTGGTATAAATGTATTTTGATGGCTTATTATGTTGGGAAGAATGTTCCCTTATCTTCAGGACTGTTCAGCAAAACAGAGGAAATAATCCCAATGTGACATTTATTTATCTTGATGGGGGACCCTAATAGTAACGATGGGAGCTCTGTGTGAACCAGAGTGTTACATGTACACGAGGTTTTTTAGTAGCTTTCTGGTCTTGACTGGACAGCTTATGCACGTGGATCCAGGGCTGGTCCCCACGGGCATCTTGCAGAAAGGCAGACTGTCATCTAAGACTGATCCTTTTCAGGAATAAGACTTTGAAAATGACATTTCAACCCCAAATAAAAGGGATTTCCCCCACTTCGCATTTGAGATACGATGGCAGGTAATGGGGAAAGTGATTCCCGTGATAAAAGAAGTCTAGGAAACCCTAGGTTTAAGAAAACTGAGAATGCTTTACTCAAGACCAGCTCAGAGCTTTGACATGCTGACATACCCTGTGACTCTGCAAGGAGGCTACAGAATGCATTAGAAAGCCTTTCCCAAACTTAACTTGACTCTAGGCTCTTCTTAAGGATGGAGCTGTTTGCAGGACAGTGTTCCATAGGATGTACTTTGAGAACTAATGTTTTTAGAGCAACATTCCACCCCACAACCGACCCCCAAATTGGTCTGTGGATCCTTTTCTAAAGACTGAACTTTTGCCTTGGCCACTTTTCTCTAAAAATATATTTTAGAACTCTTCAGATATGGCCAGATCGGTTACATTCCTAGATCTCCAAAAGATCCCATCCTGGCCATTGGATAGAGATCAAAGACGATTTGTATCGATCAGAAGTCTCATCTTCCTGTTTCTACCATCCAGTCAGGCTCTCAGATGACAAGCCTGGCTTCAGGGAATGAATGGCATCATAGCTGGGCACTGGGATCTCACTGATTCCTGTCATTAGCGCTCTCAGAAGCTGGGAGATGCCCTTTATTATGCTGTGATGCTTTGAGTTAGGAAGGTAACAGACTTGGGAAAAATTGTTTCCTGTTTCCCCAGGAAACAATTGGCCTCACTCTTTTTATTCTTTTCCCATTTTTCCTTTTAAATATTTCTGCTTCTGCTGACCAATTTAATCCAAATAGCTCCACTCATTTTTGCTCTAAGATTTGGCTTGCAGGATGTCCGTTGTAAAGTTTGAATGGGTTTTGTCATGGTTGAGGGCTGGCAAAGCCTACAGGTGTTCTGATTTGGACAATCCAGGTCAGTATATCAGGCTTTTGGAACACCTGGCCATTTCCACCTACTGGAGGGCATAGGGAATGACTAGGGCGCAGCAGCTCCATCCTGGGTCTGGGTTCCTGCACCGTCAGTGATGTAGCCGCACTCCTGGCTCATGATCACTGCAAGCCCATCACAATCACAAGGCAGCCTTTACTCAGCTCAGGTCACCACAGTCCAAGGGAAAGCCAGCCCAGCTTGCCATAGCCACTCTACATAATGAAGGTCAAACCCATCGCTTTCCAGGCCTTTCTAAGTGACCCAGACAGGACTTCACAGGCAGTTTTGAGTTTTGGGTGTTGAACTGAACCACTTCCCGCTCACACTCTTCCCTCTGCCTCTCCTCACTCAAATCTGTGTCACTAATTTCTCGAATTCCCTCTCTTTTTAATAGTTACAGTGGGTTCTGTTTTCCCGGTTGGACCCTGGAAGATATAGGTATCCTGGAAAGCAAACTATCTAGACTCAATTCCTATCCGATGCTCTTCACCTGTCTCCCCTGGGAAGAGCTTGGTGCAGAAGATGCAGGTGGAATCTGGATGGCGGCCATGGTCCATCCAGGATCAGCACAACCAGTTCAACCACCTGCAATTTAGAAAGGCCTGGCATCTATCTATCCTGAGTCTGTTTCTCCTCCTGGAATTCATTCATCGTTCATCCATCCACCCATCCATCATATTTTAGAGAACCCTTCTGTCTGCAGAAAACATTGCTAGAGACCCAATTAGGGGGAAGCAGGATGTGGGCTATGAAAAGGACAGAAGTCTCCTTTGAGCCTAATGTCAAAATTCCCCACACCAGCTGTGTTAAAATGTGGAGAACGTCTGGAGAACGAGGCGGGGAGATCACAAGCTGGACCTCTCTGCCCCAACGCCCCTGGGCAATTGACAACAAGGGGTTGATTGCTCTGCTCAGGGGCCTGGTGGATAGTTAAAAACAAGCACTCCACCACGAGGTTGGGAAAAAAATAGCGTTCCATCTTTTGTGTGCTGACAAATGATTCCACTCTGTTATCAACTCAGACATAACCTCTCAAGTCAATCAGCTGTGACCTCTTGGGGCCTCAGCATAGCATGGGCAGATGGCAAGTCAACTGTGGTGCACAACCAAGAGATTTTAGAAATCCCTATTTCTGAAAATGGGGAAAAAATAGGAAAAAAAAATGCACACTTGCCCAGAGAACAAGAATCCTCTTCATTGATGACCTCATAGTTGTACCCATCATGAAGACGGTGCCATGCCAGGGGCTCTACACACGTGGTCTGATTATGCCCCCACAGCTCTACAAGGTCAGCATTTATCAATCCCCATTTTACAGATGAAGAGTCTAAACCCAGATACATTTCTATAATTTGACCTAGAACATGGAGCTCCCAAGTGGCAGAGCTGGGAGTCACACCCATGCCCATGGGATTCTCTAGTTCGGAGCCTTTCCATGGCTCTTCCCCAGGCTTCTTTTTAGTAACATTTGAATTTTCATGTGCACATCCTGGGTTTCTAGGTCACTTACCCACAGCAGGTCTGGAAAGCAAGCTAAGTCACTTTCATGGTGCCAGGGCCAAAAAGAATGAGGAAAGGGAAAAATCAGTGCTGGAAAAAAAAAAAAAACCACCAGCACCAGGACAGGGCCATTGGGCCCTCAGTGGCTTTGGGGCACCCGACTCTGCTCCTTCCTTTTATGGGGACAATTATGAGTTCAGGCCATGCGTAGGGGAGCAATGGGAGACAGGAATGCCCTGTGTCCCATCTCAAAGGTTTCCTGGAAGAGGGCTCCCCATTACTGATGAGCCAGTGCTTCTGGAAGCCCAGTGTGATGGTGGAGGACACAGACTTGACCAAGTACCAGCCATGTAAAGTTAGGCAAGCCAGTTAAACTCTGAGCCTCAGTTTCATGTCTGTACATGAAGCTATCAGAAATTCTTCCATCATAGATTTGTTGTGAGGATTAAATGAAGGAATATTTGTAAAACACTAATTGTCTGCACAGTTGTGCTATTTAAGGGTCAGCTGCTATTCTTATCATTTTTTTCTTATGCTCTCAGGTGTCCAGAGAGCACAGATGCCCTCTCTTGTGGACACAATGGGGCTCTTTCAAAAATGCCAATGAATTGACAGTGACCAGTATGGCCAAGGCGTGCTTGACCCCTGGACACTGCAGCAGGACCTCAACTAATACCGACCCCTAGGAAGAAGGTGTCCCCAAAACTCTTATCCTGCAAGCAGGACAGTCTTTTGCCCCCAAACCATATTGGGGGCCCAGATTCACCCAGAGCAGCTTCTGATTTTGAACTCTAAAGTGATGGCCGTATATTCTTCTTGAGGTTTCATGGTGCAGGTGCACTTGACACCCCAAGGTTCTTATTCAAACCCAGTTGAGAGAGGCATATTGGTTCTGGAAAAGAGGCAGAGGTGGGGACAGCCAGGGTAAGCAGTCATTGTGTTCCCCCTCCATTTTCCTATCTCCTCCCATCAGGGACAGGCACCCCCCCCCACACACACACACACCCCTCCTGTCTCTCTGTGGCTTACTCATGTCCCCCGAGAATGGTCATCTTCATCCCTTTTTGGGACTTGCCCTCTTTTTGCAATATCTGGCCGGATCCAGATCTTTCACTGCTTCAACTTACCTCTTGCTTTGCTATTCTTTAACTAGAGATGAGAGTCAGCTGAAGACAGCATTTTGGCAGAGGGAAAAGAAGGAGCCCAGATGAGAAAACGTCTTGATACAAAATCCAGTTTTCGGCAACATTTAGGGCTTTGGAGCTTCCCTTTGGGGTTGACATTTTCAACTGTCTCTATGAGAACACCAGTGAGGGAATCGAGGATGATACTGCATTTATGAAGCCCTTTCACCAGATGGCTGAGGAGACCATTTACCGTATTTACTTATTCCAATTTGGCAGCTGGCGGTGGGGCCTGTGTCAGGGTACACACTCTGCTCTGGTACCTGGCTCTAGTTTTGAGGCCACTGCCTCACTCGCCTTTACCCCTGGCTCCTCCTCTGTCCGGGGGCTCCCGCCTGCGTCAGGTGACCATCCCTCCGAGACCCAGCAACCATGATGGTGATGGATGGACGAGCAGTCTGTAGCTGGGCAGTGGCCAGGTGACATCATCCATTTCACTCCAGTGTTTCCCCAGAGGGAAGTGTGTCAAGTGTGTCAAGGCAGAAGGGACACACGTGGCTCAGTACTAGGCCGTGGCCCTTGAAGCAGAAAGGATGACCCATGGGCAGCACTGAGACCCCACCACAGGCCGTCAGCTGAGAGTCTGAGCCCTCGTATAAACCAAGGCCAGCAGGGGCTCCCACACCAGCCTCTGTTCCCTCATCTGTAAAATGGACACAGGTACACCTGGAAACAGCATTATTCTTTCTACCTACAGAGTGAATCTGCAAAGTGCTAAATGTTAGAACAAACCGCTAAGCTATCAGATTGCTTGAGTCTTGGAAACTCCACTCTATGAGTATCATTTAGTGTCAGTCTGGATTTGGCAGTGGGGAACTTGCCTAGTTATAGTCGTTTGCAGAACTCACATGAAAAGACTAGCTTGTTTACTTACAGCAAGGCAGAGTGACAAAGGTGGGATAGAATTAGCAATGAAGTGATCACGAGCACATGGCAGGGATCGGGGACAGGGGTGGGGTTGTGGATCGTCCATGAAGTGATGGCCACTTCAGTGGGTCAGCGGGTAGGTAGAGCACTGCCTCAGGGCAACTAGAGGAGCTGGTGTATTAATTTTCTACTGCTGTGTAACAAGTAACCCCCAAACTTAGTGGTTTAAAACAAAATTACCACCTCTTCTCTTTCGTGGTTCCTGTTGATCAGAAATTCAGGAGCAGCTTGGCTGGTAGTTCTGGCTGAAGGTCTCTCATGAGGTCAAGGTCACTATCAGATATTGGCCAAACCGCTGTCATATAAAGGCTTGTCTAGACCTATGGGCTCTGCTTCCAAGACGGTTCCCTCCCCGGCGGCAAACTGGTGCTGGCTCTCGGTGGGAAGCTCACATTCCCCTCCACACGGCCCCTCACGAGGCAGCTTGAGTGCTCTCTGGGTAAAACAGCTGGCTTCTCAGTTTAGTGATAGATCTAAGAGTGAAAGGCAGAGCCTCAGAACTCACACATCCACTGTCACTTCAACTGCATTCTGGTGTGATCACCCCTGACTCAGTGTGGGAGGAAACTGTACGAAGGTGTGAAGGCCAGGAAGGAGGGATCCATGGGGACCTTTTTGGCTGCTGGCTACCCCAGCTTGGGGAGGTGCTATTTGGAAATCCAAGCAAACAGGACTTGAAAAGGGGCGTGGCAGGGGAAGGACAGAGAGTAGCAGCAGACAGATATCAGAACAGGAACTTGGGGACCAGAGGCCAAGCCACAGGCCAGCCTACTCAAACTGGAGCACTGGGTATGAATCCTGGCAGAGAAGACGCATCTCTGTAGGGAACCTGCAAAGGACGGAGTGACTCAGGTCACAGCACTGGCTGGACCCCGCTTAGGTTAACTGTGAGAGGATTTCTGGGCCAGGCAGGGTCCCGTATTCATCTCTGGACCTGGCTCACCTAGGAAGACTCAATGCAGAGCCCACTGGGTGGGGCTGAGGCTGCCCAAGAGCCTCCCTCCTCAAGTCAGGATGGGTCTTAGAAACAGAGTGGGCATCTGTGCAGGGAAAATGGAAGACACAGAGGCTGGGAGGTAGCAGAGGAGCTGGCGCTGTCTGTCCGATGGCTGGGTGGTGGGTTCTGGCCCGTGTCCCAAGGAAGTACAGGACTGCCCGTGACTGGCTTTGGTTTTCAACTGTGTGAACAGGTGCTGTGCCTCAGAGAGAGAACACTGAAGGTGGGCAAGCAAGCTCGGACCCAGCAGCCCAATGGACTTTTTATGTGCCTCTCCTCCTCAGCACGTGGGATTAGTCTCAAAAATTGCCCCCTTACATTTCTAGCCAAATCTCAACTTTCCAAAGTCTTTTCAACAACATTACCTCTTTCGGTCCTCAGAGTGCAAGCCAAGGCTGGAGGTGAGTTGGCATCCTTAATATCACTGAACAGATGAGAAAAAGGAGGCAACCAGAGGCAAGAGGTCCTGTCCAGACTCACCTGGCTGAGCTCAATACTCTGACCTTTTTCCATGCACCCCTGAGCAACTTGGCATTAGCAGAGTAGCCTTGCAGAAGTTTGCCACACACCCCTGGGTAAAAGGACCAATCTGGGACCTCCAAACAATGGGGAAGACTACTGGGAAAGGCAGCCATAGGACTTCCAATCTTGGTTCTGCACATTTTTATGATTTTTTAAAAGATATACCTCTGCATCCTTCTCTTAGCACACATCCTAGACACGAGCTCACTCTGCACCTGGCCCTGAGCACAGAGAATCTCTATAGTAGGTTTCCTTTCAGTCTCCTACATCAGTCATTCCTTACTATCAAATTACTTGCCTACCATCTGCACTTGACTTTTCTAGCAGTCACAGATGCAGGGTGGGAAATGTATTGGATTCTGGGTGTCTCAATGAGCGGAGATCCTTTCCAGCCCAAGCTGATGAATGAAACAGGTCATCACCCCAGTCAGGCACTCTGGTTAGAGCTCAGTGTAGGCAGACATGTTTGTAGGAGTGCATGCGTTTTGAGGTGCCCCTGCAGAGCAGTGTCTGCCTTCTTTTTGGAAGTGAGGTTTGTAAGAAAACAGAGGCGGTGAGTGCTGTCAGGTTGGACTGACCCCTCCAGCCCTGCATGGGGGCTGGAGGGTGATAAGTCTCCAGGGATCTTAGGCTTCCGGCTTCCTTCTTGTCTTGGTTGCAGGGGAAATCATCTCCTTGGGGGATGGGGAAGCGCTAACCTTCTCGAAATGCCTACTCTGTTTAGGCGTGAAAGCACCAGCTCCCTGCAAAACCCTTCTGTGGAGCGGACTGTCTTAGCACCACGTACAGATGAGGAGACAAAGTCTCCTAGAGGCAAAATCATTTCCTCGGGATCCCACTGCACGCCCACTGGAGATGGAGTTTGAGTGCAAGCTTCTATGGCTCCTCTGTTCATACTTTCTCTGACCACGTTATCACCCTGGGAAGGAGATCTGAAGTCTTCCAATGAAATAGTTTCCCCCTTGTAGAAATTAATATAACAGTGTTGCAATGGAATGTTCTGGAAAGAAGATTTTGGTCCCACCCAGTTTCCCTGATGTACAGGGCTAGGAGAGGGATGGGTTTCCTGGAGATGGTGGCCAGGGAGCAAGAAGGGACAATGTTTGCTTAAGGCACTGGCACCTCAGGGTGTTCTAGCGCTTCTCAGAGAGGGTTCTGAGAGTTGGCCTCTTGTGGTGTGGGCGAATTTTTTAAATTATGAAAATGTCTGTGTGTCTGGTTTCAGCCTGACTTATTAATTTGCTTATATAACCTCTGTGTCTCTTCCTGGTGGCTCAAAGTGTCCGGATTAATGGTTTTATGAACACCCTGCTGTGTTTAGTGTGTTGTACCTGAGAGTATCTATTTCACTAACCCAGATGGTGCCATTACCACACACCATATCCTGCAAGGGCAGGGATTGTATTAACAAGGATAAGCAGCAAATGCACAGCGTTTCACTTTAGCAAAAGGGCCTGGCACCAGAAGCAGGTAAATCCCCTTCTGCCCACACACCCAGTGCTCTCTCCTCCCTTCTATGAAGTTAGAGTCTCAGGCTCTGCACTCCTCTCTGCCCCTGGGGGCCAAATCGGGCACTGGGGGAGCCCACAGCCCTCGTATTTAGCTCAAAACACCCCAGGGCTATATGTGGGCTTCACCACTTCCTTAATGGCAGAAGAAGCCATAATTGCTCGATTTCTCTCCTCATCTTTTCTTTTTTCTTTCTCTGTTGTTTCTCCTTCTTCTTTAGAGATTTGTGGTCTTTCCTGGACCACACTTTCCAAATGGGCCTCTGATGGCCAATTCTAGGGTATATCCCTAACCAACTATGTTTCCGATAGTTGAAAGATGAAGTGACCCCATTGGTTTCCCTGAGAGCAATGTAGTGTTTCAACTACTTCTCCTGTATTCCTGAACCCCTCCCGATTCTGCCACCCTCCATTAGCACATAGCTCACTACTGAGCTTATTATAAATGTTGAAAAATCATTAATTAATTAGTTTTTTAAGTCTATTGTTTTTTCTTTCTCTATAGCAAGCCATTGTGGGTGAGACGTTTCCTTTCTCCCAAAGAGGTTGCCCACTGACTGAAAAATTTAAACAAGCACATCTTCAGAGAGTCAAAAATACTAGTATCGGGCTCCCCTGGTGGCGCAGTGGTTGAGAGTCCGCCTGCTGATGCAGGGGACACGGGTTCGTGCCCCGGTCCGGGAGGATCCCACATGCCGCGGAGCGACTGGGCCCGTGAGCCATGGCCGCTGAGCCTGCGCATCCAGAGCCTGTGCTCCGCAACGGGAGAGGCCACAACAGTGAGAGGTCCGCGTACCGCAAAAAAATAAATAAATAAAATTAAAAAAAAATACTAGTATCTCTACTGCACAAGTGATTTTTTAGACATCAGAGAGGGAGGCCTACCATGTGGTCCTCTTCTCCAGGGTCGGAGCGAAGAGGTCTTTAGCTCAGTAGCTCTTGGCAATGTCAAGGATTGCTAAATGAGTGGTGAGAATGATAGGAGGACAGTCAGACTGCTGAGATTGTTTTATGTTTGTATTTTTCCTTTAAATGTGGGTTCATGTTCATTATCTCGTGTGGTGCTCACAAAAAAACCCTAAGGTTGATGTGGTGAGTATTTATGCACATTTTGCAGATGTGGTTCTCAGATGTTAAGTGATTTGCTAAACGTTGTTCAGATAGTGGATGGCAGAGCTGGGTCTGGCACTAGGGTATCTTCCTCAATAAGTTGACGTTCTTCCAAGGAGTCCTGCCTACCTCCCTTTCTTACTGGAAGTCACATTAGCCACTTAGTTTAGGGGTCAAAAATGGCTCTAAGTGGAAATATATGTCCACACAAAAACCTGTGAATGAATGTTCATAGCATCTTTATAGTCAAAACCAGGAAGCAACCTAAATGTCCATCAGCAGATGAATAGGTATGAGATATACCCATGGGATGAAATATTATTTGGCCATCAAAAGGAATGAAGTACTGATTCATGTTACAAAATGGATAAATCTTGAAAACGTTATGCTAAGTGAAAGAAACCCATCACAAAAGGCCACATATTGTATGTTTCCCTTATATGAAAGTTTAGAGTAGGCAAATTCATAGAGATGAAAAGTAGATCAGTGTTTGCTTAGGACTGGGGGCTGGGGTGGGTGCATTGGGAGGTGTCCACTAACTGGTACAGATTTCTTTTAGGAAAGATGACAGTGTCTTAAAATTGATTGTGGTGATGATTGCACAACTCTTTGAATATACAAAAAACCTGTTCAATTGTTTACTGTAAAAGGGTGAGTTGGATGGTATGCAAACTATATCTCAGTAAGTTGTTATTAAAAAACAAAAAAGTTGCTTGGGAAGTGGCTGTCATAACTTCCTCTGGCCACAGCTCCTTCCAGAGCTTCAAAGCTCCTGGCTACTCTGACCTTGCCTTAGGGTGAGAAGTTCCTTCAACTCCTTGCCTGCTCCAAGTTGTGGGGAGATATTAGACACCTCCATAGTCCCAAATATTGATACAAACAGCTAGAAGTGACTTCTGTGTGTCAAACATGTGCATTCAGATCACCCGGTGATCTTGATAAAATGCAAATTCTGATCCAGCAGGTCCAGGACACAGCCTGAGATGCTGCATTTCTAACAATATCACAAGTGATGGCGAGGTTGCTGTTGGGGACCACATTTTGAGAAGCAAGGGTGTCAACAACATAACAGGCAGTGGAAATGTTTACTTTCCAACAGCTGACTTTGCCACATGAAGATGCAGTCTTTGACTCCAAAATGCCAGCCTGTACAATTAAATCAAATATCGGGATTTTTTAAACATATGCCCTCAAATGTCTTTTTCCTACTCTCCATCCAATTGTTAGGTCCTTATAACAGACAATTGCCAACCGTTGATACCATCCGACTTGGGGCAAAATCTTCGGGGCACAGTGATCTCTGTGGAAAGCACCTAACAAAGTACTTGAATATTTTTTCTTTTTACTAATCAAATTGGCTATCTCTTTCTGCGTCGTGGGGAAAACCCTGAGTTGTCCTAAGTTTGTGCCTCTTTAATTATGACTCTATATTTTAAAATTACAAGATTCATTTCTATCTTCAAAACACCAAAGGAGGCTCAGAAGTCCTCCTCAGGAGAAAAAAAAGTCAAAGAGCTGTGAAAAGTCAAAGAGCTGTTGTGGCAGAATTATGTATACAACTTAATTTTTATTTAATAAGCCTCTGTTCATGTGGCTGCAATATACAAGACACTATGCCCATCCATCAGGAAGCAGGTATATAAAGATCAGAAGACACTGTCTGTGCCCCCAGAGGCGGGAATCCTTGTGGGGAGAGAAAAGCAAGAAATGAAAGGGAAGGAGAGTCACATTTGGGGCAGAGAGAGGTCTTTGTGCCTGCTCTCACTGTTTGATTGGTTTACTTTCCATCTTCTTTCCAGACTTTGCTGATTTTGCTGGAAAGCTCAAGCATCCTGGACATCCTCTTAAACCAAATAAAACTTCCAATTACACAGGCTTTGCTAAAGGCGTACAAGGAGAATGGCAGCGATAGCATTAAACTCATGTAGCCCTTCTTGAAAGCAGCCCTTCATCGTCCTCAGGCTGGCTGGGATCTTAGGCTCCAGGCCCTGCAGGCTTTTGATGAGCAGAAAACGACTGGGCTCTGAACCTTAGAAGAGCCATGGATGTGGTACAAAAAAGTTTCAGGTTTAAATTCCATTTCTGCCAAGGTTTAGATGGCTGACAATCTGGCTTTGTACACCTGCTGGACCTTTATTTCATCTCTAATATCAAGATGATTATATTAATTTCTTCACAGGGATGAAGCCAGGAGGAAATGAGCTAAAGTATAGAGAAGGGCTTCAAGCATGCCAGACTGTGAGAGGTAATGACTATTTTTCTTCGCCCACATACACCAGGCTCGCCTGTCCCCTCTCCTCCCCTCAGATCTAGCAAAGCTCACCTACCATCCAGCCACTGTTTCAGTGCCATCTCAGGGTGCTGCCTGACAAGCTAAGTAAATGTGGGGTTTTCTTAAAGACAATGCATTGTGATTGTCATCAGGGGGCCTTAAGTCTGAGTCCTGTGTAAATTCTCTGGGACTCTGTTTCTGCAGCTCTAAAATAAAGTCATTGCATTTTGAAATACTCTCTTTGTTAGAGCAATTCCCACCCCATAGCAGACAGGATTTCTATTTGGGGCACTGTATCTTATCTTCCATGTGAAGAAAAGTTTGCAGTTCATTTTTTTTTCTTCCCTGGGTTTTTGAGTCTGAATCCTTATTTCCCACCAGCTGGGAAACTAAAAGCTTGGAAACACCATGATAGCTCTGCTTGGTTAATCATCATCTCTTTTTCATCATCCCTATTGAGCCTGGGAGTCTGAATCTACTGCAGGTCCTCCCCCACCCCCTTCCTAAGGAGAGCAGGGGTCACTTAGCCCCAACTTTTGAGCTAATCAATGCATATTTTCTAATTCCAGTTATCCCCATCCAAATAGCAAGCCAGACACTGGACAAACGCTTAATAGGAAAAATATTACTTTTAAATATGATTGATAAAATAATGGCTGAGCCAGTATGAACCTTAACTGATAAAGGTTAGAGAGCATTTCCAGCAGGGCTGCTGTTGAGAAGATTTTTTTAAAACTCAACCATAATTAACCCCATCCCAAACTTGCTATATAAATTCTCACCTCCAGAAGGTGAGACAAGTATGCATAATATAATATACATGCATATATATATGCTATTTAATTCTTTCCAGGTTTTATTTGATGGGTGTAGGCTATAAATCTACACATGGGAGGAAGAGATATTAATAATTACTTCTGTAGTGTTTGATATTTGCAAAGAGACTTGCAGTTATTTATTACGTGGTTCTTACTCTGCACAGAACAGTATTCCCTCACTAAAAGAGAGCAGAGAATGAAGCCAGGGCTGTCACAAAAGCTTAGAAAAATGGTTTTGCCATCTTCTACGGTGTATGTACTCCTCTCTGAAGGAGACCACTGTGTCAATCCACATTTCCTTTGGTGTCTGTGGCCAAGCATCTGTGGAACAGATAGGACAACCTGGTTGTAAGTTTCAACTGCATAGCTGGGACCAAAGTCTTCTTTCTCGACATAAGGCTGCAACCACTCCCCAGACTCCCTATTTTTTCTGTGAGGGTGTCCTTATTATTTTCTTGGTGGTATAGGGGCACAGATAATAAAGGCTTAGATTTGAGGAGACCTAGGTCCTGGCTATACTATCTTATTAACTAGCTCTGTGATCTCAGTCAAGTCACTCTACTATTCTTGGTCTCTGAGTTCTTTATTTGTCACACCAGAATGACAACATCTAATGTATCAGGATATAACAAGGTTTCTTGTGAGAATAAAATAATGGGCACAAAAGCATTTTGAAGATATTGAAAGTCCATAGGGTGGTGTTATTATTACTGTTATTCAAACAAACAGCTTTTTCCACCCCATCCTATCTGAAAATGGAAATTCCTTGGTCAGCATCCCTGACCTAGATTTTAATCATGCACTTTGTCTTGCCCCACAGTTTGTTTGTAGGTTTCAACTTCTTTTTCCTTATAGAGGGACGAGATAGCATCGTGGTCGAGATGCCTAATTCTGGATTCATATGGGCAAGGATTTAAATTCTGGCTTAATTAAGACATCAATCTCTGGCCATGATAAAGTACTGTTACTGAACTAGCCTTCCTTCCATAAGCAAATATAAAACAGGATGAAACATATGAGGCATTATTTTCAGCCATTGAACAATACATAGCACCAGACTATGATCCCTGAGAAAAGAAAAACTCACAGGGTTAAAGTTACATTTGCCCTAGCTTTCTTGTGGAAAATTTCTCACTACAGCACAGAGAAATGGAGCAAAAGCAGAGCACAGAGGAGTATCTCAGCTAAGGATCAGCACTTGAAGCTGTTAAAGGGGCTATAATCAGTAGGGAGGACGCAGGAGAGAAGGAAGCTGTGCAAAGAAGGTTATGACTCTATTTGGAGGTTCCCCACGAGTTCTTGGGTGAGGAATGGGCTGAACTTGCACGGAATGAGACAAAAGACTTAGATAGTAGCTGTTATAGAGTTGTAAGCAGAACAGAGATACTTGTGGTCGAACCCTGCTGGCAGATGTTGGAATACCAACTTATGTCTTGCTAACTCCTAACATACCCATCTGGGATACTGGGAAAAACACATAAAAGAGGTAAGGAACATGCCATAGGATAAAACCCATTCTATAAAACATCTTCAAACCAAGTCTTGACAAGATCTACATGAAAGAGTTAGTAGTTTGAAACCCAACAAGATAAAAGCTTGCACACATCTTGATCTTTTTATAGATCTTCCCTATTAAAGCCTAAAATAAAGCCTAAACAAGTTCAAAGTGACTAACCAGTGATGGAATGCCTGCTAGAATAAAGCTCAACACTTCAGAGAATGATAACAGAATCCAGAGTCTCTACAATATATAACTAAAATTATCTAGTATACAATCAAATCTATTAAACATGAAAGGAAACAGGAAAATGTGATCTGTGGTCAAGAAAAGAAGAAGTCAATAGAAACTAACCTCAGGGTAGCCCAGATGTTTGGTTTAGCAGACAAATACTTTAAAGCATTTACATAAAACATAGCCAAGAATTAAGAGAAAATATGCTCTTAATGAGTAAACAGAATATATTATCAGGGAGAAAAACTATAAAATAGAACAAACTGCACATCTTAGAACTGAAAAGTAAAATAATTGAAATTAAAGATTTACCTGAAGGCCTTAACAGGAAATTAGAGATAGCAGAATAAAGGAACAGTGGACTGACTTGGAGAAATATAAACATAAATTATCCCACCAGCATAACAAAAAAAAGGTGAAAGAAAAATAAGCAGAGCCTGAGGAAACTGCAGGACAGTATTAAATAGTACAGCAGGCATGTAATTGCAGTTGCAGAAGAAAAGAGTGAGAATGGAGCAGAAAAAAATTATTTTAAGAAATAGTGGCTGGAAAAGTCCCAAATTTGAAGAAAAATAACACTTACAAGTTTAAGAAGCTTGAAAAAACCTTAAATAAAAATTAATACAAAGGAAACCACACCAAGGCACATCATAGTCACACTTACAAGCCAAGACTAAAGAAAAAGGGGAAAAAAAGAAAAGAAAGGAAAAGAGAAGAAAAGAGAAGTGCTATCAAGCCATAAAAACATATGGAGAAACATAAATGCATATTGCTTAGAGAAACTTGTCTGGAAAATGCTACATACTATGGGATTCCAACTATATTACATTCTGGAAAAGGAAAAACTATAGAGATAGTAAAAAAGATTAGCAATTGCCAAGGGTTTGAAGAGAGAGGGGGAAAGATAAATCTTTGCAACCCAGGGGGTTCTTAAAGTAGTGAAATTATTCTATATAATACTATAATGGTGGATACATAACATTGTGCATTTGTCAAAACCCATAGAATGTACAATGCACAGAGTGAAACTTAATTTAAACTATGGACTTTGGTCAATAATAATGTATCAATATTGGTTCATCAACTGCAATAAATGTGTCATACCAATACAAGATGTTAGCAATAGCAAAAACTCTGAGCAGGGGAGAGAGGGTATGTGGGAACTAAACTACTCTAAAAGTTAAAGTCGATTAAATAAAAAAAATATAAATGGGGGAAAATAATAAGAAATTAAGACTTCTTGTTACAAACAATGGAGGCCAGAGGGCACTGGAACAATGCTTTTAAAGTCTGTCAACCAAGATTTCTACATCCCAGAAAAAATTACCTTTCAAAAATGAGGATAAAATAAATACCCTTTTAAATAACCATAAGCTGAGACATATACTAAGAAGTTAATATCAGAAATGAAATAGAATACTAAAATTGCTCAACTAAAATAAGTAAATAAAAGAAAATTAGAGAAATAGAGGAACAAAAAAAGTGGAAAGGAATGAAAGAAAAACGAATGGCAAGATGATAGATTACATTCAACCATATCAATATTTTCATTCATTGTAAATACACTGAACAAATTAAAAGGGAGTAATTGCTAGACTGAATAAAAGAAAGCAATACCTGTTTATATGCTGTCTAAATGCAAAGAAGTATACAGCACAAAGAGTATGTATAAAAAACTGTGTACCTATATTAATAATCAGGCAAACTAGACTTCAAGACAAAGTATTAGCGATAAAGGGAAAGACTGCATAATAATAAAAGGGAAAATCTTCAGGAAGATGTAACAACCTACATGTGAATGCAACCAATAACAGAGTTGTTAAAGGTATACGAAGCAAAAACTGACAGAATTAAAGGAAGAAACAGACAGATCTATCATAATAGAGATTATAACATACCCTGTACCAACCAGGGATCTCCAAAGAAACAGAATGTGTGTATGTGTGTGTGTGTGTGTGTGTGTGTGTGTGTGTGTGTTTGTATGTGTAAAGAAATTTATTTCAAGCACGAGTTGATACTGGAGTCTTGCTTTTAAGGCCTTTCAACTGATTGGATGAGGCCCACCTACATTATCCAGGAGAATCTTTTTTACTTAAAGTCAAATTAAGTAAAGTACTTAAAGTCAATCTCTTTAATTAACCACGTCTACAAAATAAGTTCAGAGCAACACTTAGATTAAAGTTTGATTAAACAGTGGGATACTGGAGCCTAGCCAAGTTGACACATAAAACTAGCAATTACACATCTCCTCTCAGTAACTGATAGAATACGTACATAGAAATTCACTAAAGATAGGGAAGTTCTGAAAAATAGCTTCAACCAACTTGACTTAATTGACATTTATAGAACACTACAGCCAGAGAAACTAAGAGGGAAATTACTAAGGTGGGAGTGTTGACTTCTGACAAGAGAGTAGAATACTGATGTCAAAGAACACAATATGTGCAAAGTATTATTTAGAGACATAACCTGCACACTAACGGTAGGATATGGGGTGACAAGTTACCTGCAAAGGGGTCCTGGTCATGCAGAGGGATCAGGATGGGTCTACATGGAAAGACCATGGGAGCCAGGTAGGAACCAGGGAACTAACATTGCTGCAGGATTTTAAGCAAGGTTAAGAAGTTCTGGAAGTCTACCATACAGCATAGTGCCTATAGGTAACCACATACTGTATTGTATACTTAAAATTCTCTAAGAGGTAGATCTTATGTTCTTAAAACACACACACACATATACACATACACACACAAATCATCATCATCATCATCATCATCATCATCTATGTCTTTGATGTGGTGATTATTTCATGGATGTATACATATCTCCAAATTTATTGAGTTGTATACGTTAAATATGTATGGCTCTTTACATGTACCTTAATACAGTGGGAAAGAAAGAAAGAAAGAAAGAAAGGAAGGAAGGAAGGAAGGCAGGAAGGAAGGAAGAAAGAAAGAAAGAAAGAAAGAAAGAAAGAAAGAAAGAAAGAAAGAAAGAAAGAAAGAAAGGGAGAGAGAGAGAGAAAGAGAGAAAGAAAAGAAAGAAAGAGAAAGAAAGAAAGAAAGGGAGAGAGAGAAAGAGAGAAAGGGAGAGAGAGAGAAAGAGAGAAAGAAAAGAAAGAAAGAAAGAAAGAAAGAAAGAAAGAAAGAAAGAAAGAAAGAAAGAAAGAAAGAAAGAAAGAAAGAAAGAAAGGGAGAGAGAGAAAGAGAGAAAGGGAGAGAGAGAGAAAGAGAGAAAGAAAAGAAAGAAAGAAAGAAAGAAAGAAAGAAAGAAAGAAAGAAAGAAAGAAAGAAAGAAAAAGAAAGAAAAGAAAGAAAGAAGAAAGAAAGTAAAAGAAAGAAAAGAAAAAAAGAAGAAAGAAAGTAAAAGAAAGAAAAGAAAGAAAGCAAGAAAGAAAGAAAGAAAAGAAAGAAAGAAAGAAGAAGGAGGGTGGGAGGAAGGAATGAAGAAAGGAAGAAGGAAAAAAGGAAGAAAAGAAAGAGGAAGGGAAAGAAGGAAGGAAGGAAGGAAGGAAGGAAGAAAGAAAGAAAGAAAATTATAAAAAATAAGGAATGGGGCTTCCCTGGTGGCGCAGTGGTTGAGAGTCCGCCTGCCAATGCAGGGGACACGGGTTTGTGCCCCGGTCCAGGAAGATCCCACATGCCGCAGAACGGCTAGGCCCATGAGCCATGGCCGCTGAGCCTGCGCGTCTGGAGCCTGTGCTCCGCAACGGGAGAGGCCACAACACTGAGAGGCCCACGTACCGCAAAAAAATAAAAAAAATAAATAAAAAAAATAAAGGAATGAGACAGTCTGGTATAAAGGAACAGTGTCCAAATGGTATGAGAAATACTGGAATAGGAGTAGACAATTGCCCAAAGATAGTGAGTTAGAGATGCCAGTCTTTGGGTGTGGGGAGATTCTAGAAGGCAGGGAGGCAGTTGCAAGTAAGGGTTGTGGGAAAGTCCCCAAACACATGGGCACCCTCCCGACCTCGAGGGTGTCCAGAACGATAATGGCCCTGGAGTCAGGGGCTCCTTCACGGTTTGTGGGACTTGAAGCTTATACAGTTTGGTGGTTCAATTTAAGAAAAACAGTACAAAACTACATACACAAAGTAAGATACAAAAGTGACTTCATTTAGAATGAGAAGCCACAACACACTACATATTTGGAAAAGTAGGTAGTTCACACATTTTACAGAATACAGAAAAACAATGCAATTTCACAACTGAAATTCCTGACTCAGCTCTATGAACTCTAAAGCACGATTGCCTGACACATCTCTAAAATACTTTCTTTTTTATGTGTTTTGACTGCATATTCGTTGATCACCATTTCCTATGACAATGATTTTGTAATATTATTTTCTAGAGTAGAAAGATGATTCAGTCTCTCCTCTAACAGCCCTGATGGAAATTTTTAAAATAAACTTAAATTTTTGGAACAGCTTTAGGTTTACAGAAAATTGAGAAGATAGTATAGAGTTCCCATACATCCCACACCCAGTCTCCCCCATTACTGGCCTTTTACATTCATATGGTACATTAGCTGCAATTAAAGAAGGACTAGCAATACATTGCTGTTAACTAAAGTGAATGCACTATTCAGATTTTCTTGCTTTTTACCAAGTGTCCCTTTTCTGTTCCAGCATCCTATCCAGGACACCACACGACACTTGGTTGTCAGGTCTCTTTAGGCTCCTCTTGGCTGTGACACTTTTCCTACTTTCCTTGTTTTTGAGGACTAGTTAGGAAGGCCATGGACCAGGGATTTTGTACTATGCCCTTCAGCTGGGATTTATCTGATGTTTTTCTCATGATTAGACTGAGATTATAGGTTTCAGGGAGGAGAAGATAGAGATAGTGTCATTTTCGGGGCTTCCCTGGTGGCGCAGTGGTTGAGAGTCCACCTGCCGATGCAGGGTACGCAGGTTCGTGCCCTGGTCCGGGAAGATCCCACATGCCGCGGAGCGGCTGGCCCCGTGAGCCATGGCCGCTGAGCCTGCGCGTCCGGAGCCTGTGCTCCGCAATGGGAGAGGCCACAAGAATGAGAGGCCCGCGTACCGCAAAAAAAAAAAGAGATAGTGTCATTTTCATTGCACCTTATCAAAGGCACATATCACTCTTCCTTTTCCGTCCCTCCTTTCAATCTGTCCCCTTTGAAAGGACATCGCTAAGTCTGGCCCGCACTTAAGGAGGAGGGAGTTGTGCTCCATCTGCTTGAGACAGAGCATCTACATAAATTAATTTGAAATTTTCAGCATGGAAGATTTATCTCTTCTCCTCACTTATTTATTTATTCAATCATTCATTTAATCATTAGGTATGGATATTTATTTCATACTTTAATCCAATACTATTTTATTTACTTTGTTGCTCAAATTGTTCCCAACTTTAACCATTGGGGGTTGCTTCAGTTGGCTCTGATGCCCCTTTGAAATACCCCTGTCATTATGTTCTTTGTTTTTTTTTTAATACTTCTTTACTTTCTGACACTCCAAGAGGATCATCTCATATATTTCCTCCCTCAGTCCTAGAATCAACCTTTTCTCCAAGGAGCTCTGGTTCCTTTTATTGGAGATTGGTATTAGAAAACAAGATCTAAATATTAGGTATACTTATTGGTATTAAGATGTAGTTGCTTCTAGGACCTTGCAGCTTACAAAACAAGGAAATAGAGATGCACATACTAACCTGTGTAAATAAACATATCTCTGTGTATTTCTATATGCAACCATCTATATCTATATTAAGCGAAACATCAGTTTGTACCAATATCTCCAACTCTCAGCTATTATTTCATGTACCATTGTAGCCTCTTTTCCCTAATATCTCTAACCTCCCACTTCAACAGTGAGAAATCTACTTCTACCATCTACCATTTTTTATTTAATTGTCCAATTCCAGTATCCATGTATAGCAATATCAGAATTGTTAACCCTTCTCCCTGTGGGACCCAACTTTATCAACTAGAGTACGGTACTTATGTACAGTTTCTTTGGCCTTGAGTCTTACAAATTCTACTCATTTCTAGTTACTTAGGTCGGCACTCCTCCTGCCCCCCCATCCCTTTCAGTAAGGATGTTTCACAAATTAGTGATACAGTTAGAATATTCTGTCACATTCTGCATTCCATCCTAAGATCTCCTGACCTCTTCAATGATTTTTTAAAATTTGTTCACATTAAAGTTCATTCTTCTTCTTCTTTTTTTTTTTTTTTTAAGTGAGAGCTTTCCTTATCTGCTGGTGCCTGACTTACATCCTCCCCTATGTGACAGAGGATGTCACAAGCCTGCATCTGACATTAATTAATTTATTTATTTTTGCTGTGTTGGGTCTTCGTTTCTGTGCGAGGGCTTTCTCTAGTTGTGGCAAGCGGGAGCCACTCACTATCGCGGCCTCTCTTGTTGCGGAGCACAGGTTCCAGACGCGCAGGCTCAGTAGTTGTGGCTCACGGGCCTAGTTGCTCAGCGGCATGTGGAATCCTCCCAGACCAGGGCTCGAACCCGTGTCCCCTGCATTGGCAGGCAGATTCTCAACCACTGCACCACCAGGGAAGCCCCTAAAGTTCATTCTTAATGAATACTCCACATCTTCAGTGAATTACCAGTTGCCTACCCTTATATAGCACTTGTTATGTGCCAGGCCTGTAACAAACTTATGGTTACCAGGGGATAAGGAGGGGGAGGGATAAATTGGGAGATTGGGGCTGACATATACACACTATTATATGTAAAATAGATAACTAATAAGGACCAGCTGTATAGCACAGGCAATTCTACTCAGTAGTCTGTAATGGCTTATATGAGAAAACACTTAAAAAAAAAAAAAGAAGAGTGTCTATATGTATATGTATAACTGATCCACTTTGCTGTACACCTGAAACTAACACAACATTGTAAATCAACTATACTCCAATAAAATTTTTTTAAATAAAGTTCACTCTTTGTGCTGCAAAATGCCTAGTGTCTGGGATCCATAATTGCAGGAAATTTGCTTTTTCCTAATGATAGTTTAGAGAAGTTTCTTTCAGATGTGTTACTTATTCTTAGCAATGTCAAATGCATTTTTAGGATTGTTATCAGAGCTGGAAAAACTCTACTGAAGTTTCATGAACGAGCTGTAAGTTTTGGAAGAACTTTCCATAGACTACTGTCTGATGCTAGGCAGGTCAAGCCTTGTTTCTCCTCCACATTCACATACTTCTGATGCCATAGCCATGCGCCTTTGTGCCGCAACATCAAGTGAGCCCTCCCAGGGGACGGTGGAAGTATTCCTGGAAACCAGTCTTGCTTTGGAATAGCCAGTAGTGACTTAACTATACATGGAAATATAGTTAAGTATACTGACTTAACTATACATGGAATTAAACACCCCTACAGATCCAATATCTTATTTTTGCAAATTTTTCAAAAATAGACAACCATGTGGACACAAGCCTATGTCCCCTAGAAAATGAGGGCCCATGAGGATTAAATTTATTGGCTTTGTAGTAAATCTGCCTCTGAGTCAGACCATTCATTCATTCATTCAACAAACATTTATTGAACACCTAGTATGTAAATGGTTGTGTGTTCAATGAAAAATGAGACAAAGACCCTGACCTCATGCCCTCATGAAAAACCCTTTCAGTAGAAAGAAACAGTACAGCTTATTGACAAGTAAACAAGTAAGTTCAAAGTTTTATTTGCCTTGAAGGAAATAAACAGGGTGCTATGATACAGAATAAGAGGAAGACATGATTTTTAAAAAATCGCAAGTGAGTTGATATTTAAGCTCAGGCAAGAAGGAAGAAAAGGAGTTAGGTATACAAAGAGCTGGGGAAGAGCCTTCTGGGAATGAAACGGCATGCTGACATATGCTCAGGCTGGAAAGAGGTCAGCCTCCTCCAGGATCTGATGGGTTGGAGTTTGGTGAGAGAAGGAAAAAGGATTGATTGAGGCTGCACAGTGAGGTGGAGGCTGGATCCTACAGGGCCTTCCCCGCAGACCCAGGAAAGAAGGAGTTTTATTCCAAAGGCAGAGAAAGCACTATTTTTAACAAGGGAGTGACTGATGGAGACTTTCCTCTTTCAAAGAAGACTTCTGTAAGGGGAATAGATTGGGAGGGGATGTAATAAAAGCAGCTGGGAGACCAGTTATCTGGGTGGAGAGCTGGTTTTGCCCTTTCCAGATTGGGTGGCCTTGGGTAAGTTATGTAAGCTCTCTTAGCCTCAGCTAAGAGTTGGGGGTAGGGAGAGAAGCTGGGCCCTGGGCCTGCCCTTGGTCAGCCCACAGAGTGCCCTGCTGAGACACAGACCGCCTATGAGGCAGAAGAGTGGTGGAAATTTCTGGAACGGGTGAGGGTCTGTCTCGGCCCTGACTAGTGTCATCGAGGAAGGCACAGTATTGAGTGGACAAATGAACAGGAGGCTACCACTGGAATTGAACTGAAGTTAAGGAGAATAAATTGAACTTTTATTTACTTTGCTGTTCTTGTGTTCATGGCAAGAGTAGCAAGAAAAGGAATCAACTCCTTGAACCTCTTCAATAATCATTTTTAAGTCAGTCATTTGAACCTCAAGCTTTGTGAGAAGGTAGGAAGAGCCCCAGGCTGCATTATATCTGGCAGGTATCTGCCCGGATATGGGTGGGTGGGAGATTCTGCCAGACCTGGGGGATCCACCAATCAGAGCTGCTCCTGTCACTGGTAGAAAATGATAAAATTACAAACTAAGAGAAAGGCTGTACGTTTTCACAGTCTAGGGGCCATACCTTTGTCTGGGGATGAAGAGAGCTGGTCAGGAAATTTGCTTAAAACATCCAGACTCTTCCCCCAAACTCTCTTTCCTGAGAAGCTTAGAATATTAGAACATGCCTCCTCTTGCTCTTGTGTCATCTCCTCCTCTTTCTTCACTTCTTCATTGTCCCACCCTCCAAACCTGCTCCAACTCTCCCTGTCCTCCCTTGGCCTAATCTCCTCTAATCCAACCCTCTCCTTCATCTTTCCCCAGAGCTTCTTTGCTTCTCCCATGGCATATCTCACTCTCTAGCGACTTCTCCAATTTGCATCGCCATCCTCTGAAAATAGTTCACCATCTATTTTTTTCCACTCTCATACACATAAAAATTTAGTGAGCATTTAGAATATGTACCACGCATTGAGCAAGTTTTCACATTTAAGTTTCACTTCTACCCTACGAGCTAGGTTCTGGTATTTTCCGGATTTTACAAATAAGAAAACGGAAGGGTAGGGAAATTAAGTAACCTGCCCAAGATTACACAGGGAAGTAGAAGTTGCCAGACTTGACCTTGGGTCGGTTGATTCCCAAGGCCATGCTCTTAACTATTATGCCATCTTGTCACCAAGTGATAGGGAAACACCCCGTAACCTCTGGATGACCTTCCCATAAGGAGAGAGGCATGTCCAAGGGAACAGGGGTCACAGGAAACTGAGCTACTCCTCCACATAAAGAGGGCAGTTGTGTTCCCTGGAGGGTGGGACAGGGCCAGCGGGACTGCCATCCACTGTGGAAGTGGCACTTGGACTCAGCATTGGATGGAAATGTTCTCCCCAAGATGAGGGATAGAGAGAGCTCCCCCATCCATTAGGACTGGCCTAAGCAAGGTGGCTTACAGGCAGGAAGAAGAAAACACTCCAAGGAGACCTGGAAGATGGTCTCAGGAGCTGGTATGGAACATAGAAGGCAGGGATCAGACCCACTGGGCTGGTGGGCTGGTGACAGCATCCAGGAGAAGGAAGTGGCAAAGCCAGGCTGTCTTAGGTGCCAGGGGGGCAGGAAAACAGCCTCAGACAGGAGGGACATCTGAAAGTAGACATTATGACAGAGGTGAGCCAAGGATTCCCTTTTTGAAAATAGATTCATTTATTTAGTCATCAAATACTTGTTGTGCACCTCTTGTGTTCCCGGCCCGAGTCTCAGGACCGGGCATTCAGGACTGAACAAAATTGACCAACACCTCTGCCTCGTGGATGTTTAATTTGTGCAACTCTTGTAGCAACGTGGCCAAAATGCACCAGATGATGATGGTAATATGAGTATGCCAGACCTGAAGATACACACAGTTAGAGCTGTCAAAAGAATGAGTCACCCAGGATGCAGGGTGCGGTGAGGGTGGGTGAGGACATGGACAACTGTTGGGCAGCTACAGGGGGTGCTGGGAACCCCTAGAAGTTCTGCAAAGAATTTGCGGCTGACTGAGGAAATGAGCTTCTTCTATTGAGCTGGGCTCAGGACAAGCTTTGACAGGGATGGTGCAGCCTCTTCAGCTAATGAATATCTGGGGCTGTGCCCCAGGTCAAGGTCACTGATCCCTTTTCCTTGGGCCTCCAAGTTAGTGGGGTAGCCTGGCCAAAGGGCCAGGGACTCTGCCTCAGGAGTCTTGGAGTTGAGGGCTGGAGAGAGGGCTGCAGTTCTGGCCCAGGGGAATTAAAGGCCAGGAGCTCCAGTGGACTTTTAAATTTTTATTGAAAACAAAAAAAGAATTAATCAGGCAGCAAATATTTACTGTCACAAGCTTCTTTGCTTCACAGAAAAAGTTTACTCTGGCGCCCTTTCAAGTATACGCCAGAGAGAGATCCCTGAATATGTACAAAATGGAATCTAAATAATCAGAAGTGTATTTACGCCCAACTGTTCAGAAATTCACCTCAGATAGAGAACAGGATGTCCTAGTGAGCAGTTACTAATAAGGTGGCCTAATTTCTGTGTCTGGCACTACAATACCAGGTGGAGTTACTTAGTTCCACAAGTCCTGGGATAGTAAAGCTGTTTCAAACACTGAAATGAACAAAGGCTTAGTAGCAACAACCAAAAAATTAGAGTCTCTAATATTAATTGTGTAACTAACCTCTCTTGTGACCTTGAACAAGTCATTTCACGTTTGTAAATTTCATGCTCTTTTCCTGGAAAAAGAGAGAGTGCCTTAAACCATTCCTAAGTTCCCTTCCTATCCTGACATCCTATTTCTGCAAGGTTCCATGAAGGTAATCATTCCAGGGGATTAGTATGAATTGAACATGGCTAAGATGCATGCCAGATGCAGAAGAGAAGACATCAAATCAGCCAGAGAGTCCCAGCTCTGAGAGCCTGGATCTAGGCATCCTCTTATATCAGGAGCACTGGACAAATGATGATACAGACTGTAGGCATCGCTCACTTGGGAGGTATTTTGTTTCCCTCCCTGTGGCTTAAAGACGTGTTGTTGTGACTATGTTTATAAAGACTTGAGGTGCTTTAAGAGTAGCAGCATTTGTAGGTGGCTCCTTGGAGAATGAGATGCTCTGTATAAGTGAATTCCCAAAAAACCCCCGAGCTTATTTCTGCAGGCATCAACCCTTCTTTCACTAGGTCTAACCTACTTATCTCGGGGCTGGTGTGAGGAACACCCACTATTGTTCTGTGCTATGGTGAGAGGATGCAGCTACTCTTTATCTTTAAAGGTTTTGTTTGTTTGCTTCCTCGCTCTTTGTTTGTTTCTGTTCTTGCCTCTGCAATCCACACTCTCATTGCCCTAGCTTTTTTTTGTTTTGATTTGCAGTTGTTTGTTTCACACACAACTGCCTAGCAGAGGGCCTGAGTGGGACGGGATGCTTCCCCTGTGTATCTTGCCTGAGGTTCCTGACATCTCCTTTCTCAGAATGAGGCTTTTGTAACTTTCTATCGGGATGACAGAGCTACAAGTCTGATCTTCATTAGTTACCTGGGTATGAAAACCTGTCTTTAGAAATCAAGAATTAATTCATGAAATAAACAATTATTTGCTTTCATTAATCTCCTGTTTTAAATAGGGAGGGTATGGGCATTGTGGAAAAATCAGATGCTGTTCAGTCAGGACAGGGTTTTGCTCTATGAAATGTGAAAGACCACTTCCTGCTGAACTTCATGCTCTCTTATTTGCAAAATGAGAATAGGCACAACACGCGCCGCAGAGCTCTTGTGGAGTTCAAATGTGATAAAGTGTATGAAAAGGACAGCGTGTTGTAAAGGACAACGTGGAATACAGTGGTAACCATTATTTGGACACAGCATTGCACTGTAGTTATTTGTGGGCCTATCTTATCCTCTAAACTGTAAGCTATTTTAGGACAGAACGTTTGCCTTTTATCCAAGGGTGACATTCAAAATATTTAACAACTGGCAGGGCATCAGCCAATCAGGTTGGACACTGGCCTAATCAAAGCAGATGCTGCCTATAAACAGCCAGAATGTTTAAGCCAGCTCTCAGGTCAGCCCTGCTGACACTCATGGGAATCTCCCAAAGGAACTAGAACAGTGCCTTGCACACAAGGGATGCTCAGCAAATGCATTGAAAACATTATCTGCTTTGTAAAACCTTACTCACAAAATTTTTAGAGGAACTTTCAGTGTAAATAAATGAACTCCATCTCTCTCTTTTTACTTCCCCAAGATGTCTTAGGGGCATGTGATCTATCCCTGCCCTACTTGACTTCCCCACAGAATATCTTTTTCCAAGTTCAGTTCTAGGTACTAATCCCTGAACACCTCAAGCCTCTTTTCTTTTACCTGAGTTATGGAGTCATTAACCCAGACTTTTTAGAAATGTTATTATTAGAACTTTAATCACCCATGTCCTCCTTTTAAGTTCTTTCTAAAATTACTTTCTGGCAATAATAATTATGTCAATCAGGGGCCAGCCAAATATAACTGTGGCCCTTGAGCCAAACCAAGGCGGGGGTTTCCAGCCATAATCTATTCTTTGGCTCCAAAGGGTTGTGCTAGTTTTCCTCTACCCCCAGCCCACCCCCAAACTTCCTTCTCTGTCCTACCTGTCATTCTTTGGCATAAAGTGACAACGTAGCAAATGGACTCCTAAAGACCAGGGTAGAATGTCAGAACTGGGTCTGTCTTACCATCTATTGCTACGTTGGAGTCTGGGGCCAGACTCTGCAAGTCATATCTTAAAGGAATGTGAAGGCAAAAATGAGATGGTAAGTAGTAAGGTCTAAGTCAAGGGCAGAAGTCAGAACAGTAGTGGTGCTGACAGGGGGATTGTTGGGAGAATAATAATATTCAGTTGAAAGAGAGACAAAGCAGGGACGTCTAGACATGAAGAGTAGCTGACAAAGTGCACAAGTGGTAGAACTCTCATTTTGAAAGGTGATCTCAGCCACGGCTGCTTTTGATGTGATCCAGGAGAGCTGTTGCCAATGTACCAGATGCAGAGAGAGAAGCCACAGCCAGTGGAAACATGTCAGCAGTGGCCCACCTGACTTCTAGCCTCTATAGCCTTCCACCTCTGTGGCTAGAGTTCTGTGCAGTCCAGTCTCCGAGAACACCTTAGCCATAGTCAGGCAGCATTTCATGACCCCCCCCTTTCATCACCTCTGCTCAGTATGAGGTCAACTAAGTTATCCCTTTTGGTCTTGACTTCAAATGATTGATCAAGGAAGATGCAAGAGGTGTAGGATAAACTGCCCTTCCCCACGTTTCTGGCTTGGAGACCTGGTGGGTAGAGGAAGCAACTCCCTGAGGAAGACGATACAGATCAGGACTTGGTTTCAGAGGTGAGGTGATGAGTTCAGTTTGGTGAGAGAAGTCTATGGGGTGATTGAGGCAGAACTGTCAGTAGGAGATGGTACATATCAGTGTTACTCAAAAGTACCTGCTCTGTAAGCCGTGATGAGAAAGGGAGCCTGGCCAGAAGGTTAATGAATACTCTGCTACTTTCAAAGAGGGGAAAAATATTCAGCCGCACTGAACAGTGTGCTTAGTAATTTTTTTGTGCTTTCTGACACAAGCTGCTTCTCTGAATTTAAACCAGCAACAAGCAGCATGTGGTCCCACACTGGTCCACGGACCACACTGAGAAGGCTGGGTCAGGAGGGTCTGGGCTGGACGCACAGGTAGAACAGGTAGAACATGTCAGCATGTGATGCCCTCCTCACTGTCTAGATTGTCCTTCCTCTTTGTTCACTTCTTAAACTGTCCTGCTCTCCCCTCAATGCTTAACTGAATGTTTACTCACATTTCCTTTTCATATCCAAAGGGAAGTTTCCCCCTGGCTAACAACTGTCTCTGTCCTGCTGACCCATTCATCTATCCTCCCTCCTCCGGGGCTTCTTGCTGACAACTGCCCTCTTCCTCTGTTGGACCTTCTGCCTCTCATGTCAACCAGCAACTCAACTCAGCCTGCAAGCACCCACATCCTCCTTTCTGAAACAATGTCCCCTGGGGCTTCCCCTTCTTCCATCCAGCTTTTGAACTCCTACCCTTCCTTAATCACAGCACTTCCTGAAAGGGTGCCCTTGACACTGTCTCCTCCACTGTCACCTGCCTCCCACCTCCCTGCCTCTTTGCAGCCTGGTGCCAATTGTCATGTCCAAGTGTCTTCTCTGACCTCAACCTATTAAAATTCCCTACAACATCAGACACTTTGAAATCCTCTTTTCTTGAAATTCCTTTCTAAGCTCCTCTGTCCCCTGGTCTTCCATCATTTCTCTGACTGCTTTTTCACAAATGCTTTTCCTTCCACAAATGCCTAGCAGATAGGACCAGTGTATTCTTTTCTGGAACTATTATTGAAAGTGTATTCCTGGCTAAGTCACTTCCATGCTGGCTACTACATTTTTCTGCAAATAAGGAGCGTTGTACCAGGACACTTGCAATGTCCATTTCAGGTATAGTTTGATGCAAGAAACATTTATTGAATACTTCTTATGTGCAAAGAATCGATTTGGGAAATGTACTCAGGAAGTTTGAGTGACATCAGGAGTCAAAGTTCGCTTACAATCTGCAATGTGACAATGGCCTAACCAGCTACTGCAAACAGTTTGTGGAATGAGGCAGGGTTAGTCAGGGTTCTCCAGAAAAACAGAACCAACAGGATGTGTACAGCTATATATATAAGAGGAGATCTGTTATTTGAATTGGCTCATGCAGTTGTGGAGTCCCCAAAGCTCTACAGACTGCAAACTAGAGAACCAGGAGAGCCAGTAATTCAGTCTGAGTCCAAAGGCCTGGGAACCAGAGGAGCTGATGTTGTAACTCCTGGTTCAAGGCCAAAGTTCTAAGGCATAAGTCCCAGAGTCTGAAGCCCAGAGAACTAGGAACTTCCATGTCCAAAGGGCAGGAGAAGAGAAAGAGAATTTTCCCTGCTTTCACCTTTTTGTTCTTTTGGGCCTTCAAGGGATTGGGTCATGGTCACACCCATGCACATTTGTGAGGTTGTCTTCCTCACTGTGATGATTCAGATGCTAATCTCACCAGAAACACCCTCATAGACCTCACCCAGAAATAATGCTTTACCAGCTGTTTCCTTAACACAGAAACAGGCAGCATAGAAATAAACAAACAAATAAATATGATCAGCTCACTTTTATTTAGCCAGCCAGCAACTGTTCATTGAGCACCTACTCTGTGCCAGACATTATGCTAGCTATATAAATACAATCGCTATTTCTAATCCTCACAAAGCCTTGGAAGCAGTGTTATTACTCCCATTCCAAAAATTAAACTGAGGCTCAGAAAGGGAAAGGAATATTCGCAGAAGTAGAAAAAGAGAAGTTGGGATGGTATTTTGTAATCTGTTTCTTCGTGCCGTTTCTGGTTTAATGTCTATTTTCTCTTCTAAACTGTAAGTTCTTTAGGGCAGAGAATATGTTAATTTTGTTCACCCCTGAATCCCTAGCATCTAAAAGAGAGGCACAGAGTAGGCTCTTGGATTAACTAATAAACTGATCAAATTAAACTCCAGGGTCTCTTGATTCTAAAACCCATGCCCTTTTTGCTAAGAGACTTGGTCCTTTATGAATGTTACGTAAGTGTCACAAACTTTTTTGGGAACACAAAAGAGAGCCCCATTAATGAATTTTTGGAGGGTTTCCATGTCATTTTTGGCTAGGGCTTGCTAGAGAGTATACACTCTGACAGACAGGATCCAAGATGGCCAAGCAGTGCTGGGGGTGACTTTAGAATGGGTGGGCAGGGGGTGAGACACACACTACAGAAAAAGTTCTAAGGAGCCAAGGAGATGGATTCGGTGCCTGGCAAGAAGTGATTAAAGGAACAGGAAAGTCACTCTCTCTTGCAAATGCCTCTAGGGCCAGCTCTGTTGATCTGGAATAGCATTATCCAATAGAAATATAATGCAAGTCACACATGCAAACAATAGATGTAATTTTAAATTTTCTAGTAACTCCATGTAAAAATGTAACAACAAACACGTGGAAGACTTTGTAATATGTTTTATTTAATCACATATTTCTAAAATGGTATTCCAACATGTAATCTATGTGAAATTATTAATGAGATGTTTTGTCTTTTTTTCTATTGAATCTTCTAAATCTGACATGTATTTTATACTTACAGTAGAGGTTTATTCAGACTAGCCGTAATTCAAGTGCTCAGATAGCCATGTGTGGCTAGCGGCTGCCGTATTAGAGGGTGTGGGTCTAGATAGGCAAAGTGTGGTTTCTGGACCAGCTGCAACAGTCTCCAGAAAGCATGTTAGGCAATGAAGAGTCTCCAGTCCCACCCCTGACCTAATGAATTAGAATCAACATTTTAACAATATACCCTGGGGGTTTGTGTATACTTGGAGCTAGAGAAGCTCTGGTGTAGAGAAGGGGCAGGGAACTTCCAGTCTGCTAGAAACCAGGGAGGATGAAGCAGGCAGTTGTATATTCATGGTCAAGCACTTCACACATTCCTGATAAAGAGCCAGGGAAACCGAAAACATTAGGCAGCTGCAAAAATACAGTACATTTTTGTGTCCAATGTGGTTTTGTGAACTGTGACCTCTTCATTTTGCCAAATCCACTCCTTAGGACCTTATGCTGAGATCTTATAATAATTCAACTGTAGGTCAATCAACTTGGGAAAGCAAAACAAGGAATAAATAACTGCAACAAGATGTCAACCTTAATTCTGGGATTTAAAATGGCTTTCTTAATACATGATAGAAAACTGGGAAAGCAATCTGTACCAACTGTGGAAGCTCCTGACGGGCTCAAAATTCAGGATATTTAGATAAATATTAAATATGCATTTGGGGGGAAAGCAATAATATTCATCTTTCTTCCTTCAGGCTAGATGGACACAAATGAGAGGCTCAGGAACTTAGGTTAATTTTATCTTTCCAATCTCTAGGTTGCTTTAGAATTCTAAAGCTGGAAGCCTCACTGCATTTTTCTACTTTCTCCTAATAAATTATAGTGGGGGTAGGGAGGGGGACTTTGTTTTCCTTCTTTATCAATAATCATTGCTTATATTTTTTAATTAATTTTTTTCTATCCTAGATTTATTAAATGTGTAGTCATCACCCTCTCAGAGTGGTTTTAAACTCTTGGAAATGAAGGTGCTCAAAGATGAAGATGCACTCAATTCAGCATGTCTTTAGTTAATGCAGGAGAGAAATGGAGCTGTGTTGACACGTGATACAGTGCACATCTCCCAGGCTTTGCTTTGCTCTGTCCACAAAGGGGAAGAAGGATGTACTAGTGTATTAGTCAGGGTTCTCCAGAGAAAAAGAACCAATAGGATGTATACATATACTAGGAAAGAGAGTGAGAGAGAGAGAGAGGTTTTTTAAAGAAAATTGCTCATGGGATTATAGAGGCTGGCAAGTCCAAAATCTGTAGGATGGGATGGCAGGCTGGAGACCTAAGAAGAGCTAATGTTGCAGTTGAAGTTCAAAGGCCATCTGCTGGTAGAATTCTTTCTTGTTTGGGGAAGATTAGTCTTTGTTCTACTGAGGCCTTCAATGATTGGATGAGGACATCCAAGCAGATTATGGAGGACAATCTGCTTTATGCAAAGTCCACTGATTTAAACATCGGTTTCACCCTCACAGAAACATCCAGAATAATGTTTGATCAACTCTCCGGGCACCGTGGCCCAGCCAAGTTGACACATGAAATCACCCATCACAGATGAAGATCACAGCAGCTTAAAAACACATGGGGAAAGCTCTGCATCCTCACGGGAGAACGAGGCACAATCTGTTCCTCATACTATGGGATCAGAGAAACTTGTCTTTGGGGTTCTAGAGTTGAATAGAGTGTCTCTGAGCATGCATTTGAACTCACCTAGCTTCCCCAAGGGCTGGTACTAGCTTTTTTCATACTTAAAGCCCCCTGGCCTGGCATTAAAACAGTCAGATGGTGTGTGGGTCAGAGCTGCCCCTCACAGAGATGCACCAAGATGAGCAGCCTGACTGCTTCCCTCCCATCCCAGGAGTGCAGGTCCAGCATCTGCTGGGAACAGCCATACTGAGCCTCAGTACTACCTCATTTTTTGACTGCAAAGATTTCAACAATTTCTTTCTGTGGCCAGATTCTGTTCTAGTCTCTTTAGCTCATGAAAACAAAATGTCTGGAATTGGCAACATTTCCTCTGCTTGACCAGTCCTTGCCCACTCTCTGCCCAAACATACCTTTCCCAGCCCTGTAATCAAAACTTCAAGGAAATAATTTATGAACGAAACAAAATTACTCCTGGGATATATCCAGAGAAAATGCTAATTTGAAAAGATACATGTACCCCAATGTTCATTGCAGCACAATTTACAATAGCCAAGACATGGAAGAAACCTAAAAGTCTATTGACAGATGATTGGATAAAGAATGGATTGGATGCAATGTAATGCAATGAATTACTACTCAGCCATAAAAAAGAATGAAATAATGCCATTTGCAGCAACACAGATGGGCCTAGAGATTATCACACTTAGTGAAGTAAGTCAAACAGAGAAAGACAATCATATGGTATCACTTATATCTGGAATCTCAAAAAATGATACAAATGAACTTATTTACAAAACAGAAATAGACTCACAGACATTGAAAACAAACTTACGGTTACCAAAGGGGAAAGTGGGGGGACTCCAACTCTAAATTGGAGTTAAACTCTAAGTATGCTAACAAACAAGTGATGTGTAAACAGTGGGAGTCCCCAGAGACAGACACTTAACATCTGCATAAACAATTCAGAAGACAATTGAATTTAGGGACTTCAGAGGAGACCAAATCAGTAGCTAGAAAAGCATCAGATGAACCAGGGTATGCATCTAAAAAAATCCAACAATTCAAGGGCACATATAAGAAAAATGTTATTCATTCATTCATTCATTCACTGACTCATTCATTCATTCAACAGAACCTACTGAGCTCACACTGTGTGCTAGCTCCTGTTAGGGAGGGGACAGCAACACGACAAGGCGTGGTTGGCAAAAGAGATGTCTTAGGCCCTTCATTGAATCTGTCAGTCGAGCCTGCAGTCAAATCAAAACATTGACAAAGTTTAGAGCACTATTTGGGAGAATTCTGGAAACCAAGTGGAAGATTGATTCGGTCCCAAACATGGAGGATGCAGTGGTGAGAGAGACCACACGAAGACATAATGGACTCAGAAGTTCGGGAGAAAGTAGAGAAAAAACAGCAAATTCTTACAAGGAGGCAATTAAAAATATCCTGGCAGTCTGGAGGCTGAAGGGGATATGATAAAAGTTAATACAATCACAGAGATCATGAATTAAATAACACAGAATGGTTAAAAACAGATGTTCTGGTGCCAGATTGTCAGGGTTCAAATGTTACCTCTGCTGCTTTCCAGCTGTGTGACGTGGGGCAGATTACTTAATCCGTCTGTACTTCTGTTTCCTCATCTTTAAATTAAGACTAATAAAAGTACCTACTTACAGCATCCATGTAGATGTGAAGATTGAAATGAGTTAACGCCTGTAGATCTCTTTCAACTCTGCTTGGCACAAAGCAAAACACTAAGAAATGTTACCTGTTTTTTTTTTTTTTTTTTCCAAATGCCAAATCTTTAGAATCAGTTCAGTCAATGTTTAATTGTAAAGGAAATGAGGCTCATTATGACACACTCAGTAATCTAAAGGGAACTTGTAATATCCGGAAGCGGTACCCTCTTAACTTGCTAAGAGATGCTGAGAAGGTTAGATTAATTCCTTCATGTTAGACCTGCAACAAGTCCTAAGGGGGTTTAGGAATGCTAAGGATGCCTGTTTATCTTCTATCTTTGCATCCCACAACACACAACACAATCTGACACAGGCTCCTGAGGCTGGGAGACTCTGGATCTGATGGCATTTCCTAGTGAGAAAATAATTGCTCAGCTTGGCAAAGGGGAAAATGTTAAGTCTTTGATGTAGCAACATGTAATAATAATAGGCCATCCACTGCAGAGCAATGCATTGCCAGAAACCAAGGGCCAGTGAGTTAGTTTTTGTTTTTCTTCCAAGGAAATAAGTTGGTGTCAATGATCCACACACTTGGGTTTATCCAGAATTCTCTTGACAAAGAGCAGTAGGCATGTGTGAGGTCACAAATGGCGGGTGACTGGAAGGGGAGGAAAAACTAACTGCCTGGAATGGGGATTTCTCAATGCAGTTGAGACAGAGAGCTTCTTAACTCCCCCAAGCCAACTGGTCAGTCACCAACTCTACTGTCAGGCTGGACTTTGAAATGAGGGCTGAGGTCAAGTCCTGAGGTCAAGCACGGTGCTGGGCCATGCCCTCTCCATTCTCCGGGTCTCAGATCGGCTTCATGGTAAAACAGTGGACCAGGATTAAAAAAAAAAAACAAATAGAACACATAAAAGTACCAGAATCTTTCCTTCAAATGAAATCTTACTTTGGAGTTTCAGGAATAATATATTCATATACATCTCAAGTGTGGAGGAGTGGCGGGGTGGGACGTGGCCTCAGAGCCCCACCAGCTCACTGCTGCGTGGATTCACTCATCCCCACTTGCATTGCATCCCTTCTCCCTCTGGCTCATCCTAACACAGTTTGAAAGCCACTGGCCTAGATAAGCTCTAAAGTCCCCTCCAGGTCTAGCTTTCTGTGGTTCTGGTGCCTTCGGCACTAAAGTGACCTCAAATCGAAGGAGCAATTACAGGTTCTAGAACAGCACTGGCCAACAGAAACATGTAAACTGCATAAGTCAGTAGAAATTTTCTAATAGTCATAGTCTAAGAAGTAAACACGAAACAGGTAAAATTCATTTTACTAACATATGTTATTTAACCCAAAGTATCCAAACTATAAACAATTCAATATGTAATGAATTTAAAAGTAATGGAGATCTTTTACATTTTTTATATGACGTTTTCAAAATCCAGTGGGCATTTTAAACTTACAGCACATCTCAAATCAGACGTATCACATTTCAAGCATTAAACAGCCACATGTGGCAAGTGGCTACCTCACCGAACACAAAGATAAAGAACCTTAAATGCCTCAGAGCCTTTTCCTGAGTCCCAAGTGCACTTTACCCATGAATGTAAAGGGAAAGATCTGTATAGGCCTCCTGTGTTCAAACTCATGGACAGTGAGACAGGCAGATGGGTCCACTTCTGTTTCCTTCACCCACAGGTACTGCGGTGGTCTCCTCTTGCAGGGGATCCTTCTCCTCAACCTTCCTCTAGGCCTAGAAATGTCATAGGATATTTCAACAGGCTGGTCTCAGTGACCTCAACTGCTTGCCCCCTCATTTTTCTATCCCTCAGCTCATTCCCCACTTCTTGCTGATTTAATATCACCTTTATCCTGCAATTTCTTCTTGCTAAATTTTCTCTAAGTCTTTCTCTGCCTTAATTCTTGTACCTCCAGGAATCCACTTTGACCTTGATTATTATTTTGAAAACTTGGCTCTCACCCAGTCCCGACCTGCTGCCATTAGTTCCCACATACTTAACCATTTGCGTGAACATAAAGGCAGGCATTTAATTAATACATTTGTTCGACATTATCCATATTATGTCTTATATGCTGGCTTAAGTTAGCTTCATCTTTTTGCTTTAACACATGGTGTTTTGCCCTGAAAATAACAATAAATATTTTTCTCAAGATGTTTGTTTGTAGGAACAAATGGCTCAGTACAATCATGTTAGAACACTCAAATGCAGAGAAGATGCTTCACTGTTTCTTTGGGACTAAAACTGAACACTAAGGCTTTGCCAGTTATTTGTACACAGATCAGGTTCATAGCCATTGGCTGGTTGGCATTACAAATTTAAATCTAAGGGTAGTACTTCAGATACTATTTCCACATTTATGACTCAAAACATGGAACAAAATCATCTCTTTTTGTAGAAAAGAAGCTTAGAAGAGTAGTGACTAAAAAAAATCCAGCTGTAATCTGTTTTTTTTTCTACCACTGCAATTTGAGTATGAACTATACACTTAGAGATGCTTAACTTAAAAAATAATTACATCTTTGTATATGTTAACGACATGTTTATTCCATGTTTCAGGCTTGATAAATGATGAGGAATTTTGCCATCTTTCCCAATTTTTCATCCTGGATGGCTTAGATTCTTAGCCAACTAAATTATAATAATCCACCAGTTTGAAACTCTAATAAAATAATCATCTCATTCAATGAATTACATTTCTTTTTAAAGTTGCTTTCCCCTTCTGGGCCTTGTAGAAAGACTTTTAAGAACTATTCTGCAATTGTATAAATTCCTACTTTGTTTGGACTTAGATACTGATAGATATTGAGATATTAGCATTGAATTCATAACTTACAGATCATAAGTACTTTGAAATAGAGGGACCCTATTTGCTAAAGCAAACACAATGCTTTTTTCTTTTTTTTTTACTGAAGGCCCTTCACCTGCAGACGATCCTTTTTTCCCCCCCTGAGTGCTTGCACCAGAACTTTTCCTTTTTCTTCTAAGCTGGGGTCTTGCTATTTTACAGATAAATGAATACAGTGACTCTGGATGAACAGACACAAGAGAAGTGAGTCAGAATCAGGACTTATAACCAGAACTCTCCAACCTTGAGTTAGTGAATATTTTTTTCAATACTTATCTATGGATAGGAAAAGGCAAGCTATTAAAGTTCCAAATAGATCTAGGGTTAGAGCCTCCGGGAAGTTCTTTTCTGATTTCTGTGGAAATTATCCAGAACCCACCTTTCTTGGCCAGGACCTGCTGATCCCCAAAGGTGTAAGGATCAAATGGTGTACCCTAACCACTCATTAGTTATCATTAAGGGGTACGGTCTATGCGTGTTGGTGTATGAGTTGTGGGGCGTGGGACAACAAAAATGCTTTCCTGTTTAAGATGACTGCATGCATTTACTTCAGTCTGAAACACTGTCGTGAAACCCGGACTGTGTGTCTATGCATATATGGGAATATGAGAATATATATATCCCCAGAGGTACCCAAAGGGATGTCTCAGCTCATTGAGCATAGCTGGTCAGCCGGCCAAGGTTTGGCATCGTCAGATTTCAGATCTGCACTTAAAGCCAATGACATGAATATGTCGCTGCCACTTAGCTTGCTTATTAGGCTTGGATCCTGAAGTATGTCTCCAAACACCTTCAATCTGGTAAGAAGAAATCATAGTCAAATATTCTCTAGCGCTCTCTGAGACAGGAGAGGGGGGAAAAGGAAAAAAGCTCTATTTCTTTAGGGTTCCTTGATGCAAACTCTCTGCAGTTCATCTCCTCATCTCCACTTCTTTTCGTACCTCAAGACTTTCCCGCAGTTTCCCTGGTATTTTCCTGATGATGCACAGGCAGGCTCGCCATCCTCCCACCCCCTCTCCCCCCAATCCAATCCCCTCTTCTGCCGCGCGCCTCAGCCGGCGACCACTCCGGCGAAAGTCGCGAGAACCAAGAGGGGAGCGCCGCCTTCACGACGCTCCGCCGGCCACACTCAGTCGGTTATTTACTCAGCTCCGGCTCCTTTCCGCCAGCCGCTGCTGTTCCAGAAGCTCCGGGCAGGCGGTCCTCGGCTCGCTGGGGCCCTACGCGGTGGCCGGTAACTGCCGAGGCGCGCGGGGAAGGCGGGCTGCGGGTCGGTCGCGCGCGGCTCTGAGGAGCGGGGCGCGAGGACCCTGCGGGCGGGGTGGGAGAGGGGCCGCGGGCGGGCAGAGAGCCAGGCCTGGGTGGCGAGGCAGACGCACTCCAGGCCCCGGGACGCCCGGCCTAGGGGGTGGCGCCTGTGCCGCCCCTCGGGGCGCGCCCCCTGTAGCTTCTGGCCCGGGTCCAGGCCGCCGCCTCCAAGCAGCCCTCCGCAGCGCTGCCTTCGTGCTACGGGTGGAGCCCCGGTAGGCAGGCGGGGAAAGCGGGGGCGTGACAGGGGCGCAGATATAGGAGAGCCAGAGGGCGCCGCGCCACCTCCGCGCTGGGTAGCAGTAGGGCAGCCGGAGGGGCAGCGACATCTGCGGGCGGGCAGCCGACGCTTCCTGGCGGCGCGGGGCCGAGGGGGTGGCCCGGAGGACTCGGGCTGCGGCGAGGCTGGAGGGCCTCACTGCCCGTGGGCAGACGGCCGGCTCGCCAGACGCCCCAGAGCCCAGGTCCCCAGCGCGTGGCCCCAAGCCGCGGACTGGAGAAGAAGCGACGCCCCTGGCGGCATGCTCACATGCATCCCCCCGCGCGGGTGGCTCGGCGACGTCTGTGAATCTTGGGTTTATCAAGTCACGTCGAGCGACTCGGAGAACCTGTTCTTCCCGCTGGGGAGAGTGATCATTCTCGTTGCCACTTGCTTGTAGAAAGTTACTCCAACACGTTTGATCATCCGTCCAGAGTAAGAAGGGAAAGAAATAGCGTGGTCTGTCCGGGGGTGAGGGGACTTAGGGGGATCCCGCCAAGTGGGCAGAGCCAGTTTTAGCTGGAGCAGCGAGTCCAGCCCACTGACAATCCGGAAAGGGTTAACTGCATCCTGCCGGTTCGGTTTACATGTAAATAGAGAGCAGCTGCTCCGCGCGGGCCCCAGTTGGCCCTTTTAAGTTTTTGATTGGTTGCCAATGACATCACCGCCCGTGTTATAACACTGTGGACCCGAAGCGGCGTCGGATAAACCCTCCTTAAGGAGGCAAGGCCACGCCCTGGCTCCGCCCTCTCCAGCCACCCATTGGCCGCGGGCTGCTGCGAAGTAGCGGTTAGCTTTCTCTGGATTTCTATTGGTCCAACGCGCCGTCGGTCGGCAGCCGGCCCGCCCCCTCAGAACCTTACATTTACAGTGTAGCAAAAGAGAAAGTAACTATGTTGCTGCTGGAGATCAATGAAGCCAAGTGAATGAGGGCTGAATGTGCGAATCCACAGCCGAAGCGGAGCGCCAGATAGTGGAGGGTTACACTTATTTATGAAGTAAGTGGAAGTCACCGTGACTACTCCCGAGAGCCCGGGAGTGTAAGGCGGTGTGAATGTGTATGTGTGTGTGTGTGTGTGTGTGTGTGTGTGTGTGTGTGTGTTGCGATGGTCACGGAAGAGCCACAGCAGGTGAGGTTAAAGGGTTCCGGCTGTTGCCTCACGCTGCCCTGTGCGTTTACTCTCTCTGCAGTCTACTTGGATTGGGGGCGAGGAAAAAATGAGGTTTGTTGGGACGCTTTGCGGCAGTTTTAAATGCCAGGGACTTGTTAGTGCGCTGTGTTGCGAAGGGGGATGTTAAGTGCCCCAGGAGTGGGGAAGGAGCATTCTCTGACCACTTCATTTTCTTTCCAGTCCCTGACTAGAGGTGGAAGGACGACTAGCGAGGGAGAGGGGATAGCTCAGTATTTCTCTGGGAGGTTTCCTAGGCTAGTCTGGATGGTTTCACGGGCAATATATATTTACGCCCGACCCTCTGCTGCAGGGATGCAGATCTCTTTATACACTCCGCGCGTGTGTGTGAGAGAGAGTGTGTGTGCGCCGCGCACTCCGTGTGGAGGTGGGAGTCCCAGCTTGTGTCTCCGTGAACACGCTCATGCCCCTTTCAAGGGAAGTGGACTGTTGATCCTGGGAGGTACCCTACCAGGTAACACAATAGCAAAGACTTTCACTGCTTGGTCCAGCTGGGAAACAGTTATAGCTTCTGGAATAGTACTTGCTCTTCAAAAAATACTACGCAAGGGAGGGAGGGAAGGAGGGAGGGCGGGAGGGCAAGGGAGGAAAGAAGGGAGGGAAGAAAAGAGGAAGGGGGGGAGAAAAGGGGTTGGGTCCTTCTTGCCCATCCAAAGGTGGTGAGAGAAAGCTGAGTCGGTGGCGATCTGTGGATGTGATACGTGCGTGTCCCTGTGTGTGTGAATGTGTGGATTCTGCCTGTGACATTTTGGCTCTGTGTCAGAGAGTGGTGACAGTCCTGTGTAGAGGGATGTTCGATGACATTTTTCCAGACATCTCTTAAAGTTCGTTTAGATGAGCTACTCTTGCATGGGGTTTGGGTTCTTTTCTGTGTGTATGTCTAATAGGAGAGGAGCCATCAGGGCCCGGGTGTGGAGTGCCCCTGTGCCTACAGGGAGGAAGGAACTGTCCCTTTGCACGCGCCCTCTCATGAGACAGGAGATAGACCCCTGAGCAACTCTTTACTTCCCACAAGGACGGGCTCATTGGGAAGTCTTCTTAATGAATCCATCCTCTTGAAGAGGGGGGATATCTGTGTGGGATTGAAAGATTATGCATAACGGCTGCCTCCCATTGAGAAGATCTCTAGGATGTGCCTGTGGGGAAAGAAGGAGGGAGGAGAGTTGAAGTGGTCCTTTCCTTAAAGGCAGCAAGGGAGCAATCCAAGGGATGGATCTGCCAGAGTTGGGGTTTCCAGACCTGGCTCCTTGGCTTGAGGCTTCATTCTAGGAGACTAGTTTGTAATGAAAGAGGAAATGCAGATTAATTTATAAGAGGCTAATTGGAAACATGGGAGGTTTTAATATGACTTTGTTGTGCTTTTCAAAGGACTCAGTAGAATGGAAAGTAAGAATAGCTGGCAGTTAAAGAGATTCACTTAGGGGGATGCTTTCATTTTGATGTGCAGAAAGTTGACATCCGCCCCTGATGTATATTTAGCTGCCGTATATTCCCGTGAGCCATGCCAGCACTCTTGGTCATTCCTTTACCTTTGCAGTGGGTGAAGGAATTACATGGAAAGTATGCACGGGTGGACGCATGGGTCTTTCTCAGACGGTTGCATTAACTTCTGCCCAGGAGATGAGGCCCAGAAGAGATGCCTCTTAAGAGCCTTCCCTTCTGTCTTCAGCTTTTCTAATTCTTTGTGCTTTTACCTTTTCTCAGGCTGGACTTTGGTGTGGGTCGGTGGAAGGTTGTTCATCAACATTTGCATAGACTTTACATCCAACCTTAGACTTAGCAAGAACTGGGGGGTCCTCAGGTTTGCATCTTCTTTGAATCCATAGCAATGAGCTTCAGGCTTTGAGAGTGACAGGGTAAAGGGCACTTAGGACAACTTCGCTCAGAGGGATGCAAAGCCCCTTCCTAGGGATTGGATTCGACTGCCTTTTGTGTCACATGACTTTATTCTTTCTTTCCCCCCTCCCCTTCTTTACAGACTGTCTTGAGTTCTTCTTGAATTGCCAGTTTTCAGCCTCCTCATGCCTCCGTCTCCTTTAGACGACAGGGTAGTGGTGGCACTGTCTAGGCCTGTACGACCTCAGGATCTCAACCTTTGTTTAGACTCTAGCTACCTTGGCTCTGCCACCCCTGGCAGTACCAGCCACCCTCCTGTCATCGCCACCACCGTTGTGTCCCTAAAGGCTGCGAATCTGACGTATATGCCCTCATCCAGCGGCTCTGCCCGCTCCCTGAATTGTGGATGCAGCAGTGCCAGCTGCTGCACTGTGGCAACCTACGACAAGGACAATCAGGCCCCAACCCAAGCCGTTGCCGCCGGCACCACCACCACCACCATTGGAAGCTCTACCACCTGCCCGGCCAACCAGATGGTCAACAACAGTGAGAACGCAGGCTCTCTAAGTCCATCAGGTGGGGTGGGCAGCCCTGTGTCAGGGACCCCCAAGCAGCTAGCCAGCATCAAAATAATCTACCCCAATGACTTGGCAAAGAAGATGACCAAATGCAGCAAGAGTCACCTGCCGAGCCAGGGCCCCGTCATCATTGACTGCCGGCCCTTCATGGAGTACAACAAGAGTCACATCCAAGGAGCTGTCCACATTAACTGTGCCGATAAGATCAGCCGGCGGAGACTACAGCAGGGCAAGATCACTGTCTTAGACTTGATTTCCTGTAGGGAAGGCAAAGACTCTTTCAAGAGGATCTTTTCCAAAGAAATTATAGTTTATGATGAGAATACCAATGAGCCGAGCCGAGTGATGCCCTCCCAGCCACTGCACGTAGTTCTCGAGTCCCTGAAGAGAGAAGGCAAAGAACCTCTGGTGTTGAAAGGTAATGCCCCCACCCCCTCCCCGAGCACAGTCCTGGTAAGCCTGGGGTCACTCTGGGTTTTCTCTTAGAAGTAACAGCATCCTCCTGCAAAAAAAAAAAACAAAAACAGAATTGCCTATCTTCTTCTTGTCTTCCCTTCCATGCCCTCTCAATTATTTTGGGGTTGGGAGAGAAACCCAGCAGCCTTGAACTGATAGCCAGAAGATTTGGGCTCTAGTCTTCATTCACCTTCTCATTTGCATTGTGCAAGTCATTTCCCCTCTTGGAGACCGTTTTCTCATCTTTCTATAAAGGGGCTTTATGACACCAGATGGCATCTCCAGTCATGCCTGGTCTGGTAGTTCTAGTCCAGTCAAACTAGCTGGAAAGTTCTTGTCTCTCAGACTTAATCAAAGTTGATGGAACAGAGGAAACCGCAACTGGGGTGAACTACAGGGAAACCTCCAGGTACCAGTTTTTGGTGGGAAATTCTTCCTCTTTCTCACCTCTCTGAAAGTGACCTTCAGGAAGGGCAGAGAGCTGTATTCTAAGGTCCCTCACAAAGTATAAGTTCACCCCAAACATCCGTTCCTCTGCCAGAGCTTCAAGGGACAGAGTCATTTTTATGAAATACTCCCCAGCCCCGCCCCCCAGTTCCTTCTGGCATCACCTGACAACCGTTGGCATCATGGCTCTCCCTAAGATGGGGTGGTGGGTCACTTGCCCCACTGAGCACAGAATAACTGGCAGGTCAGTGTCGCTGAGCCCTGGCAGCAGGAATTAATTGCTCCCTGGTCTCTGGGCTCCTTCCACACAGCATTGCCTAACCTAGTAGTGGAGCCCGCGTCTCGTATCCAGCCCAGGTGTGCCTCTTTGCCCTCGGATGCCATTCTTTGGGGCACTGCACACCACACTTCATCTTCGGTGTCTTCTGTCAGGGGGTAGTGGTGGTAGTGAGAGATAGGCATCTTATTTCTTCTCTTCCCAAGTGTGTTGAGTCAAGGCATACAGTCTGGGCCACATCACCAGCCAGTCTCGTGCGGTGTGTAGACCAAAGACGTTGCTGGGTTCCTTTGAACACCTTGCATATTTAAATTGCAACAGGCCATTGGGCTGAGCAAGTTAGGAGTTTTACCTTTGTGGGCCAGCTCTGCCATTCTTTTTCTTGTCTTCCCAATGGTGCATTCTGCCTTTTGTTAAGCAGTGTTCTTAGAAATACAGTTCTGAATGTCTTTGACATCATCCCTTCTGCCCACCCTTACTGCCCTCAAACCTGCTCTTGTTGGGCTCAGCTAGCACAAAAGTATGGCTTTCCTTGGGCTGGTGGGCCCTCAGGAGAAGGAGAACATCATGGAAGTTGCATCCAGAGAGTTCCCAGCAGCTCCCAGGTATTTTTTTTTTGTTGCTGATGGGTTTTCTTGGGGTTACAGATATGCTCAGATTTCCTCTGTGTACCCCTGTATTTTATTGTTTTGTATTCTTGTTTGGCTGACTTTGAGTGATTCCCAGTAGGTTTACCCAGCTAGCGTTCTGTCCCCATGATCTTGGCTTCTCTCATCTTTTTTGGATGAGAAAATACAGTCTCCAAACTTCCCATTTGTAATAGTTTGTCTTGGGGAGCCAAGAAGGGGAGAACCAATGCAATGATCTTGAGGGTGGTCTGTTGCTCATGTAGAGTAGATGTCATTGAGGGAAAGCAGACCTTTTGTGTCTGTATGATCTGAGGACAGGCATCACATAATCCACATGAAGATGACCCTGGACATGAACATAGGGTGATTAGGAAGAGGTGGAGATTCTACCCTCTACTTTGCAGTGGGCATTGTTGTGTATGAGTGTGGCTTGTCAATCGCTGGGCAATGAATCTCCTAGGTGTTACTGATCAAAGTGGGGTTCCTTTCCCCCTTTCCGGTGGATGCAGCTGAGAGCCCGGGCAGCCTGCGCTTGTTCCTCAGTGTCAGTGAGGAAGATTGCCTCAATGGGGCGGGGCCGGACATGCTGCTGACCTCACCACTGGGTGCCTGGGAGGCCGCTGTGAGGGCTCATCATTTTCGGGTTGGTGAGACACAGCGGCGGTCGACCTGGAAGACGCGCTGGTGGTAGAGGTTGGATTATTTGTAGTTTGGGGGGCTCTTTCTTCAAATATCTGGGAATTTGGTTGAATATATGTAGTTCAGGAGCAAAAGGATCAGTAATCTACTTTATTATTTTTGTCATTATTACTTTGGTCTCTTTTGGGGGAATGGCCTAGAATTGGGACCACAATGGGGAGGAAGGGAAAGAGATTGGTATTCGAATGCCCCTCGCTACCCTTTCATCTGGGTAAACCAAACGTTAATACCATAGCACCACTGAGGTGAAAAGTGGGGTGGGCATCTCTCAGAAGGCATAGCCAGCAACTTCTCCTAGGTTCTTGAGTGGGTCAAGCAGACCATTCTGGTCTGGCTTCTCTGCTGAGGTTTATTAGTAACCCCCTCCATTAGTGATGTAAGATTTTATTTTAGCGAGAGTGGCGGTGGTACCATTTTGGAATGAGTGACTTTTGTAGGGTAGATCTGGGGTGGGGGTAGTTAGAATCTAAGGTCGAAACTTCTAAGGCTTCATTAGCTTATTTTCAGAGATTTCAGTATAATCTCGGGTAATTTATGGCTGACCCATCTGATTCTCTGGTTTATGTTTGTAAACACCGGTTGCTACCCTCCCTGTCCAAGTTTTATGTCCCCCTCTTTCAATGCCATGTTCTCCATTTTTGGTGCTGCCCGTCAAGCAGAGCGGCTGCTCAGATACCATTTTAGTCATGCTGTGTCAGGTTGGGAAGAAACTGATCAGAGGCGCAGAAGCCCCTGGGATTAAGTTACTCTTCTAATTTACAGTCCCGTCCCTGTTGTGACCTATGTCTGAATCTGTGTTTTCTTCTCATCTTCCGAAGAATAAATGGCATCAGACCTGTGCTTCTATTCAACCTGGCAAAAAATGATCCAAATGAATGTATATTTAGAGACCTGCAAAGTCTTTGAAAGAATTACAAGCTGTTTTACACAAAGTTGAGGTTTAATGTGATTTCTCACCCAACTCAATAAGGAGGCTAGACAGTTCTGGGTTTTTCAGAATGAGAGCTACCATCTTTGCCATGATGCTTATAAGGCTCCCTTTCTTTTTAGCAAGGCTGTGTTCAGGGAAATAATTTGTCACTTACCTATGTAGGAAAGGTTAGTCTACCATCACCTCCTCTTTAAAGACAGTCTATGCCTTTAACATTTTTATTATGAAATATTTCAAATACAGAGAAACATAGAAAAGAGTATCATGGGTACCCATCTACCTAGTACCCAGATTAAACAATTGTTAACACTTTCCCTATTTGCTGTCTCTTCTTTTCTTGGTTGTTGAAAGATTTTAGAGTATAGACAATATTTGAATGTATTTCAATATGTTTCATGTTTAAACTTAATATTTTCAAATTAAGAAGGCTGGGAATATTGTATAGTATAGTATGGACAACATTTTCACTCCTAAACACTGGTGTCATGTGCCCATTGTTGAGAGATTTTCGAGCTTGAAATTCCACTCTGACTAACTGGCTATCAGGTCTACGGAGAAGCATCCCCCCCGCCTCAGAGTGGGAGGTTTCCAGGCACCTCCTTGGGGGTCTATAGTGCTCCCCTAACACGAGGGTCTGTCAGGGCCCGTGCCTGTACTTGCTCTGTGCTGTCACAAAACAAAGAGTGACTGATTGCTTCATCCTCCAACAGGCCTGCCTCTGTCTGTATCAGAGACATTTATTGGGGAGAGGGAGGGGGAAGAGTGAGCATCAATTCAGGAGGCTGATGCATAGGGAAGATTCCATGACAGAGAGAATTAGCTTCTTACGCTAGAAAACTTTCCTTCGCAACTCCTGAGATGAGCGACATAGGTGGCGCATTTTCCCATAGTCAAAAAGGGCTCTAAGTAAACACTTGTAGGCAGTGCTGAGTCTGATGACAAAGTGAAGGTCTATGTGCAGAAATCAGAGACCCCGGGGAAATATTCTTTCTCTTTCCTGCTTTGTTTTGTGAGGGGGAACAAAAGTCTTCCTCTTGCCTGTCAGGGATGTTAGGAGGATTTTTTCTTTTTCTTAAGCAGGTGAAATAAGGGCATAATATATACCCACAAATGTGTTATTCTGAGCTTCTGTTGAATATCCAAACATGCTGAATATTAGCCTTATAGCAAATGGTGGAGAGATCCAGGCAGGACTGGGGATCCAGCCTGTCTGGGCTCTGGTCTTGGCTCGCCCCTTTCTAGCTCTGTGCCCTTTACTGATGGCTACTTCGCTTACTTCCTTGCTTTCCCCATTTACCAAAAAGGATATAACAGTAGCTGTCTCATGGTGGTAGTTTAGATATTAAATGAATTAATGGGTACAAAGTGTCTAGAACAGTTCCTCATACAGGGTGAACACTCAGTACATGTAGCTTAATATTATTACTGTTGGTCGAACAGAAATGATGGTATCAGTAAAAGTGCAATTTTAGCTCCTCTTCCAAAGGAGTGCAGATAACAAGCTAGGTATAGCAGTGAGTGTGTGTGTGTGTGTGTGTGTGTGTGTGTGTGTGTGTGTTGCTAGGGCTTAAAAATAACTTGGTGACTGTTACCTAATTTAAGTAGCATACAGTTGGAGTGCCAAGTAATTACAAAGATGTGTTGGGTCAGAAGGCCAGAGTAATTTAGGCATATCCTAGAATTATTTATTTGTAGGGGAGTTTGTAAAAACGTGATGATAAATCTGTCCAACGAATGTCCCATAACTAAATAATGAAAGTATAAAACAATTAAGCTTTGCTTTTTCTGGCCTCTCATCAGGCTGATTTATTTTTGGAATAAGGATTGTAGTCTGACTATAAAAGGGGAGGTGGAAGGAGGGGCAGTGTGCTTCATCTTGAAAAGTTCTCGAAGCTTTGAGTTGTGATGAGATGGAAGGTGGAGGGAAAAGGAGGAAATTCATTGAAAGACCCTCTCATGTCTTTAAGCGAGTCTTGAACCCTCCCCTGAATTGGTTCTCATTTGCCTACACCCTCTCTAAGCTTTTGGATGTACTATTCTGCTTCCTAATTGAAAGCGAAAAGCTGTTTCCTGTTCACTGTGTGTTCAGCAGAGTGGCGTTTAGCTCACTTACACCTGAGCTCCAATCGAGGCTTTTCTGCTGACCAGCTAGAGGTGTCCTTAGGCAACTCAGGTTACCCCTCTGAGCCCATTTCTCTTCATTGTACAACAGGGATAATTCCAACATCAAGGATGAACTCAGACAATGTAAATAGAGTGTCTGGAACGTAGATCGCTCTCAGTAAATCAGGTCCCTGGGCTCTGCTCCCCTACCCCGCCCATGGCCTTTCAGAACCTCTTCCATAAGACTGGGGGGGGCGGGAGGGGAATGGGCCCTTGTTCTGAGCACAGCATTAGGGCGCATGTTAAGTAGGAACCACTTGTCCTCAACCATTCAGATCAGTTAAGTTAACCACCTGGCTTCTCAAGGACAAGTTCAAGAAACTCCTCCTAGCAGTGGTAGATAATGCTTTTAGATGAGAAAAAGCAGGGTAGAGGAAGAGAGATTTGGCAAAATCACAGGAGCAGAAACACTCTCTACCACGCAGCCTCGTGGTGCCTGTGCTCTCAGGAGCTGGCGTGCGTCTCTGACCAGGAGCTGCCCCTGCTTCCTTCATTCCAGTGTTAGCAGCAGCCAGACTCTCCCTGGCTCAGCATTGCTGGGGAGGGCATAGAAATATGTTGCTTTGTAGTCCCTAGGCAACTGTTTTCTAAAAGATTTTTTTTTTGATGTGGACCACTTTTAAAGTCTTTATTGAATTTATCACAGTGTTGCTTCTGTTTTATGTTTTGGTTTTTTGGCCACAAGGCATGTGGGACCCTAGCTCCCCAACCAGGGATTGAACCTGCACCCCTTGCATCGGAAGGTGAAGTCTTAACCACTGGACCACTAGGGAAGTCCCGTCCCTAGGCAATTTAATTCTAGTAGGTAGATAAAGGTACATGAGGGCTTCCCTGGTGGCGCAGTGGTTGAGAGTCCGCCTGCCAATGCAGGGGACACGGGTTCGTGCCCCGGTCCGGGAAGATCCCACATGTTGTGGGGCAGCTGGGTCCGTGAGCCGTGGCCGCTGAGCCTGCGTGTCTGGAGCCTGTGCCCCGCAACGGGAGAGGCCACAACAGAGGCCCGCGTACCGCAAAAAAAAAAAAAAAAGGTACACGACACACAAGGGGCAGAAATTCTAATCCCAGGAGAGGTCATGTCACCTCTTCTGAACTCAAGTACCTCAGGTTTTAGAATAGGAAGGGGCCTTAGAGGTCACCTAGTCCAAGAGTCTTCACTGAAGGCTGTTCCTTGGAATCACCTGGGGCAATTTAAAACCTGGGATGCTCAGTTCCCACTTCCAGAGATTCTCATTAAACTGGTCTGGGGTCCAGCTGGAACATCAAGACTTTTAAAAGCCCCCCCAGGTGGTTCTAACCTGCCGCAAACTTTGGGAACCATCCATCTCGTCCGGTCTTCTCATTATGCAGTTACAGAATTGGGGCCTAGAGAGGTTTATTGCTCATCCAGGGTCACATGCATGATTCATTTCAGAGCCTTAGTGCAAAAAAATAGGTCTTGCCAGGTTGATATGTTGATTATGTGTGTGTATTATTATCTAATGATAACAGTATCTATTGTATAGCATACACATATAAAGTAATATAATATATTTAATCAATCATTTTGAGTATCGCTACCTTTTTCTTGAATTTTGAGATTTCAGTCCAGAAGTATAAGGACCTAAGTCTTTTGAAACCAGCAGACTCATGGTCCTGATATTTACCTGGATCATAGACGTATGAGACAAATGTTAATGATGTCAATCCCATCTTCTAGGGAATTTAATGGTTTCAGGAAGCGCTGGAAAACATTTATCAAAATGCGCCCCTGTACCCAAGTGTTTCAAGTTTCTAGGGACTTTTGGGTCTGTTGGGTTCCACGGATGTACAGCCTTGTGGGTACAGGAGATTCATTCATTATTTTCAACAAATATTACTGAATGCCTTCTATGTGCTAGGCACTGGTCTTCAGGCTGAGGCACCTGCCATCATAACTCTGATATTCTAAATGTTAGGATGAGAGCATATATATGGACCGGGCTAGTATTCCGAACTCTTTCCACCTTGAAGATCATGTACCTGTTCGGATCCTTCATCCTCTACTGCTCCACAATCTTGTTTAGGGAGCAGTTTATCTTTAGGAAATATCGTTCTCCTGGGAAGTACATGCTGGTGTGGCCTTTGGCTTTTTTCTCCTTTCTTTTTCCCTTTCAAGATAGAGTCTGGCCTTTTCTAAGCACATCGTTGTGGGCCAACATTTTCTTTCCGAAGTCTTGATCCGAACAGAATTTTTTTCTTTATTTGTCGTTTTTTTTAATGGAAAAGGAAGCATACATTCTCTCTCTGCCTCAAGAAGCTCAGGGCGGACAGGCCTCCTCTGTGCATTGGAGTGGAACTTTGTAATCTGAACCTCACTAATTTGGGACATGTTGCTGATAGGGACAAGACCTGTGTTTATTTTTTCCTGCATGCTCTCTATGAAAAGAGGACATGCTAAGCAAACAAACACTGTAAATGGTATTTCAAAGACAAGGTTTTGGCTTGCTTAGGAAAAAAGAAGAGTTTGCGAGTACAGTTAAAAACCACTCTAAGGGACAGGGCTGGAATGAAAACACAAGTGTCTGTCATTTTGAAGCCTGTGCTATTTCCCCTAAACCATGTGGGCTCCTCTTGGGCAAATTTTCTGTGGCTGTGTATCCATGTACTATATACTGTATATGAATATCATATAACTTTACTAATTCAGAAAAATGGGAGGGAAGAGAAAAGAATAAGGATGAACCACAGCCTGAATTTTATTGTAGAACATTTCAAAATATCCATTTTACATTCATGTTGATGTAGTGTCCTTTCTAATTATGAAGTCTCTGACTCTAGATGTTTTCATCCATAAGCTAAGAGGAAGGTCTTAGCATCCTTTTTTTCTCAGCCTATTGTCTGTATCATCTATTATTACTTAAAAGTTGGGGGGGGGGATATATATATATATATATATATATATATATATATATATACCACTCCCCCCCCCCCAGCAAGACCCATATTTTATGGAATTTAAAGGAAAAGGAAACTTGAGCCTATGCTTTTGGATAAAGAAATGAGCTGTGCAGCTTGGTATTTTCATATAAGATAAAGGTTATTACCCCCTGCTCTGCCTCTGGCAAAGGGATAATCACTATCAGGAAGAAAAGGTTTGCAGATTCATCACATTATCTGTCTCGCCTTAATGTTTAATTTGTGGTGACGGTCTACTCATCGTGTGTTTTGCCCCCCTAAGACTGGAATTTCATGGAAAGCAAAACAAAGCCAAACTCTTCCCGAGTGCTTCGACAGAGGGTTTGGTTTTCTTTGTCTTCCCACCCGGTGGACCCCCGTCAGGCATCTGTTGCCCAATTCTCAATCAAGTAAATAGATGAAGCTGCCTGATCCAGGGGGCAGCGTCAGGCTGTCCTCCCCTCGAGGTGCGTAAGCTTCTCCCGTTATGATGTGAGCTCAAGTGATTTTATTTTGTGTCCCTGGGTCAGGAGGCTGTCACCACTCTGTGGCAGAACATTACTGTCCAGTGCTTTACTACTTGATGCTTATTCTATGGGAGAAATAATCCCACATTCTTTGCATCGCGGCCCCGGGTTCCACTACTCCTGGGCTAAATATCACCAGCTGTTGCTACTGGCAAGTGGAAAGGAAAAACAGATTGGGGGGAGAGGAAGTAGGAACAGGGGTATAGAGGGAGCAGAGCGGTGTGAGGGCAGAGGGTCCTCTCAGAGTCAGAGACAGCACCTTCCCGCTCTTGGACTGAGGTCCCAGGTTCCAGTTTTCAAGACTGTGAATTACTGTCATTAGTTATTACAGCGTGTCTGCGTCCCTCTTAAAATAATAAGATGAGACAGCCTTCCAAGGGGAGCTTCCTTGAAGGGATAGAGGACATTTTCTTGGGTCTTGTATTTCTAGTCTTACTAAATAGCATATTTTTATGATAAGATTTATAAGAACGCTCTGATGGTTCTCATGAAGTGAAATTTTACTCTGACCGTGGAACACCATTTAATCACATATAACTACTCTGGGTCTGACCAACCTATCATCCTCAAAATTAGAAAATTATTTTCCAGATAGTTTGGGGAAAAAATATAAAAGCGATTGACTGCTTTCTATGTGCTGGGCATTGGGCTGTCACATACATGTCTTACTTAGCTCTCAGCACAACTTGTTGAGAGAGGTTTTAGATTCCCAGTTTTACAGAAGAGGAATCGGAGGAGGAGATTCAATATTTCTGCCCCCAGATTATTAACCAGTGAGTTGCAGAACAAGTATTAAAACCCAGTTTTAAGGATCTCAAAGGCCAAGTTCTTTCCAGGCTGGCCACATGTTTATTTACAAGTGCACTGTATATCTCATTCCTTAGGGTCACTTTGTGCTTTATCTATGAAGTGTCCTTGGTTACGATACTTCCCCCACTGCCCATTTTCTTGTATCTCCTCAACTGAAAACTCCAGTGCTAAGAGTGGCTGACTGTGTCCTCAACGAAGAGCTGGCTTTCCAATGACCTCACCCTGAATTCTATCGTGGCTTTTGGAAACTTCAAATTTTGGTCATGGCAGAGACTTTTAACTAGAGCAACCAATCAATGAAACAAATGTTTGAAACCCGCAACGATTATTTCTAGCATTTATGAAATGTTTGCTGTCTTAGCGGACTCTGTGCTCAGAGCATTATGTCTCATGATAACATTCCAGTCTACATATGAGTGACTGAGGCTCAGAGAGGTCCAGGCACTTGTCGAGGTCACTCAGCTGGTACCTGGTAGCCACTGGGCATAGTGCTCTGAGGCTCCTGCTCCATGTATTTTCAATGTGGAGAACTTTAGAATGCTTTCTCCTAGTAGCCTGTGGATATGAGAATGATGCTTTCTTCTTTTGTCCATATTCATGTACTTCCTTTCTAGAGTGGGAAGTAGATAAGTGAGAAGGAAGACAGGTATGAAATTATAGTTAGTGAGTAAGAAGGAATGTTTGATGGGTATGTATGACTACATCCCAAGACTCTAAGATCCAATGGTATTTGATTGCTTATGTTTTATAATCATTATCCGTTCTATTAGTGTGGATAATATATTAATTGTGGGGTTTCTTTTCCCCCTCAAGTGTGTGAAGAAAGAATTTCTACTTGGTTATCCTTACCTTTGGGAAAGTGAATTCTCTGGGATAAGTGAAAAAGAATGTTATCAGACTATTTACTAACTGTTGGTTTCGTCTTCTGCTTTCCTCTCCTTATCTTTCTTTTTCCTCTCTATAGTCTAAGCCTCCAAATATAGCTCAGGGAATCTGGGAGTGTGGCAGGGACAGACTGTAGAGAAAGCATGATTAACACCCTTGAAGGATAGCCGGATGGACCCCTGGGGACCCTGTGCTTGAAGTAGTATTCATTCAGACAGATTATTGAGTATTTGTTTCAACTGTCCCATGTTACAGATATAGAAACTGCTTACTTACCCAAGAGCACATAAGTAGCTGGTAGCAGAACTGGCATAGAATCCATGTTTCCTAACTCTCTGTACAGTAATTATCCTTTAAATCCCAGTGGGAGTATCATCCTTTGGTTTGGATTTGAGTTGTTATTAAATAAGCAAATCTTGTGGGTCCAAGTGTTTGGCCAGGTTGCTTCATGTTTTCTTTCCCTTCCCCTTTGTAACGAGGTGATTAAGTGACTTCTCAATGAATCGGTCTGCCGATTTGCATTTGTATTCAGCTTTCCTATTAGAAATGTGTATCTTTTCTAGCAGAGGGAATATAGTAAATTAACAGCACAGATTCTAGAACCAGACTGCTGAGTTTGAATCCTAACTTCATCACTTACTAATAGCATGAAGTTGAGCGAAATAAGTTTGGTGTGCCTCAGTTTTCCTATCCGTAAAACAGGGAAGGTAATGACAATTTTCTCATGGGATTGAGGATTAAATTAGATAATTCGTATACAATGCCAGGCACATAATAGCTAACATATATTACAAATGTACCATCATTATATCATATATCTGCAATAAAAATTCATCACCATATATTTATTTCCAAGGAATAAATGAGTAATAGATACAGTCACATGAATTGACATCACCACTGGTGCAATGTTAAGTAGAAACAACTCTTTGATGCTTGGTAGATTATTTTTTGTTTGACGGTTTGGAAAAACCCAGTGTTTCTAGTGGGGTGGATAGATAACTACATAAGGACTTTTTTCTGAATCAGCACCATACTGGAAAATAATACTATTTCTATGTAAGGAAATCTTATAAAATTAAATGTTAGCAAAGACTCAATTATATACCCATTGTTGGACTATTAAGAAAATTTTAGAAAGAAAAATTACATGACATACTAATCTCCCTGACTGGCTTAGTTTCACTTTTACATATCCTCTGCATTCTTTACCCATATTTGTGCATATTTTGCAGAGTTTTTCATACAGAAACTGAAATTCATTTTCACTTTATATTGCAAGTACTTTTGCTTCCTGTATAGTCATCATAGGTTCGCTCTGAATGTTATAACGTGTCTTATTTTATGGGAGGTATCACATTTTACTGAACACGTTTGCCTGTTCATGAAGTTAAGATTGTTTCCAAGCTTTTGATATTGTAAGAGAAACCTCTGGAGGGAATCCCTTGTTTGGGAGCTTCTCTACTTTTCCACTGAAGAATGGAAGCTCGGGGCCAGCCACCTTGGATTTATTTCCCCCCCACCCCAATCCCCCTTCATTTTTTCATTCCTGCTTTTCTCTTCAGAAAACAAGCTCCAGCTCCCTACTAAAGTTATTGGTTTGTACCAAAGTCTTTATCTTTCATCACAGATCTTTGCACAAATTCCGATTGTGTGTGCAACACACATGCCCTAAGGCATGTGCTGTAAATCTCCTGCTTCTGCCTTGGTGGGCAGAGTGAGGAAGTGTGGAGGCCCCATTCAGCACTATTAAAAACCAGAAGCTATAGTGGAAGTGAATGATCTGGCGGGGCCAATGCCACCTTGTTTCATAAATCTGAGTCACTCCCAGTTTGATGCTGTTGATAAGATGCTTTGAAAGGGACATCCTTGTGAATAACAAGAGAGAGAGTTCGATTTTGTGAGGTGTTAATAGGTGTTTGTGCCCCTACCCCTTTCCCCCCTTTTTTTAAACCTTGGGGTTTTAGTGCAGCGCTGAAGTCTTCTGAGTGCTTAAGCAGTCAAAAGAATACATCAGGATGGAGAGACTATTCCCATTAGTTCTTTTGGCCAAATTAAGGTAAAATGCCCTTTAAATAGGAGCTAATTCTCTGACAGATAATTAGCTTGTCTTTCTTGATGAAGTATGTGAATTGGGTTGAGTTTATTATAATTAATCTTGCATATTATGTAAAAATGCATTTGTCTGGCCTTATTAGGTGAATCTCTTCATTCCTACCTTAAGGGTGGCTTGGAACCTTCACCCTCGCTCCGTTGAGAATTGACTGAATTAGATGAATGGCAGGGTGATGGACAGCTCTTGGTTATAAAGGTTGGGAGAAGCTGAAGGTGGGGAACCAGTATTCGAAGAGACAGAGCTTGCCTATTAATATCTGCACCTTTAAAAAAAAAAAAAGACACTTTGATGATGTTTTGGGTCCTGAGAATCAGATGCTACAAAGCTACCTAAATAATTACCTTGAAATCAATCTCCTGCTCATGACATTCTTCTGGATTTACAATGTGGAGCATTTTCTAGGAAGTGAAGAGTCGGGTGATTGGCAGGTACACTTGCTGGTGTCTGGGCAGTGATGCTGGGAGGTGGCCTGAGGGGGAGCAGAGGGGCTACTCGGTGACTTCATGAGCCAAAGCTCCTCCCTACAGTTCTTCCTCCCCACTCCCCAGCCATTCAGAGTTCCTTGAGACTCCCCATCTGGCTGCTTTCAGGACTTCTTTTCCCATTGAAAGCTATTGTCCATGGTTACTTCATTTTGCCAGTATCAAAATGTGCGTTGGGGAGATGGAATTTGGGAATGAAAGAGCACACTGTGGATAATTCATCCAAGAGCCTCTCTCCTCCAAGTTGAAGTGTTTCTTTTCCGGAGAAGAGAATGGCTATTTGCTGTTCTGTGGGAGCTGCCTGGCACACAGCTTAGAGCACCTTAGAGTTTAGGCCTTGGTCACGGCCTCTACACGTGTGTGCGCATGTGCACGCACACACATTTTAGGGAACATTTGTAAAATGGACACTGAGCATTAACTCATTTAATGAAGATAACAGTAGTCACCTCTATCTGCAGCCGCTACCCAATATAGTAGCCATGAGTCAACATGGGGCTTGAAATGAGATGAGTCCAAACTGAGGTGTGCTATATGTGTAAGATACATACTGGATTTCAAAGACTTTGTACACAGAAGAATGTAAGCTATTGCATTGATAATTGTTTTACTATTGATTGCATATTGGAATGACGCTATTTTAGACAGGTTGAGCTAAGTAAAATATAAAAGTAATATTAATTCTACCAGTTTCTTTTTCCTTTTAAAAGTGCAGCTATGAGAAAAAGATTTGTTATGTCGTAACTGTCATCATACTTCTCTTGAACGGTGCTGGTCTCTGTATACTAACAGTATTATTAGCTCTACTTTTTAGATGAGGAAACTGAGGCTCAGAGAGGTTAAGTAAATTCCCAAAGTCACACAGCAGAAAGTCAAACTCAGGCCAGTCTCACTGAAAAGCCGATGTTCTCCCCCAGGACAGAACTGTTGTGTGATGCAGAATTTGTCTGGCTTTTGCCCTTGGTGGTTCCTGGGAGGTAACTTCTAGTTACACCTGAGCTTATGCTACTGTGAGATGATTTAGAACAGGGGTAGGTCATCAGAAAGACTGACAATGTGATTAGAGGGTGGGGGCCTTGTGTTAGTCTGAGCTCCTCCTGGGAAGAAAGGGGGGCTGGAGATTGAGTTCAGTCACGTGACCAGTGGCTCAATCAATCATATCTACGTAATTAAGCTGCAATAAAAACTCAACACCAGGACTTCCTTAGTGGCGCAGTGGTTAAGAATCTGCCTGCCAATGCAGGGGACACAGGTTCGAGCCCTGGTCCAGGAAGATCCCACGTGCCGTGGACCAACTAAGCCCATGCACCACCACTACTGATTCTGGGCCATGAGCCACAACTACTGAAGTCCACGTGCTGCAACTACTGAAGCCCATGCGCCTAGAGCCCGTGCTCCACAGCAAGAGAAGCCACCACAATGAGAAGCCCGCACACCGCAATGAAGAGTAGCCTCCACTCGCCACAACTAGAGAAAGCCCACGCTTAGCAACAGACCCAACGCAGCCAAAAATAAATAAATTAATTAATTAATTAAAAACAAACAAACAAACAAAAAACTTAACACTAGGGCTGGGTTCAGCTTTTTGATTAATGAACACAGCCGTGAGCTGAAAGGGTGATGAGTCCGTAGGACACAGAAGCTCCTGGTTCAGGACCCTCCCAGATCTTGCTCTGTGTGTCTCTTCATTTGCCTGGTCCCGATCTGTATCCTTTATAGTAAAACCGTAATAGCAAGGAGAGCTCTGCAAGTCATTCTAGTGAACTAGCCAACCTGAGCGGGGTGTGGGAATCCCAGAATTTTCAGCCAATTGGTCAGAAGTGCGGGTCGCCTGGGAACCGCTGGACTTGTGGCTGGCGTCAGAAGTGAGGACAGTCTTGCTGGGGACCATGCCCTTAACTTGTGGAGTCTGTGCTGACTCTGTGTTGTTATGGTCAGGGTTGCACTGCAGTTTTGCAAGAATAGACTGCCTTCCATCGAGATGTTTGTTTTAGGGGCACGGTGTTTGGGAAAGCAAAGTACTGTATGTAGCTTAACTTGCTTGTTTCTCTACCCCCACATCCTGGGTGACAATGGCCAGTTATGCTCTAGACTTGTAAAGTGACTCAGTCTTCCAGCAACTGCTTTTGCCCAGTAGGCTTAGCCCGGAGACAGGGTAGCCTCTGACACCATCACGCCCAGAACCTTCCAGCCTGCAACTCTTGGGGTCCTCTCTGCTTCTTCATCTCCCAGACGACACCACATGAGAGGTGGTGACATACATATGTTACATACACTTTGGTACCAGAGATTCTTAAATATTGGTGTTGGGATTAAGTTCCTTATAGGAAACTGTTGTAGGGTGATAGGACGGGTAAGGAGTGGTTGTTTTTTTAAGTAGTTTGCAATGTCTAGAATCGCATTTTTGTCGTACGTGTCCTATTACATCTGCTAAACTCTGTGTCCAGATCAACTGTTGTCTTTTCTTCGGGGGCTTTTGTTTGGATTTTTAAACCATCACCCCATGTGTTTTTCTTTTTTGGTTTGTTTTCTCCTTCCCACTTAAAATAGACACTCTGTCTTCCCTGTGGTCCAGTAGCCATTACCCTTCTGTTCCTGCTCCGGCCTGGCTCTTTTCCTGCCAGGCCCTCTTAGGTCACCAGCTCCAGAAAGTGGACTCCTACGAGGGCATCCTGGGGCTGCCCAGGAAGGCACATTTCTAAGAAGAGACAAACTTAAGTGGTGTAGTTATGGCAAAGGGAGATTCCTTTACCGATGAAAACCAGGAATGAAACAAAAAGGGTTCTAGAGTTGGAAAAGAGGTCTTTTGAAATGCCCAAGATGACTTGATTTCTACCTACGTGGGCCACAGCTCTGGGCACTTTGCATACTGCCATTGTGCCAGGCTTGCTCTTGTCCACTAAAAAATTATTCACAACCTAAAAGTTGAGAGTTATGTTTTTTCGGTGGGAATTTTTAGGACTTCGAGCCCGGGAGGCAACATCTCAAGTAACCCTGAGAGAACTGCTCCTAGGAAGTGTGTGTGGGCAACGTCGTGGGGGTGGGGAGCCAGGTTATGTAGAAGTTTTGCAACAAAGGGCCGGTAGTCCAAACGTCAAAAGATTATTGTTAGTTAAGGAAAACCAGCTATCCCAAGTTAAGGAATTTAGCGCCTTTCTATGTATGGGAAGGTGCAAGAGTCTGGGCTCACTGAAATCATTCCTTTCATATGCACCTCAGCTCTCTGGGGCCAGGCTCCTGTGTTTTCACATCCTGAGTTCCCTCAGGGCTCACCGGCTCATGTTGGAGGGCTGCAATCACTGATGACTGTGACATCCTTTGTTTACTGACATGGCAGGCAATATTCCATTTCTCACTCTCCAGAACTGTTTGGCTTTAAGGTTGGGGACAGTTACCTCTTAGGTAACTGCCACTCTCAGTAACTGTGGGAGGTAAGTCCCAGTTTCTAAGAAGGATAGAATGGGTTTATCAGAACCAACCAAAGAGGGACAGAAAACTGGGCATTCTCTTCTGACACTGTGTCTCTGAGCATCTCACCTTCCGGAGGACCAGAGGCTCTGATGCCCCTTGTCTGTCTTTCAAGAACACCCATAATGTTACCCCTGTGGGAGAGCAAGGGCTGTAACCATCTTTTTTAGAGAAGAGGGAAACTCCTGTGTCTGAAGAAAAAGTTCTTAAGATACAATTGTGTTTTAAAATGGACTCCAAGTTAAGTAACTTGCCCAAAGGTGCAGGGTTAGAGGGAGGGATAGGAGGACCCTAGAATTCCTGATTTTAGAACAAGAGGCAGAAGAAATGGACCTGGGGGTGTCCCTTCAACAAGAGGCAGAAGAAATGGACCTGGGGGTGTTGTGTCCCTTCAACAAGAGGCAGAAGAAATGGACCTGGGGGTGTTGAATTCACACTGTGTGAATCATCTATCTGTTACCGCTCACCTTGTCTCAGTGGGCCGGCCAGCTAGCTGGGAGGGGGCCCAACCAGATCTTGCGTTTTGTACTCTCAGTACTGTCCCCCCAGCCCACATTTAATGCTTAATAAATGTGTGTGGAAATGGACTGGGGGTCCCTCCCACTGTTCCCTGACATCTCACAGACTGATTTCTCCCTACTAAGCCTCCTTTTCTTGTTCATGGCTCTTTCCATCCATTCATCGCTTATATAGAATGTCCAAGGAGGAGGCATGGAGAGGGGAGAAAAGGTTAAAAGCCCACCAGGAAAAAAAAAAAAAGCCCACCAGGTATGAATTGTCTTAGACCCCAGCCATCCTCGGGCACGGCTATTTGTCAGTCCTGCAGGCTGCCTCTTCTCCATGAGCCTTTCCAGCCCTCCTCCCCAGCCTTGGGAGTGACATGATTTCTGTGTCCTCACGCTAAACTCACCTGGCTGGCCCTGCACCTGTCCTACACAAGTCACAGTGGGATGGCATCATTTCAGGTATTCTGTTTTTTTTTAATTTATTTTATTCAAGTATAGTTGATTCACAGTGTGTTAATTTCTGCTGTACAGGAAAATGATTCCGTTATACATATACATACATTCCTTTTCATATTCTTTTCCATTATGGTTTATCACAGGATATTCAGGGATTCCTAAAATGTGTCTTCTGCCAGGCCTTTTGCTAACTTTCCTCTATTGTTGCTTCATCTCTCCTTCTTTCTCCCATTTGATTGATCTTCAGAAACTATATATTATTTAAAAAAAAATTTAATCTTCCAAATTCCTGGCATTATGCTGAGCAACACATAATACATGCTTTACAAGGAACGGGCCCTTTCTCTTCTCATTCCAAAGCTCATTTAATCTAGAAACGTTTAATGAGGCCTACTGTACAAATCAGGTACAGCTGTAGGTCTAAACAGTAGTGAATCCTTACAATTTCTATTAATAGCTACCAGTATTAGCTCATTCAATCCTTGCAATGACTCTTATTATTGCCTGTTGGTACTATTATTAGCCGTACTTTGCAAATGAGGAAGCTTGGGTGCAAGAAGGCGAGGAACTTTGCCGAGATTATTCTGCTGGAAAAGTGTGGAGGCCGCCTGAGCCACAGGGCAGTGGTGCTGTATTTCGTCCAAGACAGATGACAGCCCGGCTTTCTTGGGATCCGCCTTTTAATAATAGCAATAAACAAGTGAAGAAATTAACAAGTGATTTCAGATAAGTGATCAGTGAAGACCACAAAACTTTAAAACGTCATGGTACAATGGTAGAGATCTATGGGAGGGTAGATAAAGGCAAGACCTTTATAAGGTGATCCCGTTTGATCTGAGGTCTGAATCACCTACTTGAGGACCTAGGGGAAGGGAGTTCCAGGAAGAGGGAACAGCACGTGCAAAGGCCCTGAGGTGGGAGGCAGGCCCTCCCGGCCTCACATATCCTACGATGGCTGCTCTCATTCTTGCCATTGTTCATCAATGTCCAGTTTATCCACACTCTGCTGAAGTTATAGAATGCTGGAATTGGGAGAAACTTAGATGAACCAAACCTCTGATTTTCTAGAAGTGGCAAGAGGGGTCGCTAGCACCCAGTATAACTTCAGCGTGGAAAGAAGGGCTGTGTTCCAAGTCCTTACTGTCAGGACTTCTGTCCGCCTGAGCAATATTAGTCATGGCTTCAATGGGATGTGGCTGGGAAGTCTGACGGTGCCAGATGTGGGGTGCATACCAGGTCACCACTCCGTTTCACATGTCCCAGGTTGAACCGACTATTACTTGGCTGGCCTTCCACTTAGCCTTAAGTCTACGTTGACATCATTTCAGGTGTTCTATTTTTTTGACAGTATATATTCTATTCTATTTTGACAGTATATAATCCCAGCTCACCTTCTCAGCGATGTACTGGCCTCCTGGTTGTTTTATCTTCTCCTTCATCCCAGAAGGTGGTCCACTACATGGGGACGCACTAGCTTTTGACCTGATGCAAACTGGTGTATCTCTTAGCACACAGAGGCCTAACCTGGCTTCAGGCTGACCTTTCCCAGCTCAGCCCTCATGCAGGGGTTGGACCTTTGGGCATGGCTGTCTGGGTGAACCCCTGAGCTGGGAGAGCTCACGCCTGCTCTTTCTGGCAGTTTATCCTTAATGCTCAGACTTGCTTAGTATTCTTGCCAAATATAGAATTCAGCTCAGTGACTTGAGGAAGTTGTTGCTATGCCTTTTGTGAACTGAAAACACTGGTTCAGGAAAACAACTCACAGTTTGATGTTGACACTTGATCCTTTCCCCTACCACTTCCTGAATTCCCTACGCCACAGCCCTTTGACCTCCAGATCATATGAAAACACATGGTCGTAAAAGATGTTTGTTTGGACATGGGGGCTTCATTCACAGCGAGTGGAGATGCACACACCATTTTTGGCTAGGCACTTCCATACGCCATAGGGATGGAACCCACCCGGACTTCACTTGTGTGACCTTGCCTTGCTTCCTGCCTTGCTTCCCCTCCTCTTGTCATAGACATTTGTAGATGACCTTTTACGAATGTAACTTCCAGTGGGAATGTTTCACAGTAGAAATATGCTCTCTCTTGAGGCTTGTTCTTGATATTTCTAGAGATTTATTTAATTGGACTCTACTTAAATCCCATTGGGAAACATACTTTTGCTGTGAAGTTGTAATGTGTTTAATTTGGGGTCTAAGATAAATGTTGGTCCTCAGGGGAGGTGGATTGTTAAGCAACAGTTTTCCTTTTGTACAGTGGGCTTGTTTAATGAGTAGCTTTAATGGGCTTTCTTCTGTTTGTTTGTTTAGCAATGCTTCATTACTTAAACTCCTGCCCTGCAAAGCAAAGAATGTTTTCCCTCTCTTCAGAGAATTAAACAATAATGGGGACTATCTGCTTGAGCTCTTGGGGAAAATATGGCTTTGTGTTTTATAGCTCTCTCCTCCTGTTAACATTCTTCCCTCTCTAACCTTCCAGTATGATCTCATGGATTTTTTTTCCCTTCCCTTAATCCGTCTTGATGGATTAACCGGTATTGAGCTACTTCGTGAACAGAGGAGGTGAAGCCCTAACATGGTATCAAGTGGCCTCCCAAATACACAGAAGGTCTCCAGCTAAACTGTTTTTCAACCCAGAGAGATGCTGTAGGAAGGGTATAGGTCAATGCTGATCCATAAGGAGAGTATACGTAATGAGGAGGCATGTGTCTTTGGGAGGAAGAAGTGGGCCCCTCTGCTTGCAGCTGACTTGTGGAATGAAGGTTCTGGAAGATTCCATGGGCTTGCTTCTTATGAGCATTCTGTCCCTTAGGCAGCATCCCCATCTTGACCTTGGATGACTTCTGGCTTGACTGAGATATGGTACCCACTTGGGTTGGCTCCCAGGGACCAGGTTCTCAGGCAGTCCACAGCTTTGGGTGTTGTTCTTCAAAAGTAAGAATTATAATTTATCTTTTTAAAAAGTGAGCTATACTGGGAGTTAAAAGTAGTACTGTGTTAGTCTGCTTGGGCTGCCATGACCAAATGCCATAGACTGGGTAGCTTCAACAACAGACATTTATTTTCTCACAGTTCTGGAGGCTGGAAGTCCAAGATCAGGATGCTAGGATGGTCAGGTTCTGGTGAGGTCTTCCTGGCTTGCAGATGGGTACCTTCTTGCTGTGTCCTCAATGGGAGAGAAAGAGAGAGAGAGGCAGACAGACACAGAGAGAGAGACAGAGAGAGAAAGAGCAAGCTCTCTGGTGTCTCTTCTTATAAGGGCACTAACCCCTATTAAGAGGACCCCACCCTCATGACCTCATTGAAACCTAATTATCTCTCAAAGGCCCCATCTCCAAATGCCATCACATTAGGGGTTAGCGCTTCAGCATGTGAATTTGGGTGGGGGAGACACAATTCAATCCATAGCAGGTACAAAACATGTATTCTGAGAAAGAAAGGGTATGGATTTTGCCCAGCTTTTGGACTATAGGTAAATTGCACCATCTGCTAGATTAACGTTTTTCTGGCTCTCACTTTCTCTTTTCCTTTCAAACTCATATTGATCATGTATTATGGACTTCTGAACATTCAGGAGCTTCCCACTGAACTTAGAATAAAATCCCAACTGCTTAATGGCCCTCAGAGGCCCTCTGCAGACTCTTTTGCCCTCCTTTGGTCACTCCCTCCCCCTCATTCTGCTTCACCACATTCTGTCCCTTTGAGTCATCGCAGGCCTCACGAGTGTCCTGCCTTTGCCCCTAGTGTGATTCTCTCTGCTTCCACTGTTCTCCTGGACCCCCTCCCCTCCACCTCTTTTCCAAACTAGTCAATCCCTTCTTATCCCCAGAGAGGCCGGCCCTAAACCCTGATCTAATCACTCCCTCTCACAGCACCCAGGAACTGGAGGGCACCTCATGGCCCTTATCATCCTTAATCATTACCTTTTTATTTGTGTGTTTGTATGTTGATCATCCATCTCGTCCCATTGGACCCTGGCCAGTGGGGAGAGAGGGACAGGGGAGAGGGAAGGGACATCTTCAGCCTGTCACTTGAGTCTCAAAATGTCTGGGAGGGCTTGCTGTCTGATAAAAGAGATTTTAAAAGTGAAGCTTGTGTTCCTATAACTGGTGTGTCTGTTAAGAAAACCCAGAGACCTGAGCTACGTGTTTAGGATGTGTCTTTCTCCCTGGGAGCTGGTTGGCGTGGGCTGACATAGGTGAAGGTTAGACATGGAGCGACCAGAAGGAAATCTGAACCTGCAGATTTTCAGGAGCCTGAGGCTTGAACTTGGCTGTCTTTCTATCAGCCCCTCTTTTCCCTCCATATATATCATATCATATTGCCCGTGATTTGATAGGCACACTTCTTCGTGGAAAGCCATAAATTTGCTCTCTTTAAGTGGTAGTTTTGTGAGTGGGAGTGAAGCTCAGTCTCAGGGCCGATGAAGTCCCAGTGAATATGAGGCTCCACAAGGCGGACTGGGAGGATGAAGGGGGCAGCTGGACCCCCAACAATGTCCACGCTGACCAGCCCAGGCTCAGCCTAAGGGAGTGTGGAAGGCTTCTTCAAGCCCCTCAGGCTGAGGGAGCGACTTGGAGAAGTCATTTATGCCCACCCGCTGCTTTCCAGGTGGTGCCTCCTGAAACCTTTTAGAGACAGAATGGGGAGGGTGGGTGTGAAGATGGGGTTTTCTGCACCAAGGGGGGCTCACAGTGTGTGGGGGAGGGCAGGGGGGAGGCTTGACCCCTTTTCCCACCCACACCATCAACTGTTTAAAAATAGGTTTAAAAATATTCTGTGGATTCATTGGACATTTAAGCATCAAATCAAATGTATTCCAGGTAGAATCTCCCTCTTGTTTTCTTACCCAAGTGTTTTTTTTTTTTTTTTTCCCGGTACGTGGGCCTCTGACACTTGTGGCCTCTCCCGTTGCGGGGCACAGGCTCCGGATGCGCGGGCTCAGCGGCCATGGCTCACGGGCCCAGCCACTCCGCAGCATGGGGGATCTTCCCGGACCGGGGCACGAACCCGTGTCCCCTGCACCGGACTCTCAACCACTGTGCCACCAGGGAAGCCCTCCCCAAGTGTTTTTGAGAGAGGGAGGGGGAGTCTGGGAGGGAGGGCGGAAGAGGAGCAAACACAGGCCGGTTGGCTGTAGAGGACAGGGGCCCAGAGGGTGCTTTTCCTTGAAGTCACAGTGACTTCTGCAGAACCTGAGGGGTTCCTTCCTGGCCGTGGGAACTCTGCCATCTTAAGTTTGAAGCCTGCTCTCAGAGAAGTCATCTGCTCATTAAAAGAACACAAAGCTATTTAATTGTTGTCTTTGTGGAAAATTACATGACTGTCATCAGCTGTTGCTTCTGGCAGTGCTTTCTGTTCTAATGTAAATAAATGAGGTAACAGATTTAAAGAAACAGGCTGTATTTACATACTTGCGCAGTATCCTCTCAAACAATCTGCCTGTGTTATTCAAATACACACAAATTAAACTGGTGGTATCCTAAACACTGGTTACCCTTTGAAGCCTTAAAGTAGGAATGGTAAGAAGGGGGCAACACAAGTGCACCCCCCTTCAAGGGTAGTAACAAGAATTTGCCTTTTTTGTGTGCAATTGAGAGCTACTTCAGGAGGCTGAAATTTAATCCCCAGCCCTTTTCTCCACCAATTCGGTAGTGAGGGGACTTATGTGTACCACAAGCAACTTTGTTTTTTTAAATTGATTTTATTGAAGTGTACTTGATTTACAATGTTTTGGTAATTTCTGCTGTACAGCAAAGTGATTCAGTTATACATATATATACATTCTTTTTCATATTCTTTTCCATTATAGTTTATCACAGGGTATTGAATTTAGTTCCCTGTGCTATACAGTAGGACCTTGTTGTTTATTTATTCTTTGTTTAATAGTTTGCATAAGCTAATCCCAAACTCCCAATTCATTCCTTCCTCAACTTCTTTTTCTGTTTGTTTGTTTCTTTGCTTTTGTTTTGCTTTTAAAGTAGCTTTATTGAGCTATCATTTACATACCATAAAATTAGCTCATTTTATGTTTTATTGAATTATAATTGACATACAATATTACATTAGTTTCAGGTGTACAACATAGTGATTCAGTATTTTTGTACACTACAAAATGATCACTGTGCTAAGTCTAGTTACCATCTATCATCATACAGAGTTATTTCAATAATATTGACTATATTCCCTATGCTGTGCATTTCATCCCCATGACTTATATATTTAACAGTTGGAAGTTTGTACCTCTTCATCCCCTTCACCTCTTTTGCCTGTCCCCCAACAGAACAAATGAACGAACAAAACAAAACTGAAACAGACTCATTAGATACAGAGAACAAGGTGGGGGTTGCCCGAGTGGAGGGAGCAGAGGCAACTTCTGAGCAGAGGGTGGGGTGGCAGGGACAGAAGCAGAATCTTTTAAACTTTGACAGAAACGTGCAAGGGTCAGCGTTTCTTGGAAGGCATACAATTAAAGCTTCATTTTCAATTTTTGTAAATCACAGTTCCTAAGTCATTGGATCTTTCTGATTCGGTTTGCTTTCTTGAGGTGAATATTTAGGCAGGAGTTAAAAAAAAAATTGTTTCCACTGAGGGTATTACAAAGATTCTAACAGTCAAAGAAGGAAGCAATACATTTTAAGACAGAAGAAATCAGAGCCCCCAAACAAGTTAATAATTGAAAATGGTTGTAGAAGTATGCAGAACCAAAAATTTAGCTGAAAGCATATTGTAAATTATACAAAGATTAAGGAGGAGCAAAAATTATTGTTTTTAATTCTTGGTACATATGATAGTCAAGTATTAGCTTATTTCCAGAATGGCAGATTTTACAGTCTACCGAACTGTTGGGGTAGAAGGGATGGCACGTAATCTGAGGGAAACAAAAATAAGATACCTGAGTTACAATGATGATACAAATGATGTCTATTTCAGGTAAGCATCAATAGTCTAAATTATGATTTTTGTCCAGCCGAAAATCCAGTGAAAGGGCTGTATTATTAACTCAAAATTTGAGAATATTCTGGTATAAACTTTTGAGGAATTTTCTTTTTTTCTCTCTCAAAACATCACTAAAGACAACTTTGTTAGATTACTATTAAGTACAAGGAAAGGAGTAATCTTTAGTCTATTTTGGAAGGACAGTTTTGGGAGGGGCATTCTTGAAGTAATTTCTACCTATGGTTTGTCACTAGGTCAAACAGATACCAGAGAGGTCCTTTAACTTATCTTTCAATTTTTATAAATTATTTCCAAAAGTAGATTGATCACCCATCCATGACCAAGCGATTGATATCTTCCCTACAGCTATTGGTATCAAACATATCAACAAATCACCTATCTTCCTGTGACATATAGCGAAGTCCTGTGTACAAAGGGATTTAAATAAGGTTATTCCTGCACTCTTTCCCCGCTGCCTTCTCTATAATAAACTGCCTTCTGTAGTTGGCTTTTAAAGTATATCTGTAGAGAATTTGTATCTCCTAAGAGAGAAGAGACAGTTAAAAAAAAAAAATCCATGAAGTAAGGGACTAACATATGAGCAGATATATCTTCCTGGAACACTTAACAATATTTGCACAGATAATCAAAATGTGCTCAATTGAATTCAATATCCTAATTTATTTTTAAAGAGTTTTAAGCTCGATGGTAACTCGTCTATGTTTTTTCACACATTGGACTTTTCACATGTAAGCAATGAAATGATGTGATTTTAGGGATCACAGGGGTACTCCTCTCTGACTCACGGTCCCCACCAGCAACACTGTTGGACTCAGCCTCCTAAGTCTCTCTCTTCCCCGGTAACAAAGTTGTTTCTTTATCCCTTTTTTTCTTACCTTAACACCTGGTGACACAGCACTTTTGACTCATTCTCCCTCTTTGATACAGCCTCCCTTCATTCCCCTTAGGAAAGAATACATGTTCCCTGGGGACACGATCATAAGACAGTTTAGGTGATACCAACTGGTATTAAACTTGAAATCATTCCTACTATAAAATCCCTAGTCGTGTCAGTGACCTATGAAGACAATTTCATAGAAAACAAGAGTTAGAAGTAATCTTCGTGGTTCTAGTTTGTATCTCTAATATTTCTCCTGTTAAGGTGGTTGATTTTCTTCCCTGAAAATTATGAAACAACTCTGACCGGCTCCATCTTTGGGAGTTTCGACTCTGGAAGCCTGACATCAGCTCCAGTTTACTCAGGCTTTGTTTCTTCCACAAGGATCCTTGTGAGAATAGAATCTTGGGAGTCTGCTTAGATGGACTCCAGTTTCCATGGAGGGCCCACGAAATAGTATCCATCAGGACCCCTTTTATACCAATATCTTTCCCATTTATAGTGATAATATCTAACTCATGCAGCATTTTATCCATATTAAGGGCCCTGTGAGATAAATACTACTGTTAACTCCACGTTATAGGTGTGGAGATTTGAGGTGCAGAGATGTTAACTAACTTACCAAGGTAACACAGCTAGTTAGTGACAGAAGCCAAGATTCTCAACTCAAGCAGTCTGGCTCCAGATTCTACATTCTTAACCCCTATCATCAGTACCATTTTACTTTAAAAAGCTAATCACCCAATAAGAAACTCTAAACAACAAAAAGGGGCAATGAATATGCTCGCAGCAAGCTTGTAGAAAAGTTCAACTTGAGTTCCCTTCCACTTTTCTTTGTGTGTTAATGTCATTTGCTGACCTTCAGTGAGAGTTTTCCTTAGATTTCTGAAAAATGCTCACTTTTCAACTAAGCATGAAGCCAAAAAGCTGGTGTGCCAAAGTGCTGGCCATCTTTGGACGATGGAAATCTCTTGCTTATAGATTCTGCATTTGGATGTCATTCCTTTAATTTGCCATCCCAGAGCACTGCTTCTGAATCACATTACAGAGGGCTCTTGTGTTTCTAGGGCTGCAATAGCCAACACAGCTACAGGAGGTGAAATACATCTACAAAGAGAGGTTTCCCACTACAACTAGAATCCGTTGCTTCAGTGGGACTGTCACCTCACTGACCTCCCGTTGGAGGAAACTCACCGGTTGCATTTCTACGTGTTTTGCAGGGGTGCTGGGTATTCTTTGTTGTTGCCATTCAGAATCCACATGCTGATCATACTTATTTTGGCAGAGAACCTGGTTTTGAGATAAGGTCTGAAATTTTTGCCCCCAGCACTGTTGCTCATGCCTGGGAAATATTTGCACTGATATCTGGGAGCAGTTGTGTGTCTACAGAGATCACTCAGCCTGGTGGGGACTTGGGGACACAGGGGAGAGGAGGGGAGGGAGGAGAGAAGAGTGATTTTATTGAAAACACTCAATTCTCCTCTGGCAAACCCAGGAATCCAAAGACGTACAGGCTTTCTTGGGAAAGCTAGGACAAAGAAAAAATGAAATCAGATGGGTTTGTTTAAGAAGGATAGGGAGCTGTTGCTTTCTTTTGATAAAAGTATATTATTTAAACTTTAAAACTGCTCAGATACCTTGGTACCTAGTTCTTTTTCAATACGCTTTTACAAATAAAAACTCTGGAAACATTAGCCTATTATCATTGAGAGTCTTTATATTAAGCAGAATTTATTTTTTTCTGGATGATAACCTCATATCTCGAAGCTCTTTTATTCATTCAATTTGTACCTTATTTTTTCCTCCTTTTCTGCCTTCTTTTGAATTTTTATTTTTGAGATATGTTGTGTTAATTACTGATGTATAGCAAAGTGATTCAGTTATACATATATATACATGCATTCTTTTTTATATTCTTTTCCATTATGGTTTATCACAGGATACTGAATATAGTTCCCAGTGTGATACAGTAGGGCCTTGTTGTTTCTCCATTCTGTATATAATCGCTTACATCTGCTAATCCCAACCTCCCACTCCATCCCTCCCTCAACCCCCTCCCCCTTGGCAACCACAAGTCTGTTCTCTATGTCCGTTTCTGTTTCATAGATAGGTTCATTTGTGTCATATTTTAGATTTAGGTGATATCATATGGTATTTGCCTTAGAATTCTTTTTAGGTCTTTAAAATGGCAGTTTTCCACAGTAAGGAAAATAAGTGCTTCATATGTGCTAGATATCATTTCAAAGTACTTTATTTTTATGAATCAGTTTAATCCTCAAGACTGTAGTGTGAGGTAGGTGTTCCTGTTTTATATGTGGGGAAACGGAGAAGCCAAGAGGTAAGGACCTTGTGCAGGGTCTCAGAGCCAGTATTTGGCAGTGTTGGGATTCAGGCCTGAGCAGCCTGGCCTCAGAATCACTTGCACTGCACTTAGGGTTCTCACGAACTTCAGAGTCAGCGGATCAGCTGGAGGTGAGGACAATAACAGTGATGACATTGGGGTAATAAGATGTTATTTATCAAATGCCTGATTATATGTTTACATAGGCTTCCTGTACCACAATTCTATGGGTAGGTGATATTAAGTCCACTTTACAGATCAGTAAACTGAGGCTTAATGAGGAAAAGGGATTTATACCAGCTCTTACAAACTCTCATGAGACAGAATCACAGTTGCAACCCGGATCTGCCTGCCTCTAAGCCCTCTCTTAACCACCATGCTACACTGCTTCCACTTCAATTGTTAGTTATCATCTTGTAATGTTCCTATGTAGTAATAACAAATATGAAATAATCAAAACTCCTCATTAAGTGATCAGTCCGTTCGGCTTCTATGATACGTGCTGGGGTAGGGTGGAGGGAAAGTAGTTGGAAGGGAGAACCATATTAGCCATCATCTTCCCTTCATCCCTCCCTGGCTTCCAATTCCAAACCTCTAAGGGAAGAAAACAATCCTCCCTACAGACATCTCTCTCAAAACCACCACTGTGGGATTCTACTGGTTCATTTTGCTGTAAGCGCCATCCCCAGAGAGAGTTCTTTAACTGCAGTATCTAGCTGTGCACAACCCTTAATGAGAGCTGATGCCGACACTGGTCAGCAGACTGGCAACTGAACAGACTGTTTGTTCATATCCCTCAATGAGGGTTTCCTCGTCTAGTTAATATGTGTGAATTAGAATATTTCCTTTTCTATCCACTCTGCCTCCAAAGATTCGATGAACAGAGTTCCCACGTGGCTTAAACATACAATAAACACATAATTTTGCACGTGGGCACCCCCTGGGATTCGGAGTATTTTGTGTCTGTCTGTCTCCAATTCCTTCCCCTCCCCTCCCCTCCTCCATGGGTTTTTTCCCCCCATTAGGCAAATGGAAGGCCCATGCCACCTGTTAGCATTACATCATTGGCTCCCCAGAACACAGTTGCACCAAAGGCCTTAAACAAAGTAGTTCTTCTTGTATTGTTTGCACTCAAAGAGCTGATATCATGCCAACTGATGTCATTGTATGTCTTTGTGTAACTGCTATGGCAACTGGGCAGGTGGGGAGCCTCCAGCTGATGTCATTGGGAAAGGAGGTGTAGAGACAGAATTTTAAAAAGCTGTATGCTGCTTTTTTCTGTGTGTGTGGTTTTCTGGCATGCATTTTTTAAAAACTAGCTGCTTTTAAGACAAATTACAGCTTGAGTACACTAAATAAGAACAGAGAGAAGCTCCCCCCCTCCAATCCACCACGTTAAAGACTTCTTTTGAATCTGTTTTGTTGTTCTGTCCTCTCATCTTATACAGAAAAGTGTAACAACTGTCTTTTTATTCAAAAAACAAAAAGTGAATTAGGTTCCCATTACAGAACCACTGTGGAACTGTTTACTTGGATTTTATGGAGCCAAAGCTGAGCAGATTTTAAAATAACTCTTTAGTCTCTTTCGTGGAGCTTGTGATGGTGACAGCGGGCAATTTCAAATTTTTGTTTAGGTATTCACTAATGAAGTTTTTCTGGTGGTTTCCACTTCTTCTATCTACTTGAAAAATGATCTCTTTGGGTCCAGACAAACTTTTTATTTTAATCAATGTTTCATAGCAGAATAATAAGATGTAAGGGCAGAAGTTAATTCTAGAAATCAATTAAGATGAATTTATAGCTGTTGTTTTTCTTTTCCAAAAGCAAAGACAGGTTTTGATACTCACAGGTGGTCATACTATTACCCCCTCTGAATGATCTTTGAATCATGACGGATCTTAATGAAAATATGACATCCCAAGTTTATACGACTAGTGTGCATTGGCTGTGAACAGCCCTGAGGCTTGGTCTGGGTTACAGCCTGGAGCTTCCTGCTGTGGTTGCCAAAGATGAAACTTGAAACGGAGAAGGACATAGGTTCAGAAACTGGTAGACAGATAGACTTCCTGTATTTATTTCAACACAACCATATCCTGTTCACCCATTATGTTTCCTCCTTTATCTCTTGAAACTGTCAAGACAGAAGCAAGGCATCTATCTGGGGCAGGGTGAGGTGGGTCAATGTTGGGTTCTGGTGGCTTTCAGCTTCTAGGAGATCTCCAACTTCCCCCTTTGTTCAAAGGGAAGGCCAGAGTGTATCTAGTTGGTAAGAATTAGAGCTCATTTGGTAGTTAATAATGTCAACTCTGATTTCATAGCCCTTACATGTATATTGTATAATTTGACCTCTGTAATAATCCTTTGGGCTTATCCACAAACGTATCTGACAAATATTAAAGGAAAAGTTTAAACAATAAACTATGATCTATAAATTTCCTGACTTCAGTGTTCTTTTTTGCATGTTTTTTCAACTTTTGATCACATGTAAGGTGAATGTTTTTAAACTGGCTTTTTTCGTTTAATATTAAACAGAAACACTGTTTTCATATTCCTTTCACAACTTTTAATGGCTACATAATATTCCATTGGGTGCACATGTCAACTTTTCCCTTTTAAAAAAATGATTTTGACCTTTCTAGAAAACTGCTGTAGCGAACATCTTTATGCATCTAGCTGGCTATCTTTGGTCTGATGATTTCCTTAAGATACATTCTCATAAGTGACACTGCATTTGATGAGGGGGAGGTTTGCATACTTTATGTATGTTTCCATTCATTCCAGACTCCCAATCACACTAAGAGGTATATGCCATTACCCTCATTTTACAGACGGGGAAATTGAGGCCCAGAGAGAGAAATTAATTTATCCAGGTCACAGATGCAGGAAGTGGTGGAACTGGGATTATAGCCAAGATAACCTGGTTCTTCCAGTGTCCCTGCTTGTAACCACGCTGCTGTATTGGGAGCAAACTTGGCCTTCTGGGTAAGGTGAGCTTACAAAGAGTGCAAGGCACACACGCCTACACTGCCCAGGTACAGGTAGAAATTCTACACCCAAGGAAGTCATCTGTGCCTTCCTGGGCTCCCAAAGTGCAAGGTTCTATATAGGCCACTGAGCATATGGCTCTTTGGGGCAGAACAAATTTGCTGCTAATGAAATTGCCTGATGCTTCGTGGAGCTCTTTCCAGGGGAACATGCCCCAGTTTGTATAAAAAGCACATTTCCAAAGTACTGCATGCAGTGATATCCTCCAAAGTTTGTCCTCCGTCTCCAAATGGACTTTCATTTGTATTTTGATTTTATTTTAAAAAATGTAATAAGCAACTAAACACACTCATTCCTAAGGGGAAAGTGATATCTTCTGCCAGCTCTGAAGTTCTAGGGGTAGTCATTCTCACTTTCTGTGTTTTTGTTCCAGGTGGACTTAGCAGTTTTAAGCAGAACCATGAAAACCTCTGTGACAACTCCCTCCAGCTCCAAGAGTGCCGGGAAGTGGGGAGCGGTGCGTCTGCGGCCTCGAGCATGCTACCTCAGTCCATCCCCAGCACCCCCGACATCGAGAATGCAGAGCTGACGCCCATCTTGCCCTTCCTGTTCCTCGGCAACGAACAGGATGCCCAGGACCTGGATGTGATGCAGCGGCTGAACATTGGCTACGTCATCAACGTCACCACTCACCTACCCCTGTACCACTACGAGAAAGGCCTGTTCAACTATAAGCGGCTGCCGGCGACCGACAGCAACAAGCAGAACCTGAGGCAGTACTTTGAAGAGGCTTTTGAGTTCATTGGTAACTATCTCCTACGGGGAAGTCTCATCTTCCGCCTTCCTTTCCTCTCTGGCTTGGGCTTTGATATCAAGTCCAAGATTTATGCCTGTGTTGCAAAAAAAGCTCCACCGAGGTGTTTTTGGGCTCTGCCACCTGGTGCAGCCAAAGTATTCTCCTAAGTCGTAACCCATCAAGTGTATTGGAACCATGGTTATAAAAGAACAATAATTCAACTGGGTTGGGATCCGTTCAACTAGACCTCCACATCCCTCAAGTTCTCAATGAAAAAGTGGCAGGGGTTAGCACTGAGATGTTCTATAACACCATCTGAAAAGAACTGGCAGAAAGTAAGAAATTGGCGGCCAGAGCAGGCACCGTGGGTATGTAGTCTACTGGCGTCCCTAGGCACTTTGCAGGGAGTAAAATACAGCCGGCCCTCTGTATCCGCGGGTTCCACATCTGCGGATTCAACCAACCACGGATCGAACTCGCGGATACAGAGGGCTGACTTTCCTATGCCATTTTATATAAGGGACTTGAACATCTGTGAATTTTATCCAGGAACTAATCCCCCGCGGGTACCCGAGGCCAGCTGTATTGTGAATATGACATCTCCCTTACTTTGAGTTAAATTTCTTTGCCACTGCTTGAGGCAAAGGTAGTGTTTGCTGAAGGATTGTTTCTGAAGGATCTTTTTCAGAAACATAATGCTGTAGTGAACATCTTTACGCATTACTCAGCACAGAGGAGAGAAAGAACGGGAGTGGAGGGGTGAGGGGGTGGTGGGGGGAGTAGTTTTTCCCTTCTGTTTGCTTTGCCTCAGTTTTTAAACAATGGGTAGCAAAAAGGCTTGAAGTTGAGTGCTCATGAGATGGTACTAGATTCCCTTAGTTTACCCCAGACTCATTGAAGTAGGAAAGATCGAATTGTATAGCCCATGTAGTTACTTACCAAGGAAAGAAAATTCTAGCAACAGCAGGCTTTAATCTCTAGAAGGAAGCAACGGCCAGCCTAACCCTAATCTTAAACTTTAACTTTCGCTGCTTCTAAGCCTCAAACTGTTGCAAGCCTCAAATTATCACTTGGAGAGTACCTGACACCCAGCAGGTACTCAACAATTTCTTTTTTTTTTCCCAAGTGATTCCAACCTTTCTTACCACAAAAGGGTGACCCAGTACTTTTCCTAAATATTGTAGCAGATTGTTACTGGCCTCTGTCCCAAGAAGAATGCACTCATGTTCAGTGCTCCTTTGTCAGAAAAAAAAAGAAAAACAAAAAAAATACCCTTGGATTTAACAACCATTAGGGTGGGTGGATTTGCTGTAGAATTGGCAACTCTGGTCACTAACCCAGGCATTTCCTTGCTAATTGTGCCTTTATTTATTGCAGGACCATAGATTGTTCAATCTGGAAGGAAATTCTGAGTGGTCACTAAAGAGACCAGAGCCTAATGCTCTTGACTGTGAGGCCAGGAGCCTTTTGGGAACACAGTGTTTACAAGGCTCTATTGGTTCTCAATGGGCAATGATTGTGGATGCAAAGATACCTTAGATTTTTTATTAGTGATATGTGAATCAAACGTTGAGTCCCAAGGAAGAAAAGTTTGTCACCAAGTAGATAAGGAACTTCCTGGTTGATATATGATGTTATGAGTGCAATTTTATCTGAGTTAATTCCAGTTGGGGGAAGTTAAGAAATTGTTTTTCGGGCTTCCCTGGTGGCGCAGTGGTTGAGAGTCCGCCTGCCGATGCAGGGGACACGGGTTCGTGCCCCGGTCCGGGAAGATCCCACATGTTGCGGAGCAGCTGGGCCCGTGAGCCATGGCCGCTGAGCCTGTGCTTCCGGAGCCTGTGCTCCGCAACGGGAGAGGCCACAACAGTGAGAGGCCTGCGTACCGCAAAAAAAAAAAAAAAAAAAAAAAAAAAAAGAAATTGTTTTTCTTTTAATGGGTAGCATAAGATATGCTTAGGTTCTAAGAGGATTTTAGTCAAAGCACCCACATTCCTTATAGATTATTCAGGCTCACCTGGTGTTTTAGAAAGAAAACAAAACAAGTAATAAATAGCATTTAACCTCGAAAACAGTTCCGCATCACACCCTGCACAGGCACAATATTTTATTCTCATTGTTATATATCATTGAATAAACTGAAATCTGATAGTCTTGCTTTAAGGAAAACACAGCTGGTTTTAGAAACATAATAGCATTCACAGAGAGTCTAATATAAACTAAGCAGAGTCTAGGTTTAGGGTTTAACTATGCCAGTTTAGTTATTCCTGAGTCGGGTGATATTCGTATATCTCCTGAGCCTGGTTAGTTACAATTATTCCCATTATTCAGATAGGAGGATTGAGGCTCTGGGGAGTTATGTGATTCACACAAGGTCCACCACAAGGTGGAATCATGGTCAAACCTAGCCCTTTGTGGCTCATCTTCTTACCCCCATGCTTCCCCATTTTGAGGTGGAGGTCCTTAAATAGTGTGTGCTGAAGAGGAGACATTGAAAACAGGAGATACTTTCCTAAAATACAGTTATCCATAGGAAGCAAGCTAAATTGCTGGGTTTTTAAGATGAAAATTTGCACAATGTTTCTTTTCTTAATCTACTAGTGGGTAGCCAGTAGAAGTAGTTTTTGTTAGAACGGGACTCTCCTTACCATCTCCTTTCCTACTCTTCATCTAATTGGTATATTTTCCAGGGATGCTTTCTTTGGGATGCCTTTTAGTTTAGAAGTGTCATTAAGAATCCATTCAGGCAGTGCCCAAGAGCTATTCTCCTGGGCTTTTAATATACCTGAAAACCTTTAAAGTATTGCCTTTTTCAATTGCTCTGGATTCTGAGCCATTGCTGTTAATTCCTTCATCTTCTGCATCATTGCCATGTTGGAAAGGCATGTGTAGATGCAGAGGGGGTTGGACAGTTCAGATGTAGGTGACACCCTATGCCTGAGAACTGCAAGTCTTTAACTTTGCAACAATAGGGTTTACTAGTGAGAAGCTGAATGTAGCAACTTTCTAGTTGAGCTTTGTTCCTTTAACCCTCTTCAGAGTTTCCTAAGACTGAAACTCTTATCCATTTAGTACCAGTTTCTGCACAGAGCATTTCTATAGTATAAAACAAGAAATGCCTTTTCTCTATCACAGGTAGGAGAGACATTGTTAATAACACTAGTTTTGACAAGTGACACAACATGGCGATAGAAATTAACATCCTGAATCAGAGGGGTCTACTTAACCAGTAGCTTGTTTGACATTTAGGCTAATTGTGTTGTGGCTCCATCCTCAGTTGGCCACCGTCACCTGTGAAGTCAGCTATTATTGTGAATGACTCCTTTACCTAGCCTTCTCTTTAAACGTAGAAATGTAGCTTCTTATTCATACTAATATTACTTTTAGCCAGTTCTGGAGGTTGTGACATAAACATACACGATTAACTAGTAAACTATACTTAGTTTCAAAGCCATTTTGATGTCTTCTCTCTCTACAGAATATGGCATTGTCAAGTCTAGAGAAACGTTAACCTCTCTCCCTCCATCTCTCTTTCTCCTTCCCTGCACCTCTTGCCTTTCTCCCTTGTTCCAGAGGAAGCTCACCAGTGTGGGAAGGGGCTGCTCATCCACTGCCAGGCTGGGGTGTCCCGCTCTGCCACCATTGTCATCGCTTACTTGATGAAGCACACGCGGATGACCATGACTGATGCTTATAAATTTGTCAAAGGCAAACGACCAATTATTTCCCCAAACCTTAACTTCATGGGGCAGTTGCTGGAGTTTGAGGAAGACCTAAACAACGGTGTGACACCACGAATCCTTACACCAAAGCTGATGGGTGTGGAGACGGTTGTGTGACAATAGTCTGGCTGGAAAGGATGACTGTTCTCCATTAGGAGACGAAGAGGAAGGAGGATGGATTCTTTCTTTTCTTTTTTTCTGTCTTTTTTTTTTTTTAGATGGGGTAAAGTTTGTGAATGGAAACAAACTTGTTTAAAACTTTTTATTTTTAACAAGTGTGAGAAGAATTTAACTTTTGATGCCGTTGAGATTTACTTCCCGCCAACTGACAAAGCAGGGAGGCTAAAGACGTAATTTTTTTAAGTCAACAATAAAAATATAACAAAATTTGTTTCTTCCCCTTTTCCTTTTAAGCTATTTGTAGAGTTTATGATTAACTAGTCTGTGCAGGTTCATAGACCGAAGATACTACACTTTAAACCAATTAAAAAGAACCCAAAGTACGTAGAAAAGATGTTGAATCATGAAGAGCTAGGATCTGCCTGGGCTGTCCTTACGAAAACAAAAAACCCAACCAAACCAAGCCCTGCTGTGCTCACTGGTGCAAAGAGATGATCAGGGCAGCTTAAGTGGTCTAAGAACCCTTCACATTCTTTAAAGAGACAAAGGATACTGTTGATTTTGTGTGTTTCGTACTCTGGATTACTTTTTCCCCCCTCTCTGGGTTTAAGAGATTTTTTGAAATAGCAAGGAACTGACCATTATACCATATGCCTTCACTGGCTTCTTGTGCAATAATATGGTGTTTTGAGTGTGCAAGTGAGTTAGAGCTGGCAGCTGAATGATAGACAAATAGTGCAAAGTTGCCAGCTTGGAGCTGGAAAGGAATTAAACAAAACCAATTACTTTTCTTTCCCACCTTTTTCCTTTGTTTAACTTTTTTTTTTGATTTGATTCTGGTTACAGTGCCATAAACCTTGTTACATATGTATATCAGAATGTAAAAAAAAAAAAGACAAAAATTTATTTAAAAATATTTTTCTCAAAAAAAACTTGGTGTGTTTCTGTTGATTGTGTAAAAATTTATTTTCATTATATAAATGAAACTCATTTGGAGATGTGTCGTTTTTCCTCCTCTTTTTCTCAGTTCAGGTTCAAGCATCTCATAGCTCCAGGAACTTGTACGTGTAACATAATTGGAAATAAACACACATTTTTATAAAGGGAAAGAGAGATGAGGGAGAGACAATAGTCTCTGGCCTTAGTGTGAAGCACAGAGAATTAGCAAGGGAGTAAAAAAATGCTCCAGTCTGCCTAATCATAATCTCCTCTATTGCCACAGCCCTACCATCCACTTCTGCCGAAGTAATTCCTCTTACAAAGCGGAAGCTTCAGGTAACCTCCTTAAAGGCGTGAGAAGGTTCTATATCAGCCTTTGAGCCTTGGTGATTAGGTCACTGCCAGATAGATTGGTTAGAATTCTGTGGTCTCCCCAGTGGCTCTTTGATAAGTATTTATGACAATCTGACAGCTAGGGGTATTGACACCTCCCTCCCCCACTGTCATTTGCTCACTCAACATCTTTGGTAACATTAACCACATAGTGTACACTGCAACACGTTGCTACTTCCTACTTTTTTGCTAGCAAACTGAGCTCAGATTCCTAAGTTCAGCTTCCCCATCACGCTTGGCTAATACACAGCTAGTGTTCCATGGGCTCCCAGTCCACAGCAGAGTAAGAGTGGGGTAGGGGAAGAACATGATTCAAACGTTTTCTATGTTTTATTAAAATAGATGCCTCCAGGGATTTGGCCATAGGGAAGATTCACAGCAAATTAAGATTCGCTTGAGGTGAGAAAGTAGAATTCTGGCATTTTCAATTCTACGTGACTACATTTGGACATACTGTTCTTGTGAATATGTGCTGATAAGTGTTATAATGAAATATTTTTGACATTTTAAAAATAGCTTTTCTATTAGAAGTGATTTAACTTTTTCTTTTATTAGAAAAGTAGAGACTGACGTTAATAGGAATTAACTGAGAGCTGTCTTGAATGATCTTGGTTTACTACAAAGTGTTAGGATGAAAAGTAAATTTCTCTTATGGTGCTTTCTACTCTGCAAGCTAACAATTTTCTTGGTGCTAGAACATATTTAAGGAGAGGGGTTGATATATAATTAGTGATTTAAAATACATAATGATTTACTACATATTTCTTATTCTTTATTCTAAATCCAAATGTTAAAGTTCTAATAGTGTAAGTTTTATTCCCCTTCTTTTCTTTCTATTTTTTCATTTTTTTTTAACAAACAAGATGAACATTGAATATAGTTTCCCTCCTTTAGCTACATGGAAATAATTTATGTTTTTTGAACTTTATGATTTTGAGAACAAGACTGTGCTGGGGCAGATAGAAATCCTGCCAACCAGCATACCAAGAATTCTGAGAGACTCAGGTCTTTTTTGCTAATCTGTTTTGAGTCATTTAGCCTCTCTTTCTTCATGAGGAATGTTAATCATTTCATGAAAACTACATGGATTAACCAAGCCATTGCTCTAGAAACCAGACTCCCCAGGTTTTGTTACTGAACCAAACTTGCATCTGCTCACCCTCAAGCAGTAAAGTCAATCTATTGACACCGGGTTGCGGTGAAAGAAAGTGCAGCGTTTATTTCAGGGCACCAAGCAAGGAGTCCAGGGCAGCTGTTGCTCAAAACACCCCAACTCCCTGATGGGTTTCAGCAAAGCATTTTTAAAGGTAAGGTGAGGGAGGTTTGTCCCAGGGTATGTGATCAGCTTGGGCACAATTCTCTGATTGGTTGATGGTGAGGTAACAGGGCAGTGTCACAGGGCTTAACATTATCAGTGCTTAGGTGCCAGTAGGTCTGGGGGCTATGTGCTCATGGTCATCAAGTAGTTAATTTCTTCCACTTGATGGGGGTTTTATTTTATTTTAATTTATTTTTTTAAAAATCTATTTATTTATTTTTGGCTGTGTTGGGTCTTCATTGCTGTGCGCAGGCTTTCTCTAGTTGTGGAGAGTGGGGGCTACACTCTGTCGTAGTACATGGGCTTCTCATTGCGGTGGCTTCTCTTGCTGCGGAGCACAGGCTCTAGGGGCGAGGGCTTCAGTAGTTGTGGCACACGGGCTCAGTAGTTGTGGCTCGCGGGCTCTAGAGTGTAGGCTCAGTAGTTGTGGTGCACAGGCTTAGTTGCTCTGCGGCATGTGGGATCTTCCCGGACCAGGGCTCTAACCCGTGTCCCCTGCACTGGCAGGCAGATTCTCGACCACTGCGCCACCAGGGAAGCCCTGGGGGTTTTAGCATCTGTAAAACAACTCAGGAAATGTGCTTTAGATACTATTATCTAGGTACTTCAAAGAAGGGCTAGAGCTGAGGATATGAGGGAGTGGTCTGCCCAGGGTCCTGCTCCTGTTCCATTACAGCATCTGGGCCTCACTTGGTACCTGGGAGATTTGGGGCTGAGCTGGGAACTTCATTGTTATCTTCCTGAGAAGCAGTCTCTGACTGACAGATGCACATATCATTCTCAGAGTCCAACAAGTGTTGTTGCATGCTGGATGAACTTAACAATTTAATAGAATGAATCTGTAACATATCTAATTAAAAAAAAAGAAACAGATACAACAGGCACTGTTACTTTACATTAAACAGAATAGCAGCTTCATCTCCTCTATAAACATTTTTTTTCCACACAATACATTTCCAATCAATGGATATTAACCAAGGTGTAGAGTCCACATTTCATGGAAGAGCTTGTGTCTTCAACTTTTGGAAGAGGACAGGTAAGGCAGGATGTGAGGCAGGGAAGCTAACAAATGGAGGACATGTACAAGGGGAGATAGGAAAGAAGAAGTGTACATAACCCCAAAATCACCTGTTGATAGTAAATGAGGAAAGACGACCTTCCAAAAGGGTGATAAAATATGGGGAACAGGAGAAAATGGGAGTTTATAGTAAAACAAACAAACAAAAACTATATCAGAGTATAGAACTAAGAAAACTGAATTACACTTCAGAAGTTGATTAAGATAGAATGCTAATAAATTGCTCCAACCAGTTCTTCTGGAAGATAAGAAGTCTGGCAAGCCAAACTGAATAGAGATGATGTGGTTGTCACCTTGTTTGTGAGTAAGATCTTGGAAATAAGCCACAACACGTATTTATATTTTATTCCCCAAGCCTGTAACATCCAGTCTCAGGAAATATGGGTTGATGTTTGGTTTTATGCTCTAATTGGAGAGAATCATAATATATGGATGTGGGTGGAAGAGAAGTCAAAAATGACTAGCAAGTTCTGGCCTCCAGAAGGATGGGCAACAAGAAGGTAGTTAGAAATAATTGTCCAAAATTAAACCTATCTGTAGAAGATTTTCTGACTTTATGAAGGTGGTAGACTATGACTGCCAGTTCTTTCCATCATTCCTGATTTCCTCCTGTGTGACAACTTCTGCCAGTGTTTGGTGGAAGACACATGGGGTTAGACAACTGTGGGATCTAGTGAAGAAGTCAATGGGAGTCTGTTGCCTCCGTGTCCGATGATGGGCTGAAGTCTCTGTGCGTCAGCAGAGCTACCAGTGAGAAAAGGTAAGATGAAGTAAAGGAGAACAAGGAAAAACTGGAATCAGGAGGAAAACCTAGAACGCACATTTGCCTTTTACCAACTTCCATGATGTAGGTGACTTTGGAGAAGGATCCAGTGCCCTTTCCCATGTTACTGACCATGTACCTGGTGCAGGACTTGTGAAGCAAAGAGGAGATCTGGAGAGAGCTTCAGGAGCTGTGATCACAGCTGTGGCCCTAAGTCAGGGTGAGATTCCAGGTCGGTGAAAATGTGCGCTGCTGGCAATAGTGCCTGTTGCCCTCTTCATAGTATAATGGCCACTGCTTCACTTCTGCCTTCCAAGTCTCATGCAGAGTTCTTTTAAGGCAAACCTTAACCTAGCATTAAATAGGAAAAGGAATTCTGGGAAATGCAGTTTCTGATTCAGCTAAGTTGATATTGTAAAAAGCCACCCCAGTCTATCCCTTGCCAACTTGCCATCCATTTACACTTCTTTTAACCAAACATATAACTTCCAAACAAAGACATTAGAAAATGATGTTTCTACCTAAGAAGATGCAACTGTCTCTTCCACAGTTGAAAAGATACCAATCCTCTCTCAAAATGAAAGTGCGTAATCTCATGTGTTACTTTATCCATTTTGGGGGTTTTATTCATTCCTCTTATGCTTGAGATCCACTCTCCCTTTGAAATTCTGAAATTTAAATACTGAGATATAAGGATATTACAGATTGAATTGTGTTTGCCAAAAAGATGTTTTTGAAGTTTAAACCCCAGACCTTGTAAATGTGATCTTATTTGGAAATAGCATAGTTGCAGATGTAATCAAGTTTTAAAAAGGTCATATTGGCTTAAGATGGGAGCTAATACAATTGCTGGTGTAATTGGACCAATCCCTCTAATAAGGAGGGAAATTTGGACACACACAGAGGAACCAATGGCATATAACTAGGGAGGTGGAAATTGGAGTGATTCATCTAAGAGGCAAGGAGCACCAAAGATTGCTGGATATCACCAGAAAGTAGGAGAGAGACATGAGACAGATTCTCAGAGCCTGCAAAAGAACTAACTCTGACGACACCTTGATTTTGGACTCCTAGCCTCCAGATTGTAGGGGAATAAATTTCTATTGTTTTAAGTCACCCAGTTTTTGGGACTTTGTTATGACAGCCCAAGGAGACTAATACAACGGACAACTGCATTTACCACATTTAATATTAGATGGTAGATAGAGGAGAAAGAAAGAATTGGTTAATATATAAACAAATGTATTTATATCAAAGTAAGAAATGTTTATAACTCTTACTGTCCTAATTTCTACGAATGATCATGTAGTCTCAGCTGATGTTTATAACTTCCTTCTTTTACTACCCATTCCATTTACCCTTTGTCCTCAGCAAGCCTCTCACCTGGTCATGGTTCCTTGCCTGCTAGGGTAAACTAAATCTTCATTTTTTAAGGATCTGAGCCTTTGGCAGTCCTGTCCGCACTGGATCCTTTTGTTACAGGACATGAGAGTGTAGGAGGTGCCCTTAGTCTAGACATAGTTCTTCCTACTCCCATAGTCCTGTAGTAATCCAATTTCCCCTTGATAGTCACAAGTCATCCCAGCAATACAGTAACCTCTTTCTTTGCCTGTTGTTTCTTTAGCAGGAGGGGACCAAAGTAGCCAGCAGACAGTATCAACTTCCAGTTTAATGGAGCCATTGCTGCATCTCCTAGCAGAAGCATCTATCCCTCGGGAACTAAGACTTCTAGACCAGTAGAGCCAAAAGTTGCAGAGTAGGTAAAACAAAATTTGCAAGTAGATCACCTGGAGTAACAGCAAGAGGTGTTTTTTCATTTACAGCTCTTTCTGGACCTGTGAATTTTGGATAGGGGAGAAACAGCAACATATATTGGTTGACAAGTTAGAGAATTTACTGAATCTTGCGGGACATTACCCTAGCCCTGAAAAGTTTTCCATTCATCTAGCTCAGTAACTGAATTGTTAAAAGAACTATTTTACTGCATCAGAGTGATGGACAACATAGTAAGACTAGTAAATGCCATGAGTGTGATCCTGTTGCCACACTTCATGTGCTGCAAAATAAGTTCCTTGGTCAGAAGCAAAGCGTTGTGGAATACCATCACAGTGAATTAGGCATTAGAATTCTATAAGCCCACAGACACTAATTTTGGCAAAAGTATTGCAAGCAGAGAAGGCAAATTCATATGAAGGGTAGGTTTCTGTGGAGTGAGAACAGAACACTGTCCCTTCCACAATAGAAGAGGTCCAATATAGTTAACCGGCTATCAGATAGCTGGCTGATGACTCTAGGAATGGTTCTCTTTCAGGGGCTTGGTATTAGTCTCTGCTTTGGGTGGGTTGAAGTTGGATCCTCAGCAGTTTCTGTAGCCAGGGCAGCCATGGTGAGTGGAAATTCATGTTGCTGAGCTCAAGCATAAACTCCATCTCTGCCATCATGGCTATTTTGTGCATGAGCCCATTGTCAATGATAGGTGTGACTAGAGAAAGGGACTTGAAAGAAGTTCACAGAATGTGTCATCTTGACCATTATTAAGATCCTTCTATGCTGAGGTTGAGCTTTTTTGAACATTAACATGGTACATTCTGTGCCCGTTCAGGGAGTTCTATCCATTGACTTCTTTCCCAGACTTTTCTGTCACCAATTTTCCAATCATGCTTTTTCTAAGTCCCTGATTATCCATGTAAACCATTAGCTACTGCCCATGAAGCAATGTAGATCTATATCTCTGACTATCTCTCAGACAAAATGAACAACCACGTACACCACTGCAAATTCTGCCCACAGGGCAATTTCTCCTTCACCACTATCATCCTTGGCCACCCCAAAGTGGGGCTGTAGTGATGTAGCCATTCATTTTAGGGTGATACTGAGATATCACACAAAACTGTACAATCAAGGTCAAATATTTTTCTTTCAGTCCACTGGTCACAGAGAAAGTCTCATGAAGCCATAAGTGTGAGTTCAAGAATAAAGACCACGGATATTTGGGTCACTTGTTTACTCAACTTACTTGTATCTGATTTCACATATTCCAATTCCACCTGATAATGGAATAATATTATTCATGCCTAACTTAGAGGCTTATAGGGTCAATAACTCTTAATTCTTCATGAACAATTCATGTTGCATTATAACAAGATGGTCTATGACTAAACTTCCAGTTTCAAACTGTTACTCAGAAAAAAAGCTCTTCTTCTTCTCTTCTAAAGAAGCTGTCATACTTTTGTTCCAAAATCCTAAATGTCTGCTCCATGATTCACCTATCAGGTGAATGGATTCATACAGGATCCCTACCTAATACAGACCCTTCTAGCACCATGGGATGTACTGGATTTAGATGCAAGAGCAGCTTGCATGATAGCCTTGAAATATTGTAGAGACTTCTCTTGTTCTGGAGCTAAGTTTCTGCACCCAATTCCAATGTGTGGGTTTTTTTTTTTTCCCCACCATACTAAGCTATTATTGGACACTAGATGGGTGTCCTATGATTCAACTCAATTCTGACACTATCTACCTGGAGATAGCACCAGATCTCACAGGTTAAGGGCTTAGTCCTACAAGACTAACCACCCCCCTCCTCCACTCCAGACACCAATCAAAGTCCATGTTATTACCAGTGTTTCTGACTGACCAGCTATAGATTGTGGGTTCCAATAACAACTCCTCCTTGGATTTGATTAATTTGATAGAGTGGCTAACAGGACCCTGAGAAACATTTTACTTACAAGTTTAACAGTTTATTATAAAAGTTTATTAGGAACAGCCAGATGGAAGAAATTCATAGAGCAAGATATGGGGAAAAGGCACAGAGTTTCAACGTCTTCTCAGAGCACACCACACTCCCCAAATCTCCATGTGTTCACCAACCCAGAAGCTCTCCAAATCCTGTCCTGTTGGGTTTTTATAGAGGTTTCATTACGTAGGCACGATTGATTAAATCATCAGCCATTGGTGATTGAACTCAATGTCCAGCCTCTTTCCCTTCCCCAGAGGTCCTGGATGGGGCTGAAAGTTCCAACCATTTAGTTACATGGTTGGTTTCCATGGCACCTAGCCACCATACTTAGGTGCTTTCCAAAAGTTATCTCAGTAACGTAACAAAGTACACCTTTATCACTCTCATCCATGGGAAATTCCAAGGGTTTTAGGAGCTCTCTGTCAGAAGTGGAAACAAAGATCAAATATATATTTCTTATTGTAAATCACAATATAACAGGACCCTACTTAAATTAATAACCTTTCATGTTACTTGGTAAATAGACTGGATTAATATGCCCAATGAGGTATATATTTTCTCCAAAATCCAATAAGGCCTGTTAGACATTGTGCCTCTTTCTCAGTAGTAAGAAGGGTCAGAATAACAATTTATCCTTTACCTTGAAGAGAATTCCCTAAAAGCCAATTGTCTTTGGTGCCAGGATAAAGTCGAAGTCTTTATCATGAGGCTACTGAGCCTTCTACAAACATATTTGATTATATAATACTTTTATGGCATGTTTAAATTATAATTATTTCCTTCTGAATCATTTCTTGAGTGAATAAACCTGGAGTTCAAAGGAGGAAATAAGCACTTAAGTCAACTTTTTGTTTTTAGTTACAACTCTTTTCATCTTAGGGGATAAGTATGTTTTCTCCTCAGGACAAATGTCAACTGAAATGTCCTAGAACATCAAACACTACATACCATTCTTTTTTTTTTTTTTTTAATTTTTTTCTTTATTTTTCTGGCTGCGTCAGGTCTTAGTTGCGGCGTGTGGGCTCTTCGTTGCAGTGTGCAGGCTTTTCTCTAGTTCTGGTGGGTTTTCTCTCTCTAGTTGTGATGCGCGGGCTTCTCTCTAGTGGACTTCTATCTAGTTGTGGCTTGTGGGGTTTTTTCTCACTCTAGTTGTGGCTCATGGGCTCCAGGGCATGTGAACTCTGTAGTTTGTGGCATGTGGGCTTGCTCGTTGAGGTGCGTGAGCTTAGTAGTTGTGGTGTGTGGGCTTAGTTGTCCCACAGCATGTGGTATCTTAGTTCCCTGATCAGGGATCAAAACCCACGTTCCCTGCATTGGAAGGAGGATTCTTTACCACTGGATCACCAGGGAAGTCCCATTACATTCTATTCTTAAGGATTCCTCTTGTATAGTAAAAAAAAATACTTAAGTGTAATGGCCTTGCCTACCAAAGGGCCCAGAACCCAGCTCCACCCACCAGTGGGCAGGCACCAGCTCCAGGAGGAACATGTTCCAGACAAAGGAGCAAAATAAAACCCCAGGAGAAGAATTAAGTGAAGTGGAGACCGGCAATCTATATGTGAAAGGAGTTCAGGGTAGTGACTATAAAGGTGATCAAAGATCTCAGGAGAAGAATGCATACACAGAGCAAGAAGTTAGACGTTTTCAACAGAGAATTAGAAAATAGAAAGAACAACCAAAAAGAGATGAAGAGTACAATAACTGAAATAAAAATGTACTAGAAGGAATCAACAGTAGACTAAATAATATAGAGGAATGGATCAGCAAGCTAGAAGAAAGAGTACTGGGAATCAGTGACGCTGAACAGAAAATGCAAAAATGAAAAGAAATGAGGACAGTTTAAGAGACCTTTGGGACAACATCAAGCACACTAACATTCACACTATAGTGTTCCCAGAAGGAGAAGAGAGAGAGAAAGGGATAGAGAACATATTTGAAGGCATAATAGCTGAAAACTTCCCTAACCTGGGAAAAGAAACAGACATCCAAGTCCAGAACGTACAGAGAGTCCCATACAGAATTAACCCAAAAAAGAACACACCAAGACACATTGAAATTAAAATGACAAAAATTAAAGGTAAAGAATATTAGCAACAAGGGAAAAGCAACAAATAAAACACAAGAGAACTCCCATATGACTATCAGCTGATTTTTCAGCTGCAGACCAGAAGGTAGTGGCATGATACATTTGAAGTGAAGAAAAGGAAAAACTTACAACCAAGAATACTCTACCCAGCGAGGCTCTCATCTAGATTTGATGGAGAGATCAAAAGCTTTGCAGACAAACAAAAGCTACAAGAGTTCAGCACCACCAAACCAGCTTTACAAGAAATGTTAAAGGGACTTCTCTAAGTGAAAAAGAAAGGCCACAAGTAAAAAAATGAAAATTACAAAATGAAAAAGCTCACCAGTAAAGGCAAACATACAGTAAACGTAGGAAATCATCCACACACAAAGATAGTAGAAAGGTTAAAAGATAAAAGTAGTCTGTATTCACAATAAGCAGTTAAGGGATACACAAAACAATTAGATGTAAGATATGTTGTCAAAACCAGTAATCTTGAGGGGAGGAGAGTACAAATGGAGGGTTGTTAAGATGCACTTGAAATTAAGAGACCAGCAACTTAAAACAATCATATATATATATATGGATTGCTATATACAAACCTCATGGTAACCATAAATGCAAAATCTATAATAAATATACAAACAAAAAAGCAAAAGGAATCCAAACATAGCACTAAAGACAGTCATCAAATCACAGGAGAAGAGAACAAAAGAAGAAGAAAGAAAAAAAAAAACGTACAAAAGCAACCCTAAAACAATTAACAAACTGGCAATAAGAACATACATATCAATAATCACCTTAAATGTAAATAGACTAAATTCTCCAATCAAAAGCCATAGATTGGCTTAATGTACAAAAATAAGACCTGCATATATGCTACCTACAAGAAACTCACTTTAGATCTAAAGTGAGGGGATGGAAAAACTTATTCCATGCAAATGGAAATCAAAGGAAAGCTGAGGTAGCAATACTTATATAAGACAAAATAGACTTTAAAATAAAGACAATTACAAGAGACAAAGAGGACACTACATAAGGATCAAGGGATCAATCCAAGAAGAAGATATAACAATTTTAAATATATATGCACCCAACATAGGAACACCTAAATACATAAAGCAAATATTAATAGACATAAAGGTAGAAATCAACAGTAACACATTAATAGTAGGGTACTTAAACAACACACTTACATCAATGGGCAGATCAACCAGACAGAAGATAAATAAGAGAATGGCTTTAAATAACACATTAGACCAGATAAACCTAACTGATATATAGAGAGAGCATTCCATCCAAAAGCAGCAGAATACACACTCTTTTCAAGAGCACATGGACTATTCTCCAGAATAGATCACATGCTAGGTCACAAAATAAGCATCAGTAAATTTGAGAAAAGTGAAATCATATCGAGCATATTTTCAGACCACAATGCCATGAGACTAGAAATCAACTCAAAAAAAAAAAAAAAACAAAAAAAAAAAAAAAAACCCTGCAAAAAAACCCAAACAAGTGGAGGCTAAATAATATGCTAATAAAAAAAACAGTGGATCACTGAAGAAATCAAAGAGGATGATGATCCAAAACCTATGGGACACAGCAAAATCAGTTCTAAGAGGGACGTTTATAGTGATACAAACATAACTCAGGAAACAAGAAAAATATCAAATAAACAACCTAACCTTACATCTAAAGGAACTAGAGAAAGAAGAACAAACAAAACAGTAAGTTAGTAAAAGGAAAGAAATGATAAAGATCTGAACAGACATAAATAAAATAGAGACTAAAAAAAAGCAATAGAAAATATCAATGAAACTAAAAGCTAATTCTTTGAAAAGATAAACAAGGGAATTCTCTGATGGTCCAGTGGTTAGGACTCTGTGCTCTCACTGCTGAGGGCTGGGGTTTGATCCCTGGTCAGGGAACTAAAATCCCACAAGCCACGCGACCAAAAAGAAAACGAAAGATAGGGCTTCCCTGGTGGCGCAGTGGTTGAGTGTCCACCTGCCGATGCAGGGGACACAGGTTCGTGCCCCGGTCTGGGAAGATCCCACATGCCATGGAGCGGCTGGGCCCGTAAACCATGGCTGCTGAGCCTGCGTGTCTGGAGCCTGTGCTCCACGACAGGAGAGGCTGCGACAGTGAGAGGCCTGCGTACTGCAAAAAAAAAAAAAAAAAAAAAAAAAAAAGAAAACAAAAGATAAATGAAATTGATAAACACTTAGATATACTCATCAAGAAAAAAAAGGGAGAGGGCCCAAATCAATAAAATCAGAAATAAGAAAGGAGAAGTTACAATTGATACCACAGAAATACAAAAGATCATAAGAGATTACTATGAAAAACTATATGCCAATAAAATGGATGACTTAGAAGAAATGGAAAAATTCTTAGAAATGTACAATCTCCCAAGACTGAACCAGGAAGAAATAGAAAATATGAACAGACCAATTCCCAGTAATTAAATTTAATCAGTTATTTAAAAACTCTTAGCAAGGGGCTTCCCTGGTGGTGCAGTGGTTGAGAGTCCGCCTGCCGATGCAGGGGACACAGGTTCGTGCCCCAGTCCGGGAAGATCCCACATGCCACGGAGCAGCTGGGCCCATGAGCCATGGCCACTGAGCCTGTGCGTCCAGAGCCTGTGCTCCACAATGGGAGATGCCACAGCAGTGAGAGGCCCCCACACTGCAAAAACAAAAAACAAACAAACAAAAAAAACTCTTAACAAAACAAAAGTCCAGGATCAGATGGCTTCACAGGTAGATTCTACTAAACATTTAGAGAAGAGTTAACACGTATCCTTCTCAAACTATTCCAAAAACTTGCAGATGAAGGACACTCCCGAACTCATTCTATGAGGCCAGCATCACCCTGATATCAAAGCAGACAAAGATATCACAAATAAAGAAAATTACAGGCCAATATCACTGATGAACATAGATACAAAAATCCTCAACAAAATATTAGCCAACCAAATCCAACAATACATTGCAAGTATCATACACCATGATCAAGTGAGATTTCTCTGAGGGATACAAGGATGATGGTTCAATGTCCACAAATCTATCAGTGTGACACACCACATTAACAAATAAAAATCATATGATCTTCTCAATAGATGCAGAAAAATATTTTGACAAATTCAACATCCACTTATGATAAAAAAAACTCTCCAGAAAGTAGGCATAGAGGGAACATACCTCAACATAATAAAAGCCATATATAACTAACCCACAGCTAACATTTCACTCAATGGTGAAAAGCTGAAAATTTTCCCTCTTATTTTAGGAATGAGACAAGGATGCCCACTCTTGTCATTTTTGTTCAACATAGTATTGAAGGTACTAGGCACAGCAATGAGACAAGAAAAAGAAATGAAAGGAATCCAAACTGGAAAGAAAGAAGTGAAACTGTCACTGTTTGCAGATAACATGATACTATACATAGGAGATTCTAAAGACACCACCAGAAAGCTACTAGAGCTCATTAATGAATTCGGTAAAGTTTCAGGATACAAAATCAATATTCAGAAATCTATTGCATTTTTATACACTAACAACAAACTATCAAAAAGAGAAATTAAGGAAACAATCCCATTGTGATCACATCAAAAAGAATCAGATACCAAAGAACAAACCTACCTAAGGAGGTAAAAGACCCATACTCAGAAAACTATAAGACATTGATGAAAGAAATTGAAGATGACACAAGTAGATGGAAAAATATACCATGTTCTTGCATTGGAAGATTTAATATTGTTAAAATTACCACACTACCCAAGGCAATCTACAGATTCAATACAATCTTTATCAAAATACCAATGGCAGTTTTCAAAGAACTAAAACAAATAATTTAAAAATTTGTATGGAAACACAAAATACCCCAAATAGCCAAAACAATCTTGAGAGAGAAGAACAGAGCAGGAGGAATCAGGCTCCCTGACTTTAGACTATACTACAAAATTACAGTACTCAAAATAGTACGGTACTGGCACAAAAACAGACACATAGATTAATGGAACAGAATAGAGAGCCCAGAAATAAACCCATACACGTATGGTCAATTAATCTATGACAAAAGAGGCAAGAATATACAATGGAGAAAAGAGAGTGTCTTCAATAAGTCATGCTGGGAAAACTGGACAGCTACATGTAAAAGAATGAAATTATAGCATTCTCTAACACCATATACAAAAATAAGCTCAAAATGGATTAAGACCTAAATGTAAGACTGGAAACCATAAAACTCCTTAAAAAAACATAGGCAGAACACTCTTTGACATAAATTGTAGCAATATTTTTTTGGATCTGTCTCCTAAAGCAAAGGAAATAAAAGCAAAAATAAACAAATGGAACCTAATTAAACTTAAAAGCCTTTGCACAGCAAAGGAAACCATCAACAAAACAAAAAGACAACCTACTGAATGGGAGAAAATAAGGGGTTAACACCCAAAATATATAAACAGCTCAACATCAAAAATATAAAACCCAGCAACTCAATTTAAAAATGCACAGAAGACCTGAATAGACATTTTTCCAAAAAGGACATGCAGATGTCTAACAGGCACATGAAAATATGCTCAACATCACTAATCATCAGAGAAATGCACATCAAAACTACAATGAGATATATTTTCACACCTGTTAGAATGGCTTTCATCAAAACGACCACAAATAATACATGTTGGCGAGGATGTGGAGAAAAGGGAACATTTGTATGCTGTTGGTGGGAATATAAATTGGTGCAGCCACTGTGGAAAACAGCATGGAGCTTTCTTGAAAAACGAGCGATAGAACCACCATGTGACCCAGCATTTCCACTCCTGGATATATATCTGAAAAAAACAAAAATACTAATTCAAAAAAGATACACACACCCCAATGTTCATAGCAGCATTATTTACAATTTACAAGATGTGGAGGCAACCTAAGTGTTCATCAACAGATGAATGAATAAAGATGTAATCTCACGGATATGGAGAACAAACTACTGGTTATCAGTGGGGAGACGGAAGGGGGAGGGGCAAAATAGGGGTAGGGGATTAAGAGGTACAAACTATATATGTAAAATAAGCTGCAAGGATATACTGTACAACACAAGGAGTATAGACAATATTTTATAATAACTATAAATGGAGTATAACCTTTAAATTTGTGAATAACTATATTGTACACCTGTAACTTGTATAATATTGTAGAGCAGCTATACTTCAGTTAAAAAATGCATTAAAAATACTTAGTTCTAGGAGTCATAAGTACTGTGAGTATAATTGCTTTACAATGGTGTGTCAGTTTCTGCTTTATAACAAAGTGAATCAGTTATACATATACATATGTCCCCATATCTCTTCCCTCTTGCATCTCCCTCCCTCCAACCCTCCCTATCCCACCCCTCTAGGTGGTCACAAAGCACCGAGCTGATCTTCCTGTGCTTTGTAGCTGCTTCCCACTAGCTACCTATTTTACATTTGGTAGTGTATGTATGTCCATGCCACTCTCTCACTTTGTCCCAGCTTACCCTTCCCCCTCCCCGTATCCTCAAGTCCATTCTCTACTAGGTCTGCATCTTTATTCCCATCTTGCCCCTAGGTTCTTCTGACCATTTTCTCTTTTTCTTTCTTTTTTTTTTTAGGTTCCATATCTATGTGTTAGTATACGGTATTTGTTTTCCTTTTTCTGACTTACTTCACTCTGTATGACAGTCTCTAGGTCCCTCCACCTCACTACAAATAACTCAGTTTTGTTCCTTTTTATGGCTGAGTAATATTCCATTGTATATATGTGCCACATCTTCTTTATCCATTCATCTGTTGATGGACACTTAGCTTGTTTCCATGTCCTGGCTGTTGTAAATAGAGCTGCAATGAACATTGTGGTACATGACTCTTTTTCAATTATGGTTTTCTCAGGGTATATGCCCAGTAGTGGGATTGCTGGATCATATGGTAATTCTATTTTTAATTTTTTAAGGAACCTCCACACTGTTCTCCATAGTGGCTGTATCAATTTACATTCCTACCAACAGTGCAAGAGGATTCCCTTTTCTCCATACCCTCTCCAGCATCTTCTGTTTTTGTGAGAGAATGATTTCAATTTTTTCAGATCCACTAAATCATGGGGGATCTGCTGAGCAATAATTTGCATGGCTTATGTTCTACCAAATCAAGAGAAAAATCTAGAGATGTAGAGGCAAAGGCCAAAAGAATAGAACACAAGTGTTTATCTTTTTAGCTCTTGCCCCTTATATCTGTCAGTTCCAAAATGGTCATCAGAGACATTTCCTTTTTCCTAATCTGGACATGAGTGGCTGGAGTCTCATGAAAGTGTTCTTCCCAAGCTAGGAAGAACTCTGCCTTACCATGTATCTTTTTATTTTTTCATTAAATAAACATTTGCTTCATTTATATCTTGAGTGGCCCAATGTATAGGAAGTGATTATCAAGATATACACTTAAGGGAACCCAAAGCCTCCCATCTAGTCTGTTCAGACTATGTTTCTCCAGGGCAAAGAGGCATTTGGTTTGCCCTATAGCAAGCATATAATTTTTTGTTTTCCTTTTAGTAAGAACTCGGTATTTTATTGTTGACTGATCAGAACATTTTTATTCCATTGGTATTTCCCATCTAAAACAGCTGTTGTCTCACAAAATTCCAGAATATTAAAAAAAATAGCTTTTATGATCTGGTGTGAGCCATTGTGTTTAAATGAGATGGTATCAAAAAGCTATTCTCTACCTCATAAGGCTGTCATGGCAGAGTACTCCAAAGATCTACTTTTCTCTCTTTAGCTAACTTAAAGCTGTCTTGTTTGGGATGGCAGGGAGAAAAATTTTGGTTGAAAGTGGTAGGAGGCGCAATGTCAGGATCACTGATAGAATAGCAACAAAATAATAATTATTATAATTGTACTGCTCTGAATTTAAATGACACTTTCTTTACAAAGGTCTCGCAACACTTTTATGAATAACTTTTTTGAATTCAAAAGCATTTACTGAAGAAGGTAGAACAAAATATAATTATGTTGGAATTTTACTCTGAAGTATAATTCAATTCATACAAACTAGACTTACTGAAATAGAATTATTGACACGCACATGGACATTTTTAAGGTTTATTTTTGACAAAGGAAGTCCAAGGGTATGTATCTTTGAGGAGAGCATTAAATATAGGTGCTAACACATTTTTATATAATGGAAAAGCAAAATCCAACATCTCCCTACCCTTAGCCCAACATTCTTGGTTGAGGTATTTTAAAGGACATGGCTCCAAGACACCAGTAAAAGATAAAATATTTTGTTCCTGGAATAGTAAGAGAACCTAGAAAGTTTCTTGGCATATAGAAAAAATTAGATTCAAAAAAATTTCTAAGACAGAGAGCGGGCAAGAGGTAAGCAGGAGAGGAAATGACAGCCTACATGGTTTCTTGTCTTTCAGCTTTGGCCCACTACAAAGACTGTAAATGGTCTTTTAACACAATGAATTAAGAACTGTCAGCCTAGAGAGATGACTTGAGGACAAGTATTTTATATTGCTCTTAGAAGTAACCCCCAGATTTCACTAGCTTCTGCATACTTTGTACCTTGCCCACACCTCCAGCCTCAGCTGAAAAGCAGCAGAAAGTAGTGATACCATGGCGGACTCTAGAGAAAAATTGCCTAGATTCAGCTCGTACCCTACTGCTTTGCAGTTATATGACCTTGAACAAGTGACTGGTTACTTATCCCATCTGCAGCTCTGTCTCCTTACACCTAAAATGGGGATAATAATAATTGTACTTGTCTCATCCGGTATGGGGGCACACTTATCTCCACCACACGTACCTTCTCTTGTTACTTCAAATGCCATGTTCCTTCTCACCTCAGGGCCTTTGCACAAGCTATTCCTTCTGTCTGTAAAGTATTTTGCCCCCTTCTTTCACTGGCTGCCTACTGCTGATCTTGTAGGTCTCATCTTAAATTTCATTTAATAAGGAAAGCTCTGACCCCCATAATTCGGTTCAGTCCCTCTATTGTGTTCTATGTGCTGGTGTTGGCTCACACTGGCTAATGGGATCTGTTTGTTAAACATTCTGGAATTTTGTAAGCTTGGCTAGTAGCTTAAAATCACAGTGGAAGTGTTTACTCCCTGGAAATTGGCAAATGCCACATATCAGGACTATTTCTTTTTAAGTCCACCACTGTATGGTATGTAGCATCTGATACATTTTCTTTATCATAATTTTTATTATGCAGTTATTTCTCTGATTGTTTATTTAAGACCTGCCTCCCTTACCAAGCTGTAGGCTCCATGAGACAGGAACGATTGATACATCTGCCTATCTATTGCTATATCAGCCGTACCTAAAACGAAGTCTGGCCTGGGCTCTTAACTCTGTTAAAGGAACATCTATAAAGAAGGCAGGCTGGCAATTGGCACCTATGCTGCTTCCTTGGGCAAGAAGACAGTTACTCAGGAATTAAGGAGGTCGAACCAATGTTGACACTTCTGCTACTACTCCCTTCCGTGTGTCATGTGATAGCTGGTGGTGTAATCCACGATGTAATACTCGTTGTGGGGCTATTAGAAGCTCTTGACTACCGCAGGACTTGAGTAATCATGTGAGGTGAAAAGATGGCAGGTATGTCCATCATTAATGTTTGCAGAAATGTAGCCTCTTACCTTATTATAACCATCCTTGGTAATTCAGGTAGCCCTAGAGTTCTCAGAGATGTCACTATGTGAGTACCTCTTTGCCACCCACACCAGCAACTTCAGATGGGACTAAATGATTGCAAAATTGCCTATTGAATAGCGTTCCAGGGTGGTCCTGGGTCTGTCACCCCTTGGTACTTTGCAGCTAAAGGAGGGTGTCATGTGGGTGTGTTTTGATTGCCTGAAGCCCATGAGTGGAGAAAAATCTAAAGAACTCAAAAAAGATAGTCCATATGGTTTAGCAGATGTGGAGAGACTGGACCAGACTCACTAGCTGAGCTGCAGTGGCCTGAGGGCCTGCTTCCCGGATTCTTAGTGCCTTCAAGTTCAGAGAGTGACCTTCATGGCCAGAAAGCCCCCCAGAGTACCTGGAAAGTCAGCAATTTCTTTTCCTATCTGAGGCAGTTGACCTCTGCTGAGGTCAGCTTCCACCAAAAATTGACTCCAGTGGATGTACCTACGATAGAGTTCTGCCTGCTATCACATAGAAGCTGTGCAAAGTCAGGCGACCTGGCATGGAGAAGTGGGTCCAGTGGAGACAGGTGTGTAGGTGCAGATACACACCAAGGACCTCTCCAGTCAGTCAGTCACTGAGCTTGTAGATAAGTGGGGAAGGAGTCCCTACAATATCCAGTAGCCACAAACACAATTGAATATCCTAAATCAATTAGGAGAGTGACCTTCCCAATCTAGAACTATTGAATTCTCATCCCTTATCTGGCTTGGTGGATGGACAGGACTTTTCCCAGAGACTCAACAAAGGGCCCTCATATGCTCACATCTCAGGACAATGCCCAGAGATCAGGTTTCAGACAATCAAGGGCTTCTAGACTGGATCTCAGATGAGCTGAGTTTACCCAGGTACCATCCTGGGAGCCTGAGAAGTTGTAAAATTTTCAGATTGTCAGGCATTAGGAAATCCAAACAAACGAACAGCTAGGCATTGCTCACAGCCTCCTCAAACTGGCTAAACTTACCTGGAAGGCTGCTTTTATTCACTCCCCTCCCAGGTATAAGGCAATGAGCCTCCTGGAGAGCATTGCTCAAGCTTTAATGCCGGTACGGATGTCCTGGGTACCAAGTTAAGAAGCAGGTTCTGATTCACTAGATGAGGGATGAAGCCTGAGATCCTGCATTTCTACCACACTTCTGGAGTTGCAAAGCTGCTGATTCAGGGACCACACTCTGGGTAACAGGTCTCAAGAGACACATTTCACAAAGAGGTAATTACCATACCACGTGAGGAGTGGCCCCAGGAGTTCAAGATGGCTGTTTCTGGGACCTGTTGTGGGCCCTGCTTATGGGTCTGATTTTACTCTCCACACTTCAATTTTTAGAAAATAGAGAGAATAAAATCTTTGAAATGGAGATAATAATACCTGTTCTTTCTCAGCCTCTTAGCAATATCATGGGAAAATAATTTAATGCCTGCTAAGTGTCTTCAAATCCAGAGTGCTATTAGCTCCTTACTTGAGTACCTTTGCACAAGGACAGAAAAGTGCTTCTTAACGACCCAGTGTCCACACAACTGTGTGGCATCAGAGACTGTTGCAATTATATGGATGGCATCTTTGCTCACCCTGGTTGTTTGTCAAGCTGTTCATGTTCAGATATAAGTTTTATTGGTTTATGCTACACTCCTTCCATGCCGTCAGTTCTAGGCTGAACTGTTCCTTTTAATGGGCTGGTGGCAAACCTGTGGCTTGGCTACTCAGGGCCCATAAATGTCAGTATGCTTTACTGGGGCTGACATGGTTTTTCACTCCTGAATTGTTTCTGACAGCCCATGTACAGCTAAAAGGCCAGGGCATTTTTAGTTTTAGTTAAGCAACACCAAAATCCTCCAGGTTGCAGCTAAATCCCTCTTTTGCTGCTCTTGGAGTGCTAGCTGAGGGCACAGTGTATCCTCAGCGCCAAAGGCACCGGCACAGATGGGGCTGCTCCGGGCTGATTCACCTATATTTAACACGGCCCTAATTACCCACAGGTCTCTGAGTGAGGAGGACTGATGAGCAGTTCAAGTTCCCTGCATAGAAATAGCCCCAGAATAGTTCCAGTGTTGTTTCTAATTGCAATGGATGAGCAGACTGTCTCATTAATCCTCCCCTATCAGCGTGCAAACTGGCTGCCCCAGAATAGCCCTGATCTCAGCCAGCCCACAGCCGGCTTTGGGGCTGGTGGTTTTGTACATATTTGGAGAGGGAAGGATCTTCTCCCCAGGGATGGATGTGTGTGTTTAGGGGTGAGGAGTCAGTCTATGAATTCTGGAATCTTGGGTAAACATAGGGACAGGATGCAGAAAAGTAAAGAATATCACACTGGGTCTGGGCAGGATTGGTTCAGAAAAGCTATGAAGTAGCTGAAATAAGATCTTCAAATGCCCCCAGCATGTTCTTAGGCCCTTTTACCTCTATGTCTGAATATTTTACTCTACTCAATTCTCCTTGTTCTGCCCTTTCTGTCCCTACTCAGTGTAGGATCTGATGTCAGTTTTATACACCTTAGTATGAATGTGCCATTAATAGGTTTTTACATGTTTACAGCTTTACAAAACAAAAGATATTTTCCTTTACACACTCACACCATGAGACCCTCACAGCAATCTTGCAGAAGTTAGCAGTAGCAGGCATTATTTTCATTATACAAAAGAGGAAAGTGAGGACCGGCAAGTAACCATTTGTGAGCACCCCAAGATAACACAGTTAGCAATGGACAGATCTTAGACAAGAAACCAGATCTTTCTCTGATAGTTCTGTTTTCTAGTTAGAGAAATATAATATCTTGTGGTCAGGATGATGCCATGGAAAGAGAAGACTCTGGAATCAGATTGGGATTTCAATCTCTGGGACTTTGTGCATGTTGTGAGGATTAAATAAGATAACGTACATAAAAAAAAAAAACTAGTCAGAAAAGTGCACGTAAGAAGAAAAAAATCATTTAATTCCACAACACTAAGCTATTTTGTACTTTCCCTTGGGGAGAAGGAGATAACCCTTTCAGAGCACAGGGTTCATAAAGTAATATGTGGACCAGTCTTGCTTCCTTCTCTCTCTCTCCCTCCTTCTCCTTCCCCATCTCTTCCCTCTCCAATCATTCATGGAGCCCCTGTATATGTTAGGATCTGTGGGAGATGCAGCAATTTAGAAATCAAGTTGCCCTCAAGTTCCAGACCATTAAATCCAATCATTTTTTTTTTATATCCAACTGCCTCTACACTGTAGAGGCAAAGGAGAAAGAGCTAAATAGAAGAGATGAGAATTAAAAGTAAAATTTGTTGAGCAGCTATTGGTTCGAGGAACTGTTAGATATTTATATGTATTTATATGTATATATAGATATATATTTTTATGTATGTGTGTGTGTGTCTGTAAAATTTTATTGAATATTCACAAAAGACCTATCAGGTATTCTTCACATTAAAGAGAAAAAGAAAAGTTCAGCAAAGATTACTAACTTTATTTAGAGAAGATACTTTATTGTCTCAACTTATCATCCAATATCAAGAAGGAAAAGTACAGATGAAAAGCAAAAATGAGAGCCTTGCCCCAAAACACATAAATCCATGCAAATGAGTGTAGACATACAATCTATAATCACAGATCTTTAGGGACACGTGCAGTTATTTTCTCTTCCACAAGGTCGAGTCCTTCACAGCCTTCTAGACCCATCTTCCAAGTCCTCCTTTTCTTCTCCCCATCCCTTGCTCACATGTATTGGTCTTTTCTACCGCTGTGCTCCTACAGTGTGTTGCATACACAGCACAGTCTGCATTACATGACTTTACTGTAATTTAAAAGTTCTCATGTCTCATATCTACCTCTTGTGAACTCTTTCAGAGGGATGACACATGCAATGCCTGATAAACCAACTAAGAAATAACTGGAAAGAGCCCACTTCTAGATAAGAGGAGGCACTCTGTAGTAATATTTACTATACATTACTGAATATTTAGTACACCCCCAATACAGTCTCCAATCCCTTATGTATAGCTTCTCATCCAGTCCTCATAACCTCCCCAAAAGGTAGGCATTATTATCCTTCACTATTTTTGTTGGTTTTTTTTGGTAAATGGAGGCTTTGCAAAGTCGGTCAGGGCCATGGCAGAATAGTGGGGAAACAGGATTGGAAGCCCAGTCTGTGTCACACAAAGCTGTTTCTCTTCAATGCCAATGTTCAACTTCCTCCGATGAATGAATAAAAGAAGGAAATAAAGGGCTAGAAGATACGTGAATAAGTGTAGAAATGAAGGAACTTCATCAGTTCCCTCTAACTCTTTTATTCTCTCGGCTTAACATCCCAAATTCCATCATCTATGGTTGGTATTGATCTTCTGAAGCTTTGAATAACCATCTCAGATAATGCAGACACTCTGGAACACTGGTGACATAACTTTCTGCACTGCCTGAAAGCTGATTTTCCTCAAAAAGTAACCCTCCATGATCAGGCCACCAGTGGCCTTCGGTAAATGCCTAAGATTTTATCGTCCGGGCATTCCTTATGACAAGGGGCTAGTAAAGTGCAAATTCCCACGGGAAGAGCTGTATATTTATTCATTGCTGGCCATTAACCTCAGCATTTCACCTCCACAAATGTTAAGGGAAAGGATTCATTTCCTGTGGCTGCTCTAACAAATTAGTACAACCTTGGGGGCTTAAAGCAACAGAAATTAGTTTTCTCACAGCTTTGAGGCTAGAAGTCCAAAATGAAGGTGTCAGTAGGGCCACAGAATTTGGAAGGCTCTCAGGAAATAGCCATCTCTTGCTTTTCAAGCTCTGGTGGCTGCCAGCTTTCCTTGGCTTGTGGCTGTATCACTCCTTAGTCTTCTCATCACCTAGTCCTCTGTGTGTGTCTAATCTCCCTCCACCTTTCTCTTATGAAAACACTTGTGACATTATTTAGATCCACCTGGATAATCCAAAATAATCTCCTCAAGAGTCTTAATATAGTCACATTGTGGACACTTTATCGTATAAGGCAACATTCACAGGTTTCTGAAATTAGGGTCTGATAGCTTTGGGTGGAGGGGACACCATTCAGCTCACTCTAAGGAAGCTATAACCTTCCCCTGGGAAGACCCAACCACCCAGGTCTTCTCCAGGAGCTCAGTCCCAGAATTAATTAAGAGGATGAACAGTCCAGTGCTTTGGAAACCACAGACCCAGTTTTTAAAGCTCCAGAAAGAATTAAAAATAGTAAATACTTTTGAAGCCTAAGGAATCTTTGGACAGATTTCAAGCCCTAGGTATCTCTGAAGAGAGGAGGTATGGATGGGAAGTAGTCAGCCAGAGGCAACCTAAGGGCACTGAGTAGAGGATGAGACATTCAGCATGGGGGTTTAAAAGCATGCATAGGACAGTACTGGGGTGACTACCTACATCAACTGGATTATCTCAGAATTTAAATTGGTCTGTTTAATAAGGTGATTATGTAATTCTAAGATACACCAGAATTTAAATCCTATTAATTTGTGTGACTTCCATCCAGTGACTTGGCCTTTCTGACTTTCTTAAGTGCTAAAGTAGGAGTGATCCTACCTCCCTCAGGGAGGTACTATAAAGACTAAGATGACATATACAATATAGTTTGTAGGGTGCAAAATGTATGGTAGATGTACAACTAATGTTGGTTTTCCATGTGATTTTGAATATTGTGTCCCATGAAGACCTTTATACTGCAGGTACAGATTTTGGGCTTAAGAAATCTAATCTAGTAATGCTGAGGTATACCTTTCCAAATTTCATTTTAAGAGGTCTTAAGCACACCAATAATGAGACAAACTGACTTCATCCATGTGCCTCCAGATATGATGCATTTAGAAGGACACAACATCATCTTTGTTTTACCTACTAAAAATGTATATCCTATAATCAAACCATCAATCCTGAAAATATCAAATAAACGCAAATTAAGGGACATCCTACAAAATAGTCTTACTATGTGTTTCAAATATACTGTCATAAAAGACCAAAAAAGGCTGAGAAAAGCCTTCTGCTTAAAGCAAACTAAAGAAATATGGATATTTTTGTCCAAGATGGCAAAGTAGGAAGACCCTGAACTCAACTTCTCCATGGGCATGCCAAAACTACAGATTAACTATCTGTGAGAACAGCCTGAAAACTAGCAGAAAAAGATTTTCTACAACTAAAGATATAAAGAAGGAACCCCAACAAGACAGGTAGGAGGGATGAAGATGCAGTATAGTCAGGACTCACACCCCCAGGTTGGCAATCAACAAACAGGGGGAATATCACAGTCATAGAGGTTGTCTCCAAGGATCAAGGGGAAATAAAACAAAATAAAATCAGACTCATAGATACAGAGAACAAACAGGTGGTTACCAGAGGAGAGGGCTATGGTTGGGGGTGAAATAAGTGAAGGGGATTAAGAGGTACAAATCTTTAGTTCTAAAATGAATAATGCATGGGGATGTAATAAAGCATAAGGAATATGGTTAATAATATTGTAATAGTCGTGTATGGGGACAGATGGTTACTAGACTTATAGTGGAGGTCATTTCCTAATATATGCAAATGTCAAGTCACTGTGTAGTATACCTGAAACTAACATAATATTGTACGTCAACTATATTTGAATGAAAAAAAGAAAGAAATATGACAATTAAATGTACTGCGTAATCCTGGATCAGATCCTTTACCAGGAAAAATTACAATAAAGGACATTTTCAGGGACAGTTGGCAAAATCTGAATATAAAGTGTGTATAAGATAATTTTGTGTTTATTTTTTAAAATTTTGGTAATTGTACTGTGATTATATGCGAATGTTCTGAAGAAATACATGGAATTGTTTAGGAATGGGGGGCATGGTGTATGTAACTTACTCTCAAATGATTCAGAAAGTAATATATGCATATATTTCATTTATATATGTATATATTGTTTATATCATTGTCCAAAATTATATACATGTAATTTTTAAGTTTACATATACATATTTTGGGGGAAGGGTAAGAACATATATATAAATGTATAAAGCTTTGGGCAATGATGTAATATGTAGATTGGCAAACTTTTAATAAATGGTATATGTGGGTAAAGGATATATTGAAGTGTTTGCTACTTTTCTTTAAGTTTGAAACTATATCATAATAAAGTCATAAAAGTTAAAAAATTAAATAAAGAAGTCTCGTAAGGAAGAAATCTGTATTTCTAAAAGTGATGGTCAGGGGTTGGAGAGAGTGATGCACTGTCATGTGATTTTCTTTGTTTACTTGGCATACCCCAGTTTATAGCCTTCAACTGGGCATTCTCCATCTCAGCTTAGGAAACATTCTTATACTAGCCCTGCAAGTTAATTCTAACTCTGAACTGAGAATTCTTATGTCTCCATTCCACTTTCCAGAGCAAGGAGACAGAATACTTAGAAAAGTAGAGTTAGTTCATCATGCTTGTGCTGTACCGATTGCTTCTAAGACAGAGAGCATTCCTGGGAAAGACTGGGGGTAACCCCTGCAAAATTAACTGGGTACACAGTTGCACATACCAGACTCTAAGTCAGGGTTTGATAAGATTCCAAAAGGGTGGTCATTGATGGGAACCCTGATACCAATATTAATGACCTAGTCCCTGATTTTCCCTCCTTCTTTCCAACTTCATCTCTTGCCCTCAGCCCCCACCGTCCCCCTGCCAGCACCTTTCGTGCTGCATCCATACTAATCAGAGCTCACCCCATACTGGTATGGAGTTCCTTGCCTTTGCCCAAGTTTCTCCCTCCAGCTGGTACACAACACTGTAAATCAACTATACTTCAATTTAAAAAAAAAAGAAAAGAAATATAGTCTGAGTTTGGGTTCAGATTATTGATCTAAATTATTTATTTATTTGTTTTCTCAGGAGAAAACATAGGAGTTAGAATTTTTATAATATGTTGCTGGCAGATGCACCAGAATTTTCCTTCTTGACGGATGTGATTGCATTTAAAGGTTTAAAAAATAATCTGACTCCCTCTCAAGAGGGTAGACTGAACAAATTCTATAAGTGCTCTCCTGAGCACACCTCAAATTCCAAACACATAGAAATTCAAGGTAATAGATTTAAAGTAAATCCTTAAAAATACATTGCCAGTTTTGAAATCCAGAAGTAAATTCTCTAGGTATCAGAAAGGGAGATTCTAGAAATAAGAAATAAGTAGGATTTGAAGCCATGTGTCCCAGAGGGTTATACAATCAGATGAAAGATGTAGGGTTCAACCACCCAAGTAAGAACAGGAGACTGGATAGCAAACTTTGTACCTGGTGGAATATGAAAATGTACTCCTTGTAAGAAAAAACAGCTCCACATAGAGCTTTGGCCCTTGTCCAAAGATACAGCACAGAATTAGGATGTTCTTCTAAATATAATGGAAACAGACTCAACCATAGCAAATAAGAGCCCTTACTTAAACATCATGTTTTGGAGTAAGATAAATCTCTTGTATTACCTATTCAGTAAGAAAATTCATAAACAAGAATCTAATATATAACTGGTCCAGAAGTAGTGAACTCAAAATAGTCTCAGCAGAAACAACCATGCAATGGTTTTAGGGATACATCTCCAACTGTGGGAAAGTATAGGAAATATTTGTAGAACAAGTCTGATAAATATTTAGTTCTTTTTCAACCTGACAAAAAACTTTTAAATGAGCATGTTTAAGATGTTCAGGTATAAGGGAAAGAAAATAATTCAGAGAATTATAATAGGAAATTATGAAGAAGAACAGGCACATTTGAAAATGAAAACAAGAAATTTTCAAAAATTAAAACTGTCATAAAAATAAAACACAATGCACAAAGTTAAACAGTAGACTATATTTACTAGAGGAGAGATTAATAGACTGAAAAATAATTTTGAGGAAACCACTTAAAATGTCTGAGATCAAGAAAAATAAGTAGAACATTTGGAGGAAAAGTTAAAATGTACAGGGAACAGAAGGAGAAGTTTTGACAAATGTCTAATAGAAATTCCAAGAAGAGAGACTAGAGATAGTGGGAACAGATAATATTCAAAAAGATGGTAGTAGAGAGTTCAGGAATTGAAAGGAGACACTGGATGCAGATTGAAAAAGGAGCAATGACAATGAAGCAGGATAAATAAAAACAAATTTATATTTAAATACATTGTAGAGAAACTACAGAACATCAAGGAAAATCAGAAAACCTTCAAAGTTACCAGAGAAAGTTTCGCTTGTAGAAAAGGAGGGCTATCAATTTTTTGAAAACACCAGAGACCTGCTGAAGTCATTCTGAATTATGCAAACAAAATCCAGGGGAATAAGGAAATCTAGAGAAGTAATCATGGCATTTGGGCATGCTTTAATGTTAATGCATCTTCCATTTCTGGAAGAGTCAGCTGCGAGGCTGAAAAGTTGAGCGGAACTTTTGGCAGGCTGAGAGAACTAAGGGAAACATTGGAGTTCAATGTTCCCTCCTTCAAGGATGGAAGGACACTGGTAAATCTCACAGGTTTTGGATTGATACCCCAAGGGATTATAGCCTTGGACTAAGAATATGTAATGAATATATCAACCTTCATAGAGGTTGTAATCAATCTTTGCAGCATTTCAATCACGTATTGAGTAAAGTGAGTCTGGGTTTGAGAGTGCTCCTAGCACTACCCTAGCTGATAGATATAACATTATTCAGAGCTTCACATATATATATATATATATATATAAAAAATATATAATATATATAAGACATATATGTCTTTGAGACATTGGATTTAGATTTTATGCTCACTTTATTAATATCTCAAGATAACTTTAGACTTTTGGAAGAGAATTAGACACTTAAAAAATGTAAATTATATCACTAAAATATATCAATTGAAATTAAAAAATCAAAGGATGGGTTTAACAAAGATGAGACATAACTAAAGAGAGAATTAAGGAACTGGAAGAAAGATTAGTAGAAGAAAATTTCTAGAATTAAGAACAAAAACCCAAATAAATGGAAAATACATATGGATAAAGTAAGATCCATATGAGGAAATACATACGTGATTCAATGACATGCATGTGAGAAAATACAGGTAATAAAGTGAATATATGTATAATTAGAGTGCAATAAGTAGAGGAACAGGAGAAACAGACAGAAGCAATATTTGCCTAGATATTGGCTGATATTGCTCTAAAACTCATGCCATATATCAAGCTACAGACGCAAGAAGCACTATGATCCCAAAGAAGGATACATAAAAAAGTCACATCTAAACACATAATAATTAAGCTTATAAAAAAAAAACAACGATAAAGGGACAGTCATAACAGTCATTAGAGAAAAAAAAAAAAACAATTACCTTCAAGGAGCAACAATAAGACTGACCAGCTAATTTTTTCAACCAAAATAATGAAAACTGGTAGAAAATTGAATATCTTCAAAAAGCTGATAGAAAATAAATGCCAACATAAAATTCTATACAAAGTGAAAATATCTTTCAATCATAAAAGTGAAATAAACACATTTTAAGTATAATCAAAACTAATAGGATTAATCATCAGACTGGCCCTGAAGGAAATCTAAACGGTATTCTCAAGGCAGATGGAAAATGGTCTCAGCTGGAGCTTGGAGAAACAGGACGGAATAAAGTAAAAAAGAAAGTATAAATGTGTGGATAAATCTAAATGCACATTAACTGCATAAATAAGTAATAGTAATATGTGAGCTTAAACACAGACATACATATCATACAAAAACATTAGCATGTAAGTTTGGAGGGGTAAAATTAAAGTTAAAATGTTCGAAGTCCTAGCATTGTACATGATGAAGGGGAAATACAAATGTATCCTAAATTTTGTTAAGTCAAATATGCTTGCTCTAACTTCAAGTAAAAATGTATAACTAATATGTTAATAGAGAGGAAATTAGTATAATAAAAACGATTGATTAAAAAAAAAGAAAGGAATGGAAAAGAGAACAGGTTGGATAGATAGCAAACAGTGACATATTAGATTTAAAGCTAAATATATTAATACTATAATTACACAAAATGTAAATGGATTAAATACTCCAAACAAATTTGACAGTGTGAATAGGAAAACAGTTATTCAAACATGTATAAGAGACTCCTTAAATGCAGGAGTCTATAATACCAAAGCCTGAATAACCATAGTTTGTCTGTCAATCATTTTTTCAAGTAAAAATATTGTTTCATGAAATGGGTGGCTAGTTCAGCTTGCAACTCAAACAATCTTCAAGTGTTTTCCTTTGAAACAACCATAATATTTTGGTATGTAGCAGGCTTGCTTTATGCTTACTTCCCATTTTGTTTCATAGCTGCTAAGATGTATATTCAAATGTTGAGATTTAATAACATTAATAGTTTTTGCTGATCCATCAAGGACAATATTATATGAAATGGGTACTTTTTCTTAACTGGATCCATGTGGCAGTGAAGAAAAAAATACTACTATTACTATTTGTTGTCAATACCAAGATTTGTGTTAAGCACAAGCAGTTTTACCTACCATTGATTTTGCATCTTCATGGCAAATGTTAACACATTGAAAAAGACAAATAATGTCTTCATATTATTATGAAAAGAGTTTTTACCCTGTGAACTCCCTTTACAGGGTCTCAGGAAGTCCTAGGTTTCCTTGAACCACTTTAAGAACCACTTGTCTCTGTAGTCTGTCAAAGGATTAAAGGTATATTTGAAAATAATTATAGTAAGCTCCCTTCACACAATGAGGAGTAAATTTTTGAACTTATTGCCTCAAGAAGGGTACAGTCAAGAGAATAAGCAGACTCTAAAGGCATCTGGATGATATGAAGGTGGCCCAACCATTTGTCACTGATGTCCTGGAGAAGAGCCACAGTATCCCATAAAAATCCCTTTAGAAGCACTCTCAGAGTGCTAACACTGGTGTTAATGAATTATGAATTGTATTCAGGGTACCATTCTTTTTATGCTGTTATAAAACAAAGAGAACAGCTGCAGTTTTCAACACTACAAAATGGAATATTTAGAATCTGTGTGTATGTATATGTATGCAAAGGAGTTAAATATATGCATGGGGTAGGTGGGAAGAAGGGGTGAATATATGCCTATAGGACCAGATACAAAGGACTGTTATTTGAGTGTGTAATATCCATTAATCATGTGTTACCAGCGTAGAAGGCGGTCATTGAAAGGGAATAGCTGGCATATCCTGTGTTATTGGGCCATGTCCCAACATCATATGTAAAAAAGATAAAATTCCTTTGGAATGAAACAAACCAACTTATCAAACAAGTTAAACATGCCACCATCCACCATGAGAAATATGCAAGAGGACTTTAGGGCTATTGACAAACGGAATGAGGAAGAACAGAATAAATGAGCATTTGACTGCAGGATTGTGTTCTGTGAGAAGGACCAGCCACTGCACCCAAGTGAAAATGCAGTCATTCCTTCACATAACAAAGGGCAGTGCCCACCATTAGGACACCTCTGCAAAACCTCCAGGGAAACACAGATGCCTGATAGAGCTGTGCGGTTGGTAGAAGAGGAAGGGAGGGCTGTTTGCTGATGATGCTGAGTTTACAGGTTCGTGATCTAGTCTTACTTTGACCTCCTTGGCCCTCCTTTCTCATCACCTGTTGCCCTGCTCCTTCAGCTGCTGTATTAGCATTTGGGCTGGGCTCTGAGAGGGAATGGCTGTTTCCCAACAGCCCTGGACGACTTCACCATCAAGAAATCTACCAGCATTTTCCTGGCTCTCTTTGGACTGACCTGGAGTTTTGGGGTGGAAAGGGAACAGCACGTGAGTCAGAGGCCAGAACTCTGCCTGGTGACCTGGAAAGCTGAATATTTACTCATCTTACTTTGTGGAAGATGCACCACCTAAGAGATGAAAAAGGCATCAGGGGCAGAACGCAATCGACTATTCCTGTTGTGGAAAAGAAAGGGGCAGTCATTTGACATTTTCCCCTAAATTAGTGTTTTAAAATTAGCAAGCCAGTCCCATGAGCTTCAACATATTGGAAAAGTGTTGGATTCCAAAGAAGAGCTTCCCATTTCCTCTCTGCCTCTTTAGAACAATGAGTAACATGTAAAGAATTTTCCTTTTTTTGGAATGTAAGATTTCTACATCAGAGCTCATTTTTCTCTCCATAATTTCTCTCTATTGGATGTTAAAGAAAGCTAAACTGATCTCCCTAATTATTGATAGTTTAGGAATCTCATTCATTCAGTCTACAAACTTAGTGGTCCCTGTGTGCCAGGACCTCTTCTAAGGGCTATAAAGTAACTGGAATATATTATAGTGACACAACATGATTTATTTAAACTACTACATTTAATTTTATTCCTTTCAATTCCATTTTTCCTTGTTTTTTCTCTCCATCTATCTCCACATTTTCATACAAGGAAAACATGAAAATCACATATATAAACCAACAAGATTTGATTAGTATACATTTTGAGGACACTAGCCCAAATGAAGATTTTAATTCAAAATGGGGCTCCTTCTAGATTCTGTACCTGGGATGATTTAGAGAAAACAGCTTAAGTTATGTTCCCTGGAGCAATTAGAGACCACTGTTGTCAAATGGACTCTCACATTTATAGACAAAAGGTGGAGTTAATAAAGCCATCACAAGGAAATATACAAAGTTGCCTGTGTTTCTGGAGAAATACTTGGTTGAGTCATCCGCGTCATCAAATTAGATCCTGGGTTTGTTCTGCATCTCTTTGTTTTGCATCTCTTAGGTACTGTCAATCTGAAAAGGAGAGAAGGCAAATGCCACTGTCTCCTATCAATACCTCTCCCCTGTACCAAGTGCATCAGCCCTAAGAGATAACGCTAAAAACTTATTACCGAGAAAGTTGAAGATTTGTTGTAAATTATCATCTGGGGGTCCATACTCACCTTTTAAACAACGCTTTTAATAATATAGAATAACAGAAACAAAATATCTTTTCCTTGCAAGTAAACACAGCTTTTTTTTTTTATATATTAATGTACCAATGGACAGGCTTCATTGTATCCAACCTTGAAACGCCAATGATTTCCTAGTGGTGGGCTGGGGAGTGAGCTGTTGAATTGGGGCAGTTATTTAACAAACAGCCTCTCACAGCTGTTCCCAACAGGAAATGAGGAAGAATGCTACAGATGACTGTTGGGATCGCAGACTAGGATACCACTGTGCCAACGTTTCTGAATACAAAATTCCCTTTGCCAAAAGACCTTGAGACATTTGGGGAGAGAGATGCCAAAAGCTGGCATTCCAAAAGAAAACTGCCCCATTTTATTTTCCTTTAGATTGAACTATTTGGGGTTTGTGTAGAAAGGATGGAATGTATTAGCTAGATGTAGACAGATTGAAAAATGGGGGATTAAGAAAGGGAAGGGACAGAAGATCCACTATCCTGTCTTCTTGCCAGTAACTGTCCAAAGTATTGTAATTGATTGGCACTACCTATAACTTTATAACCAGTGTGTTCTTCCAGTTTAATGGGGAAAAATAACGTGCATTAAGAAATGTAGACCACACATGAATGGGCGTGAAATAGTTATAGGATACGCCACCAGGTTTCTGTAGTCCAAAAGGGATGTGTAAAAGAAGGATATAGGACATTTCCAGGTTCTCGTATTTCTGCACAATGGGGGGACTCAGAGTTTACCAAGATGAGAGTTTCTTCACCTCGTAGGGAGTGTAATAAAACATCTCAATGACACCAGAGCTTCAAAAGATGATTGAGGCAACCAGCTAGAAATAATAGTGTATGCCCAATAGAGAGCAAAAGCTACAGTGTTATCCAGATAGGAGAGAAAAGGTTTTCTCTGATAATAAAGAACTGGTAATCCACAGCTTGGTAAATTTGTTGAAGCAAACCCCAGCCTCCTTAATCACATCTTTGATGGAGAGTCTCTTTACGTGCTTGTTCAATGTTAACTTTAAATTTAGAGCCTGAGCATGAAGATCAGATAGAGGCAAGCCTATATCCTGGGTGGAACTGCAGAGGGAAAGGCTAGCAGGGTCACCCGGGAAAGGGTTAAAGAAACCTCAGTGCTGCAACATCTAGAAGATGACCACAGGATAGAGTTTTCTGACTGAACTGCCTAAAGATCTTCACATATTCCTTAGTGAGATGCAGTTGGAAATGACTACTAAAATGATATTTATCGTGCTATTAGGGTGAGTATACTTCTACTGGAGTTACCTGTCCACAGAAGTGACTCTAAAATTTAAACAGAAGAAGATTTAGTGTAGGCAATCTGGATAGAGGTGGTTAGATGGACCCTTAAAGTGATGCTGTATTTGCATAGTAAGCATAAGCCTTTTACTTAGGTTGCACATCTACATAGGGTGGCTTGGGTCGCTATATTGGGATTGCTTGGCCTGAAGGCTGTTATTGGGTGGCCGCTAAAGATTCCCCAAATAAATTTTTTGTCCCACCCACCACTCTCATATCCTGGCGTGCTTTTAGTTATTTTCCACATATCCTTCTGTATAAAACCCTGATCATAAACACCATTTTGGGGGTATTGACATGGATAGGTAATTGATCCATGTGGACTCCATGGACAACTGCAGTTCAGATTACAGCATCCAGCGAGGGCAAAACAGATATGTGACTTTCTGACCCAATGATGCTTTAACAAGGCTTAGTTACACTGGTGGGGGGGTCAGGGAGGGGGGTGGCATGCTAAGCGTTATGTACAAAAAGTTAAATTCATACGTTAAAGCAGTTGTGGTCTCTCGCTGGGTTGTTTTTCTTGGCCAGCAATCTGCCTTGGAACACATGCATAATTTTCTGGGGATTGTCTCTTCCTCCCAATAGCATGGTAATACCACTGTGAGCTCAGTAGCTATCTGGAAGTTGTAACCACTTTTGGTCACTGTTCACTGGATGGGGAATGAGGACTTGAGCAAGATGGGCGGGATATTTAGAGTCAAATCTCCAGAAATTTAGAATTAGGCAAGAGATCAGAGGTCTGTTTCTCTCTGGGTAGCTGGACATGTATTATGTATCAATAAATTTGGGAGATGTTGCTGCCTATGACATGTGGGAGAAAAAAATGTAAACATATATTATAAAATAGCAGAGCTGAGAGGGGGAGACAGAGACCCCTGAAGTCTTAAAACTTCAGTTCCTGATTCTCATCCTTTTCCTCAGGGTGGGCTTATCTTTTCTTGGCTTCTCTAAGCTCTTATCAAATCCTTACAATACTATCTTTCCCTTTTATTACTTAAGCTGAGCTTGCATGATTCTTGTTACTTGTACCATCAAGATTTCCCACTTGGAAAATGACTCAAAAATTCTGTTTGTAATCCCAAGAAATTTGAACATCTGCCGTCTGAGAATTAGATCCATGGTCCTAAGAATGATCACTTGCTTCCCTGTTGGATTCTGCCAGTGGCTGTCTTGGTTTAGGTCTCTACAGACTCTGTGGGTAATTATTATTAATAGTTAAGTCCTCATTTTAGAGTGTAGAGGTTGAAGAAGAATTAGACACACTATACCCATTATCACTAACTTTACACCATGAAAATATATTCAAAGTTATTGTACATCTTCACCAGAAGGCTGAAGAGTAATCAAACGTATTACAAATGCCTAAAAGTGAGTTTTCAGTCTTTAGAGTAAACAATAAACTGTCATCTGTGCCACTTTACTCATTTCAATTTACTCTGACAGCCACCCAGTGAAGCTGTTATGGGTAGGTAACAAATTTCCCGAATGGAGACAGCAAAGTTTAAGAAGTATGTGTTTGAGATCTTTTTTAAAATTAATTTTTATTGTTGAGTTTTTTACTTTTATAGTTGATTTTTATGGTTGATTTACAATGTTGTGTCAGTTTCGGGTGTACGGCAAAGTGAATCAGTTATACATATACATATATCCACTCTTTTTTAGATTCTATTTCCATACAGGACATGACAGTATTGAGTAGTGTTCTCTGTGCTATACAGTAGGTTCTTATTATTTATCTATTTTATATATAGTAGTGTGCATATGTCAATCCCAATCTCCCAATTTATTCCCCCCCTTTCCTCGTTGGTAACCATAGATGTAGTTTGTTTTCTACATCTGTGAGTCTACTTCTGTTTTGTAAATAGGTTCATTTGTACCATTTTTTAGATTCCACATATAAGCCATATCATATGATATTTGTCTTTCTCTGTATGACTTACTTCATTCAGTATGACCATCTCTAGGTCCGTAAAGAAGATTTGGTACATATATACAATGGAATATTACTCAACCATATAAAAGAATGAAATAATGCAATTTACAGGGACATGTTTGAGATCTTTTAAGAGAAGAGTAATGAGTAACTCCCTTTATTGACCAGCCCACGTTCATTCACAGTTTTAATTATAACATATGCTCATTAAATATGACTCTGAAAACAGAAAAATAGAAAATATTTACCTCTTATTTTCAATGTAAATATTCTGGTTTATTTCCTAAGAGATAATTTTTTCTAGGCATTTTTTAATATACTTTTCATCACTCTGTAAGTACATTTTTGTGATTACTGGATGTTTAACATGATATTAAAAGTATTTTTTGAGTTATTACTTAGTCTTACTGATCATTTTTCATAATTGCATAATATGCCATCCTGTGAAAGTATGCTCTGTCTACTAAAATAAGGTATATTGTTAAATATTAAGGAGGTTTCTGGTTTTTCCCAACTATGGACATTCCCAGTGGTATATGTCAAATTAAAAGACAGTTTGCCTAAAGTTACCTCCAAGACTTCTCTTTCCTCTGACTGCATAACCTTCTCACTCTTCTCCTAATCCATGCCTACTGCTTCCTTCAAGTCACTGTGTCTTCACTGAGGGCTGATTGTTCATGAAGGTATCAATTTTGTTTCTTTTATGACAACTGTATTCTATACCCTTTAGCTTTCATCTATAAAGCTGCTGTCATGTTATCTGGCATTTGTCCACACGTGGCTTTGCTTGTTTGTTATTTTTTCAGGTCCTCCCCACCAAAGCATTTACTATGCTGTTTAACACATATTGGGGTTTAGTAATTTCTTGTGGAATGAGAAAGGAGGGGAAGGAATGAGACAGCGAACAGGAAGTGAACTAGCACTGCTTTATAATTTTCTACTAAGCTAAGTTACAGTTTTCTTATTTACTGAATGATGAACACCAATTTTGTTGCAAATTTATGTTGTCTGTTCTTAATATGCTTCTAGCCTATCATGGTCTCTTTACTTATTGTACCATAGTGAACTTCCCTGGTTTGATGCCTCACCAATATCTATCTTTTAGGTACATATCCTAATGAGGCAACATAATATGAAAGTTTACAAATATAATATCTTTATGGTGAAGCATGTAGTCAGCATTTCAACAGGCTCTTTATCCAAGAGCAAGGATAAGGCATTTAGCCAACACACATTTCTTGCTTCTGGCACTCTGAGATGATCCATTAATTCTTGAAATAAGAGTTTCCTTTGGGTGTTTTCTCCTTTTGTTTGAGGCTTTCTGCCTACTAAAAAGTCATTTTTAAAAAGGCCAGCAGACAGTTGAAAACATACCTCTGAAACCTTGTGAAATTGGTTTGATTTTTAAGGAATAAACACTAGATCTAAGGAGCAGAAACATAGGAAGAGAGAAAGGACTGTTCCTTCAGACTGAAGTATAATTCTACAACAGTCTTGCTGTAGGTCCTATGTTTTGACTTTTTTTTTTCTTTTTTAACTAAAATATTAAATCTTAGAGTTGGAAAGGAAAAGGGGAGCAGAGATTGAGGAGAAGGTTAGTCCTTATTCTTCCTCTTTTGATGACATGAATTAATCTTCACCTAATGAGCAAGCTTCTGGCTTCTGTGGCTTCTTATCCAAACTCCATGGGCAGGACACCCAAAGACTGGGTAGCCTTGGACCAAGTTTACTCCAAGAGGTGGATAAACCCATACAATTCAACCCAAAACACATCTAAACATTTACCTAAAAATTATTGTAATGCATGATAATTGGGCTTTATCCTGAGCAGTTTATATGATTAGTTTATACAATTAGTAGTATTTTTATACAGGCTAATCAAATTTCACATTTTTTCTTCCTTGTTTTAGCTATCCAATATCCCTAATCAGCATTAATATTGACAACATTGCCTAAATCTATGTACATTTTAGTTCTCATTTTATTCACATTCTCTCTCTGAATGCCTCTCACTTCAGATGATGAATGATACGTATGTAAATACTGTAAATTATGTCTGGTATTAACATCTCAACAACTACTTTTTTAAAAAATAAAGGAGGATAACATAGGGTTGAAGGAGGACTTGGAAGAGTGAGGGTGTTGGTGACAAGGTAACCTAGCTTTCCTGTTCAGCCCCTCTTGCAACTAAGGACGGTCAAGTGATTTTGGAAACCAAACACATCCACTTTGAATCCCATCTCTGCTACTAACTAGCTGGGCTGATTGTGCTTACCACTCTGATCCCCAGTTAGAGATAGTTTAGAAAAGGTGCTGGTTCATGTCACGGGCTTAGTAAGCTTTAGCTCTTTTGGGACACCCTCATTTTCATCATGCTTATTCAATTTAACAACATTTATTGAGCACTCACCACATCCAAGGGGTTTATGCTACACACTAGATATATAAAGTTATATACAATATGGTGCTTACCCTCAAGCTGCTCCTTGTATGTTGGGAAAGCTTTGGTTTATAACTGACTTAAAATAGATAAACCAACAAGGACCTACTGTGTAGCACAGGGAACTATACTCGATATTTTGTAATAACCTATAAAGGAAAAGAATCTGAAAGAGAATATATATATATATATATATATAACTGAGTCACTGTGTTGTACACCTGAAACTTACATGATATTGTAAATCAATTATACTTCAATAAAAATTTAAAAAAATATTAAAAAAAACACAATGGTAAGAAACTATGTCTTCTGTTTGGAAAATGGCAACGTGAGGAGGACTTACCACTTTCACATGCAATGCACTGCAAATGGCAAAAATCCACAGTGACTATATCAAGGATGCTCTACTTGAACGGAGCTCTGTATAGTTTCCTTGTTTTTCTATCTTAACTATAACTACCACTAGACATGTTTGGCTGTGAAGTTTGGGCTCAATTATGAATCAACCTATGACCCTACCTTTAGGGTCTTTCTTTAGTGTGACCCCCTTTTCCTTGTTTGAACTGATATTAAAAAGAAATGAAATATTTTCTTTTCTATTATTTCAGCTGGGGGAATTAGAAATTGGATGAATTTTCTACAATCTTATCTTTCTTATCAAGCAGACTAAAAGACAACAGGACAGTTTAAAATCCTCTCAACAATTAATGATACTCTTCTTCATGATTTCATCCCTTACTCTCTTTACCATTGTAGATCTGGTTAAATATCAGAATTTTTCATGTGGTAGATTCCCACAGCATCAGGAATCCTGACCAGTGCAAAGGGGACATCCATAGTTCTCTAACACTTATTTTGGTTCTTTTAAATAAAAAGATACCTATATACCACACTTTGAACTAGCATGCAATTTTTCATATCAAAATTTGCCAATATAATTATCTATTTATTGATGCTGAAGATCCTCTTGGGGCCATTTCAGGAACATATAATTCTACATCCTATATCCTGGAGGAGCCTGAACCGAACACACAGAAAGGGCCAATAAATGTGAGATGTCAGACATAGAACTTTTGTTTTCCCAAAAATTCCTTTTCAAATGACTAGTCTTTATCCATATCAAATGTGAGGTTGACTTAGGAGGGGATATGTAATTATTTTCTGGATTGAAGTCAAAGATGAGATTAAATTAATCCATTTCTCTGGTGATTGCCCTGGAAGACGTCTCCATGCTTCCTCTTGCGGATCTCTGGCTCCTGTGTGATGCACACGTTATTAAGAACAGTTGGCCAGAGGATATACAGTGAGCAAAGGAACCAGGGAAAGCCTACTCACTTGGCACTTTGACCCAGTACCTGTATACAAAGTCCCAACCTCTAATCTTAAGCAAGGAAGTGTCCCCAAATTGTAAAACTTTAAGAAAAATGGACTCATATTCAAACAGCATTTCTAATAAGACTTAGTTTTATATCATTGTTATTATGTTATATGGAAACTCTTGGCCTTTAATGTGTAGTTTTGGTTGTATTCTGCAGTTGAAATCAAAATCACAGCAACAAAAATAAAGGAAATAAAGGAAGAAAGTCCCTCTTATTCTCCTGGAGTACAAAGTGTAAAGACAAACTGAATATAAGGGAGATACTACCTCAGAAGTCCTTGCACATTGCTGAGAGCCAAGTAGTTGGTCCATCCTCTGTGTTTGGCATGCAAGTTTTATCCAAGGACTACCAAAAAAAGAGGCAAAAGTTTCTCCTAAAAATAAAAGAGAAGCCCCTCCCAAACACTGCCCAATAATTTGGTGACGTCAGTGTGGTTCTGGACTCTTTAAGAAGTTCATGCCTTTCTTATTAGACAGGGTTCTCCAGAGAAACAGAACTAATAAGATGTTTGGATATGTAGAAAGGTATTTATTTATTTTATGAAACTGACTCGTGTGATTATGGAGGCTGGTGAGTCCAAAATCTACAAGATGGACTGGCTTATGGGAAGAACTTATGCTGTAGTTTGAGTCTGAAGGCCATCAGACTGAAGATCCAAGGAGGAGTTGATGCTGCAGCTGAAATCTAAAGGCTGTCTCCTGGCAGAATTACTTCTTGCTCAGAAGAGGTCAGTCTTGGGTTCTCTTGAGGCCTTCAACTGAGGAGGCCCATCTACGATATGGAGAACAACTGCTTTACTCAAAGTCCACCAATTTAAATATTAATCTCATTCAAAAACACCCTTGCAGAAACATCCAAAATAATGTTTGACCACATATCTAGGCCCTGTGACCCAGCCAAGATGACACATAAAACTAACCATCACACCATTTGACCCAGGTTTTCAACTTCTGTGACTGTATCCTAAGAATATAGTGGTTAAGGAATTGATGTGGTTAAGGAATTGCGTATAAGAAATATTATTTATAATATTATTTATAATTTTTTATTATTATTTATATTTATATAAATAATATATTTATATAAATATATTTATATATTATATATATAATATATAAATATATATAATATATATAATATATAAATATATATAAATATATTTATATATTATTTATAAATAATATATTATTTATAATAAATGAAGCTTGAGATAAATGTCCAATGATATGTGTGTGTCTAAATAATATAATGGAGATCGAATGAATGAAATATTATGCAAGTATTAAATAGCGTGTTTTAAAAGATCATTTAGCATCACAGCAAATTGCTCATAATGCTGAATGAAAAACTAACAGTTTTACAATTCTTTTCTCTCTTTCTCTTCTCTTCTTCTCATTCCCTTTTTCTATGTATCCTTCTCTGTTTCTGTCTCAGAAATATATCAAAATAGTTACAGTGTTTTCTTTTCATAATTTTCAGTGTTTATTGTAAAAAGAAACATTTTTAATATGAGCATGCATCAAGCTTATAATCAGGAAAACATTACGAGACTTTGTTAAGTTTTTGTATTTGTATTTATCTACTTGTCTATTTATCCTGACAGGAAACACAAAATCTCTTTAGCAAAAAACAGTTCATTTACTCACAGGTCAATTCCTCATTGCGGGACACTAAGGAATAAATGGACTGCAAATGCAAAGGTTGCACCACAAGAGAGGAGCCCCAATATTACGAGCTGCAAAGCTCCTATAGGATGACTAGCAAATCTGTCCCTCATTTCCTGGGAACAGAGAGAAAGAAGGAAAAAGAGAAAGAGAGAGAGAGACATTTGCTGCTCTGGAATGTAAACAAAATCTCCATGGGGAGAGATGAGGAAGCTCCCCACATTTTTATCACTGTTATTATGTAAGCCAAAAGCTCTGAAAAAGGTAAAATTTTAAATCTCTGCAGAGCAATTTACTATCTCTAATTTATAAGGCATGTTTATTATTTAATCATCATTTAACCCAGGTTGTCAATAATGTTGCCAAGAAAGCCCTGACAGTGCAGAAACAAAATATTCATGAAGCGTTTTCTCCCAACAGATTTCCACTTATGACCATTGGGGAATGACTGAGGCTAGTCTTGCTCCCCTACTGTCAACAACCAGAAAATTGGACAAAATACATGATACTACATGTTCAGACACTGCGCAATGGAAAATACAGGACTGTGATCCATAAAGGAAGGGAAACTGATGAGGTAAGTTCCACAATGACTTCAGTTTTTTTCATAGAAGAATTTTCTAGAACAGCGTACGGGGAGGGGAACTCAAGCAGAGCATAATACTCTCAACTGAGGGACAAGACATAAATCCAAATTCAGGGAGACTATGACAGCACATATTTGAGGGGCTGAGCACCAGAGATTACATAGCTTTAAAGAAAGAGAGCTCCAAAGACCTGCATAAGAATCCTCTTGAAACTTTGTCTGAATATTAAGCTGAGCTTGCATAGAATAAAGCTCCAGGAGGCCAGGAGAAGAACTACTGCTAAAGAAAAACATCACAACTTTCAAAGCACTTAGGGAATTCAATTAATGATGGTTAAGATAGATGGCTTTATTGATGAATTATCATAACCAGCTCTGACTAAAAAAAAAAAAATCAATCCCTGGAGAGAGCACTTCTGGAGGGATGGTGTAAGGATCTCTTAAAATATGCTCCTCCACAAAAGCAATCAGCAACATTTTTCAAAATGAACTTTTCAAAGCTCTGGAAATGAATCAAAATTTGCAATAATCTGAGGAACATTTGTTCAAGAAAAACATATGAATCTTGGTAAGAAAAGTGAGTTTTGTGGTGTTTCAACTTACCCTCTTCACATTCCCTTCTCCTCGTTTCTGCAGTGACCTTAAAACCAAAGGTTCACAAGCAGTAACCATAAAAACCAGTAGCTTAGCAGTCATGGGAGGGGGTAGAACAGGTTGAATCTCCCAAAAAACCCCATCACCATAGGCTTGTTATTATTTAAACTGTCTGGGTGTTCTCTGGAAATCTCTTTCTTTTCAAATAAATGTCATTCATTTATTCATTACAAATTATACAAGCAGAGAATTTTATTTCAATGTAGTATTATACGTTTTATTGGAAAATACCTGGTTATTGAAGATATATGTATATATTACTATAACACTTTAGTATGTTAACTCGTTTAATACAGCAACCTTATTGAGATATATACTATTATTACGCACATTTTACAGTTAGAAAAACAGAGTTCCAGATATAGGTGAAGTTTCTTTTTACCACATGCTCCAATCATATCTCTTTTACCCATATCTCAGAAGCCACCACTAGCATGGGTTTGGTGTATATTCATCCGATCGATTTTTACTTTTTATGTTCATATGTCTATCCATAAACAATATAAAATAGTATGTTGTGTGTTTTAAATGTATATAAATATTATCAGACTGTCTCAGGTTAATGAATTTAGGGCTTTTCTCTGTATGGGAAGATGTAAGATTCTGGGCTTAGGAAATCATGAAATCATTCCTTTGATATGCACCCTAAGTATCCTGCTTTTCTCTGTCCTGAATCCCCTCAGGGTGCACCGCTGGGGGTGGCTGCAGAGACTGATGGCTTAATGGTCACAACATCCTTTGTTTACTGATATGGCCAGGTGACAACATTAGTTTACACAAGTCTGAGGTGGGGCCTGAGATTCTGCATTTCTCGCAAGCCCCAGGGTGGATAATGGTGATGGCCCTGTTCTACAGATCATACTTTGAGTAGTAAGGCTCTAGGCAACATGTGAGCAGGCATTCTGTTTATCAGGGAAGGCTCCCTGGGAGAGGAGTTTAGACCAGGTTTTGAAGAAAGAAGGGAGATAGGTTTTTTTACCAGGGCAGTCAGTATACCAGGATAAAGAATAAGGCGGTTGAAAGGTGGAAATAGGTAAAACAGACGCAAACAAATGATCAGCCAGTTGGCTCAGCCCACCAGAGAGATGGAAATACGGAAAAATAAATAGTGAATCAAGGAACCTCAGTGGCCCTCTTATGACATCTGGATGTGTCACACTCAGCCAGCGATTCCAAGGCTGTGTTCTCTGGAGCACTGCTGCTCTGAGAGTTGTTCATAGATATCTGCCTGGCTGTGCAATCAAATTAGGAGAGGAAATTCTGAGGTTATACATGTATTTCTTTAACTTAATTTTTAAAATGTTAATCTTTCTCTTCTCAACGCAGAGTACACGTTCCCTCCTCTTTTAAAAAATGGTTTTGGGGCTTCCCTGGTGGCGCAGTGGTTGAGAGTCCGCCTGCCGATGCAGGAGACGCGGGTTCGTGCCCCGGTCCGGGAAGATCCCACATGCCGCAGAGAGGCTGGGCCCGTGAGCCATGGCCGCTGAGCCTGCGCATCCGGAGCCTGTGCTCCGCAACGGGAGAGGCCACAACAGTGAGAGGTCCGCATACCGCAAAACAAAACAAAAAACAAACAAAAAAAAAAAGGTTTTATGCCACTAGGTATATATTTTCTAAAAGGTGGCAAATGACATGTCTTTTTTTTCTCCCTTTCAAATGGTGATTTCCAATCCTGATTGCACATGGGGCGCTGCTTAGAGAATTATTGATGGCCAAATCTCATCTTTAGACATTTTGATTTACTAGCCTGAGGTGGGGTCAGCCACTGCTCTCTGATCATTATCTGACCTGACTATCTCCACTGGGGCACAGAACAGGGTCTACACTGAGCTTCCATGGATCACTTGGTAACAAGAGGCAGTTTCATAAATTCTTTATAAAGCACTACCTATTTCATTAAAACATGTTAAGAATTATATCGCAATGGTCAATAGCTGTTTCTGGGAGCCAAAAATAGGCCCACTACTCAGAATGGATATTAACTCAAGAAACTCACCCTTGCAATTTCTCAAGATGGACATTTATGGTTTATGAAAAATGCCCAGGAAATAAATGGATCTAAATTTTCGGAGGAGTAGAGGGTTCCCCTCTAAAAAAAATTGGATCAGTTGCTTTGAATCCATTTGGAAAGGAATTTATCCTTAATAGTTATGAGCAGTTTGGCAAGAATCAGAGAAGGCCAAAAATCAGAATAGATCACAAGTTGTTTTGGTGGCAGAGAGTCTTCATTAGGGATTTATTTTATTTGTGCATTTTATTTTAAGAATTTATTTTCCTATATTTTATTTTAGTGAAGTATGATTTACCTATAATAAAATAGAGCCATTTTAAGAGTACAGTTCAAGCAGTGTGACAAATGTACACAAGTGTGTGATCATTGTCCCAGTCATGATAAAGGAAAGTTCCATTACTCCAAAAAAGCTGACCCTTGTGAACATTGCAATTAATCCTCCCCTGCCCTCCGCTACGTAACTCCACTGGTCTGATTTCATATACATGAAAAGTAAATTTTTTTTTTTTCGGTATGCGGGCCTCTCACTGTTGTGGCCTCTCCCGTTGTGGAGCACAGCCTCCGGACACGCAGGCTCAGCAGCCATGGCTCACGGGCACAGCTGCTCCACAGCATGTGGGATCTTCCCAGACTGAGGCACGAACCCATGTCCCCTGCATCGGCAGGCAGACTCTCAGCCACTGCGCCACCAGGGAAGCCCTATGTATGCTTTTATTCTTTTATTTTTAATTTTTTTCAGTTTCAGTGAGATATAATTGACATATAGGACTGTGTAAGTTTAAGGTGTACTGCATAATGACTTGACTACATATACCATGAATGTATAAGTTTAGTTAACACCCATCATCTTATACAAATACAAAAAAAGAAAAAACTTTTTTTTTCTTTGTGATGAGAACTCTTAGGATCTACTCTCTTCACAACATTCCTCTATATCATACAGCAGTTTTATTTATAGTCATCATGTTGTACTTTACATCTCTAGTATTTATCTTGTAACTAGAAGTTTGTACCTTTTGACATTTTCATATATGTACCTTTTTATATCTGGCTTCTTCAGCCAGCATAATGTTGAGATTCATCCATATTATTGTATTATGGATGTACAAGTTATTTCAATCCATTCACTTGTTGATGGACATTTGGGTTAATTCCAGTTTGGAGCTGTTATGAATAAAACCGTATGAAGATTTATTTACAAGTTTTTGTGTGAATCTACAGTCTTATTTCCTCAAGCAAATAATTAGAAGTGGAATTGTTGGGACATAGGGTAAGTGGATCACACAGTAAGCTTATAAGAAATTGTCAAATTCTTTTCCAAAGTGGTTGTAACATTTACTTCCCATCAGTAATGTATGAGAGTTCCAGTTGCTAACATCCTTGATAACACTTATATTGTCAGGCTCTTTAATTTTAGCCATTCTGTTGATTTGTAGTAGTATCTCAATGTGATGTTAATTTCCATTTCTCTGATGACTAAAGATTTTAAACAAATGTTAGCCCCTACCTCAAACCATATATAAAAGTTAACTAGAAATGAATAAACATAAAAGGAAAACTTTTACAAGAAAACATAGGAGAAAAGCTTTGTGACTGTGGAGGTAGGTAAATATTTCTTAGACAACTCATGAAAAGCACTTGAACATAAAAGAGAAAAATTGATAATTTGGATAACATCAAAATTTAAATCTTCCACTTTTCAAAAGATAGCATTAATAAAATTAATAGGCAAGCCACAAACTGGGAAACAAGATTTTTAATAAACACATTTAATAAAGGACTTGTATCTGGAATATATATACAACTCTTACAACTCAAAAATGAGAAAATCAATCCACTTTAAAAATAGGAACAACAAATGTGAATAGACATTTTCAATTTATTTTTGTTATAAATAATTTTATACAAGGGCATAAATGTGATCAAATACATTTTTAAAGTACAGTCTTAATTTTTCCATTTTGGCTTAGTTTCTACTTTCCTTATTCCACTCACATCCGTACCCAGCCCTAATACCCTGCACACCCATCTTAACAACCCAGAAGTGTTTCTCTACTAATGTAATCATACAAAGACACACACACACACACACACACAAGGCACAGATATGGTTTTTGTCTTTTTTTTTTTATCAAAATGGGAGTCACATTATTTTTCTATTTCAGCATCTTGTTTTTTCTACAATCCTTAATTATTGATATTGATCCAAGTCAACCATCATAACTCAATTTTTTCTATTTTCATAGCTGCACACTATTCTGTGCTGCGTATTAACCATAAATCATTCAACCGTTCCCTTTGTTTCTATTTTCCTCATTGAACAATGGGGTGATAAACATCCTTGCACATATCCTTTCTTTTTGGTATTTTTGCCTTTAGGAGTGGAATTCCTGCCAGGTTGCTTTCCATAAAAAGGCTGTGTTCTTTCCCTACAGCCCAACCAGCTGTATGGATGTGGGGAGAGGTAATACGGTCTTGCTGTCAGGTAAGAAAATCTGGTGCCAGACTGCCTGGGTTCCATTCCTAGCTCTGCTGCTTGTGAAAGCTGTACCTCAGATTTCACATCTGTAAAATGGGAAAAATAACACTTACCTCATTAAGAGTGTTGTGAAGATGAAATGAATTACTACCTGCAGAGCAATGACTGCCTGGCACATAGTAAGTGTGGTACAATTGTTAGCTATGCCCGTTGCTCATTTCACAAATGTTGAATAAGCATCCTACTATTTTTTCAGCATCTATTTTAGACTCCAAGGCTATGGCAGTGAATAAAACTGACAAAAATATCACTCTCCCTTGGAGCTTTCATTCTAGTGGAAAAATCTGCTACAGTGTTTTAAAACATTTTTGCTGTTCTGATAGACATAAAGTAATAGCTCATTATTCCCTTTGATTTGCATTTCCCTGACTAGGAGTGCATTTGATCATCTTTTCATTTACAAAATTGACACTTCTACTGGAATTTATATTTATATATTTTTATATATTTTTGCCTACTCTTTAAATTTTTAATCATTTCTGTTTAGCATGCATATCAAAACCTTTCTGGGTTATAAATTCTCTTTACTCAAGTCTACAGTGTGTCTGTTGACTTTCTGTATGACATCTTTTCCCATACAATTTTTATTAATTTTTATATAGCTAACAATTTCTACCATTATTTTATAGCTTTTAGAGTAAAAGACTTAGCTAGGTTACATTGTACCAGTAGTTTCCAAAATATTTCTTACAAAGATGTAATTGTTTATTTTTTCACATTTCAATCTTTAATCAATCTGTAATTAATTTTTGAATATCACCAGTGTTATAATGGGGTTCCATGTGTTTCTTCTAGATGAAGAGCAAAATGTGTAGATTCTTTTAAAAAATTATCCCACCCTTTTTCTACTGAACTTAAATGCATATTTAACACCATATATATACTGTATGTTCTGCTTCTGAGTTATTTATTCTATTTACAAATCTGTTCTTATACCAATACCATATTGATCTGATCACACTTACTTTTGGCGTGTGGTGGTATCTACAAGTAAGACTTCTCTCATTATTCTTTCTCAGTTACCTTGGATCCTCTTGGACATTTTTTTCATCATATTAATTTTATGGTGATTTTATCTAATTTTAAAAAGCAAGAATTTTAAATGGAATTGTATTAAATTGATAAGTTAATATTATCTTTCCCTTCAAGAACATGGTATGCCTTTCCTTTTTATTCATATCTTATTGCTATGCTTTTAATAACACCTTTTTTTAAATTAAATTAAATTTATTTTTTAACATCTTTATTGGAGTATAATTGCTTTACAATGGTGTATTTGTTTCTGCTTTATAACAAAGTGAATCAGCTATACATATACATATATCCCCATATCTCTTCCCCCTTGCATCTCCCTCCCTCCCACCCTCCTTATCCCACTCCTCTAGGTGGTCAGAAAGCACCTGATCTCCCTGTGCTATGCTGCTGCTTCCCACTAGCTATCGGTTTTACGTTTGGTAGTGTATATATGTCCATGCCACTCTCTCACTTTGTCCCAGCTTACCCCTCCCCCTCCCCATGTCCTCAAGTCCATTCTCTAACATCTTATAGTTCTTTCCATACAGGTCCTGTGCCTTTCTGGCTGAATTTAGTTAAACATTTTATAGATTTTGCTACCATTTTAAGTCAACTAAATTTTCCCATTTCCATACATGGGTGCTACTGGTAGATGAAAGAAAATTTCTTGATAACTTTATTTTATCTTGCATGTGGTTACTTTTCCAAACTTATTCTGGTAAGTTTTATCAAAGTATCTTGGGTTTTGATTGGTAAAACAAGATAAAACTTTCTTCTCACTCTATGCTTCTATCAGTTATTTCATGTTGTTTTCTTATTGAATGTGTTAAAACTTCCAAGGAAATGTAAAATTAATTGTGATAGCAACCATTCATGTCCATTTCCTCTTTTTAATTGAAACCATTTTATTTTGCTATTCATTATAATGTGTTTTTATTTAGGTATATATTTATTTTATTTAAAATATTTCTTTTTATTCCTAGCTTATAAAAATTTTCAATAACTATGGCTTGTGTATTTCAAATTCCTTTTTAGAATCAATGGGTGTTATTTTTCTACCAAAATATATTGGTAAGTGGTTTACTCTGACAAATTTCTTTATATTGAATCCCTCTTGCATTCCGGGAATAAATCCTGCATAATCATATTGTGGGATTCTTTAGTTACAAGATTAAGTAGTTGTTTTTACTGAGGATCCTCAGAATCTTTCATCAGGTACTGCTCCTTTGACCCCATAAGAGGGGCGCCTAGTAGGAACATTTCCCAAATGAATTTGGTTTCAGAGACCCTTTCTCAGGAAGAACTTATTAACATCCCTCAGAATGTGGTTTTGGAAATGCAACACTGAGAATTACTGCTGTTATCTATGATCCCATATTATGTAGTGTAGTTGGCATCCTGAGCTTTAGCTTTTTCACAGGTGAAGGATAATGATCCAAAACTCCAAAAACTCCCATCTCATTCAGAGTGGAAGCATCCCAGTCTTCCAGAGTTGTTCCTACAGAAGTCTTTCTCCCTGAGTCCTGTATATTCTGAGTGTATATACAGGATATTCAGAAAATCAGCTTAATGTCAATAAGAAGAGATTGTGATTATTCATCTTCTAAAGATAACTATAGTATTAATTGCATAACTTATTTTTAAATTTTTTAATTTTATAGTGGAGTATAGTTGATTTACAATGTTGTGTTAGTTTCAGTTGTACAGCAAAGTGACTCAGATATATTAGGTTGGCCAAAAGGTTCATTCGGATTTTTCCATAAGATGACTCTAGTAGTGCTTAATTATCTTTAACTCTATTCAGAGTAATTTTGTTAGATTGTATTGTGACAGCTGTCATATCAGTGTACATTAAAAAAAAACATAAAAATTGGTGAATTTTTGTGTAACCATTTTAATGTTGAAGTTAGAAGAAAAAAGCAACATTTTCGGTATATTATGCTTTATTATTTCAAGAAAGGTTAAAACACAACTGAAATGCAAAAAAATATTTGTGCAGTTAATGGAGAAGGTGCTGACTGATCCAAAGTGTCAAAAGTGGTTTGCGAAGTTTTGTGCTGGAGATTTCTGGACGATGCTCCATTGTCAGGTAAACCAGTTGAAGTTGATAGTGATCAAATCGAGACATTAATTGAGAACAATCAATGTTATACCACATGGAATATAGCTGACATACTCAAAATATCCAAATCAAGCACTGAAAATTATTTGCACCATCTTGGTTATGTTCATCACTTTGATGTTTGGGCTCCACATAAGTTAAGTGAAAAAAACCTTCTTGACAACATTTCTGCATGCGATTCTCTATTTAAACGTAATGAAAATGTTCTGTTTTTAAAACAAATTGTGACAGGTGACGAAAAGTGGATACTGTTCAATAATGTGGAATGGAAGAAATTGTGGGACAAGCGAAATACACCACCACCAACAACACCAAAGGCCGGTCTTCATTCAAAGAAGGTAATGTTGTGTATATGGTGGGATTGGAAGGGAGTCCTCTATTATGAGCTCCTTCTGGAAAACCAAACAATTCATTCCAAGTACTGCTCCCAATTAGAGCAACTGAAAGCGGCTCTTGACGAAAAGCATCCGGAATTAGTCAACAGAAAATGCATAATCTTCCATCAGGATAACGCAAGACTGTATGTTTCTTTGATGACCAGGCAAAAACTGTTACAGCTTGACTGGGAAGTTCTGATTCATCCGCCATATTCGCCAGACATGCGCCTTCGGATTTCTATTTATTTCGGTCTTTACAAAATTCTCTTAATAGAAAAAATTTCAGTTCCTTGGAACACTGTAAAAGGCACCTGGAACAGTTCTTTGTTCAAAAAGATAAAAAGCTTTGGGAAGATGGAATTATGAAGCTGTGTGAAAATGGCAGAAGGTAGTGGAACAAAAGGGTGAATACGTTGTTCAATAAAGTTCTTGGTGAAAATGAAAAATGTGTCTTTTATTTTGCTTAAAAAACCAAAGGAACTTTTTAACCAACCCAAATACATATAGATATATCTATTCTTTTTCAGATTCTTTTCCCATATAGGTTATTACAGAATATTGAGTGGAGTTCCCTGTGCTATACAGTAGGCCTTGTTAATTATCTACTTCATATACAATAGTGTGTGTATGTTAATCCCAAACTCTTAATTTATTCCTCACTCCCACCTTTCCCCTTTGGTAACCATAAGTTTGTTTTATATGTCTGTGTATAACTTCTTAAAGTTGATATTTTAAAGGACGTCTTCTAGAGAGGCATAAGATGTAAGCAACTTTTATTTCCAAGGTTACATAGCTAAGAAGCAACAGAATCAGTACTGAATCTGGTCCACACAGTTTACATCTCACCACAGGGCTTCTACATACTGTAGCATAAAGAAAGAGAGGTCTGTCAACCCTAACAAGTAAATCCTTGAGGGGGGAAATCCCAGCAGGCTTATTTCACCTAATTGCCTTGGTAATTACTTCTCCCGTATGTTTCAACATCCACTTGCTTAAGTCACTAAACGGTTGTTCCCACAAAATGACTACCCTTCTCACTCACCAGGACCATAAGAAACAAATATGAGTATGGGCTCTGGAGTTAAGTGCCACCTCAATTTACTGTTTGACTATGGACTAGTTACTTAATCTCTTTGTGCCCTGTGCCTTGGTTTTCTCATCTGTAAAATGGATGCGATAATAGTGTATACCTCCTAGATTTTATATGGATTAAGTGACGTAAAACTTAATAGCTTAGAACATGGCCTGTAACATAATAAATGCTCAGTGTAAGTTAGCCTTTGTCATTATCACTATTGTCAGCCCTATTCTAATAAAGGGACAGCCAAATGTCAAATAGTGACAGCTAGGAATTAAGATCCTCCTCCTCACACTGTACTCTTATCCAAGTTAAATAGCTTTGTTTCTTCAATCATTTGTCATATAGCAGGATTTGAGTCTTCTTCCTCTTTCTAGTTTGCCAGTAATCCTTTTAAAGGGAATGAATTAGATGTAGCCTAGCCAAAAGAGAGTATAGCAGAACCAATATACTCTTTATTCTAGAGCCCACATTTCTAGAGGCTCGAGATAACAGCTTTCTTGGCAAACACATCACTTTCTGTATAAGTGATCCTCAATAGAGGAGAAGTGAGGGAACACAGCAGAATGTTGGTATGGCATGTGCAATCTGACTAAACATTCTCAGTATGGTAAATGTGAGGAATTAAAAAATCTGTTGTACAAGTTATAAGCTATAAAGCTCATGAGAATCTTCCTGGCTGGTAGTGATGTTCTGACTCTCCAACCACACCCATACGTAGGTGCCTACTCCAGTTCTCTAGTTGTAACTAAAACCAGTCTTTTTTTTCCCCCGTATGAGACTACTAGCTAGCTATCAAGCAGTTCAGAGAGATTTAAAAAAAGCTGGAGATCTACTGTCTCTGACCTTAATGATTTGACCACATACAGATTTCTGGTCAACCCATGTGAGATGGTAATGATATAATTCTAATTCAACTTGTTGATAAGTTAAAAATTCAGTCAATCCAGCTGGTTCTTCTTTTGGGTCAACTAGCTGGATAATTTTTTTTTTACTTGTATTAAATTAACTGAAGTTTTTAAGCCCTGGATTTACCTAACCTGCATATCCTATGTTTATTTGATCTAGGTTTGGTCTATTCACAGCCTGTGGAGAGTTTTGGACAATATTTAGGCTGTGGCATTTTAGGGTTACTTTCAACAGTGGCTTGGACTCACTAGCATAAAAATAATAGAAAGTCAAGAGAAAATAAAGAGAAAAATAATTAAGGATTTTGATATGATGTTTCTCTCACAACCCCAACAAATAGAGTAAATGCTTACAGAATTAGATAATAACATTAGTTCCCATTTATTGGATGACTACCATGTGTCAGGTATGTTTTTTACATCATCTTACTTAATGTCCCATCATTTCTGTTAGGCAACTATTGTATTCCACATAACTGTCATTTTTTTGCTCAAAGTCTCAGAACTGGTAGTTTGCAGAGTTGGGGCTCATACCCATGTGTGTCCCCCTCTAAAGTCGTCACTTATGTTAATCTATCTCTCCTTTGTGATACAATAATTCACCTTTAAAGATTAAAATAAATAAACAGAGAGTCACCAACTCATGAGCTATACAAAAATTGTTTTATTCAAGAATAAGGCTGAACAAAGTTAATTATTTTGTTTTTTTTGATAGAATTACAAGATTAATGCCTAGGGAGACAGTGGCTACAATACGTCTTTATATGAAAATGGTGCTTCCTTTCATTTGTCATGTAATGTAATTCTTCCAATTGATCTAAATTGGCTTTTTTAGCTTCTTCAGGAAGCTCTTATTATTGACAGAATGAAAATCCAATTGCCTTAAATGTCTTTTTCAGGAAGCCAACTCTAGACTATGTGAGCTGTCCTCTGGGCAGGACTCTTGGTCTCTGTTGGCACCAGGGTAGGGGGAGAGAATGACCCTGCACAGCCTATGGTCCAGTCCATCCCACGCCTTCCTCACATGCTCATTCCTGAGGCCCCAAATCTCCACCCTCTCCTCCTTTCTGTGTACTCAGCTCATACTGGGTTCAAGTTTCTTTTTCTTGATAAAGCCTTGCTCAGAAATAACCCACCCAAATTGTTCCACGTTGAGTTTCTTTTTTCCAAATTATTCAAGCATGTATTTCTGGAATCATTCATCTTGGCATTTAGTCATTTGCTATCTTCTATTATTGTCCTTAAGGTCAAAAATCTTGACTCTACAATAAGACGTATAGTGTCATAAGGGTGAGAAGATTTCCGAACAACTTGGAGCTTGAAGAAACACTAGTCCAATAACACAAGTTCCTGACTTAACTTGAATTCCTACCTATTAATAAACAAGTTAGAACCTGGTCTTATAGAGGCTCTGAGAGTCTGAGAAAAGCTATGCCTCCTTTATTAGCTAAAATATGGTGGATGGGTATAGGCAAAGCACCCAGGGTTCTCCTTTAGTCCTTTCTGAAGCCCCTCTAGCACCCCAAGTAGACACAGAGTTTCAACTCAGTCCATGCCTGTCCTCTGCCTCAGCTTTTCCCAAGGCTCTGGCTTAGGAGCAGTCTATTCCATTTCTACCAGAACCACAGTTCAGAATCCAGCAGCTTCTCAGCCTTAGAATCCTCCACCAGGGGAATGGCCAGAATACTTCCAGAGCTCTTGTAGTAAAAGGATATGTCCTCTGAAAGAAATAGAGTAGCACAATTTCCATCATGCTGTGGTGAGGAAACAAGTGTAAGCACTGTTGAGCCACTGCCAGGGACAGGTATGTTACCCATCTTTAACTCAGTGAGACAAAGTGTGGCTGAGGCATGCTTAGCAGGGGGCTGTCATTTTTCAGGGCTTCTGAAGCATGCCTTTTTCCTCCCTTCTCATCACTGGAATCGTGGTAACTTTCTCCTGCAAAGTGCAGGCTATCTTGAATTCTGGGGAGCAGCTAGCAGGAAATTGGTGTAATTAGGTGTTATTTCATAGAGGACTGTGCAAACCATAGCATGCCATTTTGGGGATTAGCTTTGCAATGTCTTGGAAAATAATGAGTGAAAAAAAAATACTGTGGTATAGTAGACACCCCTTGCTTTGATTGCAACTTCTGACATGAAGCAGTTGCATGACCTTGGCCAACTTATCTGCCTTGTCTAAGAAGGAATCCTATCCATCCCTGCATATGCAGTGATATAAAAATCAGTAAGGAATACTTCCAGGTCCTCTGAACCAGTTTTCACTGGGCTCATTATTTGGCTTCTCAAAGTGCCAGATGCCCAGTAGCTGTCCAACCAAGAGCTGTTGCTTGATTGACTGATTGATTTTGTGGGTTTTAAACTGATTGGAATCCTATAAACAGCAGGCACCCCTTTCCTCAAAGTAAGTCTGAAAAGTACCTGTAGAGTTTGGGAGTATCTCATGGCCTGCAACAAATAACAGAGTGAGCATGGCTGGAACGAGAACAGAATTGGGGGTCCTGGGTTCTTGGGGATCCTCCCGGCTGGAGAAGCAGGCCTCTGGTCCACAGGGAGGACGGGCTGAGTTGTTGAGAGAGTCCTCCTTCCTCCCCTTCAGGCACGTTTGGAATCCATTTCCAACTCACTCCGATCACAGAAACAGACTGGAAAGAACCAAATGAAATGAGATAATCAAATCCATTCCACGCCAACAAAGGAGGCCATCCAAAATGAAAGAACAAATAAAATAAAAACCTCTGGCAAAGCTCAGATAAAAGGGACTGTAATTCAAAAGGGAGCTAAAATTACTTTTAATAGATCTTGGTAGAACTGCTGAGAGACCTCAATCTCTCAACTCTCTGTATTATTTATTGATTGAGCTGGCATCGTCACTGAATCATGAGTGCTTTAGAGAATTACTCCAGCTTTGGGTTACAGATTGAAGCCCATGAAAGAGAAGCCTTTGCTCAGGAGCTATTTCTTCTTCAGCTATGTGTTTTTTTTGTTTTTTTCCCATGCCTCAATTTCTTCATCTGGGAAATGGGGAGATGCATGCAAGCATTTTTCACCTCTCTTTTTCTCAGAACTACCTTGACTCAGCAGCCATTGCGCAGTGATAAGAATTTTCACCTATCAGATTTAATTATGAATTTCTCCAAACAACACTTACCTCAATGTCTTTTACTTGTAGTTCATAAGTCAATTAACCTGCAGGAAAAGAGACCTTTTAAGCATTCTTGAACTTTACTGCAACCCAATCTGTGGCTACATGAGCAACTCAGATGTCTCTGATAGATACCACTTGGTCCATAAGATGTCTTAAGCAGATTAGTTGCATAAAGTCTGGACTTGGGTTCTATCCTGGCTTTGTCACCAGCATGTTGTAAAGTATGGAACAAGTCAATATATTTATTTTTTCTCATCTGTAAAATGAGGAGATTGGACTAGGTGCCTTTTAACATCCCTACCAGCTCTTAGAGTCTGTATTATAGTAATGAAATTTGTGACATTTACTTCTCTTTCAAGAAGCAAAAAAAAAAAAAAAAGAAAAAAAAAAGATTGACAGACACAGAAGAAAAATGGTATCTTTCTTTCACTCCATTAAGAATAATACCTTGTTGCCAAATTAGTGACACGGTAAATTGGGGTTACAGTATTCAGTGTCTCTCCTTGGCCAGCACAAGCTGGTAATCAAACCTAGCTCTGTGAAATAGAAATTTTTCTTTGAAACAAAGGCATTACCCTTAGTCTCAATAATAATGTAAATCTAGAAAAGATGGAAGAAGACTTTTTTTTTGCTTACATTTGTTGTTAACTAAAAGAGATTTCTAAAGCTAAAGCAAGAATGTATTTTATGACCCATGTCTTGTCTGTACATCTACCTGTCTGTCTGTCTGTATCTCTCCATACCATCCCCCTTACCTTCAGTCATAGATCTTTAATCTTGAGTTGGAAAGACTGAAAATTCCCAGGTCAGAAGAAAAATCATCCAGTCTTGGATATCTGTAATGCATATCTCAAATATTTCTTTCCTATTAATGTAAGAGTTTCAATTTAACCCCTGAATCAAACACTGAGCTGTGTTTTGTTTGTTTTATTTTCATTTATTTGGTGGTAATGGGGAGAAGGTGTAACCTCCTTGGCTTTTGCTAAAAGCATGAAGACCTAAAGAAGATTTAAATAAGATCTCACAAAATGATGATACTTTTCCATTTTATATAGATGAGTTATAGGATTTTTTTTTTTCCAGAAATCGAGTGAGCTGATGACCTACCATTACTGGTAGGAAATGTTAAACTACATTTGGCCATGCTGCTTTAACTGCTCACTGCTGCATAGATTTGTGTGAAGTGGAAGGAAGTGGGGACAAGCAGAGGTCAAGGCAGCATGGAGTATGGAGAAGGGCATGGTACTGTGGAGGGACCTGGGAGAGCCTATCTGTATGTTGAGAAAAACAAGCAATATGAAGAAGAAAGAAATATAGTAATCCAATGTTTGGCAGTGAATCTTGCCAACTAAGCTCATGAAAATTTTGGACAAATAAGGCCACCACTCAATACATGTATTGAGGTCTTCTACGTGCTCAGCATTTTTTTGGAGGACAATGTTGAAGCTACAAAAATTATATAATTATATTTTTAACTCAAGAATATTTCTTCAACATCCAACAAGCTCTGTGATAGGCACAGGGGGAAATAGAGGAATAGAATTAGAAGTAGGCAGCACCTCAAACAGTGTGATTTGGGCTGTGCCATCCTTGAAGGGCTCCATTACCAAGATCTATGCAATCTGCAACGGGTCAGTCAATTCAATTTTAAGGGTGTGGCCAAACAGACATATCCCTTGTCATGTAGAAGCCCCTTTCCAAACTGAATCTTTCTTTCTCCAAAGGAGTTCGTTTTCTTCTTTATCTTTATTATGCTCTTCCCCTGGTTTGTAATGACTGTCCCTTCTTTATCCTCCTGGAATACTCCTACTTATCTTTGAAGATTCTGCTGCACATCTTTTCCGGGTAACATTTACCCAATTCTCTATCAGCTCTACCATTGTTCTCCCATTTTTCTGTGCATGTGTAATACTGTCTTTGAGCAACATCTCATTCTCAGGTATTGTTCTGTGGTTTATAAATATCATGGCAAATTTTGGCTAAATCAGTAATGCAGAGCATCAAAAAACAATAATTGCTACTTTTATATCCTGTGCTCATATCATAATCTTCTTATCACCTTTAGCATTTTTGGTATAATTCAAAGACATGACAAAGAATGCTGCTGTTTCATCAGTATTTCTTATCTGATCAAACCCATAGTTTTAATTTTTTTCAGTTGAATCATGTAACTAGAATTTAAGCAACTTCTATTCAAAATCAGCAGGAAGTCTCGGTCAAATTGCTATTTGATGTTTTGAAAATTTTCCTGCATTATGCATGTATGAGACATACCAGCTCAGCTTTGAAATTTCTTCTCTCTGTTTCAAGGATTTGGCAATTTCTCCTTTATTCGGTTGCTTTGCTTAGTGTATGATGGGCAATCCTTTTTCATGCATCTCAGGAACATAATGTAACACAGCTTAATCTGCTTGGGAATACATTCCCTTCTTAGATGCAGTAATGTATTCAGTAGCTGCTTTGCAAGAAAATATAGAACTGTAGTTCTTTGTCTAATATTAAAATGAACATCACTAATATAAATGTGTGCCCTGCTGATACATTTCCATGTATTCTGCATCCATAATAACTTTACTTCAATGCCAAATTATAGGGAAAACTTTCTGAAGACAATGCACATGGCAATTACCAGCAGTGCTGATCTCAAGTGAAGTAGTAAAAATATCAACATCATAGTCAAGTTTGTGCAGTGACAGTCAGTCACATCACAGCTGCTTCCTGACCACTATGATGGTAAGATGCTGTTGATATTATCAGATAAATTTCTATCTCAGATATGTTAAAATGACAAAAAATGTGTGTTAGAATGAATGAGATGTGGTAAGGACTTATGGAATACATCTACAGCTTTTCTTATAGGAAAATTCATAGCTCAAACATTGACATCACACAATAAAATGATCTCCTTAAGAAGTCTGAAAATGGTGTAAAAAAAGAAAGTAAATTTAAGGAAGGCCAACGGAAGAGACTGGTAAAGACAAATGGGAAAATTAACAAATTAGAAAACCAAAAGCAACAGAAGAGCTCAAAATAATTTGGTATTTTTTGTTACTTTGTCCAATTGCATTAACTAGTATGTTGCTGATTTTTGGTTTGAACTTTGCATTTTTTAAATCATGTTAGTTTACTTAGAATTTTATTTTCTTGAAATAAATGTAGAAATGAATCAAATGACCTTTCCTTTCAACATTTACTGAAATGATCATATGATTCTTCCTTGTGATATAGTCATATAGAACATATTAACTTCCTAGCATCATAACATATTTGTATATTCATGGGCTAAACTGCATTTGTGATGGATTATCAATTTAGCAAGACACACCTGGATATATTATATTATATTATAAACTATATTTCATATTATAATCATAAGATGAATATTCAGTTTTAGCAGAGTATACTTGAACACATTCAACTAGCTTGTGACTGGTGTACCTATTGTCCTGGGGTTCTGAGCTGTTGTATTTCCTGAAAATCAACCCCAGCACTCCCACAGCAGAGACAATAGTTCTACGTAGTAGTAAATATGTTATAAAGCTACAATAATGAAAGTGGTAACTTACTGGCAGAAGACTATACAGGGCAGGGACTTCGGTGGTGGTCCAGTGATTAAGACTTTGCCTTCCAATGCAAGGGGTGTGGGTTTGATCCCTGGTTGGGGAGCTAAGATCCCACATGCCTTGTGGCCAAAAAACCAAAACATAAAACAGAAGCAATATTGTAACAAATTCAATAAAGACTTTAAAAATGGTCCACATCACAAAAAAAATACAACTTAAAAAAAAGGACTATACAGGGCGATAGAACAGTCTAGAAATAGATTTATAAATATAAATATTCTCATATTAATAAATATGAAAATTTAGTATATGATTTTTTAGAAAATGACTATTCACATCAGTGAAGTAAGGATAGATTGGATTTTTTTAACATCTTTATTGGAGTATAATTGCTTTACAGGGTTGTGTTAATTTCTGCCAAACAACAAAGTGAATCAGCTACGTGCATACGCACATCCCCATATCCCCTCCCTCTTGTGTCTCCCTCCTACATGTCCTATCCCACCCTTCTAAGTGGTCACAAAGTGCCGAGCTGATCTCCCTGTGCTATGCAGCTGTTTCCCACTGGCTGTCTATTTTACATTTGGTAGTGTATATATGTCCATGCCACTCTCTCACTTCGTCCCAGCTTACACTTCCCTCTCCCTACGTCCTCAAGTCCATTCTCTACATCTGGGTCATTATTCCTGTCCTGCACCTAGGTTCTTCATGACCTCTTTTTTTTTTTTAACTTTCATATGTATGTGTTAACATATGGTATTTGTTTTTCTCTATCTGACTTACTTCACTCTGTATGACAGACTCTAGGTCCATCCACCTCACTACAAATAACTCAATTTCATTAATTTTTATGGCTGAGTAATATTCCATTGTATATATGTGCCACATCTTCTTATTCATTCATCTGTTGATGGACACTTAGGTTGCTTCCATGTTCTGGCTATTGTAAATAGAGCTGCAATGAGTGTTGTGGTACATGACTCTTTTTGAATTATGGTTTTCTCAGGGCATATGCCCAGCAGTGGAATTGCTGGGTCATATGGGAATTCTATTTTTAATTTTGTAAGGAACCTCCATACTGTTCTCCATAGTGACTGTATCAATTTACATTCCCACCAACAATGCAAGAGGGCTCCCTTTTCTCCACACCCTCTCCAGCATTTATTGTTTGTAGATTTTTTGATGATGGCCATTCTGACTGGTATGAGGAGATACTTCATTGTAGTTTTGAGTTGCGTTTCTCTAATGATTACTGATGTTGAGCATCCTTTCATGTGTTTCTTGGCGATCTGTATATCTTCTTTGGAGAAATGTCTATTTAGGGCTTCTGCCCATTTCTGAATTGGGTTGTTTGTTTTTTTGGATATTGAGCTGCATGAGCTGCTTGTAAATTTTGGAGATTAATCCTTTGTCAGTTGTTTCATTTGCAAATATTTTCTCCCATTCTGAGAGTTGTCTTTTCGTCTTGTTTATGGTTTCCTTTGCTGTGCAAAAGCTTTGAAGTTTCATTAGGTCCCATTTGTTTTTTTTTTATTTCCATTTCTCTAGGAGGTGGGTCAAAAAGGATCTCACTGTGATTTATGTCATAGAGTGTTCTGCCTATGTTTTCCTCTAAGAGTTTGATAGTCTCTGGCCTTACATTTAGGTCTCTAATCAATTTTGAGTTTATTTTTGTGTATGGTGTTAGGGAGTGTTCTAATTTCATTCTTTTATCTGTGGCTGTCCAGTTTTCCCAGCACCACTTATTGAAGAGACTGTCTTTTCTCCATTTTATATCCTTGCCTCCTTTGTCATAGATTAGTTGGCTATAGGTGCATGGGTTTATCTATCTCTGGGCTTTCTATTCTGTTCCATTGATCTATTTTTCTGTTTTTGTGCCAGTACCATACTGTCTTGATTACTGTAGCTTTGTAGTATAGTCTGAAGTCAAGTGAGCCTGATTCCTCCAGCTCCATTTTTCTTTCTCAAGATTTCTTTGTTTTTTTGGTGTCTTTTGTATTTCCATACAGATTGTGAATTTTTTTTCTAGTTCTGTGAAAAATGCCATTGGTAGTTTGATAGAGATTGTACTGAATCTGTAGATTGCTTTGGGTAGTATAGTCATTTTCATGATGTTGATTCTTCCAATCGAAGAACATGGTATATCTCTCCATCTGTTTGTACCATGTTTAATTTATTTCATGAGTGTTTAATAGTTTTCTACATACAGGTCTTTTGTCTCCTTAGGTAGATTTATTCCTAAGTATTTTATTCTTTTTGTTTCAGTGGTAAATGAGAGTGTTTCATTAATTTCTCTTTTGGAGTTTTCATCATTTGTGTATAGGAATGTAAGAGATTTCTGTGCATTAATTTTGTATCCTGCTACTCTACAAAATTCATTGATTCACTCTAGTAGTATTCTGGTAGCATCTTTGGGATTCTCTATGTATAGTATCATGTCATCTGCAAACAGTGACAATTTTACTTCTTTTCCAATTTGAATTCCTTTTATTTCTTTTTCTTCTCTGATTGCTGTGGCTAAAACTTCCAAAACTATGTTGAATAATAGTGGTGAGAGTGGGAAACCTTGCCTTGCTCCTGATCTTAGAGGAAATGATTTCAGTTTTTTACCATTGAGAACGATGTTGGCTGTGGGTTTGTCATATATGGCCTCTATTATGTTGAGCTAAGTTCCCTGTATGCCTACTTTCTGGAAAGTTTTTATCATAAATGGGTATTTAATTTTGTGGAAAGCTTTTTCTGAATCTATGGAGATGATCATATGGTTTTTCTCCTTCAATTTGTTAATATGGTGTATCATATTGATTGATTTGCTTATATTGAAGAATTGGTGCATTCCTGGGATAAATCCCACTTGATTATTGAGTATGATCCTTTTAATGTGCTGTTGGATTCTGTTTGCTAGTATTTTGTTGAGGATTTTTTTCATCTATGTTCATCAGAGATATTGGCCTGTAGTTTTCTTTTTTTGTGCCATCTTTGTCTGTTTTTGCTATCAGGGTGATGGTGGCCTTGTAGAATGAGTTTGGGGGTGTTTCTCCCTCTGCTATATTTTGGAAGAGTTTGAGAAGGATAGGTGTTAGCTCTTCTCTAAATATTTGATAATAGTATTTACCTGTGAAGCCGTCTTGTCCTGGGCTTTTGTTTGTGGGAAGATTTTAAATCACAGTTTCAATTTCAGTGCTTGTGATTGGTCTGTTTATATTTTCTATTTCTTCCTGGTTCAGTCTCGGAATGTGTCCGAGAAATGTGTCCATTTCTTCCAGGTTGTCCATTTTATTGGCATATAGTTGCTTGTAGTTATCTCTCATGTTCCTTTGTATTTCTGCAGTGTCAGTTGTTACTTCTCCTTTTTCATTTCTAATTCTGTTGATTTGAGTCTTCTCCCTTTTTTTGATGAGTCTGTTAATGGTTTATCAATTTTGTTTATCATCTCAAAGAACCAGCTTTTAGTTTTATTGATCTTTGCTATTGTTTCCTTCATTTCTTTTTCATTTGTTTCTGATCTGATCTTTATGGTTTCTTTCCTTCTGCTAACTTTGGGTTTTTTTTGTTCTTCTTTCTCTAATTGCCTTAGGTGTAAGTTTAGGTTGTTTATTTGAGATGTTTCTTGTTTCTTGAGGTAGGATTGTATTGCTATAAACTTCCCTCTTAGAACTGCTTTTGCTGCATCCCATATGTTTAGGGTTGTTGTGTTTTCATTGTCATTTGTTTCTAGGTATTTTTTTGATTTCCTCAGTGATCTCTTGCTTATTTAGTAGTGTATTGTTTAGTCTCCATGTGTTTGTATTTTTTACAATTTTTTTTTCCTGTAATTGATATCTAGTCTTATAGTGTTTTGGTTGGAAAGGATACTTGATAAAATTTCAATATTCTTAAATTTACCAAGGGTTGATTTGTGACCCAAGATATGGTCTATCCTGGAGAATGTTCCATGAGCACTTGAGAAAAAAGTGTATTCTTTTGTTTTTGGGTGGAATGTTCTATAAATATCAGTTAAGTCCATCTTCTTTATGTGTCATTTAAAGCTTGTGTTTACTTTTTAATTTTCATTTTGGATGATCTGTTCAATGGTGAAGGTAGGGTGTTAAAGTTCCCTACTATGATTGTGTTACTGGTGATTTCCCCTTTTATGGATGTTAGTATTTGCCTTATGTATTGAGGTGCTCCTATGTTGGGTTCATAAATATTTACAATTGTTATATCTTCTTCTTGGATTGATCCCTTGATCATTATGTAGTATCCTTCTCTGTCTCTTGTAATAGTGTTTATTTTAAAGTCTATTTTGTCTGATATGAGACTTGCTACTCCAGCTTTCTTTTGATTTCCAATTTTCATGGAATATCTTTTTCCATCCCCTCAATTTTAGTCTGTATGTGTCCCTAGGTCTGAAGAGAGTCTCTTGTAGACAGCATATGTATGGGTCTTGTTTTTGTATTCATTCAGCCTGTCTATGCCTTTTGGTTGGAGCATTTAATCCATTTACATTTAAGGTAATTATCAATATGTATGTTCCTATTACCATTTTCTTATTTGTTTTGAGTTTGTTTTTGTAGGTCTTTTTCTTCTCTTGTGTTTCCTGCCTAGAGAAGTTCCTTTAACATTTGTTGTAAAGCTGGTTTGGTGGTGCTGAATTCTCTTAATTCTTGCTTATCTGTAAGGATTTTAATTTCTCCATTGAATCTGAGTGAGATACTTGCTGGGTAGAGTAATCTTGGTTTTACACTTTTCCCTTTCATCACTTTAAATATGTCCTGCCACTCTCTTCTGACTTTCATAGTTTTTGCTGAAAAATCAGCTGTTAACCTTATGGAGATTCCCTTGTATGTTATTTTTTGCTTTCCCTTGCTGCTTTTAATATTTTTTCTTTGTATTTAATTTTTGATAGTTGATTAATATGTGTCTCAGCATGTTTCTCTTTGGGTTTATCCTGTATGGTACTCTCTGTGTTTCCTGAATTTGTTTGACTATTTTCTTTCCCATGTTAGTGAAGTTTTCCCCTATAATCTCTTCAAATATTTTCTGAGACACTTTCTTTTTCTCTTCTTCTTCTGGGACCTGTATAATTTGAATGTCTGTGCATTAAATGTTGTCCCAGAGGTCTTTTAGACTGTCCTCAATTCTTTTCATTCTTCTTTTGTTTATTCTGCTCCCTAGCAGTTATTTCCACCATTTTATCTTTCAGTTCACTTATCTGTTCTTCTGCTTCAGTTATTTGCTTATTCATTCCTTCTAGGGTATTTTTAATTTCAGTAATTGTGTTCATCCTTGTTTGTTTGCTCTTTAGTTCTTCTAGATCCTTATTAAATATTTCTTGTATTTTCTCTATTCTGTTTCTGAGATTTTGGATCATCTTTTCTATCATTACTCTGAATTCTTTTTCAGGTAGGTTGCCTATTTTGTTTTCATTTATTTGGTATTGTAGGATTTTATGTTGCTCCTTTGTTTGTAACAATTTTTTTTTCATTTCATTTTCTTTTTTTTTTTTTTGATGGATGGTGTTGTATTCCTGTCTTACTGGTTGACTGACCTGAGACCTCCAGCACTGGGGTTTGCCAGGAGTTGGATAGAGCTGGGTCTTTGTGCTGAGATGAGGACCTCCAGGAGGCCTCACTCCAACTGATATTCCCTGGAGTCTGAGGTTCTCTGTCAGTCCAGTGGTTTGGACTCAGAGCTCCTACCACAGGAGCTTGGGCCTGACCTCCGGCCTGGGAACCAAGATCCCAGAAGCTGTGTGGTGTGGCAAAAAAAAAAAAAAAAAAAAAAAAAAAAAAAAAAAAAAAAAAAAAAGGAAGAAAGAAAGAAAAAAGTAGCAATACAATATCAAAGAATAAAAAAACAAAATAAAATTAGAAAGATAAAAAATATATTAGGAAAAATAAAACTATAATTGAAACAACTTCTGAGTGGCTTCTTTTTTCTTTTTATCCACTTTCTTCCTTTTTTTCTCTTCCATTTACTGTTCTTCTCTTTCTTGCTCCTTCTGTCTCATAAAGTGTAACAGTGCCATGCAAAATCCACAATCAGTACTCAATTTTCATCCTCAGGATTTAAGATGACAAAGATACACTGTATTGTTTCTTCCATCTCTTTGTCTGCAACAAATTCCACACTCTTCTCTTCCTCATTAAAGATGCAGCCAACTGCTTGCAAATATCCTGTGGAAAAGGATGAAGACACATCTAAGGAAGAGAGGTGCCTGAAGGTGGAAACAGAACCACCTCAGTGTGGTCGGGAGAACAGCAACTCTGACAGTGTCCTCTGGAAGCTTCCAGCAACTGGGCCTCTTAGTGGCATGGAGAAGACAGAGCCATCCTTCCCAGAGGTGCACCCCCAGGCTGCAGGCCCTCTCCTCGACCCCCCCAGAAAGCCTGTCAAAGAAGCACTGTCAGAACCAGGGAAATCTTCTCCACTTTGACCGGCAAGCCCCAGGCCACATGTCCACCTTGCCCACTTTGAGGAGGTTCCGGATTGCATTTTAATTTATCTTCCAAAGTCATAGCAATTTCCACTCTTCTCAACTTCCCATTGACTGCTCACATGGCCTTTGTCCTATGGTGTTGGTAGCATGTCTGGCAATGGCAGGGTGAGGTCCACTCAAGAATGTAGAAATCAACAGAGTGAGAGAGACAAGTCTCTCTCTGCCATAAACATTTATCTCCTTTGTTACAGGTTACACTTAGGGTTAATCTCTGTTGGGGGGGGCGTTTTGACAATATCATGTAATAATATTTTTTTTTCTTTTCAGGGGAAATTGAAACAATTTATATTTTATGGCCATTTGTCTGTTTTCTCAAGCAATTACCTGTGTTTCTTCCCAGAATATAAATTATGTATTTTCAACAAGGGATTAAAAATATGGAATATCTGCAAATTCCCTTTAAAAATTCATTTTTTAACAGATGTTTGCTTTTTGTAGTGTTTATATATTAAAGATTTTAAAAATACTTTTTTTTTTTTTTTTTGCGGTACACAGGCCTCTCACTGCTGTGGTCTCTCCCGCTGTGGAGCACAGGCTCCGGATGCACAGGCCCAGTGGCCATAGCTCATGGGCCCAGCCGCTCCATGGCATGCGGGATCCTCCCAGACCGGGGCAAGAACCCACATCCCCTGCATCAGCAGGCAGACCCTCAACCACTGCGCCACCAGGAAAGCCCAAAAATACTTATTTTTAAGAGCTCAAATGAAAGGAAAATTGTTGCCAGACGTCCCCATTACTGCATCTCTTCTAAGTAAATTGATTAAAGGATCAGAACACTCCTGTCATGGCGGCAGTCACCTCTCTCTGTTATTTATCCCCAAAAATAAACTGAATCATGCCATGTCCAAAGATAAATTCTTAAACTCTTCAGATAATTGGATCCCCATCTTCAGGCAAAGGACAAGAGTAGGGAAAGTGATGCCAGGATCCTACCTGTCTCTGGAAATAAGGGTGGAATAAGGACCCTTTGGGCAGATGTTTATTTGTTGGTAGTTGAAATTCCCATGTCATTGAAATGAAAACAATCAATGTAAGGTCTTTCCCCGAGAGAAGAGGCATTCCTAATTTTGGAAGAATCAAAAATGCTACAGAGGGGAGAGATAGCACCAGCCTGGTTAAGGCCAGGAGAAGATGAAGTTCCAGCTTCAAGCTGGAGGGTGGTGGAGAAATACCCCTTGGTGTAGCCTGAAGGAATAACAGTGGGCACTGTCTGTTCCAGCAAGGTGGGGGTAAGTTGTTGGTGGAGACATGGGTCCCATGTTGCCTATTCTGAGGTCCTCTCACAGGTCTACGAAAACTCACTCAAGTCTAGGGGTCTGGTGAGATGGTCGAGACTTTATCTGACCTGGCAACTGACCCAGGCTCACACACCTGCTTTTTCAGAGAAGTTTCACTGGGGTAGCTTCAAGGTGTTGTTTTCTGGGAGAGATAGTGTCTATTGTTATATTAGAGTGGAATTTTAATGTCAACAGATTCCCTGAATAAATAGTAGAAAATGGATATATAATCACTTTATTTCTAGGTAATAGAAGAAGCAAAGTTTCAGAGAGAAGACATATTGTCCAGTTTTCCAGAGGACCATAATTCTCAATTAAAAATCCTGGTCATCAATTCAGTCTAAGAGATCCCAAACTCTTTATCATCACTCTTCTCCATTATCAAACTGACTCTGGCTAAGGATTTGCTATGTTTCCCTTGAAGAAGTCCCAGAAATGCAGACTGTGGTAAGGGGTGGGATATCTGGGTTAGGCTGATTCCCATTACAGTGGATCAGAACATAGAAAATCATGTGGACATGCTCTCCAACACCATCTCAGCATGACTGCTGGCACTTGTCTGAACAGACCCTACACTTGATTGTCAGGCTGGTGTCTCAATGTTGCTATCACTTCCTCAGGTAAATATTTCTTCTGAACAATTATAAATAAATTACTTCATCCATAACACACAAAGACACTGTGGTCTGAATTATATAATCTCTCTTTCTCTCCCTCCCTCCCTTTGTCTCTCTCTTCCAATTTCTCTCTCTCTCTCCCTCCCTCCCTCTCTCTCTCTCTCTCTCTCTCTCACTCTCTCTCTCTCTCTCTCTCTCTCTCTCTCACACACACACACACACACACACACACACACACTTTCTAAATGCCCAAATATCACATTTTTCTGTCTAAAGTGGAATACCTTAGAAATTATTTTCATTTGGCTATAAAGCTTAAGTACTTGTATGTACTGTGGCAGAATTTTGAATACATAATTCTTAGTTTAACAAAGGACATTTGGGATTATAAAAAACAAAACTATCCAAGCTCCCATAGGATAATTTCTGTTTTATAGGAGCTAGGATTTTGAGACTAATAGATCAAATGCTAAGAAGTGAGAAGAAAGACCACCTAAGCTGCTGAGCAGGGGGGAAGTAGGACACACCAGCCCCAACCCCACCCCCTTTGCTGATGCTGTGCAGTGACTGAACTCTCCTCTCCACCCCGCATACTGGTGTAGTTTACTCCCCTACTTCATTCAGGTCTTGCTAAAATGCCAATTCCTCACCCAGTTTCATCTGTAGTTCATGAGAATTTTTACCTCCTGAAATTACAAATGTATTTGTTCACCAGTTAATTGTTCTTGTCCCCCTCAATGATGTGAATTTGATATCAAACCAAACTTAGGTCTGCTTGCCCATGAGCAGTAAAGCCAATCTACTGACATCAAGTTGTGGTGAAGGAAAGTGCAACATTTATTGCAGGTGCCAAGCAAGGAGTCCGGGCAGCTAATGCTTAAAGGGCCTGAATTCTCCAAAGGCTTTCAGGGAAAGGTTTTTAAAGGCAGGATGAGGGAGGGGGTTTGTAGGCATTCTTCTGATTTGTTAGTGGTGAGGTATTTGGGAGTCAACATCATCAATCTTTTAGTTCCAACTGGTCTGGAGTCTACAGACTTGTAGACTGTATGCCTGTGGGGAGCATACAGTTAACTACTTCCACCTGGTGTGGGATTCAGTATCCACAAAATAGCTCAAAGGACATGGTTCAGAATATTATCTATAGTATTTGCTGAGGAAAAAAAAGGTCCTTGATTTTATTTAATGGCTAATGTATTATTATTTTGTCTTGCTTGATTATTTTCCTTTCTTTCTGTGTTTTTTCACTTCTCTGATTAAATTGAGTCTTTGGAAATTGAGGAAGGCCTAGGAGGCTAAAGTTTTCCTACAGACAAGAGGCAGGCAGAGAACATGACAGGGGTGTGTTCCAGGTAGCCTCCATAGGGTCCTGCTAAGTTACAACTTCTGGGGGGATAGGACTCTTGCCTGTCTCACCTCCAGCAACTCCTGGCACATAGTTGTTGCCCAAGACATATGTATTGAGGGAGAGAGAGTTGGAGGATATTGACCAAATGGCTTCACTCATTTCTGGTTTCATTAACACATTTTAAATCCTCCATATTTGTGTCAGTCTAAGAGCTATTTACAGGCCAATGCATAGTGTCTCCACTGCACTTGGCAGAGTGGTCATCTGTTTCAATCCAATGCTAGGAGAGTCATGAAGTTTTACACCACTGCAGGGAATTCTTCCTGGGACATCCTACTGTGCAATCCTTCCCTTCCACCCTCCTCAATCTTCTTCCTCTTCTTTCTCTTCCTCTGATCACCCCCAAGCCACCATCACATCTTGCATAGATTACCGGAATAATCTCCTAGGTCTTAGTCTTCCTGCTTCTGTCCTTGTCCCTGACTACCCTATTATCTGCACAATGACCAGAGTGATGTCTTATAAAAGCACATCTGATCAAATGTTGGTCATATTCCTTCCACAGCATTTACCTCATCTTCCCTGTCCTCCCCCTGCTCTACTCACACTGGCCTTCTGATGCTCTCATTGCTATTCAGCTCCATCCTGCCTCAGGACCCCTGCAGTTTTGTTCCCTGTGGCTGTGAAGTTCTTCCTGTGGCTCACTGGATGGCCAATACCATCTTTCTCAACATTTCTCAATTTGAATGTTACCTTCTCAGGAAGGCCTTCTTTGACCACCTTAAGTAGACATCTTCTCTGTTATTTTCTAGCACAGTCCTCTGCTTATTTCCTTCTTAGATACAGGTTGTAGTTCTTTTATTTCCCTCTCTCCCCAATTACACTGCCAGTACCATGAGGTTTGGGGCCCTATGTATGACAATCACAATTGTATTCTGATAGCTAGAACACCACCTGGCACATAGTTGGTGTTGAGGAGAGAAAAATTGTTAAATGAATGAAAAATATTGTTGAATGAATGAACCTTCTAGATTCTGATGAAAGCCAGGGTCCCAGTTAAAAAGTTGATCACTCAATGAAATCTTACTGAATAATTTTCAACTGGGTCTTGACAAAGACTCTCTCCTTTGATCCAACCTGAGTCAGGTTGTTCTGAGTCCTCTTCTCCACTAGAGCTGGAACTTGGTCTCTGTCTCCGGTTCACTTGGTCCAGTTCGAGCATGAATTCTGCTTAGTCAGTTTAGCATAAGTCTCACACCCTTGGTATCTGATCACACAGGATATCTGGTCACGTTCCTCATCCCCCACTCTTGGTATCTTATCACCCTGGTCTTCTTTCAGCAAGGATTCTATCAAGTCAGTTTAGCAAGAATTTCCCTACCCTTGATGTTTCCTCTTAGGAATTTTCCATTCACTGACCTCCAACCTGCTCCTTGGCTACAAATCCCCACATGTCCTTGTTCTAATCGGTGTTGAGCCCACTCTCTCTCCCCTATTGCAAACCCCCCAGTGCAGTAGTCCCTCTTGAATAAAGTCTTTCTTACCATCTTTAACAGGTGCCATGAAAATTTTCTTTAACAGTCCCTCCCTTTAACCCTTTTTCTCATCTCTACTTACAACTTCCCTCTCCTCATGTATACACTCTTAGCTGGAAAACCTATATTTAAGTTCCTTACAAATTTATAGATGTTATACTTGGGCCCTTTACAGGGTCATCTTTTATATATTCAGAATCCTGCCTTCCAACTTCATGTTCTTAATAGAACCAGGATAAGTTACAGGGGTGCCTTGTTTGTATCATAAGTGCTCATGCACACACGCACACACACACATACACACACACTATTTTCCACAGGAACTTGTTCCCAAATAAGTTATTATTAATATTATCATTAGTAGACTATAAAAATTTTAAATGTACTCAGATGCTGGCATCTTAGGGAACACAATAAATGGTGTCTTTCTTCCCTGCCCTGTTCTCTGCTTATGAATAAATAAAAAGAAAAAGGAGTGGGAGGGGCTTCCCTGGTGGTGCAATGGCTGAGAGTCTGCCTGCCAATGCAGGGGACACGGGTTCATGCCCCGGTCTGGGAAGATCCTACATGCCACGGAGCGGCTGGGCCCATGAGCCATGGCTGCTGAGCCTGCGCCTCCAGAGCCTGTGCTCCACAACGGGAGAGGCCACGACAGTGAAAGGCCTGCATACTGCAAAAAACAAACAAAAAAAGGAATGGGAGGTGGAGGATAGCGTAACGCCATCATTGCTGAGAGACTAGGAAGGCACAGTTTTAGAGCTTTTGATCAATCAGCCTTTCTCTTATTGGACCCCAGAATTAGGCAGAGGTGCTTACTGGTCAGAGCCAACCCTGGCCTTCTCAGGGCTGGTTTAGGTGTGGGGGGGGTGTCACTGGAGGTATAGATGTTCCTACTTCCAAGAGCAGCATTGAGCCTGGTGGGTCCATTCTTCTTCACCAGCTTACTAATCAGCTACCCATTCTACTACCCCACGGCCAAGTGAGTAAAGGATAAAAAAGGATGCAAGTATGCATTTTTTTAAAGTTTCTTCCTTCTAATATGAGGCTCCACTATTTTTTTTCTTTTTTTCAGTTTGAATTCTTTTTATTTTTATTTATTTATTTATTTTACTTTTTTTTTTTTTTTTTTTTTTTTGTGGTATGCGGGCCTCTCACTGTTGTGGCGTCTCCCATTGTGGAGCACAGGCTCTGAACGTGCAGGCTCAGCAGCTATGGCTCACGGGCCTAGCCTCTCCACAGCATGTGGGATCTTCCTGGACCGGGGCAGGAACCCGTGTTCCCTGCATCGGCAGGCAGACTCTCTACCACTATGCCACCAGGGAAGACCTGAATTTTATTTATTTTTAATTGAAGTATAGTTAATTGACTGGGTTATATTAGTTTCAGGCATACAACATAGTGATTCAATATTTTTATAGACTCTACTCCATTTAAAGTTACTACAAAATAATGGCTATATTTCCCTGTGCTCTAAAATATATCCTTGTTTCTTATTTATTTTATACATAGTATTTGTATCTCTTAATCTCATATCCCTATCTTGTCTATCCTCCCTTCCCTCTTCCCATTGGTAACCATTAGTTTGTTCTCTATATCTGTGAATCTGTATCTGTTTTGTTATATAAATTCACTGGTTTTCTTTTTTTCCACTTACAAGTGATAACATACAGTATTTGTTTTTCTCTATCTAATTTATTTCACTAAGCATACTGCCCTCTAGGTCCACACATGTTGGTTCTTTGTGAAGATAAACAAAATTAATAAATATCCAGACACAGCAAGAAAAAAGAGCCTCCAAATCAATAAAATCAGAAATGAAAAAGGAGAAGTTACAATTGACACTACAAAGGATCATAAGTGATTACTATGAATAATTATGTAAAATGGACAACCTACAAGAAATGGACAAATTCCTAGAAGTGTACAATCTCCCAAGACTGAACCAGGAAGAAATAGAACATATGAACAGATCAATTATCAGTATTGAAATTGAATCAATAAAAATAAAACAACTCAAAACAAACAAAAATCCAGGACCACATAACTTCACAGATGAATTCTACTAAACATTTAGAGAAGAGTTAACATCTATACTTATCAAAATATTCCCAAAAATTGCAGAGGAAGAAATGCTTCCAAGCTCATTCTATGAGGCCAACATCATCCTGATACCAATACCAGACAAAGATATCACAAAAAAAGAAAATTAAAGACCAATGTCTGATTAATGTAGATTCAAAAATCCTAAACAAAATAGTAACAAACTGAATTCAGTAATACGTTAAAAGAATCATGCAACCTGATCAAGTGGGATTTATCCAAGTGATGCAATAATGTTTTAATGTCTTCAAATCAACCAATGCAATACACCACATTAACAAATTGAAGAATAAAGACCAAATGAACATCTCACTTGTTGAAGAAAAAGCTACTGACAAAATTCTACATCCTATTATGATACACACTGTGAACAAAGTGGGTGTAGAGGGAACACACCTCAATATAATAAATGCCATATATGATAAGTCCACACCTAACATCATAATGTTGAAAAGCTGAAAACATTTCATCTAAATCAGGAACAAGATAAGGAATCCCACTCTCACCACTTTTATTCAATATAATATTGGAAGTCTTAGTCACAGCAATAAGACAAGAAAAATAAATAAAAGGAATCCAAATTGGAAAGGAAAAAATAAAGTAGTCACAGTTTGCAGATAACATAATATATATAGAAAATTCTAAAGATAACACCAAAAAACTACTAGAACTCATCAATGAATTTAGTAATGTTGCAGGATACAAAATTAATATCCAGAAATCTGTTGCATTTCTATACACTAACAATGAACTATTAGAAAGAGAAATTAAAGAAACAATCACATTTACAATTGCAGCAAAAAAGAATAAAATACCTAGGAATACAGTGAACTAAAGTGGTAAAAGAACCATACTCAGAAAACTATTAGACCTTGATGAAAGAAATTGAAGATGACACTAACAGATGGAAAGATATATTGTGTACATTAGTTGGAAGAATTAAGATTGTTAAAATCACCATACTACCCCAGGCAATTTACAGATTCAGTGCAATCCTTATCAAAATATCAAGGGCATTTTTCATAGAACTAGAGCAAATACTTCTAAAATTTGTATGAAACTCTAAAGACCCCAAATAACCAAAACAATTTTGAGAAAGAAGAACAAAGCTGGAGGTATTTCTCTCCCTAATTTCAAACTATAACTCAAGGCTACAGTCATCAACACAGTATGGTACTGGCACAGAAACAGACACATAAATCAATGGAACAGAACAGTGGGCCCAGAAATGAACCCACACTTATATGGGCAGTTAATCTATGATAAAGGATGCAAGAATATACAATGGGGAAAAGAAATCCTCTTCAATAAATGATGTTGGCAAAACTGAACAGCTACATGCAAAAAAAGAAAAAAAACTTACTGAACTGCTTTCTCACACCATGCACAAAGATACATTCAAAATGGATTAAAAATTTAAATGTAAGACCTAAAACCATAAAACTTTAGAAGAAAACATAGGCAGTACTCTCTTTGAATCAATCTTCATAATACTATTTTGGATATGCCTCTTCAGACAATGGAAACAAAAGTTAAAATAAATAAAAGGGGACTACATCAAACTAAAAAGCTTTTGCATAATGAAGGGAACTATCAACAAAATGAAAAGGCCACCTACTGAATGGGAAAAGATATTTGCAAATGATATATCAGATAAAGGAATGATATCCAAAATATATAAAGAACTATTACAACTCAACTTCCAAAAACCAAACAAGCCTATTAAAAAATGGGCAGAGGACCTGAATAGACATTTTACCAAAGATGACATACAGATGGCCAACACACACTTGAAAAGCTGCTCATCATCACTAAGCATCAGGGAAATGCAAATCAAAACCATAATGAGATATCACCTCACACATCTCAGAATTGCTCTTATCAAAAACACAACAAATAAAAGGTGTTGGCGAGGATTTGGAGAAAAGGGAGCCATTGTACACTGTTGGTGGGAATGTAAATTGTTGCAGCAACTCTGGAAAACAATATGGAGATTCTTCAAAGATTAAAAATAGAACTGCATATGATCCAGCAGTTTCGTGCCTGGGAATTTAACTAAAAATGCAAAAACACTAATTAGAAAAGATATATGCAGCACTGTGTTCACTGCAGCATTATTTACAATGTCCAAGATATGGAAGCAACCCAAGTGCCCATCAATAGTTGCATGGATAAAGACAATGTGGTATTATATATTAATATATATATTACTCAACTATAAAAATGAAAGATGTATTGTCATTTGTGACAACATGGATAGACACAGAGGATATTAGTCTAAGTGAAATAAGTCAGATAGATAAAGACAAGTACTGTATGTTTTAACTTATATGTGGAATCTAAAAAAAAAATTAAAAATGAACAAACATAACAAACAAACAAACAGAATTATAGATACAAGTCAAACAGTTAATTACCATAGGAAATGGGGGTGGATGAAGGAGAGAAATAGGTGAGGAAGACTAAGAGGTACAAACTTCCATATGAAAAATAAATGAGTCACAGGTATGAAATGTACTGTGTGGGGAATATAGTCAATAACTAAGTAATAACTTTGATGACATAACTACACTTACAGTGGTGATCATTTTGAAATGTATAGAAAAAAATACAATGTTCTGTAATAGGAACTAATACAGTGTTGTAGGTCAATTATTCTTCAGAAACATACAAAGAAACATAAAAGCTCATAGAAAAAGAGATCAGATTTGTGGTTACCAGAGGCAGGGGGTCAAGGGAGGGAGAATTAGAGGAAGGAAGTCAAAATTTACTACAAACTTCCAGTTATAAGATAAATAAGAACTAGGGATTCAATGTATAGCATAATAAATATAATTAACACTGCTATGTATTATATATGAAAGTTGTCAAAAGAGTGAATCCTAGGATTACTCAATACAAAAATTTTCTTTCTATTTCTTTAATTTTGTATCTATACGAGATGACGGATGTTCACTAAACTTATTGTGGAAATTATTTCATGATGTATGTAAATAAGATCATTATGTTTTACAACTTAAACTTGTACAGTGTATATTTCAATAAAGTTGGAAGAAAAAAAAGATATAGAGCAAAAGGAAGAAAAAAACCCCACAAACCCTATCAGGCTCACTTTCTTCATTTGCTAAATGAAGGCATTTATAATATCCAATGTCTCTTTAATTGATGAGATTCTGTGAATATTTCTCCCCACTGGAAAATGACATTTTATTGTTAAAATTCTAACTTGAAAACAACACCTATAAGAAAGAAAATATATGTTTTTCATAAGTAAACTACCATTTTCCTGATGTGTGTTCCTCCATGCTTTTTAAAATTTGTTTGTTGAGGAGTGAGGATGGATTTGGATGGGGGGTAGATGTCAAAAATTGTGTCTGTTCACCTTGGAAATTACATCGAAAACAAGGTCATTACCAGGGAAGGACAGCAAATATCAGAAAATTGTCTACCTTCCAGGTGTTTGCAGACAAAAGAATGAATAAAATAAGTCCACTTTTAGTTCCCAACTCAGTTGCCTCAATAGCTTCTCTTTTATTAACTGTTACATTTTATCCCAAAGCTGAAACAAATTTATTCTGTTCTGTTTTCTTTTTAAAGAACAGATATTATTCTTTGTCCTTTCAAATTCTTTGCCCTGGTCAAAATGTAAGTCAGTAAAATGGTTAAAAGTCAAACAACAGAATGGGACAAAACAGGGAGGGCAGTACACTGATAATCTCGACACTAGGTAAGTGCCTTAGATACTGGCTTAATCCTGTGGCAGTGGTGGGGTAGGTGGCAAGGGGACAGGCTGACATGGGGACCATGTCATAACCTGACAGAATTATTTGAATCGCTGTTAGAGGCATTTGTGAAGGTAAGATTTAAATATTAAATTGACATAGAGCACACTAAGTGTGAAACAGGTTTTCTGATAATAACAGACCTAAAAATGACAGCTACATTTAGAGACCTCTCCTATCTCCCAAAATCCTGTTAGGGGCTCTATACACTTTATCTCATTTAGTTCTTACAACTGTTTACATAGGATAAGAGTAATACCCTCATTTCAGAGGAGATAATAAGGTTTAGAGAGCCTATATCAATTGTCCTATGTCACACAACTGATAAGTAGTAGACTCAGTCCGTGAACCTAGGTCTCTCTGGTTCAAAAACCTGTGGTCTGAGCCTCAATGTTATATCATACAGATAATAATTGGTAGGGTGGGAATCTTTGTTTTACCATCTCTGGATCCCAGTGTCCGCCTCATCATGGCAGGCGTTGTGTCTATCTTGTTCACCTTTGTGTCCGTTGTGCTCAGCACAGTGCCTACACAGAGTAGGCAACTGACAAATGTTTGTTGCACAAATTAGTGAGTCTTGGGGGTCGTTTCTAGTCAAGAACTACCCCATTTATATATACAGATATAATAATTCTTAGGGAGAATCTTAAATTTAGAAACCAAAGAGACAGAGAAAAGATTCATTGAGAATTAATAAAACAATACTCAAGTGCAAACTCATTAATTTAGTTATATTTATATATTTACAGATATTAAAAGATAAACTATTATATATGGAATGGATAAACAACTAGTTCCTACTTTATAGCAAAGGGAACAATATTCAATATCTTGTGATAAACTGTAATGGAAAAGAATATAAAAAAAGAATACATATATATATGTATAACTGAATCACTTTGCTGTACAGCAAAAATTAACACAACATTGTAAATCAAATATACTTCAGTTAAACAAACAAATAAATAAATAAAACCAAGTACATACTTTAAAAAAACATAGACTGTAATCTTTACTAAATATGTACGTACACACACACGTGCACACACGCGCGTGTAAGAAGAAATTCTCTATATCCTCTTTGTAGAAAACCACGAGAGTCACTCTCTATTCTGAAGCCCTCCTTTGGTTGTTCAGGGTCTGTGGACATCAATCTGCTGGAGTGACAGTATTAAAATACTGAGTAGAACCTCTGAAGCTGGATTGCCTGAGTTTAAAGCTTTAAATCTTAGCAACTTACCAACTGTTTTAGTTCAAGTCCTTTAAGAAGCAGTCATTGAGTTTACATTAGAAGGGAGGCAGCAGGAGTGTGGAGTTGAAATTCAGATCCTGGTGCAGGTCTGACACGTGTGAAAGGAAGGGAAGCAAGAGAGGGTAGGGTAAGAGAGTGTCAAATTGCAGCCCAGATCTAAGAAAGTTTCTGCCATGCTGATGAGGAGACCACAAGGCAAAATCACCTGTCAGAAGAATCTGGTCCTTGCCACATTTCTTCATTGTCTGAAGCAGCCCTGGGGAAAGAGTGATCTTGGTACAAATGGGGTGTTAGATCCAGAGGGACAGCAGCAGGAGCTGCTTATTATCCCGGTAGAAAGAAATCTGAGTGGTGCATTTTCTGGACCACCACATCAACTATGACTTTGGACAAAGAACTCATTTATTACTTTATCTAATTTTCTTCTCACCAAAACTCCTCAAAAGAGTTGCCCATATTCTCTGATTTCTGTTCTCCTGTTCATTCTTGAATCATGCACAGAAGGCATTTATTCCTATCACTGAACTGCTCTTCCTCCAGGACACAAGTGACCTTCACAGTGGTAAAATGGCTAGGTCCCAATCCTCAAACTAGTACATCTATTAGTGGCATTGTGTAGGGCTGGCTACTCCCTCCATCTTGAGACACTCCTTGATCATCTTCTGGTCCTCTTGGTCTTCTGACCTCAGCATTCTGTCCTTCTCAAGCCCTCTTGAGGATATGTTCTCATCCCTATGATGTCTGAGATGCTGTCCTGACCCAGGACTTGGCCCTCAGACTTCTTTTCTACCTACATCAACTTTTTAAGTAATCTTATCTGGTTTTGTGATTTTAAATAACTTTTAAATTTTGTCATATCATACCTCATAACTATTTCAGGTCTCTCCAAAAGTGATCTGGCCAGAAACCTTAGCATCTTCTTTGAGTCTTCTGTCTCATACCCCATATTTAATCCATTGGAATATCTTGTCAACTCTGCCTTCAAAACACACCTAGAGTCTATCTAGTCCTCACTTCCTCCAAATGCTATCACCCTGAGCTATTTCTCCTCTGGGTTATTGTCAGAACTTCCTCATGACTCTCCATACTTCTGCTCTTTCTCCTCTACAGAATATCTTTAACCCAGCAGCCAAAATTAACCTTTGAGTTACAGGATGTCTCTTGTCTTCTCAAAGACCTTCATTAGCTCTCCATTGCTCTCAGCCAACTCCTGATAATGGTCTACAAGGGCTCTTGTGACTTGGCTTCTGCTATCTACAATCTCATCTCCAAGTACCCTCTGCCATATTTGCTCTAATGGGGCAATAGGTTTTGTTGTTCCTTTACCACCAAGCACACTGCTACCTCAGGACCTTTGCACTTGCTCTTTCCTTGACCTAGAACATTCTTCTCTTACATATCCACCTATCTCACTCCTTCACTTCTCTTGAATCTCTTTTCAAATGTCACCCGAGGGCTTCCCTGGTGGTGCAGTGGTTGAGGGTCCGCCTGCCGATGCAGGGGACGCGGGTTCGTGCCCTGGTCCAGGGGGATCCCGCATGCCGTGGAGCGGCTGGGCCCGTGAGCCATGGCCGCTGAGCCTGCGTGTCCGGAGCCTGTGCTCTGCAGCGGGAGAGGCCACAGCAGTGAGGGGCCCGTGTACTGCAAAAAAAAAAAAAAAAAAAATGTCATCCGAGTATTGAGGGCCTCCATGGTCACTGCATATAAAATGGTAACCCTCCCCCTTCAGCACTTTCTGACCCTCTCACCCTGATTTCTTTTTTTCTATAGCATGTATTATCATTTAGTATATTACCTATTTACCTACTTATTCATAGATGTTCTCTCTCTTTCCAACACTCATGCTAGAACTGCAAGCTCAGTAAGTGCAGACTTCATCTATTTTATTTACACCATATTCCCAGTGTTTGACAGAGAACAAATAAATGTTAAACTATCCTGCTTTGCATCCTATCCTGTGCATGTCAAATTCCAATTTTGAAAATTTTGAAAATCGAAGCCCTTGTTCTCCGCATAGACATTTATTCAAAGTTTACTCTTATGGGCTCTGTATCACTTTATTGCTAAGGAGAGTTTCTTTAACCATTAGGCTCTCCAGAATGCTGTTACCTGTCAGACTTCTCCTTCTTTGGTCCATGGTACTCTGTTCCAATCTGAGTTCTCTGTGTGTTTTTCTTTTTATCCTTTGTTTTGTCTTTGCTGCCACCCTGCAGTAAAGGGAAGAGAATTTTAACTTCTTTTTGTGGGAAGAGTCACCTCCTGTGTGGAATCCAAGCTGAAAATAGATGCTTTCACTGTCTAGGAACTACCTGCAGTGGAATTCTCTGTTTCATGCATGTAATAGAGAGTACAGTAAATATTTGCAGGATTGATTTGAATTGACTTCAATTTACACCTTTAAAGTTGCCCTTGGGCACTCCATTTTAGAGCATATATACTTTAACCTGTTCAGGACCAATAACAATGACTTACATGTGTACAAAGTTTCTCCCTTCTTTTTCTCTCGTTCTCTAACCCTATTTCCAACAAGTAAAGGAGTAAAATTGAAAGGAGGAATTTGAAACAATAATATTCCTGTCCTCCTTGTTAGTCAGAAATTTATACCAGAACTGCCTCCTCAATTGTTATTATTTGTGGGATTTTTGATTGAAGGAATGAAGTATACTATATGTACATAAAAGTGAGCAAATCATCAGTTACAGTTTGACAAAATCTTATAAACACACCCATGAAACCAACACTTAGATCTAGACACAGAAACCTACAAGCTCCCCAGAAGTCCTCTGGTGCCCCCACTGGTGTCACTAACCCTAGAAAGGATAACTACCCATCATTCTCCAGACTCCTAACAACAAAGAGTACTTTTGCCTGTTTTTAACCATTCTATAAAAGGAGTAGTATGGTCTGTATTCTTCTGTGTCTGACTTCTTTTGCTCAACATTACGTTAGTGATATTCAGCCAAGTTTTGAGTGTTGTGGATTAGAACCCTTCTCATCTTGTCTGTTTGGCAAGATCCGGTTTCCTGCTTTTTCATCCTTGAATCCTCATGTGGGTGACTTTGAACCAGAGAGATACATCTCAAATTTACTTTTGTGTTGCTACAAATCCTCAAATGGAGAGCAATAAAACCTTCTTAAATCTTCTTTTCAGGCCTCACGTGCTGCTAACATGGAAAACTGAGAAGCTTCAAGAATGGTGGTCTAGTTTATTGGCCAATAATTAGATGTGCAATCAGTGAAGTCAGGCTCATAGAACTAGTTACCAAATTTTCCAGGAGAGGAGCCAATGCTTTGAGGTTCCTCGGCAGCAGCTGTGTTGAGTAAGTAAAAGGTATTCTTTGATTCACAGCATCTCTGAAGCCACTATGATTGTTCCTGGCCCACCCATATTCTTGGAAGAAAGTGCCAGGACTTATGCCTAGCTGGGCTAGCTGGGAATGGGAATGCTGTCATTTTTGTGGTATTCGATGAATAAAAGCTGAGCAAAATTTTATATCTCAGAGCACTGAGTTCACTCTTACAGCATACTTGGTAAACTTTGGGGAGATGGTATAACTGCTCTGGGGTCTGGAGCCTTAGTTCCTGTCCTAGTTTTGTACTTAACTCATTGTGAAAATTTGGGTGAAGTACTTTATGTCTTTGACCTTAGTTTCCTTCTGAAAAAGCAGAATGTAAGATTATGGTTCCTGAAGCCTCTGTCATTCCTTGTGCAGCTGATAATCTCCATCTCTCTGCCTTTCCTTGTATCACTCCAGCTTCCCAGCTGTTAACCCCTGTCCATCGAGCTTGTCTGCAAAGTCTCTCTTCCACCAAACCTTTTAGAATTAGTCTCCCTTCATGCTGTACACACATATTGAGAGCTGTCAGCATCTGTGTTTGATGCTGCTTCATCCTTTGTTGATAATGTTATTTTGTGGCATTCTCCTCCCTCCCCACATGTGTGGTATGAGTCCACCTAGAGATCCTTTTGTAATCATCCATAATATCTCATATCATATACTGAACAGATGAACTACATGAGGTTAATCCTACTGATCTCCAAAGATTCCTTCAGCCTTTAAAGAGCAGATTATGATTCACTCTATCTTGTCCTGAAAGACACTTCTACTGTACTTCCCAAACCCAGAGGTGACAATTATTCAACACTATAAGATCCTTCTGCTGAGATTAACAGAAATTGGCATCACGGGCAGTAGAGAAGACAGGGAATGAGGAGCCAGGTGGGAGGCAAGCCATAATCACTTAGTCCAGCAGGAGACCAGGTTGACAACTCTGATCTGGAGGGCAGTGATTGAATCTTCAGGAGAAGTTTTGGTCATCTGAAAGAGTCTGTTTTTCCTCAGACCTATTGCAAGATCTTTTTGCCCATTCAAAGACCTTTAACTAATATGAAATAATCTGTTTTTCCTAAAAATCAGTTGTTTCTCTTGCTTGCATCCAATACTTTTCATAGGATTATAGCATTATGGGGGAGAGGGTACAGGCTCAAAGCTGGGAGAACATTTGGTGAGTCTCCCAGCTTAGGAAGCTTGCATTACTTAATATTTTGAGTTCTTCTCTTGGAAACCCTTGTGTAAATCATTAAGCTATGGGGACACTATCAATTACTTGCATTTATTTAGGATTTTAATTTTATAAAGTTCTTAAACATATATTTTGCTTTGACAAAATGAAAAATCTTGTAAGGCAAAGAGGCTAAACACTGCCACCCCACTTACAGATGCAAATCCTAAATTAAATATATGTTTTTAATCTAAATATATCATTGATCTGGCAAGATTTTAAGGAAAATCCTTGGAGGAGAGAAACAAAACAGGAATAGGAATTGAGTGATTTATCATCACCCCTAGTAACTTAGAGATTTTGTCTTAAGCTTTTGATTTTCCAGGTGGGAAGTAGAATCGAAATCACCTATATACATCTTGTGCCTCATTGATTCACAAACCTATCAGAAACAACACCTTCTTTTTTCTAGTTTGTAATGTCCCCTTTGTTATTCTGAAACAAAATTAATCATATAACTTACATAATTTAAACTTTTCCCTAGTCAAAAAATAGACAAGGAATAAAGGAAAAGTAAATGATAACAAATTATGATGTATTTAACTACATAAATTATGAATAAAATTACACTGGAAGGCATAAGAAGGTCATCGGTTACTTATACTTATCTGTTGACTCACTGTGAAAGTGACAGCTGTGACTAAAACTGATGCAAGAGTATTGTACAGTTACTCTAGCTCCATGAGCAGAATTTCCATGGGTAATGATTTTCTGAGATGATAACCAATTCTTGATGAGGTTCTAAACAAAGTAAAATAATGATTAATATAAAAGCTGGATTCCTGAAAAAAGAATATTTTAAAATTGTGAAAAAATACTTTTGGTTTATATGTATAATTAAGTTATATGCTAGGATCAGATAATTCTAAACCATTTTTAAAATCTATAAGAATAGTGAATTTTTGTTGTGCTATATTGTTCTGTTTATTGCAGAGCATCTAATACACTAGGGCTCTACCCAGTAAATGCTGGTAGCATTCCTTAATCAAAAATGTCTCTACAAATGTCCAAAATACTCTGAGGAGGCAGAAGTATTCCTGTTGTAGACCACTGGGTTATATCCTTAGTGAAAGAAAGTACCAGAAAAAAGGATGAAGGAAAAAAATTTGTCTGACTTGCTCTTGTTGGAAGGGATCTAATTGTCTCTTGAGAAACCCTAGCAATAATCTATTTTTCACTTTAATTTGGGACTCAGCTTTACACTATGTACATGGTGCAAAAAAAAACTAAAGACTTATTTTAGTTCAATATGATCCCATGTTGGTAGAGATCTCATGCTTATGGAGTAAACAAAATTATTATATATAGAAAAGTACTCTTTTAACCTAAGAACTCCCACAGTAAAATTTTAATGATTTGCAATGTAAAAAAAAAAAAAAATCTTGAGAGACAAGGCACCACAAGTGAGGGTCAACAGAAACAGCAGACTATAGAATCAGACTCACAAATATATCAAATATTGGGATATTTTAATACAGAGTTAAAAATAATACATTTACTGTAGTTAAGGTCATAAAATGTAAAATCAAAGGGATGATCAAAAAAGCAAGGGAGGGTTTCCCTGGTGGCACAGTGGTTGAGAGTCTGCCTGCTGATGCAGGTGACATGGGTTTGTGCCCTGGTCTGGGAAGATCCCACATGCTGCAGAGTGGCTGGGCCCATGAGCCATGGTCGCTAAGCCTGCACATCCAGAGCCTGTGCTCCGCAATGGGAGAGGCCACAACAGTGAGAGGCCCACGTACCACAAAAAAAAAAAAACAAACAAACAAGGGACTACTATGAAAATGACCTAAACAAAACTTCTAAAAACTTACACTTATATAGAGAGACCTATAGAGTTGGTCACTACCTTACAATTTTTGGACTTTATGATGGTGTGAAAGTGATAGCAAAAGCAATATGCATTTGGTAGAAACTGTACTTTGAAGTTTGAATTTTGATCCTTTCCCAGGCTAGTAACATGTGGTACAGTGCTCTCTCTCGATGCTGGACAGAAATGGTGAGCCACAGCTCTTAGTCAACCAGGCAATCATGAAGGTAAAAAACCAACATTCTTACAACCATTCTGTACCCATATAACTGTTCTGTTTTTCACTTTCAGTACAGTTTTCAATAAATTACATGATATATTCAACACTTTATTATAAAATATGCTTTGTGTTAGATGATTTTGCCCAACTATAAGCTAATATATGTGTTCTGATTCAATTTAAGATGGGTTTATCAGTACATAACCCTGTCATTAGTTGAGAAACATCTGTATATATATATAATATATATATATATTATAAATATATAACCGTCATATATTTACATTTATATGTGTGTATATATCTATATATGTATAAGTTTATATATAGATATGCATGCATACGTACATATATACAAATGTATGTATGTGTGATTTTAAGGCTTAATCATTAGAATAAACAGTTTAGAAGCAGATGAAGGTATATTAAGCAGAGAGAGACAAATAGATGGAAAGTATATATAATTGAGACAAGAATATAGACCTAATTGGACTTCAGAAGGAGAGAAGGTTATGTACACAATATTCAGAGATATGATATTTAAGAATTTTTAGCCCCACTTCCTGGATGATACTAACCAATGTATGCTCTAAATGAATACAATAAAAAAGGGACCCTTGGACTTGAACTGCTTTAGTGATAAGAGATATAAAGAAGAGGGACAGGCTCAAGACCAGTCAACTACCTCTGTCACCCAGCCAGATTTTGAAAAGAGCTGAAAAAGATAAGTTTTACCTCCCTTTAAAAAAATTAGAACTGGTAAGAAGAGACAAATTCTAAGACTGAGGAAGTATAATAAAACTCAAGCATGATAAATATATCTACACTGAGACCTTTGTATAAGAAAAATGTATAAGAATATATAAGACAAAATATAGAATGTACAAAATAAAGAGGAAATCTTAAAACAGGAAGAGAGAGTAGGATTACTTACAAATGAATGTAAATTATATTTACACTTTCAATAGCAACAGGCAAACCAGAAGCAAGTGAAACAGAATCTTCACGATGCTGAGAGAAAACTAATGAAAATAAAAAAAATTATTGACTCAGAAAAGTTATCTTTCAAAAGCAAGTGTAAGTAAAAAGGATTCTGACATGGAAAAACAGTGTTCATCAGTAACCAAATGCCAATTAAAAAACTTTTAAAGCGTGCACTTCAAGAAGAAGGAAAATTATTTTAAAAAGAAGAACTGAGGTGCAGAAAGGAAATGTTAGGAAAAGAGGTAAATAGATTGGTAAATATAAAGAAAGATTGACTATAAAACATAAAATATAACTGATTTGTGAGTTTAAAAATCATCTTAGAATTAAAATTATGGGCAAGAACATTTGTAAGTCTAGACGAAGTAGTAAATAGAGTTGATGGGTTGTAATTTCCTTGTAGTGTTAAGAGAGCGTAAAGATACTTATTATTAATTTTAGATTTATTTAACTATGTTAAAAGTCCCAAGGGTACTATTAAAATCATAGAAATAGGGTATACAGCTTCCAAACCAGTAGATGATTAGAAGTGAAATGTGAAATCTACCACTCCAACTCAATCAGTATAAGAAAAGGTAGAGGATGGTAAATTTAAAAAAAAAACAAAATAAAGCAATAGTTGTTTTATTCATAGAAAATATAGACTAAGGCAATCAAAATAAACGAAAACATGTCAGTAATACAGTCAATGTATGTGGACTGAATTCATCCATTAAAGTCAAAGATTATTGTAGTAAAACAAAACCAAAATTCTCTTGTGTGCAATTAACAAAGAACCTATATAAATCCCAAGAACACAGAAAGATTGAAAGTAAAAGGATGGAAAATGATACACCAGGTAAATATTAACTTAAAAAAGTGAGCTTGAGGAGCAAACTAACATTGGAAAAATTAAGCCTTGAGGCAAAAAGCTTTTTAAGACTAAACAGTGATGAAAACTTCAATTATATAGAAAGTTATAAAATTTCTATATTTCTATATAAAACAAAATTGTCAAAATTACAAGGAAAAATTGAAAATCCACATCATGATAGGGGATATTAGTACCGCAATATCTTTCGCAGTTACTATTAGGGAAAAAAAATGACAAAAAAACAGTAAATGTAGGAATATTCAATTGACACGGTTATCAAGGTTGGTCTAATGGGCATATATCTAGAATGTAGACTGACAAATAAAAAAATAAACAATCTCTTTAAACATACCCAGAATGCTTATCAAACTTGGCTGCTTAATAAGCTGCAAAACAATTTTCAACACATTTCATAGAATCTGTTTCATCCACACTGCTTTTTTGTCCATAAATTAAATTAGAAATTAATAATAAGAAACTTACTTCCACCCCAACTTTGTAAATAGAAGTCATACATAATAAAAATGCATGCATCCAAATTTTTAAAAATCAACATTAAAATTACTAAAACAAAAAAGTACATAAACACTTGTGTGATGTAGAAAAAAAGTTTGAGTAAAATATACAGCCTTTAAAATACATATATTAAAAGAGAGACTTGTTAATTAACTAAACATTTAACTTTAGAAGTTAGACAAAGAATAAACTCAAATAAAATAAATAAGAAATCAATACTCCAAATATTGAAATATAAAATAAACACAAAATGGAGATTTACAAACCAAAAACTAGTTTGTTCTAAATACTAAGAGTATGATGATTCTGCAGCAAAATTGATTAAGAACTAGAGAACGTACAGCTAAATAATATTAAGAATGAATAAGTGGGACACACAAATTCGTCGTTAGAAAGGAGAATAGTGGTTGCCAGGGGCTGGAGAGAGGGGAACTGGGAGTGATCATTGAATGGGTATGGAGTTGCAGTTGTATAAGATGAAAGTAGTTTTTGAGATGGATACTAGTGATGGTAGCACAGCAGTGTGAATGGACTTAATTACCACTGAACTATACGCTTTAAAATGATCAAGATGGTAAATTTCATGTTATGGGTATTTTACCACAGTTTAAAAAAATTAAATATGCCGATGTAAAAAATATATAAAAACACGGACTAGATACACACTCGTGATAGTGATTACCTCTAGGGAGGCTGGGAGGGGAATGTGATTAGGAATGGAAATATAGGTAACTGCAGCCATACCTGTAATGTTTATTTCAACAATAAAGAAACAAATAAATAGCTGAATAAAAAGAAGTGAAAAACGAAAAGGAGGAACACATCTCCAAATGGAGTAGAAATTAAATAATAAAATATGAACAACCTTATGTCAATATATTTTAAAACTTAGATAATTCCTTGAAAAAGAGTGATTCATCAAAGTGCCCAATAAAATAACTGAAAACCTTAATGGCACTATAACCACCAAATAAATGTAATTGATAATCAAAACCTACCCACAAAAAAATACCAAGCTCAGACAGTTTATAAGCATCTTTTACTAACATTTAAGGAATAGCCACTTCCAAATCTTGAATAAACTTTTTTTCAGAATATAGAAAAATAAGGAAGAGTTCTAAAATAATTTTATATGACTATTATAACTTTGATACTGAAAACAAACAAAGGCAGTAGGGGAGAAGACATTGACAAAGTTATCTCACTTAAGATTATGCATCTTAAATAATATTTGCAAACCTAATCTGAAAATGTATACCTATACCATGTTCAGGATGGCAAAGTTGATTTCATATTAGAAAATCAATCATTATCATCCACCACAGTTAAAGATTAAAGAGAAAATTCTAAAATGATTTCAGAAGATTCAGAAAAGTACTTAAATAGTTACTTTTTATGGTTAGAACTCTGAAAATTTTTACTTTTTAAGAAAAATAATATGCGATAATTTTGATATTTTCTCTACAAGAAAAAGCATAATACATTAAATATTAAGCTACAGAAAATATATTAAAAACTGGTATAGAAAAAAGTAAAGCAGAAAGAAATTTCTGCAAATGCATTACATGTAGAATGTTGCTACATGTATTATAACTGCCAATTAAAATATATTTTGTTTGATTAAATCACTATGAATTGGTAATAAAATAAACACATAAATCTAGTTCATAAAATTAGTATTTGACATTTAAAATCTTATTGAAATTCATATTTTAACAAGAAAATTATAATCAACAGAAACATATCTAATTAAATATTTTTTTTAAGTTTTATTTTATATTGGAGTATAGTTGATTTACAATGTTGTATTAGTTTCAGGTGTACAGCAAAGTGATTCAGTTATACATACGCATGCTTCGATTCTTTTTCAGACTCTTTTCCCATATAGTTTATTACACAATATTGAGTAGAGTTCCCTGTGTTATACAGTAAGTCCTTGTTGATTATCTATTTTATATATAGTAGTATATTATATATAAAACTCCTAACATAAATAGCCATTCATGACTTAAAACAACAAAAACAACTTTTTAACAAACAAGAATAGATTATTACTTAATCTGATAAAAGGCATTTATTTAAAAACTTCAGGAAACATTATCCTTAATGGAGAAATGTTAAAGACATTCCTTCTAAATATAATCAGGAACATGGTATGAATTTTCAATAGCATCATTTCTAGCTAACATTGTTTAGGAGGTCCTAGCCAGAGCCATAAGACAAGCAGATATGTAAACATTCATAGACAAAAAAATAATTAAAAGGGAAAAAGATTGACTAGGAAGGAAAAACGTGCATATTGAGTATATAATTGTTTACATAGAAAATCTAAAGATCTTTCTAGTGCAGTACTAGAATTAATAAGAGAATTTAGTAAATTGCACAACATAAAATTAATATACCAAAATAAATTGCATTATATAAATGAAACTAAGCATTAGAAATTTATAAGTGCAAGAATATATGGCACGTAAAAATCAAGAAATACATAGTCATATGTTTATGGAAAAATAGAAAATATGTTTGAAAGATGTTAACGGAAAAAAAAGGAGAGGTATGTGAAATTTGTATAAGGGGAAAAAACAATATTGTATTAATAATTCCTGCCAAAGTGATCTATAAATTCAAACAAATTTCAGTAAAAACTCAGTAAGTTTCTCCATGGAACCAGATAGGCTGGTACCAAAATTTTTAATGAAGAAAATCAGGGTCAGGAAAATCCAGGACAATTTTGAAGGAAAAAATAAAATCATGGTGGACACCTACTGTACCTGGTACCACGGTAGTTATAGAACCATTAATTAAGCCAATGTGCATTGGCATAGAAATAGACATACTGACCAACTGAACTAAATAAGGGGCATAGAAATACATCCATATTTAGACAGAAACTTAATACTTGACAGAGGTGAAATTGCAGGATAAGGAAAATGTGAATTATTCAATAAATTAGATTTCTTTTTGAATCAAGTGATTGAAATGTAAATCCAAGCTCCGTCCACAAACACCTGTGCTACCTTTACCATACACAGTTCATTTCACTGGGGCTCACGAAATGAGGAGATTTATAGAACATCAGTGGGGTAAATACTTGGATAGATAACTTGTAACTGTGCAAAGTGGGCAGTGAGAGCTGTCTGCCAAGAGGGAGGCAGTATGGGGGTGCCTTGTCTATAGACAATAGTTCAGCATAATGCAGATGGTCAGTACAAACTGATCAGCATTAGTAGGTGGAACACAAATGATTAGCCATCTCATTTGTAGGTCTTTGTTTCCAACTTCTTTTCTATTAATATGTAACTGATATAGAACATTATATTTGTTTCAGGTCTAAAACAATGACTTGATGTATGTATATATTGCAAAATGATCAGCAAAGTATAGTTAATATCTATCACCATACATAGTTAAAATCTTTTTTTTCCCTTGTGATGAGAATTTTTAAGATTTATTCTCTTAGCAACTCATAGGTCTTTTCTACTTTTAGAATCCCATGTTTTTAAAAGGATAGATCAAGATTATTTTTAAATGTTTTAGCTACTTATCTGCAGGAAGGAATGCCTGAACCACATGTTTTTTCAATGTTTTTTTCTTCCAATTCTGGAATTTTAATTTATCTCTGCATAGTACCTAACCATTTTTACTATCTAACCCAAAGTTGTTTACAAATACAGTCACCTGGGATTGTACCCATCCACACTCATCTACAAATCTTAGACTAGCAGAAAGATTGTGTGTGAGATTAGCAGCAACTGTTACTGCACGAATGGAAAAAAAAAAGGTTCATCTTTGTTTATATTTTATCTTTGCTGTGGACATTGGTTAAAGAATAGGACAGAGGAGGGAGAGGTTTCTAGAGGCAGATCTAGGAGCTGGTTCATTCCAGTCCACAAGGAAACATGGCCCATGGTCATAAAGACCTCCCCTGGTGACTCACAGTGCCCTAAAATGAGATTTGTTTATTCTGGGGCACATTTTATCATTTTAGCCTCAGGGTTATTCAAGCTTCTAAAAGCTTATAGGTAGTAAGTGGTTTGGGGTGCCAGGAAAAGTAATTGGATTAATGCACTTCTATCTCAGATTACTGGCAAGTAAACCTGTGGTATGTGGGCTTTTAAGGTTATTCTGAGTGTGGCATAACACAAACAGCTGCTTCTGTGACTTTATTATGCTCCTACATCAGACCCACCCATCCAGACCCTGCCTCATCTTGTCACACCCAGATGTACCATTTAAAGACCCTGTACTGTGCTGCCCATCCTTTTACCTTTCCTGGTTACTGGCTTCTGCTTTCAGCCTCCCAATTCTTCCCAGGGTTCTTGATGCAATGAAACAAAACAAAACAAAAATCTTTCCAATTACACGAAAGCTTTATCATTTGCAATTTTGCTCAGTAGAAACATGTAATAATTCAATAATGATTTGACATCAGGGAATATCTGCAGCTCTGTGTAAAGTGATGCTAAGAAGAAGAAAACATAGAGTAAGACATCAGACGACACATTTAACCAACTCAAGAAAAGGAAAGATTTTATCAACTTACAGTCAATATGTTGTTTATTGTCAACAATCTTCGATTAATTAGAACTGGAAAAGAGTTTTGTGGTATAAAGAATATTGGAGTCAGATGACTGAGGTTCAAAGCCTTGTTCTACCACTTACATTCTGTGTGATGCTGGGAAACCTAACATTTGAGGCTGTCAGCTGCTTCGTGGCATTGTAATCAAATAAGTAAACAAGAAAATGTTTTGTATATTAATAAACATTCTATAAGTGTAAGGGTTTTTTTTTAATTCATTGATTCAGGCCTTACTTAATAACAATCACAACCAACTTTAATTACTGAATGAACTAGTATTACACTTATAATTCTTTTAGAATCTACCAAAATTTAGAATTTTATAAATTCAGAATAGCTTTCCCTCAGTTAATTCCCATCCATGAAGATGTGCCTATAACACGTAAAATATCTCTTGCAAACTGTCTGTGCTAAGGGTAATGGTCCTCCTTCCTCAATGTTTAGTTTACATCCTGACTTTTAGCAGTGGATAAGGCTGTGAATGCATAACTAATTATTCCTGTGAATTTTTTTTGTCAAATTATGTCATTTCAATATTATTTTGTGAATTTAAAAAACAGATGTAGCTAGACTTCCATATGTGGAAGCGAGCATTGTGAATCCAGGTTGATATTTGGGTGCAAATTTTACTTGACCTGGGTTCTGATAAATATATTGATATAGATTTACTGTCCCCTTCTCCTTGGTGACAATTTTTATGACAGAAGGTACTGCTTTGATCTTTACTGTGCATTCAGTCAACTTCTCAGAACCTTCCAACTGACTCTCCTAGGGCAGTCAGTTATTCTAAGAGACTCTTGCCACTGTAACTTGATGGGCAAAAATTCTTTCTAATAACATTTTCTTTACTTTCACTGGAGGCATATTCTAATTCATTCTAAAAGTTTGGAAACTTTTTAAAAAGAAAAAAGAAAAAAATATATGACTCCTTAATGCTATACCAGAGATAAATAACTGCTATTTTTTTTTCAATTTATCTTTCTAAAATTTTCTATGCCATCATATAAAGTTTAATACAATTTATTGCAATGTTATGGTTTTTCTTATTACAAAAGTAATGTGAAATTATTGCAGAAAAACAGAAGAACATTCAAGTGAAAAAAAAGAAAATAACCCACAATCTGATACCCAGAGATAAGGGCTATTTAATCTTGCTGTATATCCTTCCAATCTTTTTTTAAGGCTATATATACCTTTTATTAGAATTTAAATTTTACCACTTTTCTTATTATAAAAGAAATCTAAATTCAATGTAAAAAATTAGAAAATAGGAAAAGGACTAAAAAATACCCATAATGTTTTCACACAAAGGTAATTACTGTAATAATGACATATATTCTTCTAGGGCTTATATTAGGTCTTTCTTATGCCCACGTATGATTTTATTTTTTCTACAAAAATAGGACAATACCAATCATACTGATTTGCCCTCTACTTTTTTTAACTCAGTAATGTATAGTGACTGTGTTCCTATGTCTTTAAGTATTTTTCTAAACATAAATATTAATGACTCACAGTATTGTATTGAATTTATCTACCCTGAATTATTGAACCAGTTTCTTGGTTGGGGATGTTTAGAATGTCTCCAATTTCTCACTACTATAAACTATGCTACAGTGAACATTGTTCAACTATTTTTTGCAGCATCTTTTAGTATTTTCTGAGGATGGATGCCTAAAAATGGAATTTGGAAGGTTTATGGTCCATTTTGATGAATTGTCTTTAAGAATCTTTTCATAATTTATACTCCCAATAGCAGAGTGCCTTTTCCCTGCGTCTTTGCCAAAATTGGCCATTATATCTTCTTATTTTATTTTTTCACCTTTGAGTATTGAATTGGCAAATGCTTATATTCTCCTTTTCATTTAATTTACATTCCTTTTGATTATGTTTTCTTTTAAATCACATGCTTACCAGTAGACCACTGAATCTGTGGGAAATTATCTTGATAGTAAAAGCAATGGAAGAAGAGACATTCTTGAATCCTGAACTTGCAGTTGTATGAAGGAGCCAGTGACTGTTGCATTAAATGTTCATTAATTCATACATTCATTTATTTTCCTTTATTATCATTTGACAAATATTTACTGTGCTAAGACTTTTTCTAAGAGCTGAGAGTATAAAGGTGAACAATATTGATAGTGTCCCCTCTCTCTTGGAGATTTTTATAGTCTAGTATACAAAACAGACATTAAACAAATAATAATTAGAAGTGACCCAAGAATTATAAAAAAAGAAGTTAAAAGTAATTATCCTAAGACAACTATATTTAGGCTGACCTAGTCTGTTCAATAAGATGTAGTTCATTGAAAGTCCCCTACTTAGTACTGTGTTTCTCTTACAATTGGGTAGTAGGAGGATATGGTAAACAGAAGGTGCATACAAAAAGTAACTGATTTTATTTGGAGAAGTCTTAGGAAATGTAGATATTATATTCTCATTTCACCAGGTGATACTTTAATCAGTTCCTGATGGATAATTATATATTTTGTTTTAAAAAAAATTGTAAAAGGGCTTCCCACACTCCTTGGGTGAAATATACATCCTTACTGCTCTTGGTGTTCCTTGACACCCTGTAATCAAAGGCTGTGACTCTAGATAACGAAAGTATCCAGGTGATCCAGTCAGTGATCCAGTCAAACAAGTGTGATGTCAAGAGGAGGAAACAAGGGCTGCTTTGACTGAACGTCTCATTTGGAAACTGGCTTTGGTGTCAGATCATAGTCCCTGTTAAGGAAAGGGACAAAGGCTTATCAAGACCCAGCTTCCTGGAACTTTCTCTTTTCTTTTCTTTTCAGTTTAAAAATATATTGTATATACCAAAGAATAGCAAAACTAAAAATTTATACACTTTAAATAATAATATTAAAATCACCGCCTGTGTAACCGCCATTCAGGTTAAGAAAACATTGACAGTAGTTTAAAAAGCTCACTCTGTGACCCTCCCAGGTGGCTTTCTCCCATCCCTGTCCCAACAAATAACAGGTGTTCTGGCTTTTTGCATAATTATTTCTTTGCTTTTTTGTTTCTTTAATGCTTTTACTGCCTATGTCTGCCTCCTTCATAAATATTATTTACACTCTTGATTATAATAATGATATGAATAGAATCACAGTAAATGTCTTCTTTTATTCCTTGTTTCTTTCATTTAATATTATGTTTATGATTTATCCATGTTTATGAATATAGCTATGGTTTGGTCTTTAAAAAATGAATATACCACAAATTACCTATCCATTCTTTTATTGATTTACATTTGGGATGTTTATAGTTTTTGGCAATTACCAACAATGATGTTATGAACGTTCTTGCTAGGAATGGAATTTCTGGTAGCCAGGAACGTACATGTATAAATTTACTAAATAATTTCAAGTTGTTTTCCAAAATGGATAAAGCAATTCATGGTCTCACCAGTGGCAGATGAGTGTTCCTAGCTATACCTATACCAAGGCTTGGTATTGTCAGATATTTACATTTTTGAAAATCTGGAGGGTATTCCACAGCCTGTATTTGTGGATTTAGTTTGCATTTTTCAGACTATAATGATGTTAAGCCTTTCTTTGTATATTTACTCATCATTAAAGTGTCCTTTGTGAAATATTGATTCAGTTCTTCTGCCTATCTTTCTGTCCATTTGCTTGTCTTATTGATTCAGAGCTCTTTATATATTTTGAATAGTAGCCTTTTTCTTTTGTGGATATATTTTTAGAACATTTTCTGCTCTGTAGCTTGTATTTTCACTCTTGTAATATCTCTTGATTAACAGAAGTTCTTAAATTCACAGTAATGTTTACAATTTTTTTGTGTGTAGTTTATGTTTCTTACATCTAGTTTAAAATATTTTCCCTACTGTGAATTATGCAAATATTATCCTATATTATATTCTAAAATTTTCATACTTTGTCTTTTATGACTATATTCCACCCAGATTTGATATTTTTGTATAGTGTGTTTTCGAAGTAGATACCCTATTGTCCCAACACCATTTGTTAAAAGTCCATCCTTATAATAATTATCCTGCTATAATATCTGTCATAAAGCAAGGGTCCAGGTACACTCAATTTATTTCTGACTAATTTTTTATGATCCATTGTTCTACGTGTATGTTGCTGTGCTAGAGATACAGAATCTTAATAATGATACCTTAACATGTCTTGGTATCTGGTAAGACAAGGGCTCACACCATATTCTTCTTCTTTAAACTGTCTTGGTAATTCTCAGCCCTTTATATTTTCATATCAATTTTAAATTAGTTTCACAAGGTACTCAAAGACTATAGTTGGCATTTCAGTTGAGACTCTCATATGCTTAGGAGAGAATTAACATCTCTACAATATTCATTTTAAACTCATGAATTCAATCCTATCCTGGATAAGATTGGAATTACCTGGTCCTTGAATATTTTATAGAATTCCTTCATGAAGCTACGTGGGCCAGGAGTTTGTGGAAAAAAATTTTTTAAGTGATTTTATTTTTTTAATAGTTTTAACAGCTTTAGACTTTCTATTTGTCAATTTAATTTTCTTGTGTGTTATTAATTTGTGCATTTTATCTAAATTTTCAAATTAACACTATCCTTTATTCATACTATCCTTTATTGTCTCTTTAATTCCTTAAAGCACTTTTTGTTCTTAATATCTATTGTGCTTACACTATTGAATACATTTTGCTAAAGGTTTGTCACTTTTATTAATCTTTTCAAAGAACCAACTCTTGGTTAGTATTAGCTACCAAGCTCTCAGTTTTATCTATGCTTTCTATTTGGTTTATTTGAACTCTTATTAAAAACGTTCTTCCATCTGCTATGTTTGGAGTTGCATTGCTATTTTTTTGTTCAGAACTTCAGATGGTTTCTTTACTCATTAAGTTTTAGTCTTTATTTTCTAATATGTAACTTAAGGTTATAGTTTTTTCTAAGAACTGCTTTACTTGCCTTTCATAAGTTTTCTATGTAGTATTTTTAAATATCATACAAAATATTTTAATGTTCTGTTATGATTTCATATTTTGCTACAGATATTCTAATCTATGTATTCTATCATTTACTTATATGATTGTGGATTTTTCTAGTAGTCCTTGACAGTTTTAGTTTTTCTTTACATATTTTCAGGCTATGCTTTGAGCCATACACAAAGTTTTAATTTTATATCTACTCACTGAGCCAAAACATTCATGTTTCAAAATGACCTCCTTTATCTGTAGTTTGCTCTTTGACTTAAAGTCTATTTTAATAAATAAAGTCACATCATCTTTCCTTTGGTTAGAATTTGCATGATAATCTTTTTTCATACTTTTACTTTCAACTTGACCAGTTAAGCAGGAAGTATTTACTCCCAATCAATAAACCTCCACTCTCTAAGCAACAGGATGGAGAAAGCTTAGAATTGACTTGTCACTACCTTTATAATCATATTTTTAGGCGTATGAGAAAATTAAAAATAATAAAACACACATCTGTCAACTACCAGTCAGATACCTAGCTCTAACAAATCTTAACTTTTTAGCTTTATGAGCTTTATTTATTTTGTTTCATCATAAACATTTTATTAAAGTAAAATATATATCTATAGCAAAGTATGAAATCATTAGCATAGAGCTGGATGAAATTTCACAAAGTACATACAACACTCATCGAGGCCTTAGATGTTCAGATCTCCCTTCAAGAAAAGACTTTCTGACTAGTTGTAAGCCATATGGTTAGCTGGCTGCCTCCAGACATACCTTCAGGATCTGTTTCAGTTTTCGAGCCAAGGTCACTTCTTTGGAGTGACCCTCAGTCAAGGATAGAGCAAAGCAGTGGCAGCTGAGGCCATGCTCTTCTCAGGGCAGCCATAAGCCAACAAGTTAACAAGACAGATATTCAACTCTATGCAGGACTCCCTCAGTGAGCAAGCTTTGTTCCAGAGCTCCTCTTTGGGGTGACACAGACTTTGTCAGGACAGCACTGCAGTCTGGCAGCTTCCCCTGCCCGAGCCCGTTCCCTTCCTTTTCCTTTCATAGGTGATATCCTCCTATTCCCCAATAGACCTCACTCCTATTTGCATCTGAGAAACTCCTTCCCTGAGAACCCGACTGGCACTGTTGGTACTAGAAATTCTCTGAGAAAGTGGGTAGTAAGATGGAGTTTGGAGACAGGAGCATTCACAAAGAGGACCCCACCCTGGGTGGCAGGTAGGACACAGATGGGCTGGGGCAATTTGGTGGTCTGGCTGTTAAACTTTCACTGATGGTATCTGGGGAGAAGGGGCTGGCAAAATTATATACACTGGCTGGTGCAATGATTTTAAGCATTTGAATGTACAGACGTGTTGGTGGTGTTTATAAAATGAAATAATATAAATTTTAAATATTAATTTGTAAAATATACCTATAAATATATATTTATTATAAGGATAATGATATTGGAAGACTGTTACTAAGTTGCCTGTGTGCCCTGCATGTGGATAAGGAGACAGTGAGGACACTTAACAATAGAAACAACTGAAAAACTAAATGTGAGAATCAGAGAGTGTCTTGGGCAGCTTACAAAAGTTCTTCCTCTCATGCGGTGGTGAGCAGAGCGTGAGATCAAATCCAGTATTTGATAATCAGAGTAACTGAAATTCAAAGACTGTTGGATGCTCATCAAAGATAGGTCTGTTATAAGAGAGGCTATATGTATGTGTATAACTGATTCACTTTGCTGTACACCTGAAACTAACACAACATTGTAAATCAACTCTATTCCAATAAATTTTTTTTAAAAATGATAACTCTGAAAAAAAAATGATAACTCTGTTGAGACAAAGTTCAAGTGCTGGTTGGGAAAACCTAAATCCCTGACCTATGGGCAGGGGTCATAGGGGTGATGCCCCTGAAGACTCCATAGACTTTGAACATTTTGAGCCTATGGAAGTGGGTGCTCCCCTTCTCAATAGGCAAATATTTCCCCATGTTGGGAGAAAATAAGAGGTCTTTTCCTCTAAAAGCCAAAAAAAGAAAAGAAAAGAAAAGAAAGAAAAACAAAGTGCCTCCTTTAGAAACTACCATATGCTGTCCTGGCCTCCAGGCCAATGAACAGGGTTTTCACAGCATAACAGAGTTGGGAACATGCTAATCATGATAAAGGAAGAAAGAGCTTTTATCCTGGAGGAGCTATAAAAAGAATAGTGAATATTGTTGGGGGCCCAAATGTCCCAGTTTACCCAAGGCTGAGGAGTTTCCTGGGAAGCAGGATTTTCTGTGCTAAAACCAGGACATTCCCAGGCAAAGCAGAATGGTTGATCACCGTGGTACTTGCAGGGACCAAGTCAGTCCATATGGAAGTAGATTTTAAGGGTACTTGAGTAAGAAGCCAGAAATCAGGATGGAACAAGAGAAAGCTTACTAGGGATTAGTGTCAGGCTTAAATATTGTAAGATGGCAGTCACTGTTTAACTTGATAGTCTGGCCCTTGAAGAATGTGAATGGGTCCTGGAAAATGACTGTATCAACCATCATAGGCTCAATCTGTAGTTGCCCTGATTACAACTACTGTGCTAGATGCGGTCTCGTTTCTAGAACAGATTAATCTGGCCAAGGTATATGATAGGCATCCATTGATTTGGCAAATGTGTTATTTTCTACCTTAATAATGAAAGGCTCTCAGAAATAGTTTGCATTCATGCAGAACATAAAACAATATATATATTTACAGTTTTTCCCTATGGTAATAGTTTTGTTAACTCTTCTGTGGTAATATCATCTGAAGAGTTCTGGATCATCTGGACATCCTGCAGAACCTCACACTGAGGATGAAGATGGCTGATACCCTGGAGGTCATGCATTCCAGACACAGGCACTACAGAGGGTGGAAGATAAATGCTGTAATAATTCATGGAACTGCCACTTCAATAAAGTATTTGGGTGGGGTGTTCTGCTGGCCAGGGGCATGCTGAATCATTCTGTCTAAAGCCAAAGAGAAACAGTTGCATCTTGTATGTCCTTTTACAAAGAGGAATGCATAATTCCTGGTGGGTCTTTTTGGTTTCTGGGAGCAACACATTAGATACCTAGGAATTTTTATTTTTGAATTTTATTTATTTATTTTTTATATAGCAGGTTCTTATTAGTTATCTATTTTATACATATTCATGTATATATGTCAATCCCAATCTCCCAATTCATCCCACCACCACCATAGCCCCCCACCACTTTCCCCCCTTGGAGTGCATAGGTTTCTTCTGTACATCTGCATCTCTATTTCTGCCCTGCAAACCAGTTCATCTGTACCATTTTTCTAGGTTCCACATATATGTGTTAATATATGATATTTGTATTTCTCTTTCTGACTTCACTCTGTATGACAGACTCTAGGTTCATGCACCTCACTACAAAAAACTCAATTTCATTATTTTTTATGGCTGAGTAATATTCCATTGTATATATGTGCCACATCTTCTTTATACATTCATCGGTCGATGGACACTTAGGTTGTTCCATGTCCTGGCTATTGTAAATAAAGCTGCAATGAACATTGTGCTACATGAATCTTTTTGAATATCGTCTTCTCAGGGTGTATTCCCAGTAGTGGGATTGCTGAGTTATATGGTAATTTTATTTTTAGTTTTTTAAGGAACCTCCATACTGTTCTCCATAGTGGCTGTATCAATTTACATTCCCACCAACAGTGCAAGAGGGTTCCCTTTTCTCCACACCCTCTCCAGCATTTATTGTTTGTAGATTTTTTGATGATGCCAATTCTAATCCATGTGAGATGATACCTCATTGTAGTTTTGATTTCCATTTCTCTAAAACTTAGTGATGTTGAACAGCTTTTTATGTCTCTTGGCCATCTGTATGTCTTATTTGGAGAAATGTCTGTTTAGGTCTTCTGTTCATTTTTTGATTGGGTTATTTATTTTTTTAATATTGAGCTGCATGAGCTGTTTATATATTTTGGAGATTAATCCTTTGTCCGTTGATTAATTTGCAAATATTTTCTCCCATTCTGAGGGTTGTCTTTTCAGCTTGTTTATGCTTTCCTTTGCTGTACAAAAGATTTTAAGTTTCATTAGGTCCGATTTGTTTATTTTTGTTTTTATTTCCATTACTCTAGGAAGTGGATGAAAAAAATCTTGCTGTGATTTATTTCAAACAGTGTTCTTCCCATGTTTTCCTCTAACAGTTTTATAGTGTCTGGTCTTACATTTAGGTCTTTAATCCATTTTGAGTTTATTTTTGTGGATGGTGTTAAGGAGTGTTCTAATTTCATTCTTTTACATGTAGCTGTGCAGTTTTCCCAGCACCACTTGTTGAAGAGACAGTCTTTTCTCCATTGTATATCCTTGCCTCCTTTGTCATAGATTAGTTGACCATAGGTGTGTGGGTTTATTTCTGGGCTTTCTATCTTGTTCCATTCATCTATGTTTCTGTTTTTGTGCCAGTACCATATTGTCCTGATTACTGTAGCTTTATAGTATAGTCAGAAGTCAGGGAGTCTGATTTCTCCAGCTCCATTTTTCCCCCTCAAGACTTCTTTGGCTATTCGGGGTCTTTTGTGTTTCCATACAAATTTTAAGATTTCTTTGTTCTAGTTCCATAATAAATGCCATTGGTAATTTGATAGGGATTGCATTGAATCTGTAGATTGCTTTGGGTAGTATAGTCATTTTCACAATATTGATTCATCCAATCCAAGAACATGGTATATCTCTCCATCTGTTGGTATCATCTTTAATTTCTTTCATCAGTGTCTTATAGTTTTCTGCATACAGGTCTTTTGTCTCCCTAGGTAGGTTTATTCCTAGGTATTTTATTCTTTTTGTTGCTATGGTAAATGGGAGTGTTTCCTTAATTTCTCTTTCAGATTTTTCATCATTAGTGTAGAGGAATGCAAGAGATTTCTGTGCATTAATTTTGTATCCTGCAACTTTACCAAATTCATTAATTATCTCTAGTAGTTTTCTGGTGGCATCTTTAGGATTCTCTATGATACTATAATATCATGTCATCTGCAAACAGTGACAGTTTTACTTCTTCTTTTCTACTTAGTATTCCTATTATTTCTTTTTCTTCTCTGTTTGCCATGGCTATGACTTCCAAAACAATGTTGAATAATAGAGGTGGGAGTGGACATCCTTGTCTTGGTCCTGATCTTAGAGGAAATACTTTCAGTTTTTTACCATTGAGAATGATATTAGCTGTGTGCTTGTTGTATATGGCCTGTATTATGTTGAGGTAGTTTCCCTTTATGCCCACTTTCTGGAGAGTTTTTATCATAAATGGGTGTTGAATTTTTTTTTTTTTTTTTTTTTTTTTTTTTTTGCAGTACATGGGCCTCTCACTGTCGTGGCCTCTCCCATTGTGGAGCACAGGCTCCGGACGCACCGTCTCAGCGGCCATGGCTCACGGGCCCAGCCGCTCCACGGCATATGGGATCTTCCCGGACCAGGGCACAAACCTGCGTCCCCTGCATTGGCAGGCAGACTCTCAACCACTGTGCCACGAGGGAAGCCCATGGGTGTTGAATTTTGTCAAAAGTTTTTTCTGCGTCTATTGAGATGATCATATGGTTTTTATTCTTCAGTTTGTTAATATGGTGTATCACATTGACTGATTTGCATATATTGAAGAATCTTTACATCCCTGGGATAAATCCCACTTGATCATGGTATATGATCCTTTTAATATGTTGTTGGATTCTGTTTGCTAGTATTTTGTTGAGGATTTTTGCATCTGTATTTATCAGTGATATTGGTCTGTAATTTTCTTTTTTTGTGATATCTTTGTCTGGTTTTGGTATCAGGGTGATGGTGGCCTCGTAGAATGAGTTTGGGAGTGTTCCTTCCTCTGCAAGTTTTTTGGAAGAGTTTGAGAGGGATGGGTGTTAGCTCTCCTCTAAATATTTGATAGAATTCACTTGTGACGCCATCTGGTCCTAGACTGTTGTTTGTTGGAAGATTTTTAATCACAGTTTCAATTTCATTACTTGTGATTGGTGGGTTCATATTCTCTATTTCTTCCTGGTTCAGTCTTGGAAGGTTATACCTTTCTAAGAATTTGTCCATTTCTTCCAACTTGTCCATTTTATTGGCATAGAGTTGCTTGTAGTAGTCTCTTATGATGCTTTGTATTTCTGCAGTGTCCCTTGTAACTTCTCCTTTTTCATCTCTAATTTTATTGATTTGAGTCCTCTCCCTCTTTTTCTTGTTGAGTCTGGCTAAATGTTTATCAATTTTGTTTATCTTCTCAAAGAACCAGCTTTTAGTTTTATTTATATTTGCTACTGTTTTCTTTGCTTCTATTCCATTTATATCTGATCTGATCTTTATGATTTCTTTCCTTCTACTAACTCTGGGTTTTGTTTGTTCTTCTTTCTCTAGTTCCTTGAGGTGTAAGGTTAGATTGTTTATTTGAGATTTTTCTTGTTTCTTGAGGTAGGATTGTATTGTTATAAACTTCCCTCTTAGAACTGCTTTTGCTGCATCCCATAGGTTTTGGATTGTCGTGTTTTCATTGTCATTTGTCTCTAGGTATTTTTTGATTTCCACTTTGATTTTTTCAGTGATCTCTTGGTTATTTAGTAACGTATTGTTTAGCCTCCATGTCTTTGTGATTTTTACATTTTTTCCTTGTAATGGATTTCTAATCTCATAGCGTTGTGGTTGGAAAAGATGCTTGATATAATTTCAATTTTCTTAAATTTACTGAGGCTTGATTTGTGACCCAAGATGTGATTTATCCTTGAGAATATTTCATGGGCACTTGAGAAGAAAATGTAATCTGCTGTTTTTGGAGGAAATGTCCTATAAATATCAATTAAATCTATCTGGCCCATTTCATCATTTAAAGCTTGTGTTTCCTTATCAATTTTCTGTCTGGATGATCTGTCCATTGGTGTAGGTGAGGTGTTAAAGTCTCCCACTATTATTGTGTTACTGTCAATTTCCTCTTTTATAGCTGTTAGCATTTGCCTTATATATTGATGTGTTCCTATGTTGGGGGCATATATAATTTTAATTGTTATATCTTTTCTTGGATTAATTCCTTGATCATTATGTAGTGTCCTTCCTTGTCTCTTGTAAATTCTTTATTTTAAAGTCTACTTTATCTGATATGAGTAGTGCTACTTCAGCTTTCTTTTGATTTCCATTTGCATGGAATATCTTTTTCCATCCCCTCACTTTCAGTCTGTATGTGTCCCTAGGTCTGAAATGGGTCTCTTGTATATATATATATATATATATATATATATATATATATATATATGTCTTGTTTTTGTTTCCATTCAGCGAGCCTGTGTCTTTTGGTTGGATCATTTAATCCATTCATGTTTAAGGTAATTATTGATATGTATGTTCCTTTTACCATTTTCTTAATTGTTTTGGGTTTGTTTTTGTAGGTCCTTTTCTTTTCTTGTGATTCCCACTTAGAGAAGTTCCTTTAGCATTTCTTGTAGAGCTGGTTTGGTGGTGCTGAATTCTCTTAGCTTTTGCTTGTCTGTGAAGCTTTTAATTTCTCCGTCAAATCTGAATGAAATCCTTGCCATGTAGAGTAATCTTGGTTGTAGGTTCTTCCCTTTCATCACTTTAAATATATCATGCCACTCCCTTCTGGCTTGTAGAGTTTCTTCTGACAAGTCAGCTGTTAACCATAATGAAGCTCCCTTGTATGTTTTTTGTCATTATTCCCTTGTTGCTCTTAATAATTTTTCTTTGTCTTTAATTTTTGTCAATTTGATTAGTATGTGTCTTGGCGTGTTTCTCCTTGGGTTTATCCTGCCTGGGACTCTCTGCTCTTCCTGGACTTGGGTGGCTATTTCTTTTCCCATGTTAGGGAAGTTTTTGACTATAAGCTCTTCAAATATTTCCTCAGGTCCTTTCTCTCTCTCTTCTCCTTCTGGGACCCCTACAATGCAAATGTTGGTGCATTTAATGTTGTGCCAGAGGTCTCTTAGGCTGTCTTCATTTCTTTTCATTCTTTTTTCTTTGTTCTGTTCTGTGGCAGTGAATTTCACCTTTCTATCTTCCAGGTCATTTATCCGTTCTTCTGCCTCTCTTCTAGTGTATTTTTCATTTCAGTTACTGTATTGCTTGTCTCTGTTTTTTTGTTCTTTAATTCTTCTAGCTCTTTGTTAAACATTTCTTGCATCTTCTCAATCTTTGCCTCCATTCGTTTTCTGAGGTCCTGGATCATCTTCATTATCACTATTTTGAATTATTTTTCTGGAAGGTTGCTATCTCCACTTCATTTAGCTGTTTTTTCTGGGGTTTTATCTTGTTCCTTCATCTGGTACATAGTCATCTTCCTTTTCATTTTCTGTATCTTTCTGTGAATGTAGTTTTTGTTCCACAGGCTGCAGGATTGTAGTTCTTCTTGCTTCTGCTGTCTGCCTTCTGTTAGATGAGGCTATCTGAGAGGCTTGTGCAAGCTTCCTGATGGGAGGGACTGGTGGTGGGTAGAGTTGGGTATTGCTCTGGTAGGAAGAGCTCAGTAAAACTTTTATCTGCTTGTCTGCTGATGTGTGGGGCTCAGTTCCCTCCCTGTTGGTTGTTTGGCCTGAGGCGACCGAGCACTGGAACCCACAGGCTTCTTGGTGGGGCTAATGGCAGACTCTGTGAGAGCTCACACCAAGGAGTATTTCACAGAACTTCTGCTCCCAGTGTCCCTGTCCCCATGGTGAGCCACAGCCACCCCATGCCTCTGCAGGAGACCCTCCAACAAATGGCAGGTAGGTCTAGTTCAGTCTCCTGTGGGGTCAGTTCTCCTTCCCCCTGCGTCCTGATGTGCACACTACTTTGTGTGCGCCCTCCAGGAGTGGTGTCTGTTTCCTCCAGTCCTGGCAAAGTCCTACAATCAAATCCTGCTAGCTTTCAAAGTCTGATTCTCTGGGAATTCCTCCTCCTGTTGCCAGACCCCAGGCTGGGAAGCCTGACGTGGGGCTCAGAACCTTCAATCCATTGGGTGGACTTCTGTGCTATAATTGTTCTCCAGTTTGTGAGTCACTCACCCAGCAGTTATGGGATCTGATTTTATTGTGATTGCATCCCTCCTACCATCTCATTGCAGCTTCTTTGTCTTTGGATGTGAGGTATCTCTTTTGGTGAGTTCCAGTGTCTTCCTGTCAATGATTTTTCAGCAGTTAATTGTGACTCTGGGGCTCTTGCAACAGAGAGCAAGTGCATGTTCTTCTACTCTGCCATCTTGAACTTCTAAAACCTGATACCTAGGAATATTGATATGGCCACAATACTGGGTGACACGGTAGGCTGTTGTCTTTGAGTAGGGTCCAGGGCAAAAAGGGCTCTGCAGAGGGCTCAGACTGTGGTACAAATAACTCTGCCACTTGGGCCACACCATCTGGCAGGCCCTAAGCTGTTAAAGATATCAGTGATGATAGAGAAGAATGCAGTGGGGACTTTATGACAAGCTCAAGCAGGAGAAGGGCAGTGTAGGCTTCTGAAGTTTTGGATCCAGGCTATGCTTTTTCCAGCAGAGAATTACGCAGCAGTTCTTTTGCAGTAAGTCCCCTACATATGAACAAGTTCCACTCTGAGAGCGAGTTTGTAAGTCCAATTTGTTCAGAATTCCAAACAAAGCTAACCTAGGTACCCAACTAACCCAATCGGCTCTGTAGTACTGTACTGTAATAGGTTTATAATACTTTTCACACAAATAATACATAAAAAACAAACAAACACAAAAAATAAAGGAAACATTGTTTATCTTACAGTACAGTACCTTGAAAAGCACAGTAGTACAGTACAACAGCTGGCATACGGGGGCTGGCATCAAGTGAACAGGCAAGAAGAGTTACTGACTGGAGGAGGGATTGGAGGTGGGAGGTGGTAGCACTGAAGGATCGTCAGCAGTAGGAGACGGAGGGCGAGCTGCAATTTCACTCATGCCTGACATTGAAGGCACAGCTTCTGGTTCCTTGTTGGATTCAATTCTATCTACCCTCTTAAAAAAATGATCCAGTGATGTCTGGACCAGCGATGTTTACCATCTTTTCACCTTGCTCTACTCTCAAGTATTTTCACTTTTTTTTTGTCATTGTTATCTCTTGGTGCTTCTTAACAGTAACAGTTACATCACTGTTGCTTTTACACTTGCTTCCAGACATCCTGGGCTTGAAATAAAGATACTGTATTACTGTACTCTATTCAGTATTGTACAGTAAAGTACACAAAAGCACAACCACTTGTAGAGGATGCACACATGTGACAACGTACACCAGACACATGAACTGACTTATGTGACTGGACATGTGAAAGGACGTTCGCATCTTTGAAAGTTCTCAACTTGAAAGTTCATATGTAGGGGACTTACTGTAGTGGTATTGGGCTCTAAAAGAGATGAAACACTTAACCATGGGATACCAAGTGACCATAAATCTGAAATAACTGGGTCCTATTGGACTCATGAAGTCATAACCTGGACGGAGGCCTGCAGCAACCCATCAAAAATGGAAATGGTATACTCAGGCCTAAATATGAGCAAGACCAGAAGACACTATCAAGCTATATGAGCAAGTAGCCCAAATATCCAGGGCACCACTGTGATTGCACCAGTGCTCTTTCTGCATCTCATGTCCATATGGGGTGTGGCCAATTACAATGGGGTGGGGTCAATTACAATGGCCATATTGTAAAACCTGGAAAGAAGGAGAAAACCCCAGAACTTGGTTTTTGAATGGGTCAGCTTAGTGTGAGCGCATGCTAAAAATTAATGGTGGCTACATTATAGCCTCACTAAGAGGAGACCATGCAAGACAGCAGTGAGGAAAAAAACTCCATGGGCAGTGGTGAATGACCTGGCCAACTGGTCCAGATCCTGAAAAAAAAATACTGGAGACAAAAATGTCAGGGGTAGAGGTATGAGGTTGGATATATTAGAGTGGGCACAAAGTTTGAGATTTATTTCTTAAAATTAGGTATTGAAGCCCATTAGAAAGTGTCCACCGTGAATGAGGCATTTAACAACCAAATTGACAAAAATAACTTGGCCAGTCACCAACCACTCCAGTTTTGGCACAATGGTCAGATGAATGAATTGGCCACAAATACAGAGATGAAAGCTATATATGAGATCAATAACACAGTCTCCCATTCACCAAGGTCAGTTTATTGCTACCTGTAAATATCTAACCTATTAACAACAAAGACCAGCTTGAGCCCCTATTATGTCATGATTCTTTGAGGAAATTAACTGACCAGTCAGTGGTAAGTTTATTATATTAGATCTCATAGGAATAGACACCTATCCTAGGTATGAATTTGCCTTTTCTGCTTGCAGATTCTTAGCTAACCTCAGCTTGTTTAGTCTCAGTCACAGTTGAGCAACAGAGATCTGAGAAGCACCCGAGCATCTTGGAGCTCCCAGAATGTTTGGTTCAGAGGAGCAGAATCCCACACAACATACTATCTGATTAGAGAACCCACATTACAGTGATGCAAGTGTGAGAGGGGATTCAGAACTATGGGATCCACTGGAGGCATCACATAGCACACCATCCCGAAGCTGCCAGCCTCATAGAGCATTGGAAAGGCCTGCTGAAGGCACAGCTAAAGTGCCAGCCCAGAGGCAAAACCCTGTGAAAATTGGACTCATTCTTCAGGGTGCAACATATGAAGTGAATCAGAGGTTTATATGGCACTGGGTTCACAGTAGAAAGAATACGTGGGTTTGAGAACCAAGGCATATGAAGAGTGGACCCACCAACCGTCACTCCCAGAAACTGACTGACAGCCTTTGTGCTTCTTGTTTTTATGATGTAGGTCCTACTTGACTGCAGCGTTAGAGGTCCTTGTCCCTGCTGGGAATCTTGAGCTACTTGTGCTCAGGGACTGGCAAGCAAGAAGAGGAGTAACTGATCCTGGTCCGCAGGGGGCTAGGGCTGTTCTTATACCCTGGGCAGGGGGGATTCCATGGGGAGCTTAGGTGACCCACTCGGGTGCTTCTTGGTTCTCTCTTGCCCAACTGTGACTGAGACTAAACAAGCGCACCACAATGGCTGAGAAGGAGCTCAGATGCCTCAAAATGAGAGTTTGAGTCACACAACCAGGTCAGCCACTGAGACCAGTGGAGGAGGTGGGAGAGCCTGTGGGCACCTTGGAATGGATTCTGGAGAGGAAAACAGTGAGCACCAGTTGTGGCCCTTAGACTGACAGCAGCCATAGGGGCTGCAGTTTGTTCCACCCACCCCCCTTTTCTAAGTCTGCTTTAGGTAGAAAGGAGGAGCTGTTCTCTCACGTGTATAGAGAGGTAGATAGCAGGACACAGGTTCTCTGACACACAGAGGGATACGCTTTCCCCGTGGAAGAAAAAGAGATGTGCACTCTGCTTTTCCTTCAAAGAGGGAGTTGCCCAGCAGCAAGGACGGTTGTTGGCTGTCTATCATCAGAATATTTGCTCCTTCAGGGTCCACTTCAGCTTTTCAGATGAGTTCAAACTTGAGGGGACTTTCAGTCAATGACTGAGCGAGGTGGCAATTAAAGAATCTGGCCGTTTCTGCTCAGCACAGACTATTCTAAAGGTATATCGTTGGTCTGGAACCTAGAATTGGGCTGGCTGAGACTTTGTCAGGACTACATCCTGTCTGATAACACTCCAGGACATCCCTGTTTCTTCCTCTTTCCTTTCACAGGTCTTATTCCCCAATAAAACCTTGGCAGTCCTAACTCCATCTTGGCATCTGATACTAAGAGAACCTAACTGCAAAATTTTATAAAATAATAACAGAAGGGAAACAATGCTACGTCTCCCAGTATACACAATACCATCCAAGCCATGGGTCATTAGTACTTAAATAGCCACAGTTGGAATAGCTGACAGTCTCGGGGGTCCAAATTCATATAGCCACTTAGAGACAGAATAGGGGTCAACCGATATTGAACACGTCAGACCTATCTATGTAACACCTGATAGGCCAGAATAAAAATTGGACAAAACAATCAAACTAATTAATGGAACCATGCAGATCCAGGCACAAACATGTTTATTCAAAAGCAAGTAAGCAAACAAACAAAGCCTCAGGACCTTAGCCAAACAACTGAGCATATAGATAATCTCAGTATGGAAGGATTTTGAAACTTGGAATTCTTTCTTCACATTTCCACTTATGGAATAGAAGAGTAAATCTTCTTAATAATACAAGCCAACTGTAGAGTTAAAAGAAAAAAAATTTGTAGAAGCATAATTATAAGTGCCATAATTTTAAGTGCCAAAGAAATGGTAATAATTATGTCAGATAAACAGACTGAGGTTCCCATTCAAATAGATCAAATGTTACAAGGCACAAGACATTATTCAAAAGTCAAAACTTGCTGTCCCTCCCACCCTCAATGGAACATCAGTGATACAAGCCCAAAGAGTACGGGAGGCTTTGGACTGGTTCCCGAAATACAGAGGGATGCATTTTGTATGGGTGACCAAACAGACCACTGCCTGGGTGGTCTTTTCATTTCAGAGGATGCAGTGGCCAAATGCCCTGTCAGAGGGTTTAGTCTGTGTGTATTCTGTGTTGCCTTTGGGCCAATATACTTTTATATAGCAGTCAGTGAGAGCATCTGAAAAAGTAAATTGGATTATGTTTCTGTCTTGCCTAAAAACCTGCAATGACTACACAGGGCTCATAGAGTCAAATCTGAACTTCTACTATGCCCAGCTAGGCCCTGTATAATCTGACCCTTGCCTTCATTGCAGGCCATGCACACACTCACCTACTACACCAAGTCTGCTGGACAGCCATTGTCCACTCTGGGGCCTTCACACAGGCTTCCGCCTCTTTCTGAATAGCTCCTTCTCTTCTTCAGTAAACGGCTTCTTCTCCTTATTCAGGCCTCCTCCTAAGAAGGAATGCAAATGCCTCCTCTTCAGAAGCCTTTTTTTTTAATGGTCAAACCTACATATCTTTGCTCCAGCATATACACTCACCACCCTCCTTTTCCTGTCCCACTGCATTTTCTTTTCCCTTCATGGTATAGATGACAACTTGTTACTTGAAAAAAATCTGTTTATTGTTGCTTTCCCCCCATAGCCTATAAACTAGTTGTTTTATTCATCACAATATCCACAGTGCCTAGCATAGTGCTTAGCATAATATAGATGCTTAATTATTATTTGTTAAATGTGCAGGGAAAAAATAACACTAATAATAGATGACACTTACATAACGTTAACGACATGCTTTTTCTAAGCATTTACCTGTATGACTCTATTGAGTCTATGATGTAGGTCCTCTCTTTTACAGTTGATGAAACTAAGGCACAGAGAGGTTAAGGCAGGGCAGAGATGTGACTGGAACCCCAGCAGAGACCACTAATCTCAGCTAATATATTCCTGCCTTAACTCAACTAAATATCAATCTTCTTAATAAAGCATTTAACATATCAGGGATTTCAGGATGATAGATGTTTTGGGTTAAGAGGGTCTTCTAGGCCTCTTAAATCACTGATCACTCTTCCTGTACCCTTGTATTTTCTGACTAGAGAGAACATAGTCCTGATTAATTTGGAAATGGCCTTATTTTGTGCATCAGAAAGTATTTTGCAGAGTCTAGTCTGTGTGCATGCACATGTTTGGGGATGTGTGGGTGTGGCTGTGTTCAAGGGTCAGTGATATTTACCAGGAATATGGCCTAGTCAGTGTGAGGGTTTATGAAGGAAACTGAAAGGATCAGATAAAAGAGAATAATGAACAGGTGCATTACAGAATACAGCTATGAAAGAGGAGCCTATCCTTCCTCATTTTGAAAATTTGCAACTTGAAGGTTCGCATGTAGGGGACTTACTTATTACGTGATAATATATCTATTATAATAATCAGTTGTGGACCCCAAAGACTATTTCTTATTCAACTTTCAACCCCTAGCACCCAGTAAAGGGCTGGGCTTAGGTGAGTAAATGAATACTGGTCTGTATGGTCAGGCCACTCAAGATGGCTGCTCTCTTGGTCTCTGTACATCCCCTGCTCAGCCAGTCCCTGCTTCATCTACACCCTACGCACATGACTGATCTTCCGTCTTAATCGTAGAGCCTAATCAATAACTGCATACGTGCTTGCCGTCACCTCCCCACCTACCCCTGGCTCCAGCTAGTGATTGTTCTAATCTTTAGATCAGAACGGCTCCACTATGCCAGTGTATCCAAGGGAAACATCTGCCCCAAGATGGTCCTTAACCGGAGAGGGCTATGAGAGGTGTGCTCCTATGCTGGTTTCCCTGGTAACCAATGAGCCAACATGACATCAATTTCCCCTATAACTGGTAACCTCCCTCTCCCCCCAGTAACGATGACTGCTGCTACGTCCTGTCTCTGTCTGCCGAGCACCGTGGGGTGTTGCTCTAGGACCTTGCTTAAGACATGTAAGATCCCCTATCCAATAAACCATTGATGTCTCTCTCTGTCACTGACTTTGGGCTCTTTCTTCTTTCTTGAGGCTGGGCAATTTCAGGGCTTCCAGGCCTGTGAGGTGCAGTCCAACATGGTCTCTTGAGTGTCACTTCAAATTCCTTGAGAATAGGTATATTTCTTGAATTTCATGCAGCATTCTTGATATAATTGAGTTGAAAAGTAGCTCAAATGATACCATTAAAGTGATAATGGTCCAGAGTTGCCTAATTTATGAGTTCCCCAAAACCAAATAAATCATCTGGGATAAATTACAGGCATAATTATGTTTACCAGTTTTGTTGAGTTGTAATTGACATACAATAAACTGCACATGTTTACCAAGTATACAGTTTAATAAGATTTCACATATGGTTATACTCATGAAGCCAGTCATAATCAAGATAATGAATATATTAGTCACCCTCATTTGGGTTTTTCTAGTTTGGGGTTATCACAAATAAAGTCATTGTGAACATTTGTGTGTACGTCTTATATAGACATATACTTCCACTTAACTTAGGTAAATACCTAGGAGTAGAATATTTGTACCATATGGGCACTCTATGTTTAACTTTTTAAGAAACAGACAAATTGTTTACAAAGTATTTGTATCAATTTAAATTCCTGCAAGCAGTGTATGAGGGTTTCAGTTCCTCTACATCCTTGACAATTTTAGACAATCTAACAGATGTGTGGCAAAATCTCATTGTGTGTGTGTTTTTTTTTTTTTGTTTTTTTTTAGTCCTACTCACAGATGGCTATGATTTATTACAGCAAAAGGCTAGGAAGCAAAATCAGGAAAGGGAAAATGTGTATAGGGCAAGATCCAGAGGAAACCAGGCACAAGCTTCCCAAAGTCTTCTCCCAGTGGCGTCACACAGGACACACTTAATTCCACCAGCAATGACTGTGACAACATGTGTAAAATGTTATCTACCAGGGAAGCTCATGAGAGACTCAACGCCCAGAGCTTTTCTAGGGGCTGGTCACATAGGCACCCTCTGCCCTGCACACACCAAAAGTCCACATTCCTGGAAGGAAAGCAGGTATGCAGCATCAACCACATTGTTTGCACAGTTAGGCCTTGTGAGCAACTCTTATCATTTAGGGAATAGTGAGAACCCTCCTGAAACCCAAGAACCCAGATGCTAGCCAAGGCCGACCTTGTGAGCAGGCCCTTTCTAAGGAGAACAGTCTCAGGCCTGCTTTATTAGCTCTCTTATGAACAGTCCACCTCCTTGGCCCTTGGCCAAGTCTACTTTAGAGCAAAATTATTATCAGTAGGACCCTATACAAAAGGGTGAGACCAACCTGCAATATGGATCTCAGTTATACCTCTTACAGGGCCTGGATGTAGCCAGTTAAAGTAAATCTCATTAACCATTCAGGTTAGCTTAAATTTACTGGCCACGGCTGTGCCAGGGGAAAACGAGTCATTGTGGTTTTTATTTGTATTTCCCCAATGCCTAATAATGTTGAACATTTTTTCATGTGTTTTTTATGTGTATACTTCCTCTCGTGAAGTGTTGATTCAAATATTCTGTTCTTATTTGGTTGTTTACGTTCTGACTACAGGACCTTGAGAGTTGTTTACAAATTCCAAGTACAAGTTCTTAATCAGATATGTAATTTGAAATTATTTTCAGCCTGTGGCTTGAGTCTTAACACTGTCTTTCAAAGAGCAAACACTCAATTTTGATTATCAAATTGTTTTTTCTTTTTTGGATTATGCTTTCTGTTTATATTTTAAAAACGTTTTCTTAACTCAAAGTCACAAAGGTTTGCTCCTATATTTTCTTCTAGAACTTTTATAGTTTTAGGTTTTATACATTCAGAGAAAAAATTGTCCTTTTTTTGGTTAATTGTTATATATGGTACATGGTATGGGCTGAAGTTTCTATTTCTGCAAGTGTAGATCCAATTTTTCCAGCACAGTTTTTTGAAGACTATCCTTTCTTTACAGGATTGCCTTGGGCAACCTTGTCAAAAATTGATTGACAATCAATATGCAGCTCTATTTCTGGACTAGGTATTCATTGTATTGATCTGTCTATTTTGCTGCCATTACCATACTGTCTTGATTTCTATAGCTCTGTAATAGATCATGAAATTAGGTAGTATTAATCCTCCAATTTTGTTCTTCCTTTTTCAAGTTGTTTTGCCTATTTTAGATCTTTTGCGGTTTTATATGCATTTTAGAAACAGTTTCTTAATTTCTACAAAAACCTGATGGGATTTTGACAGATTGTGTGGAAACTATAGACCAATTTGGGGATAATTTACATCTTTATAATATAAAGTCTTTTAAACTGTAAGCATAATATAGATGTCTTTATACTTATTTAGGTCTCTTTAATTTCTCTTAATAATGTTTTATAGATTTCAGTGTCATATGTTGCACATATTTTGTCAGATTTATCCATAAGTATTTCATATTTTATGATGCTCTTATAAATCATATTGTTTTATTAATTCAATTTTTGTTGCTAGTATATAGAAGTACAATTAATTTTTGTATATTGATCTTGTATCCTATAACCTTGCAAAACTTAAGTGCCACTTATTGTAAATTTTTTGTAGATTCCATGGGGTTTTATATATATATGGTCATGTCTGCAAATAAAAAGTGCTTTTTACTTCTTCCTTTCCTACTTATCAATTTAATTTCTTTCATTTGCTTTAATGTACTAGCTAGAACCTCCAATACAATATTAAATAGAGGTGGTCAGAGCAGACATCCTTGCTTTGTTCATTATCTTAGCAGGAAAGCATTCAGTCTGTCATCATTAAGTATGACGTTAGTGGTACATTTTCATAGATGACCTTTATCAAGTGTCAGAAGGTTCGTTCAGTTCCTAGTATGTCAAAAGTTTTTTATTTTTTTAATCAAGAAAGTATGCTATATTGTGTCAAATGTTTTTTTCTGCATCTACTGAGAGGATTATATGATTGCCTTCTTATTGTGGTAAAATATATATAACATAAAATGTACCTTTTTAACTATTTTTAAATGTATAGTTTAGGGGTATTAAATGTATTCACATTGTCATGCAACCATCAATCTCCAGAACATTTTGTGTATTCTTGTGATTATTTTTTTCTCATTTGTTGGCTCTTTAGCTATAACTAGTTGTATTATTTTACTGGTTTCTTCAGAGGTTATAGCTTACACAATTCAACTCATCGTGGTATTATTAAAATATTTCATGTAAAATATTAAAAACCTAAATCAGTATACTTGCATTTCTTCACTTCCAGCCTTTGCATTCTTATCATGTAATCCTCTTTTACACATGTTATAATTTTTCCTTTAATCACAAGCTTATCTTTTGAAGAGATTTAAATAAAAGAGCAACAACTTTATATTTACCCAAGTAGTTACCATTTTCTGGTGTTCTTAGTTTGTGGAGCTCCAGGTTTTCATCTAGTATTATTTTCCTTCTACCTCATGGACTTTAATATTTCTTGTAGTTGAAGGTCAGTTGGCAATTCATTCATCTATTCTATCCTTGAACAGGGTTTTACTTCACTTTATTTTTAAAATATGTTTGTGTTAGTATGCAAATTGTATGAAACAATTTGCATACTAGCAAATGTGTTTTTCATTTCCTGAGCACGTATATTAAAATATTCTATTGTAAATAAATAAATAAATAAAATATGCTTTTGTTGTGTAACATGTTCTAGGTTTTAAAAAACACTTAAAAAATGTTGCCTTGCTCTCCTCCTGCTTGTCTTGTTTTTGAGAAAAATCTGCTGTAATCCTTATATTTGTTCTTCTCTTCATAATGTACACGTTTCTCTGGTTGCTTTTGAAATTTTTACTTTACCATTGGTTTTAAGTGATTTACTTTATGATTTTCCTTGGTGTACTTTTCCTCATACTTCTTGTGCTTAGGATTGATTGAGCTTTTTGGATTTGTGATTTATAATTTTCATCAAATTTGTACAAGGTTTGCCCATGATACATCAAACACCTCATACCATCATAGACTCCAATTACACATATGTTTGGCTGCTTAAAATTAATAATTAATAAAATTATATCAGATTACTAATGCTCTGCTCATTTTTCTCTCTGTATGTCATTCTGCAAAGTTATTATTGCTAAGTCTTCAAGTTGACTAATCTTTTCTTCTGCAATGTCTAATATCCTGTTATTCCATCCAGTGTGATTCTCTTCCCAGATAATATAGATTTTGTCTCTAGTAGTTCCTTTTGGGGCTTTTGTATACCTTCTGTCTCTCTACTTAACATGTTCAATCATTTTTCTAACTTCCTGAACATATGGAATCAATTACAACAACTGTTTTAATGTTCTTGTCTTCTAACTCTATCATCTGTGTCATTGCTGGTTCAGTTTTAATTGACTGATTTTTCTGTTCAGCATTGGTAGTATTTTTCTTGCTTCTTTCCGTGGCTGGTAATTTTTGGTTGGATGGAAAACATTTTGCCTTTTATTTTGTTGTGTTTATGTTTTTATGGTCTTATAAATATTCTAGACCTCTGTTCTGGGACACAATTAAATCACTTGAAAACAGTCTGATCCTTTTGGACTTTGCTTTTAAACTTTGTTAGGTTGGACTGTCACTGCATTCTAGTCTAAGGTTCATTTTTCCCACTACAGAGGTGAGATCATTCTTGGTAGTCTCCTTAAAGTATGAGGTTTTCTGCTATAGTTATTGTGAACTGATAATATTTCCAAGCCTTTGTGAGCTCTGGGCACTCTTTCTTGTAATCTTTTAGCATGGTTCTTTCCCCAATCATGGGCAGTTTCTTTATATTCTTGTGCTGATCAGTATTCTGTTGAATGTTCCAGGAATACTCTCTGCAGATCTCTAGGACTCTCTCTCCCATCATGTATTCTATGTTCCAGACTATATCTCTGTTGGTATCACTGAAATTCTAGTTCCAAGTCTTGAATCAGGGAGATTGCAGATCCCTGCCTAGGTTCCCCCTGCCTGTGCCACTTCCTGAAACTTCCCCTAGGCAGTAAGTAAAGGTCATCTCATTTGTTTTCCATCTCAGTTATGGCTGCCCTTCATTGTCCGACGTCCAATATTTTGAATGTCCTTGTTGAATATATTATTTTTCTACTTTGTACTTGTTTTAGCCAGGTGGATAAATCCACTCCCTGTTATTCTATCTTCTCCAGAAGTCCAGGATAAATTTTATTTAAAAAGTTTCCTAGATGTTTCTTACTTGCAGTCAAGTATGAGAACAACACGCCTACAGGATCAAATATAATGAACTGATAAATAAACGATATGGATTAAGCTAGGAGAAAAAAGAACTTTGTTAGAGCTGCTTATTCTCAGCGTAAGAGAGCTACGGCTTCAGATGTATTTGAGAGAGGAGAGTCAAAGGAATGTTATTAAGCTCTGATCAATTCAATGTCATTATACAAGTTTTTATTTACAACTTATTTTTTTGTTTTACACAGTAATATAATTCACAAGTTTGAGAAGGTGATTCTTGAACATGGCAATATATGGCAGATATCCACTCCCTTTAGATAATGAACCGGAGGTTGAATATGTTTTTCTAGTTTATGAACATAAAAGAGGGAGAGGTTTCAGGACAATTCTCAGGTATACTATCCGTACTTGCTTTGTTCCCTTGGGATTTACAGGAGGAACTAGGAGGATTTACTAGGAGGAACCCTCCATTAGCATATATTTGTTATATGATGATAGAATGGCTCCCGGGAGGGCTGTTCTTAGTCAATAGATGAAAACCAAATATTCAGCATCCATAATTGGAATCAGAGCCAAATACGTCACCACAAAAGGGCATAAAATTATAAAGTTCAAGACAGGGGAGGTGGTGGTGGAAAAAACACCACAGAATAAATTACAAGAGATATGACAAAGGGAGACTTCCTAAAACTTGATCATTGGAGTTTAATTGGTTATTTTAAACAAATGAAAAGGAGGAACCAAAAGTGCCTGAGGTCTGGACTCTGGCTGATGGGGAAAATTCAGAGACTATGGACAGAAGTAAGGCAGATGGGAGGTGAGGTGACTTTACACACCGTGTATGCTTTTCTCAGCAATACCAAGGCAGTGAAAATGACACACAATTCATTTTCTCAGCAGCAGTCAGCAAGCACTTCCTATCCCCTACCGTGTGTAGAACCATCAGAGAGACCACTGTAGGAAAGAGAATGATGTACAAAACAGGGTTTCTACCCTGAGGAAGTTGGAATAGAGCTGAGAATACAAGCCTGGTGAGACAGCTTGGGCATATCCTAAGCCAGCACATCTATAATAAGTTAATGCTAAAAAATAAAGGAGAATATGTATAATATGTACTATATATGCATTACCTCATTTATTCTTCATAAGTACTCTATGAGGTAGCTATTAGTATCAGGAAGGTGAGACTCAGAGAGTTGAAGTAACTTACTGTCATATTCCTTTCAGGGTGTCATAACAAAATATCATAGACTGGGTGGCTTATAAACACCAAATATTTATTTTGGACTGTTCTGGAGACTGGGAAGTCCAAGATCAAGGCAGATTTGCTGTCTGGTGAGACACATTTTCTTTTTCATAGGTAGCTATCTTCTCTTTGTGTCCTCACATGGCAGAAGCGGACAAGGAAGCTCTCTGGGGACTCTTTTAAAGGCACTAATTTCATTCACAAGGGCTCCACCCTCACTACCTAATTACCTCCTAAAGGGCCCACCTCCAAATACCATCTCATTGGGAAAGTAGGTTTTAACATATGAATTTGAGGTGGAGACAAATATTCAGGCTATAGAACCTACCTTCTAACATGTAGCTAGTAAGTGGCAGAGCCAGGATTCAAACTCAAAGAGAGTCTGACTCTGGAGCCTTACCTTTTACTTACTATATTCACTGTCTATCACAAAGCATTGTCAGGAATAAGATTTTTTTTTCAGGATGAGGACTTTATGCTAAGTTGGAGTAAGCATTCTCACTTATGTCTTATGTCCTCTCTTATTCATATGCATTCTTCTGGTCAAGAAAATGTTCAATTAGGAGGAAACTACATGGACAGCTACAGAAAATTAGGAAAGTTCCTTCATTGGTAGGGAGTGAAAACTCCCACCCTTTGGCCCACATGTGCACACCTTCTCCACCAGAAAATTATTCCCATGGGACAGACTGTTTTCATGCTTCACTGTACCCCCCAGCACTTAAGACAGTGTCTGGCACATAGTAGCTGCTCAGTAAATACATGTTGAATCAAATGAATGAATGTGGAGAAGCTAGTGCAGGATAAGTATGAATCAAAATAACCCTGCCTGTGCTGACTTTCCTTTTCTCCCCAATGTCCCCATCACATGTCATCAGTCCAGAAACCTGGTCTATTGAAGAGTTGCCCAATAGAGAAATCCATGAGCTTGCAGGGGACAATTTTCCTTACACAAGAGGCCACCTCGGGACACCCAGTGTGGCCTCACATTGCCCTGAGGCTGGCCCTGCCCCAGGCACAGTGAAGCCAGCCTTGCTGAGTTACTGGAAGCTCTGGAAATAGCATCCATAATTCTTGGACCTGAGCCCATTGCAGTCTCTCCACTGGATCAAATTTCCCAGTAAAGAACTAATAGGGCAGCTCCGATACTCCTAAATCCTACTTTCAAATCCATACTCTCCACTGAATAATTGGCTTCCTATTTCCCAAAAAAGTTCCCCATAGAAAATGTGACACGTTTTTACTCCTGTTGTCCTTGCTAAATAGGTTTCTTTGTAGGTAACAACCAAATTTCCAATTCAGTTTTCAGCTGTCCTGCCCGAGAGGGTATATAAAGATTCTAGCTGTAAAACCCACACTCTGGCATCATACATAAGGCATCACTTAATAAGTGTTTAATGGTGATAGTGATTTATTTTTTGGCATGGACCAAAATGAGCTGAGCGGTGCCTAACACCCTTACACATACAATGGCTTTGCAGCCAGGTCCGGAAGAGCTGCTGTGACCAGGAATCACAAGGTCAAACAGAAAATGTTCTTTTTTTTGCATCTGGCCACTGATGTCCACAGGAATTATGAATGCAATAACTTGATCTCTTTGTATTGAAGATGCAAAAGTTCTTTTAGGTAAATATTTTCTTGTATATCAATACCACAAAATAGCCTGTGATACAGATTCATACACGGAGTCACTGGAATTCTAGTGTGTGAAGAGTCAGGTTGTTTACTTAACGGTGGATAAAAAAAATACCAACCTAACCTCACTATTAAAACTGGCCACACAGTGTCAAATTTCCTTGAGAATTCATTTAATGATGTCATTCAGCTATTTATTTAGAGAATAAGTCTTTATGAATAAATTGCTCTGTAGTCCATGCTTCGGGAGATCGATAAGATGTGGAGACTAAAGTTCCTGGACTTGAGTTTATAAATGACACAGACCAAGGGAAATACATATGCTGGGGTTCATATATGTAAGCCACTAATAGACAGTGATTAAAGAGTCATGTTATATTGACTATAAACCAAGATTAAATTAGCTAAAAGTTAACTTAAATTCAGGGATTCTGATGGTATTCATTGTTTGTCCATAGAGGTGCAAAAATTCAACCCGTGCCCAGTCCATCACTCCATTGCATGCTGTTTGAAGGCATCTTCAGCATGAGTCTGATGCAGAACCATACATACAAAGCAGATGTTATACTCCAGGTGTTGAGGATTTCACTGGCTCCTGATGAAATGTGATGGCAGTTCTCCCTTCCTCACTCCTCCCTCCCTTCCTTTCTTCTTTCTTTCTTCCATTTTTTTTTTTTGTTCATGCCGAGCTGCATGGGAGATCTTAGTTCCCCAACCAGTGATGGAACCCACCCCCCACTGCATTGGAAGTGCTGAGTCTTAACCAGAGGACTGACAGAGAAGTCCCCATTTCTTCCATTTTTATGGAGAACCTACTTGCTACAAGGCACACTGTTTGGTGCCAGGGATTCAAAGACAAATAAGGAATGTCCCTGGCCCTGCATAGATTCATGATCAATTACAGAAAAATGACAAGGAAAGAGATAATGGTAATAAAAGTGTGTAGGTCTGTCATTTGAATTGAATGCTCCAGGAGTTCAGGGAAAAAGCTATTTATTTAAGAAAAAGACTGTGGGGTTTATGATTTTCAGGGAAATTGTTCTACAGTCAGCATGATCCATCAGTCAGTCCTTGGCTAAGGGGATGGTAGGTAAATGATGTCTGTAATGACCAAGACTGTCAAGGTAGCTCTCATTGTAATGGAGCACAAAAGAGAGAATGCTATATTATTATATATCTACTTCTTTTTAAAAAGTAATTTTATTTGAGGGCTTCCCTGGTGGTGCAGTGGTTGAGAGTCCGCCTGCCGATGCAGAGGACGCGGGTTCGTGCCCTGGTGCGGGAAGATCCCGCATGCCGCGGAGCGGCTGGGCCCGTGAGCCATGGCCGCTGAGCCTGTGCGTCCGGAGCCTGTGCTCCACAACGGGAGAGGCCACAACAGTGAGAGGCCCGCGCACCGCAAAAAAAAAAAAAAAAGTTTTATTTGAGATATAATTCATATACCAAGCAATTCACTCATTTAAAGTGTACAATTCAGTGGTTTTTAGTTTATTCACAGATATGTACAATTGACACCACCAAAAATTTTAGAATGTCTTCATCACCTCAAGAAAAATATCTCGTACTCTTTGGCTATTATGCCCCTGTTTCCCCATCTCCTCTCCCTCCCAGCCCTAAGCAACTGTGAATCAACTCTCTGTCTTTTTAGATTTCTGCTCTGAACATTTCATATTGATGGAATCACACAATACGTGGTATTTTGTGACTGTCTTCTTTCACTTAGCATGTTTTCAAGGTTCATCTATGTTATAGTATGTAACATCACTTCATTTATTTATATTACCAAATATAAATACATTTTGCTTATCCATTCATTGATTGATGGACAGTTGGGTTGTTTCCACATAAATCTATTTCTGAGAATTACCCCTGGGTAGGAAAATCAACCAAGAAATAAATCCAGCCACATCACACCCCTGTGTTATCAGAAACCCAGCCTATAGAGCTGTAAAACTTCCCAACCCAGAAGAAACACACTATTTAAAATACACAATTTAATATATCACCTTCTAAAATACAAAGAAAGCATTTTCATCCAAGAATTCCCAAGAAGTATTACAAAGCAATTTATTCACAAATAGATTACTTAAATATTTTTAGTTTCAATGCCTTTTCAAGGTCACAGCACATGTTAAAATGAGGAAAGAGGGAGTAAGAGGGGTTAATAGCTGGAAGGAAATCTTTTATTAATCCTTGTTGCATGACATAGAAGCTACTGTCACTACCACAATCCACTGAGTGTTCCCTATGGGTCACAAGTGACCCCTTTTGGGGAAGTGCCCCTATACAGTGGAAACTGAATTAACTACCACTAAAGATGTAGGGGGTTGGAGGAAAGTAAATAGGACTGGGCATCAAAAAACATAGTTTTGACTCCTGTTCCAGCCCTTCGTAGCTATGTGTTCTTGGGCAGGTCACTTACTGGCCTGTGCTTTGGGTCTCTCATCTATTAAATGGAGTGCTATTATCTAGCTTGCATGTTTTGCAAGTCTAAAACATATGAAAACTCTGTGAAAAATAAATTATAAAAACAGCAGCAAGTGTCATCAGCTCCAAATCTTTTTAAATTATCTCATTTCTTCATTGGACTGAGGTATGCAAGAAAGACTAATATTTAATAAGAGTACCTGGAGATGAAAGTCCAGAAGCTTTCTAACCCTTCCCTACAATTTATTCCCCAAAACCTTTATCACTAGAGCCTCAAGTAAGGAAATCAACCAGGCTTATAATATGTACCAATTTCTGAAATTTAGAGAGAGCTTGTAAGGACGTCTGCTCCATCTCCTGTCTCCAGATATTAAATTACAAATGTGAAGACCCTGGACAAGAGCAAGCTATGGGCTGCACTGACTCATTTTCTATAGGCGACCAGTCTTCAAAGGGATAGGAAACACTTTAGTTTTGCAAATAATCAATAAAAATGGAAGAAAGAACCTCATGTCTGATCCTATGAATACATGTGTTTATCTCAAATCTAAAATAAGAGAAATAGTCTTGGTTAATTTCAATAGCATTAGAACTTAGAAATCTAAGCTGTCTTGAAAAAATTTCACTTAGCATTGTAAAATGGAAATGACAATCTTGGTTTGTCTTTCTGGAGAAAGTAAGTATACTATATTGTAAGGAAACTAGAGAAGAACTGGCGAAATGACCCAGGCAACCTTGACCCATGCATGGAACCATTGAAAGCTAGAAATGGAAGGCACCATAGAAATAATATAGTCTATGCTCCCAACCCACTCCCCACCGGCACACATCCCTTACTGTTCCAAATATAAGGCAACTATGAACAGAGGAAGTGACTGGTCCAAGGTCACACAGATTAGTTAATAGGAGACTTGGAACTAGAAATATGGTCTCCTGATTCTCTATCAAGAGGCTTTTAACTAAATTCCTTTTTCTAACCCCTCTACTGACTGATTCAAACTAAGTAAATAAAAGTAATCTCATATATTGTATTTCTATTAGAATTCAGAGTTTAGAGTTGATGGATTATCTATTCTACTTTCTTATATCTTTGATGAATAAATGGAAGATTAGAAACATTAAGGAATTCTTCAAAGTCACATAGATAGTGATCAGCTAGGAATAGAACTGATCTCTCACACTTTGAGATCAATTTGTTCAATACTCTTCCCATCATGGTGTTGTGTGTTGTTTCCTCTCCTAAGTGTTCCAGTCTTATCAGTGTTTGAAACTGTCCTTCTTTTTAGGGTGTGGCTAGGCTCTATGGTCACCTGCAAGGAAGGTAACAAACACTAGGATACCATGCAGGGGTCACTTTTGCTTCCTTACCCTCACTTGAAGAAATATGGGATTTGCCATTAGACATCTTCACACTCTACAATGAAGTCATTTGTGGATATATAGTCCTGAAAATGCAATAAAAATATATCTTTGGATGTTAAGCAAATCAAATTGTGTAGCTGATTATACCACCCCCTTCTAGATTTCAACTTGAGGTTCAAAACGGTAAAATTTATACCTAACATGTTTTCAGTGGATCAGATGAATGCACTACCATGAACAAAGTCACATCCTGGTTCTAGCGCATGTAATAGCATGCTTTATAAAATGTGCCTCCAATAGAAATATATAATATTGCTACCTGACAACACAGAATAATGCATACTTATCAATAAACTAAATTGCCTGATGCCCTCTCTTTCTTTAAAAAAACTCTTCCAATATAAAATTAAAGGAAGAACACCATTGGTGAAAAATAAATTAGATATTTGAAATTTGTTCAGTTTGATTAACACAGGCAAGATAAACTAAAAATGAGATATAACGTCTCTCATTTCTTTGACTCCTAAGGCCATCCTTTCTCCATGCTCTGGTAAAATTCAGCATTATATTTTAAATCTAGTGACCATCTCCAGTCTATGTAGATCTTCTTATCTGCACCCTCAATAGCCTTACATACCTCTATCCCAGGACCTGCCACACGGGTTACTTGTTCTTCTCTCCAGCTATGGTGAGATCTTGAGAACAGGATTTAGTCTCATTCATTTGCCATCTCCTGTGTTTATCAACAGAGTCATTTGGCTTGAGCTGAGTAAATATTTGCTAAATGAATAAAAGTTTGAATAAACAAGTGAATAAATAAATAGTGTAAGTTGATAATAATGAACGTGAATGAGTATCCTTGTGCTTCTAATTGCTGGAACATGAACAAAGTATCTATCTATCTATCTATTTATCTATCTATCCATCCATCCATCTATTATCTACCTATCTATCTACCCATCTATCTATCTATCCACTATGGTAGCTCATTCTCAAAACATAAACCATAAAATCAAAATCTCATATGAAACAGCATAACAGAAAAGGACAGAAAATACTGTAATATGGCATTCCATTTTCAGCAAACTTCAAGAAATACAAACTCTTCATCATTTGGGTAACCAGAGGGAGATAATGGTCCAATCTCAGCTAAACAGTGCTATTAAAAACACAAGTAACTGAATTTTATGTGCATTCCAATTTCCCTTGTGATTCCAATTAAGATCACATCAATTAAGTGAACTTATCATTTTGCATCATGGAGTTTTTGAAAACTGTATAAAATTCAAGTTGGCATTTTCTCCCTTCCCTGATAAGGAAGGAACATGATTGCATCACACTGATTGCATATTTAGCTCTCAAAGCAGCTGTATAAACATTATAAGCAATAGAGCAAAACAGAAAAAAAAAAAAAAAAGAGAGAAACGTGTAGAGGCTAAAATCAAAGGGCATATTTCTGAAACAGAGCATGCTATGGGCAGTTGATTCTGAGAGATGATTCAGAAATAGGGATCTAGTAGAGGAGTGGGCGCTGCAGAAGAGAATGAGATGATTATAAATCTCTCCCCTCCCAAAATTCTAGTCATAATCTTTGTACATAGACCCTTAAGTGAACTTCCTTAGTGACCAATTTCCCCATTGTCAGGCTGCCCAGGGCAACATCTCCAGGATGGGAGTATGGGAGGGGGATGGGCAACTGCCTGTTAGACATTCCTTAGAGAGATTGGATTTCTGTTACCATCTTCCTCCCTTTTAGAAAACCTTACAAAATAGCCAGAAGATCTCCAAAATAGCTTAGCATAACTTTCTAGCGATGGCAGATCACCAGTGGTAACCGAGGTTCCCCCTTCTGCCTATGCATGAGCAGTTGATAAGAACTCTCAGGCTATGGAATCTTTTTATCAGAATTAAAATGCTGGCTCCCATCAGACTAATTTGCATAACCTTCAGTAAGCTATTTAACCTCTCAGTGCCTCGTTTCCGCTTTTATAATACAAGGAAAATAATTGTAACTACATGGTAGAGTTGATGTGAGAATCAAATGCAATAATGCATATAAAGCACATTAGGACCATAATACCCCTCAAAAAATGATAGCTGCCACTATTACTGCTCTCACATGTTGCAGCTACTGTTCTAATGAGATTGATCTGTGCAGTATCTGGACTGGGGGTGCTCTCAAAAAACCTGTCCCCAAACGGCACTCTTCTGTCCCTGATAATGCTGCAGAGAGATGTCCCAGAATCACAGGTAGGGCCATCAACGTTAACAGTCTCCTTAGGAAGATAAAATGCATTTTCTCCTTGAAATAAACGTTGGTTGGGTCCCCAGAAAATATAAGAATCTGCCTTAAAGTGCCAATACTATGGCTAAAAATGATATAGTAGAATAAAGATAGAAGATCACATAGTAGAAAAAGGTAGAAAATCAGAGTATGGCATTTCAACTACCTTTTGGGTTAAGTTGGCTTTTGTAAGCTAGTCCACAAACCTGCATACAATCATTACTCTGTATTCTAGGTAAGGGTTGTAATTGGAGTGTGTTTTTTGTGTCTGTGGGGACTTAGTGCAGCAAGGTGGGCAGGATAAAGAGGATATCTCCATTTTACAGAGAAAGCAATTGAGTCCCAGGGAGTCTGTTACCCTCACAAGGCTTCAAAGATGAAAATAATACCAATATTCCAGGTCCAGGCAAGCTCACCGAGATCTCAGGCCTGAGATAAAGGAGTAGCTCATGGCTGCTGGTAAACACTTCTTCATTGCTTTTCTAGAATGCTTCCCCCACTCCCAACTCCCTCTTCTCTGTAATGTTATATTTCTGTTTCCCTTCAAAATGTCATCTAAAAATTACAAAAGAGAATGGAAGGAAATCCACTGCAGTGTTAACTATGGTTTTCTCTGAGAAATTGGATTATTGTAGTAATAACTTTCTTCTGTGTGCTCTTCTACATTTTCCAAATGTTCTGCAATGAATACTTTATAGAATAGAGTAAGCACATTATAAGTTTTTAAAAATTATCTTAAAAACTCTGCAAAAAATTTCACAAAGCCTTTCTAAACTAACCCCATTTATCTCTAACCACTGCACTCACTCAAAGCTCATGGATTTGGCTCTTGAAAATGTGTACATACTCTTTTTTTTTACATTTCTGTTCCTTTCCTTCCTCTTTCCCTTCCTCCTCTTATCCTCCTCACTCTTTTTTTCCCCTTTAAAGTTCATACTACCTAACAGCATCTGTGCCAAGAGCTTCAAAAATTACTCAAATGGTAATGAAAACATTCTAGTTGTTAAAAATTCAAACAATATCAAGTTTTATGGAGTAAAAGGTAAAATACTCTTTCATAATTTCTTCTCTCCTCAAATGCCATTATTCTCTACCTACAAGTTGTAACTGTTAAATTTAGTACCTATTTTTAATTTTTACATGTAAATTTTTCCATATTATATGTGTATTTGACTATATATTTGTATGTATGTCTACTGATTTTTTTTTTAAACAAATAAACCTGACAATCATTTTTTTTCCCTGCAAAACAACTGTGATTACTGCTTTGGGATGTTAGGGTTTGACTATGAGTCAAGGGCCTGCAGGCAAGATGGACCAGGCCCATCTTTAAGAGTATCCTTGTCTGAAGGCCATGGCCATGGTGACCTTCACACAACCTCAGCCCCAGTCCAGACGTCACCATGTGGCCACACGTACAGTAGCAGTACAAATGGACTGTTGGCTGTTGAACCTACTGATGACAGGTGCAAGTGCCGTGCATAACGTGCTCTCTAAAAATAGCATCCAGAAAGAAAGGGTCTCACGCCTAGCCCTCTGGGTGGCCTATGACAAAATGTTCACCCTGTGAATACTGAGTGGAAACAACACTATCTCAACATACTATCACCTGTGTCCACACTGACAGTTGCAATGAGCTCTGAGAAATCAGCTAGTCGGTTTGATCAAAATGATAAATTGAGGATCTCTTCAAGAGTCTTAATCACAAGAAATCTAAAGAAAAAAGATGAGAAGACTGAATGTGTTTTGCAGGATGAGATTTGATTCTTTCGATTTTCTGCAGTAATTTTGCCTGAGATCCTCTCTTCTCCTACCAGCCTTTCTTAGTCGTGACCTTTTCATAATTTGCTAAACTTCTGCAAACATAAGGGATTCTTGCCTACCATTTGGAAAGTTCTGATGAAAGAAAACACTAGACGTCTGCTTCCTGCATCCCATTCCCATGACAGAAGAGAAGAGAAGAATGCTTCTATAGGAGCTGATTTGGGGGGATGAATTCTAAAACAAGAATCACGAAGCTAGAAGTCATATTTCCCATCTAGGTTGAGGTAAGTACCTCACTTCTGTGCGTTTAAGGAAAACGTGAGTGCAGAATACTCACCCAAAGAAGATATTCATCTAGCAAGCATTTATTTAGCTGACCACCTGTTGCGTTAGCGCTGCCCTATTAGGCAGTGTGGGAGGGGCCCACCACCGTCCTTAACATAAAGTAATACTGCAAGTGCTAAATGATAGGATTATACAGGTGGCAACTTCCCTTGGGCACCCTCCAAATATTCTCCCTGATTTGATAATCCAAGTCAGACCTGATATGACATTATGACTAGCACTATTACCTTTACTACTACATAAAAGCACAGAAAAGAGTGACAGTTCAACAGAATGATAGTTTGATCTTTGGTCATCAATTGAAAATTACAAAGGCTAAAATATGAATGTTAAGGGAAAATTTCACTCTAGTCATTTCAAATGCCTCGGATGTAGGTATATGCTTAAATCTCGTAGAAGAGTAGTTAGTTGCTTCCCTATGAAAGGGTGCTTCTTTATTCTGGTAAAGAATCTAGCTACTTGAGAAGAAACGATCTATGTTAGATTGGAAGAAGTTTGAATAATATGGGTTAGCATGGAAGAGGCAGATTTTAGGCCTAAACCACACCATAAACTACTCGTGAAAATTTCCTCAGTTCACAGCCACTTCTGAACTCTAACTCATCTGAATTCTACCATTTTAGTTGCATATGTTTAGTTGTGCTGCCTTGCATGTTTTTCTAGCTGTTATCTAGGTTTATGTCTTGTCTCCCCAGTCAACCTCTAAGTTCCTTAAGGACAGGCACTGTACCTATTTGGTATCAAACAGTCTTTGGTATCAAACCCACCTACGGTTGGCTTGGCCAGCAGATGCTGAGAATCATGTGAACCAGTGTGATGAGTGAGCATGCACATGCATCCCTGCCCTTGCCAGGACCTTTGCCCAGCTCTCCCGGGCCTGCTCCATGACCCCGTGGGAGGACAGCATTCCCTGATGGGAGAGCGGCCCCCTGTGATCTGTGTACACTCTGTCCAGTCTGTGACCGGGGTCTCCAAATTTTCCAGTTCACCTTCCAAGTCACTGTCAGTTCCCTGCACAGGTAATTTCTTCCGGCTGGGAGCACGTGGAGCTCACATTCCTGGACGCCGTGGTTACTACTTGGCCATCTGTAGGGGGACAGTGGGTGCCTGCAACATCTGGGCTGCCTTTGGACCCAAATGACCCCATCCTGTGCCCAGCCTCCCTTGTGCAACCACCCCGCGGGGGCAGGCCAGGTCGCAGGTGAACTGGAACTATTTTTGAGGAGGCTGTTGGCAGAATGTCTTCTCCTCCACTGCCCAAGTATCCCACAGTCTCTATTCTCCATGCCAAGACTGAGTAGAGGATTGAAATAAGAGCAAGAAAGGGAGCAAGGCCAGAGAGGGGAGGGAGAGTTCGCCAAATGGCTTGGTAGAAGTCTGGAGCCGGAGACTTTCTATTCCTGATCCTCCTACTAATTCTGAGGGTCTCCAGAGGCCTCAGTCTGCCTCTGCAACATGCAGTTGTATGGAACTACAATCCTGAGTGAGAGAAAGCGAGAATCTTCTCCTTGTTTTATAGAAACTGAGGCGTAAGAAGGTGAAGTGACCTACCCAGGGTCACAGAGGACGTTCACAACAGGGCCTGATCTCAGAAGAGAATTGGTGCTATTTCCTTAGGTCTTTTTGTTTTTTGAAGGCATGTATCCAGTTTAATTTCAGATCGTCATGAGTTACTGCTCAGGATAACTTCTTTCCTCTTCTCTGGGCACATGGAAGACTATACATTGCCTGCCCCACAATGGGGTTGAGTGAGCCTGTGACTAGTTCGAGACAGGCAGAAGGCTTCAAGAGCCAGTGCATAATTTACTGAACTCTCCTTCTGCCGACTACACAAGTCAAGATACTTTAGACCCTTAAGGCTCTCCATTGACCTGAGATGAGCATGTAGTATGAGCAAGAAATAAACCTTTGCCATTTCAAGCCAATGACATTTTGGAGCTGTAAATTGCTACTTCTGACTGACACAGTATCATGAAAGTGAATTTAAAAGTCCCAGAGCATGACAGCACCAGATTTTTTTATTAGAAAGATCCCAAGAGATAATTTTACATGAAGGAAGTCGAGGGCCAGTTTCCTTGACCCCCTACCCATACTCAGACTTCTTTCTATTTAAGTATACCTTCGAGTGTATTTAGTCCAACTGAATTCTAAGGCATGGGTCTCTTTAAGACATTACCAGGTGGTCTTTGACTTACCACTTGAAAATCTACTTGGAAACCTCTAGTAATGGGGAAGTTGTCACACTTCCAAAACATTCCCTTTCTTTTTTTCAGCAGTCAGTGGTAAAAAGTTTATCTTTAAGCTAAATCAACATTTTTCTGTAATGTATATTCACTTGCCCCTGTTCTTTCTTCCAGCGCTACAGAGAACATGTGTCATTCTCTGTTTATGTAATCCTTCTAAATAATTTAAACAGCATGAACACTCTAAATTACTTCATGTTGAACACTCCCCAGTTCCTTCATTCATTTCTTATGTTAAATTATTTTGAGGTCTTTTATTATTCTATATTTTTCATCAGGACAGGTGCAGTCTGTAAATATACTATTAAAAATACGGCACCCAGGAGTACACATAGTACTACTGAAAGTACGGCCTAATTTAAATTAGGAGTTTGGGATTAACATATACACACTACTATGTATAAAACAGGTAAACAACAAGGACCTACTATATAGCACAGGGAACTATATCCAATATCTTGTAATAACCTATAATGGAAAAGAATCTGAAAAATTATACACATAATTTTTATAATTATATGTATAATTTTTCAGATTCATATATACAAAACTGAATCACTTTGCTGTATACCTGGAAGTAACACAACATTGTAAATTAACTATACTTCAATTTTTAAAAATGGTAAAAAAAAATGTGTGGCCTAACCCATGTGAAATGAAATGATGCTATTATATTCCTAGCTCCATTAAACCTAAATTTAACAAAAACAAAAGGCCCCAACTTAAATTCATCAGTTTTAGATCCTGATTCTTTCATTACAATTTTAGCTACACCCTAGGCTTAGTGCTATTCCCCAACTTTAGCTACATGCTCCTGGGAAATCATCAGTCATTGATACACATAACGTTGAACTGGACAGGGGCAAGATGGATTTCTGAGGAACACCAGTGAAGACATCAATTGGACAGTAATGATTCTTTGAGTTCATTCACCAAGCATTTGTGTGTTCTCCTAGTTGTACTACCACAACTTACACTGCTCTGTCCAATACACAAGGTATGAGAGAACCTATGAATCCTTGCCAAATTACAGAATATGATGTTTACTCTATTCCCCTAACCTGCCAGTCCAATGATAACCTGTCACAAAAGGATATGTAATTAGTTTGCTACCCTCTGCTTTTACTAAATCCCTACTGGTTACTAGTGACCAAATCTCCATCTCTAAGTACATATAACATGTTCTAGAACCCTACTTAGGATTACTAACAAGTGTGCTGGTTCATCTATATTTTTCCGTTTGGATATATTGTGCCTTCATTTACCCAACATGTGTTCTGTTTCTCATGCTTTCTTGAAGAAAACAGGCTGTGTGTTAGCAGTGTTATTTACATATACCCTTGAGTACCCTGAGATAAAATTTGTTAAAACCAAGAGACATAAGAAAACCAAGAGCAGGTTGTATTTTCTTAGAATTTTTTTCACTTATTCTACTGATATTTGTTCTATCCATTCTTGTCTGAAAAAATCATTCTATCAGAGAAGACAAGTATGAATTAGGAATTTGAGAATAAGAGTTTATAATCTAGTGAACTCAAGAAGCTAGGGTTCCTGCTTTTGGGGGCTCCATGAATTTGCAAGCACAATGTTTGTAAATGTTTACTGCATGCTCCTTCTCTCCTCTTCTTTCATCCCTTCACCCCTTAACATCTTTCCCCCACTTCCTCTCTCATAAACCCTTTTCTATCTCTGGTCTATAGTATAATAAGATTCTCTAAAGAGTCTATGGTCCTTGATATCTTAACGGAAAAGAGACATTATCTCTCATCTTTTTTCCTGGTGCTTACTGTGTATAGTGAGATATTCCGTAGATTTGGGTTGGGTAAGCAAACAAATACTTCAGTGTTGTTCTGTCTTTTCCAAGAAAAGACAGTTTCCTCATTTTTATTCATGCTTCAAATAAATGTGTCTTAAAAAAAAAGGGTTCTTTTCCCCCCGAGCTCTTTTTTTTTTTTTAACATCTTATTGGAGTATAATTGCTTTACAATGGTATGTTAGTTTCAGCTTCACAACAAAATGAATCAGTTATATATATACATATATTCCCATATCTCTTCCTGCTTGCGTCTCCCTCCCTCCCACCCTCCCTATCCCACCCCTCCAGGCAGTCACAAAGCACCGAGCTGATCTCCCTGTGCTATGCGGCTGCTTCCCACTAGCTATCTACCTTACGTTTGGTAGTGTATATATGTCCATGCCTCTTTATCGCTTTGTCACCGTTTACCCTTCCCCCTCCCCATAGTCTCAAGTCCATTCTCTAGTAAGTCTGTGTCTTTATTCCTGTTTCACCCCTAAGTTTTTCATGACATTTTTTTTTTTAAATTCCATATATATGTGTTAGCATACGGTATTTGTCTCTCTCTTTCTGACTTACTTCACTCTGTATGACAGACTCTAGGTCTATCCACCTCATTACAAATAGCTCATATATACAATGGAATATTACTCAGCCATAAAAAGAGACGAAATTGAGCTCTTTTTAAGCTTTAGTTTTTCCTGACACTAAGCCTGTATGCATGCTGTACTTTCTTTTTTTAATACATTCTACTGCTTTTATGATCTTCTTATCGTTTTTTAACATGAGTTCACATTGATTTCTATAATTAGAATATAATTAGAATACTTCTTCCCTGTCCTCACGGGATAAACTTTACGCATAGCTAAGTTCCCACTGGTGGCCTTTGACAGTGCGCTGCTCAGATCTCACTTTCCGAGCACCAGTAGTAGCAAGGAGCATAATTATTGACAATCTCCAGGCCGCTATGCCTCCAGATCCACCCCAGTGTTTGCGCAGAGGCCATGCTTCCCTCAGGCTGTTCCCAGCCAATGTCTGAAATAGTCGGGCTACTCTGGCAATGGTGGGGTTCCTGGAGCAGGGCCATTCAGGCCCAATGTTGGACTCATCTATCAGGCAATTTGTGCTCAGGAACTGCCCACTGACTTCACTGAGATGTTCTCCAAGCCGTCCTACACAACTATCTTAGCACAGCCTAACTCGATAACTTCACTCTTCAGGGTGAACTGGTCCCTTGCTTGTTTCTCTGATATAAGCTGTGATAAAATGGAAGAAAAAGGTCAGAGGCTCCAGACCTGGCAGTCCATTGATTCCTTATCTTTCTGGTCTTTGGCTTTCCAAGTTCTCACTGGGAAGGATAGTGAAACCCACGCCAAGTACTGTTTCCATTATAAGAGCTGTCTTGTCTTTTGGGGCCCTGAGGGGTGATTATCTTTTCATTTGCCCTGGGGTGCTATAGTCTTCTTAATTTAGTTTTCATCAGCAAAACTAACGATACTTGAGACGCTAAAATTTACCACTTTCCCAGTTATGTCTTTTTTCTATCCCCCCCATTATCTGTGTAGGGAAAATCTGTCAAACCTCAACAGATATTTAGAAAAGAATCCGTGATTAAGGATTCTTGCGTTTGAATAGAAATAGCAGTTGAAAATTTTCCTTGGATGAGAAGCTAGCTTCTGATATTGCCTAAGATGGGACCAGTCAGCAGCATGTCAGACTTCAGTGCTGTTTGATAAACATAGAATCCTCATTTCTAGGGAAGTCTGTGTCCAGTGACTGTGGCAAGTAGGATGAAAAAATAAAAGACGAGAGAAAACAAAACCCAAGCCACTAGCATTTGAAAAGGCAGGCACTTCGATTTCTCCATATGACCTTTGAAGCACTGATCGTTAAAGCGGAAATAATCAGAGTACAAGAGGCAAAGTGGTGGTAAAACAGAAAAGCCATTATAAAACAGAAAAGCCACTATTGAGTGAAATGTAATTTCATAAAACACAAACTCTTATAGTACTCATTGCCATGTTTGGATGTCGACATGCCATCGAAGATGAAGTTTCCGAAGTGTAGGTGATTATTATTAATCTCTCTAGTTACAAAACCAAAGTGTCTGTTCCATATTCTATAAATTTCTGTAATAAGTAAGTATGATAGGGGAGGTTTTATAGTCTAAGGAATCCTTTTAAGGTTCCCAAAATCACTCCATTTCAGAAGCCCTCTATCCTGCCAATGACCAGGGTTTGCGGGTAAGTCAGGCCTCCCTCTCTGAATCCTATATTTGTTCTGGTCCCAGGGACAAAAATGCCCTTTCTGACTTTACACGTGGGTTTACAGAATAGATCCACATATGCAATAAACCAACTATTTTCCCTATAATTTCTCCCTCAATTTGCTTCCTGGAAATAAGTGGGTATAACTCTCTTTGTAGGACTTTGGCAAAATACCGAGGAAGCAGGGACAATTCAGAGCCTATGTGTTAAGATCTGCCTCAGCTGGATAAGATACCAAAGGTTTAATTTCCTCACCAAAGATGTGCATCCTATGTATCTTGCATTATTATACATAAGAATGAACATACATTGTTATCTAGAATTACACAACCCACGCAGACGACATGTCAGTGATTTCTGCTTTTCTGCAATGCTTCTAATATCAAAAACATTTTCATTTCATAGTCTGCAACCTGGGGGACTGACTTCTATAGATTTTATTTTCCTTCTGGAAAAGCAAACATAGCTTAAATGTAGGCTGATAATAAGCAGAAGAGTCAAGAAGAAAATCATTTTGATCTCCATATATGATGAGAGAGTAACCTACTGTGTGTGTGGGGGGGGGTGGAGGACAGCCACAAAAATGCTTGAATGAGTTGTCCAAAAAGTAATCAGAAAGTAGCTCATGAGTAATTTGTGTGATATTAAAGAGTAAGAAGGAAAAGGATGCAGAGTTGGGAGATCCTGTTTCTGAGTGTTGTCACCCCCTCTATTCCCAGTTGTCACTTCTTTTAGCCTTTGCCTTAAATGTCGCTTACCTAGGAAATTCTCCTGACTAGTCCTGCCCCATGGTGATTACTCTCTTAGCCATGTCTGTTCAGCACCCATTCAAGGTTTGGTCCTAGATCATCGCATACTTGCTCAATGAGTATTTTTTCCCTCATTGTTTCAGGTAGCTAACATTGTTTGTGGGTGGTGGTGGTGTAGGTGATGATGTCGGCCTGATCACTGAGAATTTAAGAGGAGAAGAAATAAACTTGTGAGTAGAGACAAGGTCTACTTCTCTTGGCTCTCTTTCCTTCTCTTTTTCATCCTCTTCTGTGTTTAGTATTATAATTAATAGACGTAAAATAAGCACGTGGTCATGGGTAGGCACTTGAGTTGCCTGGAACTTGCACCAACACCTAAGTCCTTGCTACTCCACGAGAGGTCTGAGGACCAGTAACATGACATCACTTACAAGCTTCTTAGTGAGGGCAGTTTCTAGCCTTTGTGTCTCTTTAAATCCTGTTGGTGCTGTGCCCATTGTGATGCACGTTAAGTAATAACAGCTAAAACTTGAGAAGTCACTACGTGTTACATATTTTACTAAGCGCTCACACATTATCACATTAAATACAATCACTCTACGAAGGTTCTGCTGTTTCTTTTTTTTAATAATGAGAAGACCAAGGCCTTAGAGAAGTTAGCAAGCTGTTGACTGGAACTTGAATCCACGTCCGTTTGATCCAAAAGTCTGAGATGTTACCAACCCGGTTCTATTGCTCTCTGATGGATTGATGACTAAACAAATATATTTGATGTTAACCTGATACAGTGGAACTGAGACCTGCTTTCATCCAGCCTGGACGCTGTCCTGATAGAAATATTTCTTAAGGGGCAAAAAAACCCAAACAATCCTTCCCCTGTATAACCTCTCCGATCTTTTCTGCGTCCTTTCTATCCTGCTTTTCTCCCTGCTGCTGTATTTATTAACTCCCTTCCCCTCTCTTCTCTCTTTTTTTGGTTTAAGACCATAGTCTGTGTCCTCACCTTGCGTGAGTCCTCCGAGGACAGCATTTGGCCTGGCCAGGCCGAGGGGCACTGCACGAGGAGATTTTTCAGGTCACAGAGTGGATGTGTTTGCCGAGTGGAAGAATGACCTTTCATTCCCGAACACCCAGAGGGCCAATCAGTCTGTTCTCGCTCCACTGAGAAAAGTGAATGGAGTGCTTGCCACTTGAAACGAGAGTAAAGAATAAGTAGCTCTAAAAATACACAAACCCCAAGCCCCTCAAAGCCGAGACAAATCTGAAACACTTTGCGTTTTAGGGCACCCTGTGTCTGGCAGGTGATGGAGCCTTTTCTCCCGCCTCCTCTGACCATGTGAAAAATCACTTTACTGGAAAAAATTCCCATCAGGCCAGCGAACATGTGCACATTTGCACCTCAGCTGTACGCTGCCCCCGGCATGTTCTCTTCTCTCGGAAGCACTGGGGCCAGCGTTTCCGCTCGGGTGCCAGGCAGGATGCTTATGTAACCATCACCTGCCAGGAGCCACTGACCTACACGCTTGCCCTGGACAACCACACCACCTTGACAGACACGAATGTGAGGCCACCGGACACCCAGGGCAGCTTTGTCAGAATAGATCCTGCCAGAAACATAGACTCCAGAATGGGTCAGGGGCCAGGAGAGACCACGCTCTGGGAGAACGCCCAATGGGAAAGACAGTGCTCAGGTGGGATCTCCCACTCCATAGGGCTCCCAAATACATGCTGATGCCACAGCAAAGCAAAGGTGTCAAATATTTCTGCCTTTGAAGGCCAATAAGTCACACCCTCTACAGTATATGCATATGACCATAATTAATGTTTCTGTGTTCAGGAACTTTCAATTTGACAGTCTTCCTTAAACCTGGGAAGTACCTAGAATTAGCAATCAGAGCAGCTATATGTACCATTCATCTCTGGAATTCACTATCTGTACAGCCTTGGGTACATCACTGGCTTTCAGAAGGTTTCCATTTCCTTAGGTGACAGGTTGGCTCAATTTTGCTGGTCTCTCATGTGGCTTCAAATTCTGGCACTCTCTGATTCTAGTGATCTCAACTTTAGTCTGCTACTTCTCAGGCTCATTTTATCCACTCCAATCTGAGGAGGAAAAGAGGTATGACTAAACGTTAAAGTCTATAGCTTATACCACAATCCTCCTTCATCAGCCATACATTTATATTCATCAGTGACAGCTGAATACACTTATATACAGCTAGAAACCTTCCCTAGCTTGTGGAATCCATGTCAATGTACTTGTCCAGAATCTTATATGGGCTCATTTAATATAGTTCATTCACACTGGGCTCTAGCATCGCCCTCCTGCGAATAAGGAGGAAAATTAATTTAAAAACCTTTCTAGAAGAAAGTGCCTTTGCACTCCAGCCCATGACCTAAGTGTTGAAATTCAATTACATTAGGAGAGATCACAATTAAGATGCAATTTAATGACTCCTCATTTTATGTAGATGAGATTTCTGATTGCAAAGAATCAATAAACTTTGTTTAAGCAGCTCATCACCTGCCCATCTAAACGCTGCCTTGTCCCTTCTTTGCTAAATCTTTAATCTCATGAGCCAAATGGAAGAAATGTTCCTGGAAATGTGAAGAATGAAATAACGAAGCCACTCAGCTTTTCCCCAGAAGGCCGTAGATTGTAACCACTGTACAGATTGTTTTCTAACTCAGAGCTTAGATTATTTCAAAGCCCTACATGCAGCCAACAAGGTTCTTTCTAAAGGGCACTCTTATTCAAATGCCTGAACGACTTCTAAAGTGATTTGAAAGACATTTCTGCATCTTGTAGAAATGAATCCTTGTAGAAGTCTGCCCTCATGTAACCAATTCCATGCTCCATCAAACATATATTTTGGTCAGCAACACAAAACACAGAAGTAATAGTCATTATCCCTGGAGGGAAAGATAAATGAATTTGCAAATATCTATTTAGAATCCCATTTGTAGTGAATTCATTTAAAACCAAAATCATACAGACTTGTCACTCTATTACAGCTATTGTCACCATAATGCTGTGTAACAAACCACCCCCAAACTTAGTGCCTTTCAGTAACAGGCATTTATTGTCAAGTTCACAGGTGTGCAGACGTATGGTGCTTCAGCTGATATGAGCTGAATAAGGTCAAGTGGTCCTGCTACAGGCTTGGCTCCAGGCTGGAGACTGGGTTCAGTTACTCTTATGTGTGTTTTCTTGTTCCAAACTGAAAGGGCAGCGGTGACCAAGGCACAGTCTTCTGATGATTAATCACTCAAGGACACAAGATAAAAAAATTGCAGGAGCACATTTCAGGCTTCTGCTTGGGTCCTGACTGCTCATGTTCCTTTGGTCAAAGAGTCACACGGATAATCCAGTGTCAACGGGTGGGAAAGCACACTCCACCCTGAGTTGGAGGGGAGAGAATTTTTACTAAACAATATCCCAAACTATCCCAAATGTCTTTAGCTCAGACATTTAAATAAAAGCCCTTTGGTAACAGTCTGGCTATTTCTGATCCTAGTGATACAGGTTTTCTAGGTTTATTAAAAATCAGTAGTTCATAAAGATATTTAAGTGAAGTAGCTACTTTCCCAATAGGTTGTTTTTATTTAAAACTTTCTTCATAAAGCTCTCTGCTTCCTTTGCTAGAGCATATGGTTAATATTTTAATAAGGAAGAGATCAGTGGAAGGTTTATTTCAATTCAATCTTTGGCTTAGAGTCAGAGCATCCCAAGATGGTTTTGAGACATCTAACCAACTTGGTGTCCAAAAGCCCTATAAATGATTTTTCTTAGTTGTCAGCTTTTTTTTTCTTTTCAATCACAGACATAAGCGTTTTACCTCTTTAGAGTTAAATGGATAGGTTTATCATTTTCCCTGGTTCTTCTGTTCTCTTTCCCTTGGTTCTTTGAATACCCTCCCTACGAAACATCAGCACAGAAAGAAAGGTCAGAATTATCTATCAGCAATGAGCCTGACTCCTGTGCTCCCCAGGCTGCATGTTTATCCTCACCTAACTTCCCTTTGAAGAGAAAATGTTCTTTCCCTAATGGAAATTAAATTATTTACTAGCTATTTCTGTTGACTAGGTCACTTTAAGGCAGTTTCTCAATATGGGCACTAACGACATTTTAGGCCGGATAATTCTTTGTCGCAAGGGGCCTGCCTGTGCACTGTAGGATGTTTAGCAACATCCTTGGTCTCTCTCCCTAGATTCAGTAGTACCACCCCCTGTATCACGACAACCAGAAACGTCTCCAGTCATTGACAAATCACACCGTCAATATCACCTCTGAATGGGGATATACATATACATATAGCTGATTCACTTTGTTGTACAGCAGAAACTAACACAACATTATAAAGCAATTATACTCCAATAAAGATGTGGAAAAAAAATCACCTCTGGTTGAGAACCACTCTTTTATAGTAACCAACATTTAATTCAGATACAAAGCAAGAATATTTCTGAACTTAGACCAGAAACTTTTCTTATAGAACAGTTTAAATTAACCTTAAAACAGAAACCTAACTGAAGTTTATTATAATATAAAGTTTTTTTTTAACTGAAATGTATATGTGTGTGTATACACACACACACACACACACACAGACACACACACATACATACATATATATATATTCATTAAACAGCTTTAGAAAACACATAAAAGGAGAGTCCTGCCACCAAGAAAGCCTTCTGAAATGAATGATTATAATTTGTGATCACTAACACGACAGCACCCCATCTGCCTGGCATACTCTCACCATCACAGAAACTATTAAGATTTTCATTTTACACATGAGGAAAATGAGGCAAAGAGAGTGTAAGTAACACACCGGAGGCCCTGCAGCTAGTAAAATGCAAGCTAGGACTGGAGATGCCTGAGTTTTATGTCTCTCAGGAAGGAGGCCAGGACTCCATTCTGTTAGATCATATGTCTTTCAGAGCTTAGGAGTCTCCTCAGGAATTTTAGCACACCTTTTACATCAACAATTGTATCAAAGAGAAGGGTCGAACGAGGTCCCCTTGAAAGGAAGCAGAGTAATAGTTTACCAGGTAGAATCAACCGTATCCTGCCAAATTACTCCCTCCTTAAGCACTAGCCTGGGACACTCATGCTGCTTCCCGAAGGGCCTGTGCATGGGCAAAGCAAAGAGATGCCCAGGTAAAGTGATCTGAAATTCCAAACCCTTGGAAACTAAAATACCTACCCTTTCCTACCATAAGGCCTGAATTTCTTACCAATCATAAAGTTTAGCCTCTTAGGGTCCGTGGTTGGAGTGGGTGGTGCTTGTGCAGATGCGTGCTGCAGGGATGGCTCGTCGCCTGGGAGCAGATGCGTGCTCCTCTCCAGGGCCGGGCAACAGGCACGTTTCTGCTGGGCTGCTCCTCAGACCAATGGTGTCCATCTGCATCTTGTTTCTCGGCCAAAGGACCCCCAACGCGAGCTCGACCCTTGGACATCCTGTGGCCACCTGACTGGGCCTTACTTCCGTCAGGAGCTGGACATCTTCACCTCCAAAATTCTGCAAGTCCTTCTTCCTGGCGGTCACTTCTATGGCTTCCTGGTCCTCAGCACTTCTCTCTGCCAAACAGCACCATCCGTGCCTGTCCGAGGACCCAGGCGTGGCCACCATGGCAGGTGGTTGTCACAGCCATCCAAACCTTCTGCCACAAGAAGCACCTCACCAAAATACAACTCAACTGCTGCGTCCTGTCACTTTAGGTGCAATCCCAAATTCCTATTCTGATATGAAGTTTAATGTCCTTGGAATGCTGTTTGAGGCCCTGGGTGTTTAGCTGCATCACTTTATCCAGTGTGGGTAGGAGCCAAACATCATGTGTTGGGTGTAAACACCACGCAAGTGCAGGGCTACTAGGCGCTGGTGTCTTCTGCTGCGTTGTCGGTGGCTGCGCCCTTCTTTGAGTCAGTGTGTGTGGAGGAGAACACTGTGGTCTCTGGTCAGTTTCTGCTTTGTTTGTGGGGCTGCTACCTGGAATCATAGCTGTCAGGGTGGACTTATCAATTTACTGGATCAGTGAGTACACTTTAACGGTCACCCATGACATAACTGGGCACTTCAAGTTCTGACTTGCTTCATTTGGAGGATGTTTTATTTGAACATCTACTGTCAACTAATCAGGGTCTTGGCATGTTATGCAACTATTTGGTATTCTTGCCTCTGCCCATTTTAAACTCAGTAAATAGGAAGGAAGTATAAATTGGTACAAGGTACTCAACTGGGTTTTTGTGGGAAAAAAATTCACCCCAAAAAGATAAAAAAAAATTTAAGTATGCCAACTAGATTCAAAGAAGCAAGAAAAAAAATTCCATTGCAAAATTTATTGGAGGGTAGTCTGCAAGATGTTAAGACAAGGGAAATTTTATTTATAAGTGTGACCCTTGTTTTTAGAGTCTTTCTTTTTTACTTAATGACTTAAAATAAAAATGGCTTAGACTTTTTTTCAAATAGGATTTTATGAAGTACAAACACCCATGTGTTACCTTACATTCACATATTCACTTACCCTAACACAAGGTCTCATCAGTTCCTCCCTGGTGTCAGACCCTATTCTGGGCACAGGAATGAGTTAGACCCAGACCTGGGCCTGGAGATTTACTGGACCAGCAAGCCCAAGGGTCTGACTCTGACACTTGAGGCCTCCTACCACCTGCTGTTTCCCACAGCTGGCCTCACGGTGGCCAGTTTTGAACTTTGGTAGCCACATAATACACCCTGCTCACACATCTTCCCCTGGACTTTCCCTGACCTTTCTCTGTCCACACAGTCCAAATTTCCACATCTCAAGATTGAGCCTACAGGCAGTGTGGATCTTTGGAGACCTTCTGAACTGAAAATCTGGAGGCCTGGATTTGCCACTGCCTCTCTTCCTCTAGTCTGAATGACGAATAGCTTGAGAAGTCTGAATACTGGTCATCAATTGTGTTCTGACCTGCTCCAGGCCCCTGCAATGTGATGCTGCCGGTTATCTCATCAGGAGCAGAATTTACATCTCCACCCCTGACCGCCTATTGGCCATGTGACTTGCGTGGCAAATGGGATATTAGCAAGTGTTACACAAGCAGAGGTTTGAGGAACATTTGCTGTTTGGGGTTTGCCCTCTTGCTGCTGTTGAAACCTTGAGAAGACCATGCAGGTGAGACCAGCTAGCCTACTGACCATGTAGCAAAGCTAACTGACAGAGTGAACAAATCCTTTCTGTTTTTTGGTCCTTGGTTTTTGGTTAGACTGGAGACTGAAAATAACTGTAGTATTTAGAGTAAGAGTTTGGGAGTCAAACAGACCTGGAGTCAAATCCCAGGTACTTTCCCTAGATGAGCAGCACAGGCAAAGTTGCTTCATTTCTCTCAATCTGAGTTTCCATAACCATAAAATAAGGGCAAAAATAATAACTTTTTTGGGCTATTGTGAGGATTACATGAAATGTTGTAAATAAGATCCCCAAGTCAGTACCTGGTTCTTACTAAGAACTTAATGGAGTATTGATTACTATCATAATTATTATTTCTACCACTACCATTGTATACTTGCAGTCTCATCCCACCACCATCCTCTCATTCAAGAAAGTCTTTCCTGACTCCATCTCCCATACTCCTCCCCCCAGCCTCACCCCACAAGCCCTTGGCAGCCTCTCATAATACCTTAACTCTCAACTCATATCTAGTTCACCAGCTATGATTTTTCACACTTTTAATCTTGGAATAATTTTAAATTCACAGAAGAGTTGTAAAGATAGTAGAGTGTCCATATACCCTTAACATCTTACATAACCCTAGTACACTTACCAAAACTAAGAAATGATCATTAGAACAGTGTTACTAACTAAAATGCAGACTACTTGCATTTCCCTGGTTTTCCCACAAGCATCATTTTTCTGTTCTGGGATTCAATCCAGGATAACATGTTGCATTCAATCATCATGCACCCTTAGCCTCCGTCAATATGTGACAATTTCTGGCTTACCTTGTTTTCTGTGACCTAAACAGTTTTGAAGAGTACTGGTCAGGCATTTTATAGCATGTCTCTCAATTTGGGTTTGTGTGATGCTTTTCTCATGGGTAGACTGAGGTTAGGGGTTTTTAAAAAGCCGCCACAGAAGAGAAGCACCATTCTCTTTACATCACATTAAGGGTGCTTGATATGCACATGACTTATCCCTAATGGTGTTAACCTTTATCATCTAGCCAAGCTAGTTTTTGCCAAATTTCCCCACTGTGAGTTTACCCCCTGCTCCTTCTAAATTTTCTGTCTGGAAGCAACTCACTCAGCACAGCCCATAATCAAGAGGTGGGGATTTAAGTTCCACCTCCTTCATGGTGGAATAGCTATACAAATTATCTGGGATTCTTCTGTATGGGAGATTTATCTCCTCTCCCCAATTATTTATTTATTCAATCATTTGTTTATATCAGTGTGGACTTATGGATATTTTTTACTTTGCGTTATAATCTAATACTATATTTTTTATTTTGTTCCTCAAATTGTCCTAGCCTTGGTTAATGGGAGCACTTTAAGTTGGCTTCAGTGTTGCTTTGACATAGCCCCATCATTTATATTTTTGAGCACTTCTTTACATTATGGCATTTCAAGTTGCTCTAGGCTCATCTTATATTTTTTCCTGCCCTAGTCCTACAATCAGCCATTTTTCCAAGGAATCTTGTTTCTGTTTACAAGAGAATGATATTAAAAATAAAGATCAGGTTGCTGGGTATGTTCATTGCTACTGGGGTTCATTGCATCTGGGCCCTTTCAGCAGAGAGAACAAAGAAATATATGTGTGTGTGTGTGTGTGTGTGTGTGTGTGTGTGTGTGTGTATATGTACACTAACCAATATTTATACACACATTTTAAATATTTCTGTGTGTGTGTGTGTGTGTGTGTGTATCTCTATAGCTAGCTAGGTAGATAGACAGATAGATATGAAATCATAAGTTCATGCTGATTCTTTGACTGTAATCCAGCAGCCCAGGATTCACTGTAGACTTCCTTCATTTTTTATTTGTGACTTCTTTCTTTGACAGCGAGAGTCCTGATTCCCATTATCTATAGTTTACTTACTTATTTGTTCAATTTTAGTGTAAGTGAAAAGTGGTTTCAGAGTTCAGCAACCATTTTTAAATTTTTGTGTTTACTTTCTTATTTCTTGATCTTTATTTTATGTAGTAATCTGTTCTTGTTTCAAGGATGCAATATGCTTTTTCATGTTCTCAGGCCATTAGTTATAATTTTCTGAGGTTTTCCTTCTCTTTTATCCTTTTTATTCTTTCTCTCTGTATTTGTGTGTGCATGTGTTTGTGTTGTGTGTGTTGTATTTTTGTATTGTATGTATATTGTATGTGTTGGTTTACATGTTGAAGAACTTCTCAAGTGTCTTGTAAACCTTTGTTGCCTATGCATATTTAAGAGTGGGACGCTATATGATGGCCGTTGTCAGCCTGTGTACGGGGTGGCGCCACAGACCGTGAAGCGGCTAAGCACTGAATCTTGGCAGACCAGCCCTGGGAGAGGACTAACTAAGCAGTGACAGCCCAGAGGGCCTGGGATGTGGTCCAGGTTGGGTAGCGATGGCCATGGAAAACAGTATGGAGGTTCCTTAAAAAACTAAAAGTGGAGCTACCATAGGATCCAGCAATTCCACTCCTGGATATATTTTCAGAAAAAAATAAAAATAATTTGAAAAGATACATGCATCTCAATGTTCATAAGAGCGCTATTTATAATAACCAAGACATGGAAACAACCCAAGTGCCCATTAACAGACAACTGGCTTAAGAAGATGTGATATATATATATACACACATACACATATACACACAATGGAATATTACTCAGCCATAGAAAAGAATGAAACATTGCCATATGCAGCAACATAGATGGACCTAGTGAGTATTATACTTAATGAAGTCAGTCAGACAGAGAAAGACAAATATATGATATCACTTATATGTGGAATCTAAAAAATAATACAAATGAATCTATATACAAAGCAGAAACAGACTCACAGACATAGAAAACAAACTTATGGTTACCAAAGGGGAGGGCTGGGGGAGGGATAAAGTAGGAACATGGGATTAAGAGATACAAACTACTATACATAGAATAGATAAGCAACAGAGATTTGCTGTATAGTACAGAGAACTGTATTCAATATCTTATAATAACTTATAATGGAATATAATAAGAAAAAAACCTGAATCACAATACTGTATACCTGAAACTAACACAATATTATAAATTAACTATACTTTAATAAAAAAAAGGAAAGAGGGGGGCCCTAAAGGCTGATTGCAGTTTATGTGTGTTAGGGGTGGGTCAGGGGGATGAATGGGAATAGAGGAGACGTAGAGTCTGGAGGGATTCACTGCAGGTTGATCTTTCACTGGGGACCCCCAAGTTTCAGTATCTGGAGATATTTTCTTTGGGGTCATTAAATCTCTTTATCAGGTGAGGCATGAGGGCATGGCTTAAAGAACATTGAGTGGGATGCAGAAGCTGCTTTGTTTGGGGTTTGCTTTTCTTAGTAGATTGCAATCTGATTCAGTCAGGATTCTGACAAGAAACAGAAAGTCCACTTAAGTGGCATATTAGTTTGCTATGGCTGTTGTAACGAATTACTGCACAGCTGGCGCTTAAAACAACAGGAATTTATTCTTTCACAGTTCTGAAGGCCGGAAGTCCAAAAACCAAGGTGTCAGCAGGCCCACCACCCTCCCTCCAGAATCTCTGAAAGAGAATCCTTCCTTTCTTCTTCCAACTAATAGTGGCTCCATGAGCTCGTTGGCTTGTGTCTGATAACTACTCTAAATTTCTGCTTCCATCTTCACGTGGCTTTCTCCTCTGTGCTTTTGTCTTCTCTTCTGTCTCTTGTAAGGAAACTTATGGAATTTAGGGCCCATTTGGATAATTTAGGATAATATCATTCTAGATCACATCCGTGTGGACTCATTTTCCATGCAGGTTGTGGAGGTTAGGACATGGACGTAAAATAATCATATTAAGGGTTATTAAAGGAACCAGCATAAGCATTAAGGCACCCATGGACTTAGCAACAGCATGAAGGCATTACCTCTCTAGACTTCAAGGAGAAAGGGAAGAAAACTGTTATAGGACCTTAGTGAGAGATAGTGCCTTAGAGCAGAATCCTAGCAGTAATCGCAAAGGGATAAAGCCACTGCCATAGTTGTGGTATAGAAGAGAGGGAAGAGTGAGGCAAGGTAGACCTTGACCCCTCCTTCTTCTTGCCTGCCAGTATCTTGATTGTGTCTACCACTGGCCAAACCCAGATGGAAACCAAAGGACCTAGGAACTGGAAGATTCAGTCCATAGGGATTATCCCCAGCAGCTCAGAGCAGATCAGAGAAGGTAAGGAGAATGGACCTTGGTAGGAGAATGGAGAATAACCAACTCAGGGTGTTTCTTTCTTCTTCAGTCCTTTATCTTTGATTCCTAGAACAAAAGTTCACTAATCCACAAGTCAAATGAATAAATAAAAGGAAGGTTGAATGAGATACTTATAAATAAGATAAATGTCTTGGCAGTGAACATCTATAACAGAGATGCAACCAAATCAAACGGAAGTCCTTTTCTTTACTAGATTTTGGACATCCAAACACATTCATAGCTATGTGATTTACTTTCTATTTTTTATTTTAAAATGCAGAAATCTACAGAGAACAAATCTATAGCATATTGAATTATTTTAAGGTCAAGACCCTTGTAACTCTACCCTAGTCAATAGTAGAATTTTGGTAGCCCCTCAGAAGCACTTTTATATATTTTATCTCAATTACAGCCCCCTCCATCCTCCAAATATAGAGAATATCCTTATTTTTTTAAATAGTAATCACTTCTTTGCATTTCTTTAGGGTTTTATCACCTAGGCAGTATAGTTTAGACTTGCCAATTTTTTTAAAAAAGCTTACTTTTTCTTTTAAGTCTCTTTTAATTAAAAGAAAATTAATTGTGGCAAAGTACACATAACATAGAACTTTACCATTTTAACCACTCTTAAATGTACAGTTCAGTGGCATTAAGTGCCCTCACATTGTTGTACAACCATTACCATCATCCGTCTCTTTTCATGTTGAAAATGGAAACTCTGTAGCCATGAAACAATAACCCATTTACCCTCCTCCCAGCCCCTGACAGCTATTATTCTAATTTTGTCTCTATGAATTTGACTATTCTAGGTACTTCATATAAGAGGAATCATGTAATATTTACTGCTTTGTGACTATATTATTTCACTTACATAATGTCGTCAAGGTTCATACATGCTGTAGTATATGTCAGAATTTTCTTCCTAAAAAGGCTGAATAATATTCCACTATATGGCTATACCACATTTTGTTTATTCATTCATTCACTGATGGACACTTGAGTTGCTTCCACCTTTTGGCAATCATGAATAGTGCTGCTGTAAACATAAGTGTAGTAAGCCTCTTTATATCTAAAGTGTTCCACTCCTATTTTTCCATTTCTTTAAAATTGAAGAACTAGTTGCTTGAACTCTAGGGTTTCCCATTGCCTGGATTTTTCACATTGCACATTCATGGTGCACTTCAACCTGTTCCTCTCTCCTCTGTATTTCTTGAAAATGGTCCGCTAGATCCAGAGTCTTTATTAGTCTCAAGTTTAATGCCTTTAGCAATATTATAGACAGTGGTGTCATGCTCTCTCATCAGGGAGCACATGAGGTCTGGTTATTGTTTTTGGCTTCAATGTTATTAACCATTAATGACATAAATTCATTGGGGGTTGCAAAATGGTGATATTTGCATTCATTTTTTTTCATTTATTCACTACAATACTTTTATAAAATGATTCTCTCCTTCATGTACTATTTAGTTACCCAGTGACGTAGTTCATAGAGGAAAAAAGCAGGATAAATACTTGATTCTTTCTTTTTACATATCCAGTTTTCAAAGCAACTGATTTTTACATTATTTTGAACATCCTTGTCAACACAGACATTTTAAAGTATTTTATGAATTTCAAAACATTATGACTGTTACTTATTGAAGCTCAAATTATTCTATCTTTGGCCAATGGAAATGTTTCCAAGTTAGCTCCTAAGTCCTTTTCATGAGATCCCAATAGTCTATGATAGCTTACTTAATTTTTGGTATGTCAAGACATTCCAAGGTCTTCTTGTCTTTTACTGCCTCAGATGTATAACCAGCTATTTCTCCAAGAAGCACTGATATCCCTTAATGAGAATTGTGCATCAAAAGCATAATCCGGATATTGAGGATGCTCATTGTTACTGGCTGGTTCATTGTTTCTAGGCATTTTGAATGGACAGGTGGATCTATCTATTTACCAACCATCTATATATTACTCTGTGAGTTCGTAATCATAGTTCCAGTCCAATTCAGAACCACAGGGCTTTTATTTAACTTGCTGATATTACCTCTGTATCTCCTTTCCAGCACAACAAGATCCTAGTTCTGAATGACACAGGGGGTTGTAGAATTTAAATAACGCAAGATTAGTTGTTTTATTCCATATTCAATATAATAAGCTCGGAATACTAATAGCACGAATTATGATTATTTTCATACAAAATTTGTATATGCTATACCTCTATCTACTCCAGTTTTTAAATAGTTACTCTGTATCTACATTGTCAGATCACCACATATTATAAACTCTCTCTTTTAACACTCATGTAGCCTTAGTTCTCCTAGTAACTTTATATAACACACATCAACCGTCCTCATATCAATGCCTGCTTAGTCATTTTGGTTGTCTGAAGCTAATTCTCTAAGTAGGTTTCCTTAGGAAAGGCTCATAGGAACAATATGTTGGAGTTTTTGCACATTGATGGCCGTATTCCTGTATACTGAATATAGTCTGTATTCCTATCCTTTCACACCTGGCTTTTAATTCCCTGTTACTTACTCTCAGCTGTTCATTATCTTTTTAAAGTACACCAGTGGTGTTCAGAAATAGTCATCCAATATTGTTATCTTTTTATCTACTACTTGCTCCCTACCTCTAAATTTTCTGATACATGGTTTCTTGCTAGAGCATTCCTTCCTACCCAGTTGGCCACTGGGTGACAGGAACCTGTCTTGTGTTTGTTAGAATATGTCTTCTGAGGCAAAATTCTCAGCAACATGTTGTATTCTTTTAATATTTCATTTATTTTTTAAAATTTAGCTATGCTCCCTTAAATTATAGTGTTTATCAATTATTGTTTCCTTGTGCTCATTTTCTTCTTTGGAAACTCCTGTCTCTATATTATAGGTCTTCTTTTTCTTTTTTCCGATATTTGTCAAAATGCTTTTATAACTTTCTTCAGTTCATTCCAATTTTTAGAGTATTTTTTTTCTTTCCACACTCTATTTCTCTTAAGGCATTTTTTGTTGTGTTTATTTGCTGTTGTATACCTTCCAATTTAGTTATTTTCTGATATATTTTTTCTTTTATTTTGTATATTTCTTGAGAACTTATGAGCTTTGTATTTATGATTTATGTGTCCTTCATGTTTTATGTACTTTCTTAATTCCCTTCAGTTGATTTAAAATAGTATATTACAGTTTTAATCTATTTTTGGAAGGTATATTTATTTCTGACGTGCTGTGCTGTCATTTTCTGTAGGGGCGTTATTCTGATTCTTACTGTCTTATTTCATTGTCTATAGCATATTATTCTGCTTCTCGTTCTATTTTTTCTTGTATCAGTTTTGTGTGGCATTTGACTTTGATGCTTTTCTATTGTTTATTTTCCTATGAAGTTAGTTTATTTGCACTTTCAGACAAAGGTTGAGTAGTTCAGGTAGCATTTTATTTTATTTTATTTTATTTTTTAACTTTGTAGAGCTCCCTCTTTGATGTCTTCTGTGAAGTTTTGAAAATAGAGGGCTGCGTCCCCCATGCCACTTTTATCTAAATCTTCTCTTTCCTTTGTTGCTATTCTCCTTATGCCAGCCTATTGTGATTTCACTCCCCATAGTTTATCCTGTCGGGCACCCTGTCATGGAAGGATACTCTGGCTGTCTAGTCTCAAGAGTTTTCTGGGACTAGGTTATGTCTTCCCTTGAGAACTTGGCAGAGGTGCCCTGTACCACCTGCTTTTGAAGTGGTGAAATCTCTGCTAGTTTCAAATTGTCCACACTGTCTTCTAGTGAAGATCTTTTGGCTATTTTGCATTCTCCTGCTCTAGGATTTTAAGACTCTTCACTGCTTCCATTTTCTTTTTCTCACACAAACGCCAAAATCACACAGCCTTTTGTTGGCCATTTGGAAGGAAGATCCAAAATCTATGCTGCCACCACTGTCATCATCCTTGTAGAATCACACATCATTTTTAAAAAAATGTTAGTTTTCTCCCTCTCTGCAAATATCTTAAATGTGATTCACTGTCTGGTCTTGACATGCGTTTTCACCAAGATTCCTTCTGAAACTTAAATGATACATTTGTCTGTTTCTGCTTCAGTGGTTTCTCCCACTCCCATCCATCCTTCCTTCATGAAGTCATATAATGTTTCTATCATGTTATTAAAAGTGACATTTCCATTCTCAGGTAACTTCTGATTTCAAGTTCAGTGTCCACACAGACCCTTCAAAGTCCTAATGTTTTTCAAGCTCTCCTTCTCTTCCCCAGGAACTTCTAACCACCCAATTCTCCTCTAGCTTACTCCTTTCTGGAACGTACCCTCAGATCCAGTTAGAAATAACTGCTAATCTTCGCATGGGTGTCACTTGTTTGTTCCTGTTTCTTTCTCTTAACAAATGCTATTTGCCTCAGCTTCCCTTATGTCTTTCAAAATATGCTCCAAGTATAGCTTCTCAACCGTGTATGGCACACTCTTGCCAACTAATTTTCGTTAAGCCAGAGAAGTACGGAGCTGACCAGTTTAACTGTGATTCTTCAGCACATTTCAGTACTTCAAATCTAGATCAGTTTACGCATTTATGTCTTCTATTTTCATGTGTTTCTTAGACTATTAGATATTCTTTCCTGTGTACCATGTCTGAAGTCTGGCCCTCCAACTCCTGTCAAGCTTCTCTTAAATATTTGAAATGGATTAAAAGGGGAGATTATATGGGAACATCAGGAAGTTGACAAAATTCATTGACTTTTGAAAAAAAATATCAAAGTTTATGTGAAATCTCCATTCCTAGTTCACCTGGAATTGCTCAGTTTATTCACTGGGAATGACTAGCCTGATTCACACTCAGCCAGTAGCAATTTTAGTCTCTAGATTCTTTCTTTCTTTAAAGAAATTATCCCATTTGCTTCTAGGAAGGATTGAAGCAGCCTCCACCAAAGAGTGGTATGATAAAAAGCAATTAAAAGGAAAACAGAAAATGTAAAACCTTTTAGAAGAAAAATGTGGTAAATATATTAACCACCTAGATTAATATTGTCAGTAGAATTAAAAAAAGATGAAATTATATTTCTAACAGCCAAGGCAAACAGCAAAAATATAATTATATAAGCCTGGTTAGCTGGTAAAAGGAAACATAACTTTACTCAAGACAAACGTTTTCATGAGGTTGTGAAAAGTAGGCAGGGTACAGAAAAGGATGGCGAGTCAGAGGATCTGAGTTTTGATCCCCTTACCTTGACTTACCATCTATTTGATCTTGGGAAATTTAATCTAGCCTCTACCTCCTTACAAATAAAATGTAAATAACAACTCAAATTTCAGAGGGTCCTTGTAAAGATCAAAGAGAAATAACTATGCAAGTTATAATGCTAATTCAGACATTTCCCCATCTTTTCCCTCCTTTCCCATCTTCCAGGTCCTGTGTCACATCCAGCCATTCTGGAGTCCAAGATGGTCACAAGTGTGTTTCTCAAATGCTTATGTACAAGTCTCCACACCCTCCCTGCCAGCAAAGCCATTGGGAGTGTGCAGGGAGGTGGGACCCACTCACACTGATGCTTCTTCACCCTTGATCCCGTCTTGGAGCACATAGAATCATTGCTACTTCCCCTGGCCTTTGCTGGTACCATGGTCACCTGTGTACCCACAGTTGTCTCTGCCATCCTGGATCCTGCTAATGAATGACAGCCTTCACGAATCCAAGCAGCACTGTGGTCTCTCGAATCCTCCATTCATCAAAGCCAGTGTGGAGCATGTCTCTTTCTTTACACTGTGTCCACTGGGTACCAAAAGTCACATTGCTTTGGATCCCATGTCTCACAGATATGAGTGAAAAAACAATTCACTTTCACTTTGCTACCTACAGAGCCTGTACCTACCCCATAATTCCCCACTCAACCTGGGGTCTGTGAGGTTGAGTTAAAAGGATGAAGAGCCATGAAACACCTTGCAGCCTCAGGATCCAACTCTTGCCCCACTTCATACCCTGCTGGCATCTCCCTGCTTCAATGAATGAAGCAGCGTTATGGGACAAGTTTGTGGGCCTTATTTTCTACTCCTTTAGGATGAGTTTTTCCCAAGGAGACCCCTTGTTTCCTCATGTAAATATTCCCTCCAGCCTTCCCAAGGAGGACTCGGATGTGTCTGATTCCAGAGCGCACTGTAGCACTGGCTCCAGCCAAGAGACCTATGACACGTGGATCATAGGTGGCAGACCCCCAGAGGTAGAGGGTGAAGAAGGCATGGACAAATAAGGAAAGGGAGAGAAGGGACAGGCACTCAGAAACCCTGCCCAGAAGGAAAGGGACACTGTAAACATTGAGTAGTAGAAGGATAATTGTATAATGAACGAGGATATGGAATCTGTATGGCTGAACTTGACTTGGAAGTTTTCAGTCTTGTTAAATGCCATCACATTTACACAGTCAAACTCAGTTATGGATGCAAATAAACAGGGGCATTTAAATTCAGGTCATTTTTGTTTTAGTCATTGTATTTAAAGGAAGTATAATATAAAAGTTTAAAGTATGGACTTTTAAATCAATTAGATATGGGATTGAGCCCTTCCTCAACCACTTCCCAACCCTATTTAAGTTCACTAACTTCTTTAGCACTCATCTCTGTATAGGGAATGTGAATGTTTATATGTGGCAGGGCAATTATGAATATTAGATAAAATATTGTATGTAAAACTCTTAATATAATTCATGATGAAAAATAAGCATTTGGAATAACAGTTTCAATTTTCCATTTCCCATTGTATGTATAAAAATTGAGTTATATCAGGGAGGGCAGTCAGATACACACCACTGTTATAGGAAGCTCAGGAAGGAAAGTTAGCAGTGCAGGGTCTTTTCCCAGCAGAGGTTTTACTTATTTAAACTCTGTGCTACTAGAGAAACTCCATAAAAATGTGTGCAGTATTCCCAGTGGCTTTGGAGAAGAACAAACTCCAACCCTCACTTCAGAATAGAAAATGAGAGAAAAGAGTCCACTTCCAGAAGGGCAGCCAGCTGCATGGTGAATAACTATGGTCCATTGTGGGAACTCACAAGATTTCTAAAGACTTTACATTTCCTAAAACATACAGCAGTAGTCGCAGGGCTGCAGTAAGTATAGATAATAAAGCAAAATTAGGACTGAGAAGAGTACAAAGATGTGACCTAAATCATGTCATACTTGCTTACGCCTTTCATAAGCTCTAAGGTGCTGAGAAAGCAAGTGTCTCCATCAGAAACACAACATCCAGCTTCCCTCAAAGAGTCTAAAGGATTGTGGAGAGAAGCAGGTGAGGTTTCAGATGGGAAAGTGCTCACAGAACTAAATGGAAAAACTTTGGAGAAGGGGGAATGTTTAGGAGGAAATCACAATTGCCTCTGTTAATTTTAAAGCTGTGACTAGTGGGAGTGTCTCTATGTAGGAAGGAGGAGCAGTAGGTCATGGCCTTGACCTTGTCCCACAAGCTTTGCCTTCCCCGTTCTTTCATTATTAACTCTGCTCCCACCTGCCTGCCTTGAAGAGGTGCTTTATGGAGGGCTGTTTCTCCTTTAATGCCCTGGCTTTTCCTTTTCTTCCCTAGAGCACAGCAGAGCCAAGTCTGGAACATGAGTCCTTACCAGAGGCTCAGGGAGAGCATAAAGGTAACAAATGCAGGTAGTACAACCACATTATGGTGGTACAGGCTGTGTGCTGTCCAACTCCAGGGGATGCCATGCACATGGGCTGGGATGACAACGATGTCCCCTGGAGCTGTGCCATGAGGCAGCCATGCCTGAGGATATCTCAGAATTAGATCATCTGACTTAAGTGGCGTGACTGTGTCTAAGCATGTCTCAGGTACCTGACCTCTCTCCTGTGGCATCATATTAACCACTAGCCTGAAGCCCACACTTAGAAATTTGTCCTCCAGAAGGTCCAAATCCTGGAAAATGAGGACCAGAAAGAAATGAGAATTTCTACACTCACTTGTAGAAAACCTGTCACCCAAGTTCTGGTTTCCTCTCTGAGGAACTAATTTGTCCCAAATTGATGGACACAAGAAGTGTTCCATTCAGAAGAAACTTTAGTCCATGATCCCAGTGAGACAAGATGAGCATAACAATCACATTCTGAAGTAAACAAGGAGGAGGTGGTCATGTTATAGAGGGTACCTGCACTGACGAGCACCCAATAGATGCCAGACACATGCATCATCTTCACAACAACCCATCTTGCCTTTTTGTATTTCCACTCTACAAAGAAGAAATCATCCGAGAGGCTAAATAATTTGCCTGATGTTACAGTTAGTACATGGCAAATTTATGATTAACCCAGATTCAAAGATCCAAAGTAGCACCAGATGTTATTATTGCTACTCAATTCAAAAAGTGGCAGAGTAGGGCTTCCCTGGTGGTGCAGTGGTTAAGAATCCGTCTCCCAGTACAGGGGACACGGGTTCAAGTCCTGGTCCGGGAAGATTCCACATACTGCGGAGCAACTAAGCCCATGCACGACAACTAGAGAGCCTGAGCTCTAGAGTCCGCCAGCCACAACTACTGAGCAAACATGCCACAACTACTGAAGCCCACACACCTAGAGCCGGTGCTCCGCAACAAGAGAAGCCATTGCAATGAGAAGCCTGCACACCGCAAGGAAGAGTAGCTCCCGCACGCGGCAACTAGAGAAAACCCTCGCGCAGCAACGAAGACCCAATGCAGCCAAAAATAAAATATAAATAAATAAATAAATTTATATTAAAAAAAAGAATAAGTAGCCTTAAAAAAATTTTTTTTAAATAAGGACATTGAGATGACAAGACTATCTCAGAGTCTGGTTTTCAAGCTGACAAACAGTTAGGAAACTGTGTTTCCAGTTGGCCAGAGAGGCAGGAAAGAGAGCTTGCAATGCAATGCTGAGCCTGAGAGAAAGTTTATAGTCAGGAGGCTATGCTTCAAGCTCATAACAGCGCTCACCTGCTATTGGGATGCCCCTTGTTTGCAATCCAGAGAAGAGCAGTGACCAAGATCTGTTTCTGAAGTGAGGCAAGTTTGCTGGCTCAGAGGGAGGTGACTCAGGAATAAGACCTAGCACTTCTTACGCTGCATTTCACCAGCTGGGTGGATGCCCCCTCCCTGCTTCAAGCTTGCTCTGCTCTCCTTTACCACATCACTTGGAAGCTTCACGAGCACACCGTGCCCTTGCTTTCCACCTTGCCTTACACATCACATGCCTTAGTACAGCACACTGCTTCTGCAGGACCATCTTTCCCCACCTGATTAAAACCTCTTTCCTTGGCCTAACCAACTCCTACTTAGCTTTTGGGATCTGGGAAGGCTTTTATCCACTCCCAAGATTGCAATAGCTCCCCTACTTGCCACAACACACATACAGACACACACAACCCCAAAGCAACTTGTCCTCCTTTGTATTCTTTGCACTACCTTGTGATGGGTTGTACAGATCCCAAACCACTTCTCCATAAGAGTAAAATACAAAAAGCTCTGAAAACTAAAATTTTTAATGTTAAGTCTAGTACAGATTTATCCCATTTGGTGAGAATTGTCAGACATCTTCCTGTAGAAAAATTGACTTGTGTGCCTTTGGAGTACTGCCTTAGACCCCACTAGGAGTGTTAAAAAAATATACCATATAGGCACCAGATTATCTTTCTAAGTTTGAAAAGAATGCTTTATTCTGAAATATATATGGCCCCAGGAGTGTTAAATAAGGAATTATGGGTCTTTCCTGTCCTGCACTGTTTCATTGTGTGCTATTATATTGTTCGTATTAGAGTGCCTTAGACCCTGAAGTCCCCGAGGACCAGAAACTGTACCTCATTCATCATTTTATCTCCTTTACCTACTAAAGTGTCTGTACATTATCAGTGTGTTTAAAGAATGAATGAGCAAGTAAATAGAAGAATGAATGAATGAAGGTATGGCAGTCTTGTAACTATGAATGAATGAAGATGTGGCATCTTCTAATTAAAGATGAGAAGCTGTCAATCCCCAGGTTGGTTAGGTATTCCTAGATTCTCCAAGACAGAGAATTTCCAGTGAACTAAGACTGGAAAAACTAGAAGAAACATTAAAATATTTTTCGTTCTTGAAACATATCAGCTTTCATTCATTCACTCATTCATTTATCTTTAAAAAATTGTTATACAACTATTCTGTGCCGTATTTGAACAACAACAACAAATAGTAACAAGAGAAAGCAGAGAAAATGAGAAAGAGATGAAAGACTTTGACACAGAGCAAGGGTTCAATCCAAATGAAGTCATTTATTCTCCCCATGTATGAAACACAATGTCTATTTTAAAATCTTAGTCAAAAATAATAAAATTTTTGCTTGCGATTTACTATTGATTTTTATATAATTTCACTCATGTGTAACACAATCTCTTGGTACCCCTTTTTATAAGTACTGAATAATTCTTTTTCTTTCTAAAGTATTATCTCACCATGAGTTTTGATGCAGATACTAAGAAATCAGGGAAAGTTTTATCAGCTAGGTTTTGGTCAGAAAACCAGAAATGAGGTATTTAGAGGTGGAAGAAGTTTAATACAGCATGTTAGAGGCTTACACACCTCTCTGAAGCTCTCATGCCACCAGTGTCACTGATTCTTAGAGGGCACCCAGAGACACTGAAGGCCCATGATTGCAGCTCCCTGTCTCACCGAAGTGGATAAGTCTCAGGAGTCCTGAAAAATCATCTACAAACCTCTTTCACGTCTGCCTATAGGAGTCATAGTAGATTGTTACCTTCTTCTCTTCCACTTCCTGTATCTCATGCAAACACCTCTCATTGGTGGAATTTATGCAAAAGGAATCTAAGAAATATAGTCTCTAGACTTTAAGACCCTATAGCACATGGGACAACTGACAAGGAAGGAGTTAGCCCTAAGTATAAACAAAGATATCCACCAAGGCAAATCTTCCTCGTGATTGTTGCATTTTTGCCCAAGCATTTCATTTCAATTCCTATATAGGTCTTCAGGAATTAAAACAAACAAACAGGAGGAAGAGAAGAACAAATAATCTTCTTCACTGAAGGTGGTTTATTTTGTTTTCTGAATTTATTTTTTAACTATGACTTTAAAAAGTCAAATGACAACATGAAAACAGTTATAACTGAATGATCTCAAACAGTGCTTGGTAAATGGCTTTGTGAAGCTTTAGTGGATTAGGTCTCAAATAAAGACTAACATACGGGGGAAATTTCAGGTTTAAGTACAGAACTCAAAGGGGACTGAATTTATGTAGTCATTTCTTATATTTGGTGCTTTTTTTTTTTTTAAGTGACTCCATGCTCTCTGAGGTCTTCTTGGACTTCTAATGCAGTTTTAGGAAAATTGTGGGAAAATATAGTCCTGGAGCAGTGAGAGATTATAGTACATGTATACATATAACTGATTCACTTTGTTATAAAGCAGAAACTAACACACCATTGTAAAGCAATTATACTCCAATAATGATGTTAAAAAAAAAAAAGAACTATTCCTCAGTTGCTTTAGAAACATTCTCCTCTTAAGGAGCTACAAAAATTTATAAAAATAGCTATTAAATGATAATGAAAGGCTGCTGTTTTCCAGGCTCCAGATGAGCTGAACACAAAAGTCAGGGTTTAGTGAAATGACTAAAGGTGTATTTGATCCTGAGTAATGGCTTTAACATCAAAGTTGGACAAAAATGGGTAAACTTTCCTTTTAGACTTTGCACAGTTTGCCTAATCTCTGTTGATACAAATCGTCACAAATTACCACCTTAGACCAGAAGAGCTCCTGGTCAAGATATGAGTATTCAGATCTTTGAGGTCATGAGGAATGAGCAATTTCATGCCAGCATATTTATAATAAATATGCATTTTAATCAGCTCTGCTTTTACACTTTTCAACCTTTTTAAAGGAAAGACACCCTGTAAACCAAGTCCCATAGATTTTCCAAATTATCCATGGTATACTCAGCAAATTAAAATTAATATTAAGCATGAGTACATTGAAAGATGACATTACTCAGCAAGCCTCCAAAGGGTTCCAGATTCTTTGAAGTGATCCATTTCTCTCCAAGATTTATGAGCTTCCTGTCAATGAATTTAACTGGATATTTATTGAAATTAATGGCAGCTGCAGCTGATTGAACAGGCTTTACTTAAATTTTGTTTTTATCGTTTATAGTTGTTTTCCGTTGTCTTACTTTCCATGTTGCATGCTGGTGAAGCCACTAGCAAAATGGATGGGGAAATCTCTTCCATGGAATCAAGAAAAGACTCTCCTCACCAACCTTCACAAAATGGGAAAATCCTGACAATGATAGATTACCTCCTATCCCCAACTCATCACTGTTCAGGTTTTTTAAAAGCTCATTTTCATACACAGCCTTGGGGATTAAGGGCAGAATCTCCACAGACATACAGCCTGTGTTCAGATCTGTATCATCCATGTATTTGCTCTGTCATCCCAGGCAAGTTCCTCAATAATTCTCTGTGCCTCAGTTTCCTCACTTAGAGTAGAACTGGTAATAATACCCATAGGCTTAGAACCTGCCTAGCACAGGGCCTGGAACTTGCTAATATCTCAGTAAAAATTAGTGCTTATTAATTTTTTTCTCTACAGAGAAATTCAAATTATGTGGCTATATTTTATTCCTCTTGCGATTAACAAACAACTATTCTTAGAACTGTACCAGACTCTGCTTTAATGTGACAAATAAAAACCTGGAGAAGTAGAAGTTCCTGCTATGAGAAAAGGGGAGATGCTTTTATTCCTGTTTCTTCTTCCTTCCACTCTTTGCCCCCAACTGCCATTTTGACATATTTTATAGACGTCTTTCTGGGGTTCTGAAGATCCTGCAAATACTTGAGTAGAAGGGGAAGTGTAGAGGAAGTGGGAGGAAGGAGAGGACAGCTTTCTGTAACGGATTTTCTTGGACTTGTGGTTAACTTCATAGTTACTTTTCCAAACTCTCCTACACACTTGCATTTTTTTCTCTTTCTTTATTCTGTGAACACTATTATTCACCAGGCATGGAGCTGGGTGCTGGAATTTCAAAGCTTATTTTTAGGAAGCCAGTCCTCAAGAATCTTGCTCACTAGTGAAAAAAATAATATTTAAAAACGTAGTGCTTCTAGAAGCACATAGCATAGTAGTTATGTGTCCAGACTCTGGAACCAAACTTGATTTGAATCCTGCCTTTGGCAACTTAAATGTAGGTCAAGTTACTTTACCTCTTTTTGCTTTAGTTGTCCAACTGTAAAGCGGGACTGTAATAGCACTTAAGATTTTAAGGATTAAATGGATATATATATATTATATATATATATATAATATATATACATAAGGATTAAATGGATATATATATATAGGCAAAAATTTCCTTTTACATATATATATATATATATATATATATATATATATATGGGCTCTTCTTGTCTGGCTTATGGGTTAACATTGAATAGATGTGTGCCTTTATTACTATATCATGACTCTAAAGTTTATTATGGGAAATTGTGGAACAAAGACAAGAGGAAGCAGACTTGCAAGGCAGATGACACATTTATCTTTGGACGTGTCAAGGTACTTTGTGGATGCCCAACTGGACATTCCTATTAGGCAGTTAGTTGGTCACACAGATCTAGCCCTCCAGCAAGTATTGCTGCCTAGAGGTAACGATTTAGACATCAGCAACATGTGAGTGAAGGTTGAAGTCATGGGTATGAATGGGGCCACTCAGGGAAAGTGTAGGGTGTGAAAAGAGATATGGTTTAGGACCACATCTCTGGAACAACCTATATTTAAGAGCTGGGCAGAGTTAGAGAGCTTGTGAAGGCAGAGGCCTGGCTAAAGAGGCAAAGAGTAGGCAGGCAGCATGTAGGGTGGTTGTGCTGGTGTGACAGGGGACCCAGATCACGAGCTGCCTTGGCTTTTTTGCATTTTCTTTTCTCTTAATCATTCTGGCCCTGCGATTTGATTAACTGGATAGAAGACAACTAAGGATCAGCTAAACTTGCCCAGGGAGGAGTGGAAGAAGATGGGAGAGAGTAGAGATGACTTAGGCACTGCTTTTGTGACCCCTTCCATCCTCAAACACCATACCCTTAATAATACCTTCTGGATTCTTTTTTTTTCTTTTTCTTTTTCTTTAACAGTTTGGACAGTTAGACTTCAAATATTGGATCTTTCAGACCATATGTCAAAGACTGTACATATGCCCCAAACCCTTTTTTTAGTGGTTAGTTTCACACCGTTACTTGTCTCAGATTTGTTACATTTTATTGCTTTGTAGTCTAGGAGGAAATTGTCCTTGTCTGCAAGGTTAGATCTAGGTCACTGCCATATCTGCATTCTAGTTTGAGAAATAGGAGAGCAGAAGTAGAAGGCAGACAATTTCCTTTTAAGAAAGTGACTGAAAATTTTCACATTCCATTGGTTGGAACTTTGTCACATGGCTATGCATGGCTGGAAGAAAGGCTGGGAAGTGACTTAGAGGTACGGCCATTATACATGGAAAGCACTAGTCCTCTTAATTATCATCAGTATTCAACATGAGTAACTTCCATTGGCCAGGACTTGGGGAATCAGTGGCAAATAAAAGTCTAGAGGAGGAGACAGATTAAGTAATTGTAACTTTTAAATTATAGTAGAGGAAAGACAAGATTCCTGGAGTAGACAGGGAAGGGGGGCTCCTGAGGGAATCTAAACTATCCAGCTATCCAGAAGAGAGTCTTGGATGAAGTGATTTTTACATTAAGAGCTAAAAAATGACTAAATTTTATATAGCAAGAGAGGATAACAAAGGAAGTGTGTTCCTGGCCGAAGAAATAGCGTATGTAAAGACCTGGAGGCAAGGGAGAGTGAGGTAAAGCCTGGAGGAACCAGAATTAGTCCAGTCAAGCAGGAGCATTTTACAACATAAATGAAAATTCTACAAAGAAGGCTGGAGAGCTTAGCACGGGCTGGATTGTCCAAGCCTAGGGGCTTGAGTTTATGGGTGATTAATTGGAAGGAGGAGGTCAAAAGTGACTCCAAGGACTTTGCTTCAAACAGCATGGTGGTGAATGAGGTTATTAACTGAGACAGAGGACAGCAAAGGTGAGATTTCAGGTGAGTGGGGGAGGGAGACATGGTCCTTTCAGCTCTGGCCAAACTGATTTGGGCATCTTGACTGGACCTATAGACTTGAGAGTCATCTGCCTTTAGATGAATTGAAGCCACAGGAGTGGATGACTCTCATAAAGGTGTGTACAGAATGAGAAGCAAAAAAAGCCCTGGATAAACCCCAAAGAAATACAGACATCTTAGAGATGAGTCAGGAGGAAAGACAGAGAAGGGTGAAGCAGAGAGGGCCAGGTGGAGAATAGCCAACATGGTGAAGTAAGAGATAAAGTCATCTGCTGAGAATGTGGGTGAAGGGTCATCACCACCACCCCAGGGCTCTGGCATCACGTGGGTTTGCCCAGCCTGCTCAGAAGAGCGACTGGGACATAAATTATAATCTGTATTGGAAAACTTCAGTCTTCCCATTCCAACCAAAAGAGGACAGCCTCCATCTTACAGATATATACTCTGGTCCTGACTGTTCTGCTCCTGAGGAAGTCAAGGGGTTCATATGAACCCCTTCAGGGGAAAGAATATGTACTTTCTAGTTTTAGCATTATGGCAGTAACAGCCTGCAAGATGTTTTTAAGCTCATCAAATGTCTAACATTCCTCAAAGGCCAGTATTACTGAATGAAGTGAGACTTTCAAGTTATGCTAATAAGATACAGTTCACTATACAGTGTGTTTCTTGCTCTTTAACTAATGAAGATGTTTCCATCTGTGACTCACTGAGAGAAGTCTGTAATACTTTTGCAAAATGTGCAATTGACACAAACTACTATGAAAATAGACGTATGAAATTTGGCATGTGACAATACAATATTTAAATGAGGACAGGCTAAAACAAACTTGAGCTGTCTTTGGTCTCATATCAAAAGCCCAGGAAGATCCTGCATTTTATTTTTTCTGATCAATGCAGAATGTATTCTGGCATTTCTGGACTAAGATTTTTTTATTAATTTTCTATTGGCCCAAGAAACTTTAGGGCCACAACCTCAAACATTAATAAAATAATATGGAGAAGAGTTAAAGGTACTAAATTTACGATCTATAATAGAAAATGGCTATTTTTATTTCTATAAATGGTTAAGTAATACATATTCTATAAAATGGTTAAGTAATACATAGTTTGTTGATGTAGTCATATATATTTACTGAGTGTAAACTATGTTCCTGCTTGGACTAGATGTTAGCTAAAACCCTTTAAAGGATTTCATTGAACTTGGGATATCAAAATTCCTTACCCTGACCTGTAAACCCTCACATAATCTGTCCGTATCCTACTTTAGGGATCTTTTCCTCTCTCTCCCTCCCCAACACTCACAATGTTCTAACCACACTGGCTTTCTATTTTGTTCTCAACCACACCAAACTTACTCTGGCTTCAAATTACTGTCACTTTCTATTCTGCCAGTCCATAAATTTCATCCCCTGTCTCTTCTCATGGCTGCCTCCATCATTCAAGTCTCAGCCCCACTTTCTTCCTCTTTCTAAAAAACCTAATCTAAATAAACGCCCCTTTCCCAGGCACTCCATCAGAGTAACCTGCTTTATTTGGCTGAAGACACTCATTACCATCTGAAACCATCTTTTTTTCTTGATTATCTATTCTTTCTCTCTCTTCAAGGTAAAGTCAGCAACCTGAGAGCAGGAAGTGGGCTCTCTTGTTCAAGGCTGTATTCTCAGTGCCTGGAATGGTCCTAGATTAGGGTAAGCATTCAATAAAAGTTTGTTGAATGAATGCATGAATAGTGGTTATGAAGAAAACATAAAACCCTGGGAAATGGTAAAACCTAGGTAAAAATGGTAAAAGAAAATGTAAAACCTAGGTTAAAAAATAATAAATAAACAAGATTCAACATTATATGTACACAGTGAATACAATTATGTATCAGTAGTTTATGCTCTAAAAATCTGAATAAATATATACAAACACACATACATGCACACACACAAATGTGAAAGATGCCAAATTTTTAATAAAAGTTAAACTGTATTTAAAAACTGTTTTTGAAGAAGTTGTATGAAGGCTCATACTCCAGTAGGCACAAAACAGCAGCACTTTCTCTCTTTTTTTAACATATAGGGAACTCAGACATATTAGAGCTACATGGGCAGCTCTGAGGCAGCTTTCCTGGAAACAATTTTCAGATTCGAGCAACCCAAGAAACACAGGCATGTGTGTTACTCACAACTCTTTGTTATGCACTAGAAGGTAATTCTCATTGCTTGCCACCTAAAGAGGGTAGGGAATAACTGTAATAGGAAAGCTGCCTCCCTGAGAATAACTTCCCATTGGTGGGATAGGGTGGTAGTGGATATGGGCCATGTTTATAGAAGAAAGCTTGGGAAAACACATACAGCAAGCAAGGTGGCTTGTGTAAAAGTAGATGTCGAGAGTTTCTACATGTGAGTGTCTGAGAAAGCATCATTTGTTGGAGATTTAAAAAGTAAGATTTATACTTGGTCTAAATTGAGGACATAGGTTGCACATCTACAGCTATGTTAGTAGTCAACCTTCCCCAGAAGACTCCTAGAGCAGCCCCTCCAGGATGGTTCCCAATGATCCCCACCTCCTGGTATCCACAGTTTAGCATAATCTCATCCCACCAGTGTTGGTCACTGTGACTAATAGAATATGGCAGAAGCGATAGTGTATGTCACTTCTGAGGTTAAATTATAAAAGACATTAGTGTCTTTCTCCCTCCGTCTCTCTCTCTCTCTCTCATTCTCTCTGTCTCTGTTTCTTTCTCTCTCCCTCTCTCTCATCACTTGCTCTGGAGAAGAGAGATTCCATGTCATGAGCAGTCCTGTGGAATAGACCACATTGTAAAGAGCTGAGGTCTCCAGACAATAGTCCACAAAAAGCTAAGGCCTTCTGCCAACAGCCGCATGCATGAGCATGGAAGCAGATCCTTTAACCCTAGTCAAGCCTTCAGATGCCTGTATCGAAGGCCAGCATCTTGACTGCAAACTCGTAAGAGTCCCTCAACCAGAAATACCTAACTATGCTTTTCCCAGATTCTTGTCCTTCAGAAACCTTGTGAAATTTTAAATGCTTGTTTTTTAAGCCACTAAGTTTTGGGGTACTTTGTTATGAAGCAATAAATACCGAATACAGCCACTGACAAATCTTCCTGCACGCTGATAACATCTTCTCCTGTCCTCCACGTGGCTTGTCCAAAAGTGCAGCCTCACCCTGCAACTCCATCTCCCTGAGCTGGTGACCAGTTTATCTGGAGTGCCAGCTGATCAGGGGTATGAAAGCACCTCTCTAATCATCCACCAGGGAAGAAGGCACTACATCTTGGGGGTTGATGGTACCAGTATTCTGTGGTTAGAGAGGCAGCTTCAACAGGGGTGGGTCCCTTACTCTACTCCGTCCCTCAATCCCTCTACCTAACATCATGCAACCAGAGTCCTCTTCTTAGATCACCAAAATTTTCTAATATTGCCATCAACCTAGATATTTGAGACTATTACAAATGATAGCTAACTTATATTCTCCAGGTTTCAAAATTACAAGTGCACAAAGTCAACTGAAGAAATAATAGTAAAGGATGATTCCTGGGCCCTCCCCAATCTGAATCACAGAGTATGAGATCTAAGAATCTGAGTTCTCAGTGAATTCTTCAATAGGTCTGATGCAGGTGATCTCTGGAGCTCACTTAGAGAGGCACGCTTGTTGTTATTCCTCTGTGCTGTCTTGTTTCTCCAACTAAACCCTAAGCTTCTTAAAGGGAAAGACTATTTTCTGTCTTTTGTATTTGCCCAGGACACTGCTGGGCATTCAGTGAATTTTCAATAAAGCGACTTACAACAAGAATCATCATTCAAATGGATATTGACTGAAGGGTTATTCACATTCTGCCAAATGTACCATGGCTATAACGGGAGTGGATGGTGCAGTTCCTGCTTTTAAGGAACTGGCAGCATCAGTCAGGAAACAAGAGAAAGGCACAGCAGACAACAGTGAACAACTTCAGACAGAATGCAAAAGAGCTGCTATGTGACAGGGTACAGGCTCCATCCTATTTTTAGAGGCATTAAAAAGACTAATGAACTCAGAAATGCTTCAAGCAGAAGCAACATCTGGAGAACCCTGGGAGACAGTGGCCTGAATGCTAGTCCCATTTGTTTTAGCAGCCAAGTGTCTTAGAGCCAGCACATCATTTCTCTGGATTTCAGTTTACTCTTGGATAAAGTCAGAGCAGTCTGTTAGAATCATGGTTTCCAAACTGCCCTGCAGAGTCCTGAAGGGGTAGCAGGACAAGGGAGACATGAGATCGGGTGTGACTACAAGTCTGCATCCCAGGTTTTATCTATCCAATAGACGGGCATTTCATGAAAGTCTTAGTGTGACCAAAAGTTCTGCTGCTAAAACAGTAATAAAAATGAGGTTTAAAAACATTGGATGTTGATTTCTGAGGGCCCTTTATAAGACATCAACTGAGAGGTACTTAGGAGAAGGGAAGGCCCTGAAGATGGGAAGAAGGGATCTTCAACATTTCCATCTCTAACTTCTTTTACTGTCACAGGCCATAGGGTCTCTTGATTTTGTTAAGGGTGCTGTTGCCTCATTCAAGTCCCTCTTAAGGCAAGGAAGGTTGACACAGAGGTGACCTCAACAAGCTAGAATCAGCCTTTAGTTATCTAATCATTTTATATAACATTCTTTCCAAATGGATGAAAATCGTCAAACGTTATACCTAAAACTACAGTATAGACCTGTGCTGTCCTCAGGTATTTGCTACATGTAGCTATTTACATTTAAATTAATTAGAATTAAATAATTAGTTAATTATTAGTTAATCAGAAATTTACTTCCTCAGCTGCCCTAACCACATTTTAAGTTCTCAATAGCCACATGTGGCTGGTGGCTACCTGATGGAGCATCACGGATCTAGAATATTTTCATCTGGACCTCTGGACCAGAAATGTATTAACATAGATATTCCTAGTGATGCTTTCTGGGCTACCCTTATTCACTAACTGTATTTGCTCTGCCTGTCACCGATACGTTGCTTCCGTTGTTGACCCAGGCATGGTCTAGCTCTTAATGGTTCTCATTAAACCACCTGTACTCATGCCTGGCTGTCCCCTACGGCCTCTCCCTATGACTCATGGACCACATTCAAGAATTTCCTACTCATTTTCTGTTTGAATCCTTCCAAATATTATATCATTTGGGGCACAATGTTACAAAAAACGGGCTGCCTATTGAAAGAAGTGATAATTTAATTTCTCTTATTTAGTGTACTTCTGATTCCATTTCAAATTCCAGCTATCCTGGAAATCCCCCATATGAGTCATTCTTTTGTTTTTACCTCCTTCCTTTGCTCTTGGAACCAAAAATCTCTCTATCAAGGTTTTTAGTTATTATAGAACGAAATAACCTTAAGATTAGATCTTAGATCTGTCCTTAGACAGCAAATAACTAAATACAAGACATAGGCAAAGGTCACTTCCACACCAGAAATGGCTTATTTGGTGTTTAATTTCTCCAAAATTGATGGACTATCACATTAGTGTGAATAGACACTAGTTGTCTGTGGAAAGACAATTTTCCGTGGATCACTGTGTTTCTCCATGTCTTTCAAATAAGACAATAACTGTCTTTTTCTTCTGGTGTGTTTTCTAGGATGTTTATAAACTGTCTTGGAATATAAATATAGTATCTCTCTCTAGAACAAAGAGCAGATGTGCTCATAGCCTGGCGCATAAGAGATAATGTCTCCCTCTGGAACAAGAGCAAGTGTGTTTACTGTCTGTTATAAAATATTCAGTTCCATGAACTCAGGCTTCCTCTCCTGTAATGCAACCCACTATGCATGCAGACATCATCTGGTCCTTTTCGTGTTGCCCTGTGAAAATTATACTTGAGGAACCAGCATGAGAATGCTCATAGTCTGGCAACTGATGTTGCAGTGATTAATAAACTATCTTTTGTCTCTGACCCAGGAGTCTCGTGAATTCTAGCATCATTCATGAAACTGTGGAACGCTAACTTGTTAGTTTGCAAGTAGTGTAAAAGGAAAAAAATATCCATAAGGACTCCATCGGGCATACAGCATCTATTTGACAATTATTAATGCTAAGGATAGTAAAGAAAAAGACAGCTCATCAGGTTGAGCTACGTGGCTCTGATCCACCTTTACTCTAGATTAAGAACTGACAAACTACAGTCCATGGGCCAAATCCAGACTGTGGCCAGTTTCTGTGCTGCTGGGCTAAGAGAGGTTTTTATATTTTTACAAGATTGTAAAACACAAACAAATAATATGCGATAATGACCACATGTGGTTTACAAAGCCTAAATTATTTACCATCGGGACCTTTACAAAAGAGAAAAATGTGTGTCAGCCTCACTCTAGATACCTACAGCCTTTCCTTGGAGATCACAGAATAATAAAAACTATATACCTCTCCTATAATTTCCAGAAAATGTGTGTTTTAATTCTAGCATGTCTCTGAGCAAAGGTGAGGTCATTTCTACCCCGTCAAGACCTATGCTCAGGAGTCGACGTATAATAATCCACAAGATCCAGAGAAGTACAGAGAAGGGGACTGTAAGATTAGGTTTAGGGTCTAATACTTGCAAAGATGGAGGACAAAGACCACCTCCAACTTCACAGGTGTGCCTGAACAGAGGGGAGACTCCCCTTGAGAGAGATGGGCTGGAACATGGTGTCTGGCTTAGAACACTGATCAGTGGATGGCAGAAGAGAAAAGTAGCATTAACTATTAAGGCAGCTGAGGTCTTGACTGATGCCCTCAATGGTGCCTCCTGCAGGTCAGAAAATATCCGAGACAGGCAAGGACCAGAGTTTCATTCCCACTGTGATTATGATCTAGGCTTCGATTGCCTTTCCACCTCAGAAATGACCCTCAAGAGCATTTGGCAGTAATAGTTGAATGGAAGCATGCATGTTTAAGTGACTGGGGTTTCTTATGGGTTTTCTTTTATGGCTTTGTAGAGGTGCTGATGGTCCTTGGCAAATCTCCAGAGACAGTTTATAAAGCTCTGTCAAAGGCAATTCTTCTTTTAATTTCCCCCCAGCACCACGTTGTAAATTGCATGCGCTGTTCTCTTCCCCTCCCTGAGTTTTCACACACGCTCTTCCCTAGGCATGGAATCTCACGGACCTCTCAATATCTAATAATCACCCACTTGTCCTTCATGTCTCAGTTCGTACAGCATTTCCTCAGGGAGACTCTTCTCTCAGAATAAGTTAGGATTTCCTGTTTCCTGTTTCTGCCAAGTGCTATATTTTCCCTTTATGACCCTCACCACATTTACAATACATGTGTAGTATTTCTCTTCCCCAGTAAACCACTAAACTCCATGGCAGCAGGAACAAAGGGTGCTTGTCTACTATTGTACCCCAGGGTGTAGCACTGTGCTTGACACAGAGGGAGAACCCAGACCGTGTGGAATGAATAACAGGAACAGGGATTCATGTTCCCACTTTATACATGGGAAGAATGAGGAGAGCATGACTCAGAAAAATTAAAAACAAGCCCAACACCAAAAAGCTGTGACAAACGTGGGTTCAGACTCTGGCTTTTGAAAAGAAGTTCCTGTTGAATTTAGCAGTAGTCTGGTTAGGTCAAATTTACTTCTCTAAGTCCACATTGGGATCCACCAGCCTCTGAGATCTTAAGACTTATAAGAGTTCCTTAAGCAATGAGTCAATGCAAGTTTTATTTTTTAAAAATTGCCCATTCACACAGAAGAAATACATCCTTTCACTTAGGAAGCAAGGAGTTATGTTGGTGTAGTTCAGAATGGACTCTGGCTCTGTCCCATCATCTGTGTTTGAGAGGGACCATGACTTTGATAAATGCTAGTGAAGAGTCTGAGGTTGATGACTGGATGACACCTCTCCAGATTCATTGGTCCAGAGCACATGGGAGTTTAATGGTCCCATAAATATTAACTGCTGTCTCTCTCCTGCTCAGAAAGCTTCCAGATCCATTCATCTCAATGCTTTGCTGCCTCCTTCTGCATGCTGCAGATTTTTCCAGGGATGTTTTATGGTTCATTTAAGTTGCCACTCATGTCCACAGGCCAAGGTTGGGGGAAGGGAAGAGACAATAAAAGAGCAACCTATGAATAGTGTTCCAAATGCCCATGCACTTCTGTCCACGTTAATTGAGCCCTACTCTTTTCACTGCCTGATTTGCTCCCAAATTGTGACAGGTGCTGAAAAAGATGCATTAACTCTTTCATGTCATGAAGACTGAAAGTGCTAGGATCAGGTGATCAAAGAGGAAAATGCAAATCAACATCTTTTTGACTGGAGTACACCACTTTGGAGAGGGCAATGACTTCAAATATCCTGCTGGTGAGACATACAGGACTAAAACAAGTGATTCAGATGAAGTGTTATCTCAGAGACTAGCCCTTCTAAAAATTAGGGCTTGACAAGATTTTGTTGGACAAGTAGATGAATAAAACACATCCATGACACCCTAGGAAAAGGTAGCAAATTCTTCCTCAGAACCAGGCCCTAAAATCCCTCAGCTCCAGCCAGCTGTCTCAACAGTAAGTAGCCCTACCTTGCAGCCAGACTTCAAGAGCCTTCTGGAAGATCACATATAAAAATTATGGATTTCGGAGCCATGAGGGCAACTGAGAGATTCTCATTCCAAACCTAATAAGGATTTCAAGCAGACTGCCTGAAAAATAGATATGTGCTTCGGAAAAAAAAAAAAAAAAAAGTTGGTCCTTGAAATATAATCATGTTGTTTTGTATAGAAATGGTGACAGTGCTTTGCAGATAAGGACTGAATTATACTTATCTCTTTTTAGTGAACTCATCCTTTTACCAATTTGTCTACATCTTCCCATTTGTAGCATAAGGTGAAATTGAAAGGAAAATATTAAGATGTAAGGACAGTAAATAAGAAATTTAGGGGGAGAATATAAATCCAAATATCACAATTAATTTATTATGCTACTACAAGTGTTACCTGAACTGATGTCCCTAAAGTTAATTATCACAACCTTGGTCTTCTTCTTCACAGTATCAAAGTAATACATTTTAAATATATATATATATATATATAAATGATCAAATAATTTATGATGGTTAATAATAACTCATAGGTGTATTTATAGCATTAAGTAACATAAGTCTTTTTGTTAACATCTTTATTGGAGTATAATTGCTTTACAAAGGTGTGTTAGTTTCTGCTTTATAACAAAGTGAATCAGCTATACATATACATATATCCACATATCTCTTGCCTCTTGCCTCTCCCTCCCTCTCAACCTCCCTATCCCACCCCTCTAGGTGGTCACAAAGCACTGAGCTGATATCCCAGTGCTATGCGGCTGCTTCCCACTAGCTATTGGTTTTACATTTGGTAGAGTATATATGTACATACCACTCTCTCATTTTGTCCGAGCTTACCCTTCCCCCTCCCCGTGTCTTAGAATCCATTCTCTAGTAGGTCTGCACCTTTAATCCTGTCCTGCCCCTAGGTTCTTCATGACCCTTTTTTTTTAGATTCCATATATATGTGTTAGCATACGGTATTTGTTTTTCTCTTTCTGACTTCACTCTGAGTGACAGACTCTAGGTCTATCCACCTCACTACAAATAACTCAATTTCGTTTCTTTCTATGGCTGAGTAATATTCCATTATATATATGTGCCACATCTTCTTTATCCATTCATCAGTGGATGGACACTTAGGTTGCTTCCATGTCCTGGCTATTGTAAGTAGAGCTGCAATGAACATTGTGGTATATGACTCTTTTTGCATCATGGTTTTCTCAGGGTCTATGCCCAGTAGTGAGATTGCTGGGTCCTATGGTAGTTCTATTTTTAGTTTTTTAAAGAACCTCCATACTATTCTCCATAGTGGCTGTATCAATTTACATTCCCACCAACAGTGCAAGATGGTTCCCTTTTCTCCACACCCTCTCCAGCATTTATAGTTTGTAGATTTTTTGATGATGGCCATTCTGACTGGTGTGAGGTGATATCTCATTGTAGTTCTGATTTGCATTTCTCTAATGATTAACGATGTTGAGCATTCTTTGATATGTTTGTTGGCAATTTGTATACCTTCTTTGGAGAAATGTCTATTTAGGTCTTCTGAGCATTTTTGGATTGGGTTGTTTGTTTTTTTGATATAGAGATGCATGAGCTCCCTGTAGATTTTGGAGATTAATCCTTTGTCTATTGCTTCGTTTGCAAATATTTTCTCCCATTCTGAGGGTTGTCTTTCATCTTTTTTATGGTTTCCTTTTCTGTGCAAAAGCTTTTAAGTTTCATTAGGTCCCATTTGTTTATTTTTGTTTTTATTTCCAATTCTCCAAGAGGTAGGTCAAAAAGGATTTTGCTGTGGTTTATGTCATAGAGTGTTCTGCCTATGTTATCCTCTAAGAGTTTTATAGTGTCTGGCCTTATATTTAGGTCTTTAATCCATTCTGAGTTTATTTTTGTGTATGGTGGTAGGGAGTGTTCTAATTTCATTCTTTTACATGTAGCTGTCCAGTTTTCCCAGTAACACTTATTGAAGAGGCTGTCTTTTCTCCATTGTATATTCTTGCATCCTTTATCAAAAATAAGGTGACAATATGTGCATGGGTTTATCTCTGGGCTTTCTATACTGTTCCATTGATCTATATTTCTGTTTTTGTGACAGTACCATAATGTCTTGATTACTGTAGCTTTGTAGTATAGTCTGAAGTCAAGTGAGCCTGATTCCTCCAGCTCCTTTTTTCTTTCTCAAGATTACTTTTGCTGTTCAGTGTCTTTTGTGTTTCCATACAAACTGTAATTTTTTAAATCTAGTTCTGTTAAAAATTTCAGTTGTAGTTTGATAGGGATTGCTTTGAATCTGTAGATTTGGGTAGTATACTCATTTTCACAATGTTGATTCTTCCAATCCAAGAACATGGTATATCTCTCCATCTGTTTGCATCATCTTTAATTTCTTTCATCAGTGTCATAGTTTTCTTCATGCAGGTCTTTTGTCACCTTAGGTAGGTTTATTCCTAGGTATTTTATTCTTTTGTTGCAATGGTCAATGGGAGTGTTTCCTTAATTTCACTTTCAGATTTTTCATCGTTAGTGTATAGGAATGCAAGAGATTTCTGTGCATTAATTTTGTATCCTGCTACTTTACCAAACTCATTGATAGCTCTAGTAGTTTTCTGGTAGCATCTTTAGGATTCTCTATATATAGTATCATGGCATCTGCAAAGAGTGACAGCTTTACTTCTTCTTTTCTGATTTGGATTCCATTTTTTTTTCTTCTCTGATTGCTGTGGCTAAAACTTCCAAAACAATGTTGAATAATAGTGGTGAGAGTGGGCAACATTGTCTTGTTCCTGATCTTATTGGAAATGGATGGCCTTTATTATGTTGAGGTAAGTTCCCTCTATGCCTACTTCCTGGAGAGTTTTTATCATAAACGGGTGTTGAATTTGTCAAAAGCTTTTTCTGCATCTATTGAGATGATCATATGGTTTTTCTCCTTCAATTTGTTAATATGGTTTATTACACTGATTGATTTGCTTCTATTGAAGAATGCTTGCATTCCTGGGATAAACCCCATTTGATCATGGTGTATGATCATTTTAATGTGCTGTTGGATTCTGTTTGTTAGTATTTTGTTCAGGTTTTCCATCTATGTTCATCAGTGATATTGGCCTGTAGTTTTCTTTCTCTGTGACATTTCCATCTGGTTTCAGTATCAGGGTGTTGGTGGCCTTGTAGAATGAGATTGGAAGTGTTCCTCCCTCTGCTATATTTTGGAAGAGTTTGAGAGGGATGGGTGTTAGCACTTCTCTAAATGTTTGATAGAATTCGCCTGTGAAGCCATCTGGTCCTGGGCTTTTGTTTGTTGGAAGATTTTTAATCACAGTTTCAATTTCAGTGCTTGTGATTGGTCTATTTATATTTTCTGTTTCTTCCTGGTTCAGTCTTAGAAGGTTGTATCTTTCTAAGAATGTGTCCATTTCTTCCAGGTTGTCCATTTTATTGGCATATTGTTGCTTGTAGTAATCCCTCATGATCCTTTGTATTTCTGCAGTGTCAGTTGTTACTTCTCCTTTTTCATTTCTAATTCTATTGATTTGAGTCTTCTCCCTTTTTTTTTTTTTTTGATGAGTCTGCTAATGGTTTATCAATTTTGTTTATCTTCTCAAAGAACCAGCTTTTAGTTTTATTGATCTTTGCTATCGTTTCCTTCATTTCTTTTTCATTTATTTCTGATCTGATCTTTATGATTTCTTTCCTTCTGCTAATTTTGGGCTTTTTTTTTGTTCTTCTTTCTCTAATTGATTTAGGTGTAAGTTTAGGTTGTTGATTTGAGATGTTGCTTGTTTCTTAAGGTAGGATCGTATTGCTATAAACTTCCCTCTTAGAACTGCTTTTGCTGGCTCTGATAGGTTTTGCATCCTCGTGTTTTCATTGTCATTTGTTTCTAGGTATTTTCTGATTTTCTCTTTGATTTCTTCAGTGATCTCTTGGTTATTAAGTAGTGTATTGCTTAGCCTCGAGTGTTCGTATTTTTAACAGATTTTTTCATGTAATTGATATCTAATCTCATAGTGCTGTGGTTGGAAAAGATACTTAATACGATTTCAATTTTCTTAAAATTACCAAGGCTTAATTTGTGACCAAGATATGACCTATCCTGGAGAATGTTCCATGAGCTCTTGAGAAGAATGTGTATTCTGTGTTTTTTGGATGGAATGTCTTATAAATATCAATTAAATCCTTCTTGTTTAATGTATCATTTAAAGGTTGTGTTTCCTTATTTATTTTCATTTTGGATGATCTGTCCATTGGTGAAAGTGGGGTGCTAAAGTCCCCTACTATGATTGTGTTACTGGTGATTTCCCCTTTTATGGATGTTAGCATTTGCCTTATGTATTGAGGTGCTCCTATGTTGGGTTCATAAATATTTACAATTGTTATATCTTCTTCTTGGATTGATCCCTTGATCATTATGTAGTATCCTTCTCTGTCTCTTGTAATAGTCTTTATTTTAAAGTCTATCTTGTCTGATAGGAGAATTGCTACTCCAGCTTTCTTTTGAGTTCCATTTGCATGGAATAATTTTTTCCATCCCCTCACTTTCAGTCTGTATGTGTCCCTAGGTCTGAAGTGGGTCTCTTGTAGACAGCATATGTACAGGTCTTGTTTTTGTATCCATTCAACTAGTCTATGTCTTTTGGTGGGAGCATTTAATCCATTTACATTTAAGGTAATTATCGATATGTATGTTCCTATTACCATTTTCTTATTTGTTTTGGGTTTGTTTTTTAGGTCTTTTCCTTCTCTTATGTTTCCTGTCTAGAAAAGTTCCTGTAGCATTTGTTGGAAAGCTGGTTTGGTGGTGCTGAATTCTCTTAACCTTTGCTTATCTGTAAAGGTTTTAATTTCTCCATCAAATCTGAATGAAATCCTTGCTGGGTAGAGTAATCTTGGTTGTAGGTTTTTGCCTTTCATCACTTTAAGTAAGTCCTGTCACTCCCTTCTTGTTTGCCAAGTTTCTGCTGAAAGAGCAGCTGTTAACCTTTTGGGATTCCCTTGTATGTTATTTGTTGTTTTTCCCTTGCTGCTTTTAATATTTTTTCTTTGTGTTTAATTTTTGATAATTTGATTAATATATGTCTTGGCATGTTTATCCTTGGATTTATCCTGTATGGGACTCTCTGTCCTTCCTGGACTTGATTAACTATTTCCTTTCCCATATTAGGGAAGTTTTCAACTACAATCTCTTCAAATATTTTCTCAGTCTCTTTCGTTTTCTCTTCTTCTTCTAGGACCCCTATAATTTGAATGTTGGTGCATTTAATGTCCAAGAGGTCTCTGAGACTGTCCTCAATTCTTTTCATTCTTTTCTCTTTATTCTGCTCTGCAGTAGTAATTTCCACTATTTTATCTTCCAGGTCACTTAACCATTATTCTGCCTCAGTTATTCTGCTATTGATTCCTTCTAGAGAAGATTTAATTTCATTTATTGTGTTGTTCATCATTGTTTGTTTGCTCTCTAGTTTTTCTATGTACTCTTTAAACATTTCTTGTATTTTCTCCATTTTATTTCCAAGATTTAGGATCATATTTATTATCATTATTCTGAATTCTTTTTCAGGTAGACTGCCTATTTCCTCTTCATTTGTTAGGTTTGGTGGGTTTTTACCTTGCTCCTTCATCTGCTGTGTGTTTCTCTGTCTTCTCATTTTGCTTAACTTGCAGTGTTTGGGGTCTCCTTTTTGCAGGCTGCAGGTTCGTAGTTCCTGTTGTTTTTGGTGTCTGCCCCCAGTGGCTAGGGTTGAGTTGTGTAGGCTTCCTGGTGGAGGGGACTAGTACCTGTGTTCTATAGGATGAGGCTGGATCTTGTCTTTTTGTGGGCAGGTCCATGTCTGGTGGTGTGTTTTGGGGTGTCTGTGGACTTATTATGATTTTAGGCAGCCTCTCTGCTAACGGGTGGGTTTGTGTTCCTGTCTTGCTAGTTGTTTAGCATAGGATGTCCAGGACTGTAGCTTGTTGGTTGTTGAGTGGTGCTGGTCTTGGTGTTGAGATGGATATCTCTGGGAGATTTTCACAATTTGGTATTACGTGGAGCTGGGAGGTGTCTGGTGGACCAATGTCCTGAACTTGACTCTCCCACCTCAGACGCCCAGGCCTGATGCTCGGCCGGAGCACCAAGACCCTGTCAGTGACATGGCTCAGAACAAAAGGGAGAAGAAAAGAAAGAAAAAATAAAATAAAATTATTAAAATAAAAATAATTATTAAAATTTAAAAAAATTAAGTAATAAAACAAAAAGAAAGGAAGAAAGAAAGAAGAGAGCAACCAAACCAAGAAACAAATCCTCCAATGATAACAAGTACTAAAAACTATACCAAAAAAAACACAAAACCAGACAGACAGAACCCCAGGCAAATGGTAAAAGCAAAGCTATACAGACAAAATCTCACACAGAAGCATACACATACACAGTCACAAAAAGAGAAAAAGGAAAAATATATATATATATTGTTGCTCCCAAAGTCCACCTCCTCAATTTGCGATGAATCATTGTCTATTCAGCTATTCCACAGATGCAGGGTACATCAAGTTGATTGTGGGGATTTAATCCACTGCTCCTAAGGCTGCTGGGAGAGATTTCCCTTTCTCTTTTTTGTTCGCACAGCTCCCGGGTTTCAGCTTTGGATTTGGACCCGCCTCTACGTGTAGGTCGCCTGAGGGCGTCTGTTCTTCGCTCAGACAGGACGGGGTTAAAGGAGTTGCTGATTCGGGGGCTCTGGCTCACTCAGGCTGGGGGAAGGGAGGGGTACGGAGTGCGGGGTGAACCTGCGGCAGCAGAGGCCAGCATGACATTGCACCAGCCTGAGGCGCACCGTGCGTTCTCCCGAGGAAGTTGTCCCTGGATCACAGGACCCTGGCAGTGGCGGGCTGCACAGCCTCCCAGGAGGGGAGGTGTGCATAGTGACCTGTGCTCGCACACAGGCTTCTTGGTGGCGGCAGCAGCAGCCTTAGCGTCTCATGCCCGTCTCTGGGGTCTGCGCTTTTAGCCACGGCTCGCGCCCGTCTCTGGAGCTCCTTTAAGCGGCGCTCTTAATCCCCTCTCCTCGCCCACCAGAAAACAAAGAGACAAGAAAAAGTCTCTTGCGTCTTCGGCAGTTCCAGACCTTTTCCTGGACTCCCTCCCGGCTAGCCGTGGCGCAGTAACGCCCTGCAGGCTGTGTTCATGCAGCCAACCCCAGTCCTCTCCCTGCTCTCTGACCGAAGCCCAAGCCTCAGCTCCCAGCCCCGGCCGCCCCGGCGGGTGAGCAGACAAGCCTCTCGGGCTACTGAGTGCCGGTTGGCACCGATCCTCTGTGCGGGAATCTCTCCACTTTGCCCTCCGCACCCCTGTTGCTGTGCTCTCCTCCATGCCTCCGAAACTTCCCACCTCCGCCACTCGCAGTCTCCGCCTGTGAAGGGACTTCCTAGTGTGTGGAAACCTTTCTTCCTTCATGGCTCCCTCCCACTGGTGCAGGTCCCATGCCTACTCTTTCGTGTCTGTTTATTCTTTTTTCTTTTTCCCTACCCAGGTACGTGGGGAGTTTCTTGCCTTTTGGCAGGTCTGAGTTCTTCTGCCAGCGTTCAGTAGGTGTTCTGTAGGAGTCGTTCCACATGTTGATGTATTTCTGGTGTATCTGTGGGGAGGAAGGTGATCTCCACTTCTTACTCTTCTGCTCTCTTGAAGCTCCTCCATAAGTCTTTTCAAATTTTCTTTACACGTCATTCTGCCAACAATCCTGGGATAAGGAGGAGGTATTTAATAAGCGAATAAAATGAAGCTTAGAGATGGTGGGTGATTTATATAACTAAGATCATCACCAACAGAATAGCGATATTCCATGCAGGTCTTTATTTCCTTCTAGAACATCATGCTTCCTCTCCACTATCATAAGCAAATCATCAATAGGCAGTGCTATGATGAATTTGTTCACTTTCTATATAATGTCTTTCCTTGTCAGACCCACATGTATCAGTTCATTACTGTGAAAATAGTGATATATAACAACTACTTGTAAAACTCAGTGACTTAGACAAGCTGTTATTCTCACTCATACATTTCTTGGGTCAGCTAGGGTTAAGTATTCTAGGCTGGACTCTGATGATCTTGATTCCAATTTGCAGTTCGAGTTCAGATCTTCTCTCATCCTCTGTGCCATCACTAGCTGTAGCATGTTTTTTATGGTGCTGGCATAAGCACAAGAGGGATGAGCAGAAACGTGAGAGGCCTCCTAAGGCCTAAGTTCCAAATAGGAACTCTGCCGTGTCTGTCCATATTCTATTGCCCAAAGCAGAGCCAATGGCCAAATGTAGCATCAGTGGAGTGGGAACTCTCTCTCTTTTAGTGGAGGCAAAGGGCATGGATTCTTGTAGGAAAAGGGCATGGAGTCCAAGCAAGAGTACAACATTGGCTCAAAACATGAACATTCACGGAGATGACTGTTCTTGCTTACGGCTAAAGAAATACAAGATCATTAAGATTTTCAGGCAATTCTGTTGATGTGAATTGCATAATGGAGTGTTTGCAACATCAACATATGAAATTTATTGCCCTGGAAAAGGATAGGTTCACCAGAAAAAAAATTCCTTGAGTATCAGATTTTGCATAGAGAAGCTGACTGTGGTGAATTAACATTTGCTGGAATCAATTGGCTCTCTATTCTGCTAATTGTCTCCACCCTGCCTATCTGGACATTGCAAAGATGAAAGGTTGTTTCGTTTGTTGCTGTGGAGTAGAGCTAACTCCAACATTCTGGAAGGAGCACCAGCACCATGTTCTGAAATGAATCATCACTGGAAGCAACACTTACTGAAGCACAGTTCTGCTGGGCAGAACAACTTTAAGAAGGACCATACCCAGCTCCTTGGCCAAGTGGAAAAAGCAAATTTAATTCAGAAAAAAATGAAAGTAATGTTTCAATGTCATTGGAATATCTTGCCTGATGTCTCTTGGGGTGAGATGATGGGAAGCAAGATAGGCAAGGCCTTGTGTGATCCACAGTGGCAGCTACATGAACACATGAAGAGTGACCTTAAGTTTCTCACTGGTCCTCACACAAACAGTTGTGTTTTCATGTATCTGTAATTATCTATATCAAAAAAAAAAAGAAAGAAAGAAAAAAGAAGAAGAAGAAATCAAATGTTGCTATTGTGGTAGTGGTTGTTTGCATGTCTGTGTATATTTCAAAACAATCTAGCAGGTCCATTTAATGTTTTTCCCTGGTTCATACCCTTGTAGTAGTTTCCTAAGACTGCCATAATAAATTGCCACAAAGTGGTGGCTGAAAACAATAAAGATTCATTCTCTCAGAGTTCTAAAGACCACAAGTCTAAAAGCAAGGTGGCAGCAGGGCCATGCTCCCTCTGAAGGCACTAGGGGAAAATCCTCCCATGTCTTTTCCTAGCTTCTGATGGTTTCTGGCTGATGCTTAGTGTCCCTTTGGCTTAGGGCTGCATCACTCCAATCTCTGCTTCTATTGTCATATGGCCTTCATCCCTGCATGTCTCCTCTACGTCTCTGTGTCTAATTCTCCTTCTCTTTTCTTTTATAAAGATACCAATCAGTGGATTTAAGGCCCACCCTTAAAGAGTATGACCTCCTCTTAACTTGATTACATCTGGAAAAGGCTTATTTCCAAATAAGGTCACATTCCCAAGTATCAGGGCTTAGGACTTCAATGGATCTTCTTAGGAGACACAATTTAACTCACTCTACCTGGATACACAGACCATGATGGAATTCCTTCCATGATCATCAGGAAATGTAGAATGCCATGATCCTTCATGTGATCAACAAATATTTATAGATAATCCAGAAAGTGCCCCAGAGAATAGTATGGCTTCCTCCCTCACTTGCTCAGATCTCTGTTCAAACATCAGCAAATCAGGGACACCTTCCCTGACTACCATATTGAAAACAGCACTGCACTATACCCTCAGCACTCTCTATCTTCTACCTTACTTTGTTTTTTATTGTACCCATTACCTTCTGTTAGATTATACATTAATTTGGTTTTTATGCCCTCATTAGCATATAAGCTCTAGGACAGCAGGGACTTTGTTTTGTACATTTCTCTGCTTTCAAAGACTTGTTCATTGTCTAGTACATAGTAGGAATTAAATATGTATTTGTTGGGTAAAGGAAAGAATGACTTAATGAATATATTAGCATACAAAAAAGGTTTTTAAATGCAATTATTTTTATCCAGAATGGATTCCTATGACTTCTAACTGGTCTTTGTTACTTATCTTTTTCTCCCACTAGCAGCATGATGGTCAGTGATAGAAATGAATGACCTAGTGATTTAAACATAGCTTTAGAGGTAGTAAGCTCATTTTATGCTACTTATTTTAAGTCAGAAATAAATCATTATTTGGATTTGGAGAGCTATTAAATATCCTTGATTACTTAAGGAAAACAATGAAAGCCATACCTTGCATGAAAATTGTTAGTGGATGTTTAGTGATTTTAGCACTTTGGAATAATTCTCAACCCAAAGCAAGTAAAAAATGCTCAAATATTAAACAATGATGAAAATAACCAAGGATCAAAGATAGGAAAATTACTGACAGTATAATTGGTCAATTCATTGACCAAACTCAAGTTGCCTCATCTTTGTAAATGATTAAACTTTGTTAGTGATAATGCCAAAAAATAGTGGTAAACTACCAGAGAAGAAAGATAAGAGAGGGAGACAAAAACAGAAAAAAGTAATAAAAAAGAAAAGAGATCTATAAATAGCCAAAGTGACAGCAGAACAGATGGCAGAGATGAGAAATAATGAATGAGGTTAATGAAAAATAAAGATGACTATTAAAGTGTATCCAGAAAGAAGCATTGTCTCAGAGACAACTTACTGCAAGGGGAAAAAAAAAGAAAAGAAAAACCCCACTAATGCTGGCTTCTATTAAGGAAATCAAGCTCAGGAAATACACTAGGACTTCACAGGAACTGAAGTCCTTAGGCAACTACTTGCTCTGTAGCTCTTCATTAGTCTATTGGATCAGTTCCTTCTGAAACATCTGCTTAGTCCTTGTTCGGAAGCTTCAGTCCCTAAATCCATGACCTTCTACCTCAAGGGTTCAACCCTGACTGACTCTGTTTCTGAGCATCTCCTCTCAGTGTCTGGGACAGAAATCTAATTGGCTCAGCTTGGGTGTTGCAGGACACTTGACCCTTCAGCCAAGGTGGCTGCATAGAGGGTGGGTTGTCCAGTTGTACTTAGTTTGCCCCTTCCAGGCTATGAGTGAAGAAGGTCCTTTAGGAAGGAAATGTATGGTGATAAATGGAACTGGCACTTCTAGTACAAAATCAAGCAGGGGCACCACTGGGACATCAAATCAGCCTTTCTTTGGCTTGGCACTGCTTATGTTCATCCTTTACCCTTTCCACAAGTGATTCCCAATGCTGGGAATATATTTCATGTTCCCCCAAATTATAGCCTGTCTCAAGTTTATCTCCAATTCCTCCTTCATAAATTATTTTCTATGTCAGGTCACAGTGACTATCTAGCTTATGTAGCATTTTTGTAATTCATAACCACATGATCAACTTAATTTTCATCTCTTCACTGACATATATCATAGGTTATTTACTGATTATACTGTGCATATGCTAGGATTTCAGTGAAAATTGACTAATGGGGGTGAATGCGTCAGTTGAAGCCCTTTGTATCTCAACTGCTTTTAAAGGAATTATCCTGCCTGCTGGGAAAAGTGCAAATTAAAAAAACAGAGTGTTTTGCAAGCATTCTGTGAAAGGAAAATATAAGCTCTACTTATTTTAATACTCCTAATAGCACCACTAAATTCAGATGATGCCTCACAGAATGCACACAAACTATATATGAGGACTGTGTGTGAGGCGTTCCTGTAATTCATGCTGTGCTATCCTTGAGTAAAATTAACCAGGCAGAAATCAAAATGATTTTAGTTGCATGTACACAGCAAACTCAATGCAAGTTTAAATTTTTTATATATATTCTATTTGGATTTATTTTGCATTTTTTGATTTTGTTTTTTTGGTCAAAGAGAAGAAGCAAATATAAGAAATTTATGCTAACATTAAAACATATTTAAAGAGAGAGATCTGTACATACTGGAAAAAATTTGCAAGCATGGGAAAATCTTACTGAATAAGTACAATACAAGATCATTTTTGTTATGTAGATTCAACTTACAAAGACAGCTGGTCAAATCTGAGGTCAATAAAAATGCACCAATGTTATAATTCCTGCTCCTACATAGAGATGATTTATGCCTGGTCCTCTATTAAAAGCTTAGAGAATACCCTCAGACTTTGGCTAAATAAAAAGGTAAATATCTACAGCTAAATAAATTATATGATTATTCAGAAGGTGGGTTTTACTATTTCTAAGTGACTAAAAGGTCAAAAGATTAAAAGCAAAGAAAAACATTTAAAAAATCATGACACTGTAAGAAAAAAAGTGAGTAGCTCGTGAAATCATTTCTAAAGTTAGCCTACTTATTGAAATGTTTACAATGGGGGTGCAAATTGTGGTAACCTTTGTAAAATGTTTCTCTACTGGATGCCGATTAATCTAGAGTTGCATTCAAACTTAATAAAGGTCACTGTCTGCAGGAGCAAGTACAGAAAACAGCAAAGAAAGCATGTCTTTTAATGATTGGATATACAATTTTCCAGCTTTGAAGAAGATCGCAAATACTATTGCATCCTTCCTTTTACAGAAAGATTAGAAATGTCACCCGATGCCTGCAGTAAGGATCAAAGCAACCTAAAAAAGGTTTAGGGAAAACGTGACCTGGTGTTATGTTTTCAGAAGTGTTTGGTGATGATGAAGCATGTGTAGGCTTTGAAGTAGTGCCTGCCCAAATTACACTAGCATGAATTCTTGGAGCAGAAAGCACTACTTCTTCACACCCCATCAGCACGTAAAACCCACAAGAAAAAAGAGTGGGTACAAGATGATGTCATGAAATATGACTTGTCAGTTATATTCAAAATAGCAGGTTTTCTCCATGATTAGCATAAGGAACACTAACAATGATGGAATAGAAACTTCTATTAAAGGTTGAAAAAAGAACTATGTTTGAGCTCTCAACTTCAGCCTTTAATTCACTAATTGATTTTGGAGAACAGCTACATTATACCACAAACAGTTATCTCCATCATTACAAGAAAGAGGTTAAATGGCCAAAAGAGCAAGCTTATTTTCATTCAAGAGCTATTCATTGAGTAATTTTTACCATTAAGTCATTTGCAGGACTTCCCTAGTGGTGCAGTGGTTAGGAATCCGCCTGACAATGCAGGGGACATGGGATCGAGCCCTGGTCCGGGAAGATCCTACATGCCACAGAGCAACTAAGTCCGTGTGCCACAACTACTGAGCCTGCACTCTAGAGCCCGCGAGCCCGAGCTACTGAGCCCGAGTGCCACAACTACCGAAACCCTCATGCCTAGAGCCCATGCTCCACTACAAGAGAAGCCACCACAATAAGAAGCTTGCGCACCGCAACGAAGAATAGGCCCTACTCACCGCAACCTGAGAAAAGCCCGCACACAGCAAGGAAGACCCACCGCAGCCAAAAATAAATAAATAAATGTTAAAGAAGGCATTTGCTACTTTGTTGAATGAATGAATGAGTAAAACAGTAAAAAAAAAAAAAAAAAAAAAAAAAAGACAACTATAAATGCCACAAGATAAAGTACAATGTGAGTTCCAAAGGGACAGTGTTCACTTCCAACTTGAAGGGTTCAGGGAAGGTTTCATGTAGAGGGATCACATTTGCTGACCTCAAAAGTTGAGTAAGGTATAAAAGTTTACAGTTTGTAGAACCGCATTCTATATAAAAGGAAGCATAAGCCCAGACCCACCACACTAAAGCACAGCAGGAATAAAGGATGGCAGAAGAGAAGAGGTCTTGGAGCAATGAGGTCAGATCACCCAGTGCCTTGGAGACTGAAGAGATGTTCTTTCTTCTGCAGACTGCAGGGAGTCTTTAAAGGCATCTGAGTAGGTGAGTGACCCATTAGGGTTCTGCTTTAAGAAGACTTATCTGGTAGGAATGGATAAGCTGAAGGCAGGAAAAATGAGCTGTAAAAGATCAATTAGGAGGCAGTTAGCAAGGTCTAGATAAGAGATAATGAGGATCTAAGTTTGTTGGGGACAATGGAAACTGAGGTAGGGAATGAAAGTGAGAAATATTTCACTGCCAGACCTGTCAGATTCACAACTGAGCAGGTGTGAGGGAAAAGGACGAGGTAGGAATGAAATCATCATGAGGTTATTCAGCCTGTGATGATAGTGGCTTTAACAGAAATAGGGAAGGATGTTTGGGATGGAAGATGAATTTATTTTGAATGCCTGGACTTCGAGAGGTCAGCAGGACATCCAGAAAGAGACATCTAATGCGCAGGATGGAATACAGCCCTAAAGCTCAGCAGAGAAGTGAATGCTAAAGACAGAGGGTCACCAGAACCTTCTTTTCTTCCCCTTCTTCAAGAAGTCAAGTGTCAAGAATATTTTTCGGACATGAGTGCTCAATCAGCATTGTTTTCCACATCATCTCTATCTATATCTACAGCTAGATCACCAGTGGTCTGTATAATGAGCTTACACCGTCATGAAAAAATGTGAGGATGCTCTCTTCATCTAGACAGGGATGTGTGCAGTAGTTCTCCATTGTTATTACTCAGCCATAAAAGGGACGAAATTGGGTCATTTGCAGAGACATGGATGGACCTAGAGACTGCCATAAAAAATGAAGTCAGAAAGAGAAAAAGAAATATCGTATATTAATGCATATATGTGGAATCTAGAAAAATGGTACAGATGAACTGGTTTGCAAGGCAAAAATAGAGACACAGATGTAGAGAGCAAACATATGGACACCAAGGGGGGAAAGCGGGGTGGGGGTGGGAGGGTGGGATGAACTGGGAGATTGGGATTGACATGTATACACCGATGTGTATAAAATAGATAACTAATAAGAACCTTCTGTATAAAAAAATAAAGAAAAATTTTAAAAAATCGAATCACTATATTGTACACTGAAAATAAAATAAAGTAAGAAAAAAAGTTGTCCATTAAAACAATGTATTTTTCTAACACATGGTTTCTGTGGAATTGTCACAGAGCATAGTCCCCCACTTCAGAAAATAAACAACAAAACCCTGATATAAGGAAAAACTGAGGCATCACTATATTCTTCTTTACTCCACAGAAAGTAGCAGAGTTTTAGGGCTTCCCTGGTGGTGCAGAGGTAGAGAGTCCACCTGCCGATGCAGGGAACACGGGTTCGTGCCCCGGTCCGGGAAGATCCCACATGCCGCAGAGCGGCTGGGCCCGTGAGCCACGGCAGCTGAGCCTGCGCGTCCGGAGCCTGTGCTCCGCGACGGGAGAGGCCACAACAGTGAGAGGCCCGCGTACCGCAAAAAAAAAAAAAAAAAAAAAAAAGTAGCAGAGTTTTAGGCGAACAGAGGGTGCGTGATAAGTATGTGTGGGTTGAATCGTGCCTGCGCTCTGTTCCTGACAAAGAAGGGAGACAATATGAGTTGAAGGGGTGGAGGCAGCTGTGTGGTTCAGGAGGACTCTGTTCCCGAGGACAAGGGAGAGGTGTGAAGAGGCCACTGGGATGGCACAGCTCAAGAAAGACAAAAGTCTCCCAGATTCAGGCTGCCAGGGCTGGCTGAGGCTCTGACTTTCCCTCTCTCCCTCTTCACTCAATTGCCCACTGGCCCCTTCCAAAGGCATGCCCTTCACTGTTTATCTTTGTGCTTTGCTATTCCATGTGGGGTCCAGGATCCAATTTCTGCCCCTCAGCATCTGATCAAAACGCAGTTCCCTCCTTCCTTCCTCGAACCCCTGCAAGAGAGCCAGTCTCACCTGATACAAATCCCTGTAGCACACACACCACATCCCCACGCACCCGACCCATCTGATCTCCTACCCGTTTATTTCCTGTTTCACCACACTCCAAATATTGCAGCTCTGAGATTAACCTTCTCGACCTGGAAGGGGAAATGCAGCACTGGACTTGAAGGACTCTGATGAAATTGTTTCTGCAGCTACTCCAGGTTTCTAGCTGCTTGGTCTGAGGGTGGAGAGTTTTTTGGACTGTGGCATTTTGCTGCAGTGCTTGGTCCTTGCTCTGCACTAGGAGAGCAAAGTCTGTGTGTGTCTGGCTTGTTTTCTCCATGCACGCAGGGCACCTGGTTGAATGCACATTGAGCAGTAGCAAAGGTGCTGGGAAGGGGCTCAGCAGCATAAACCAGGCCCAAGGAAGGAGGGACCATGGCCCAAGGGGAAGGACTGAGAGAAGATTCTTCATCGTTTCTATCAGTCAGAATAGGAAAGGAGGGCTCTACATATGTCCTCTCTTTGTAGCCCTGCAATTAGTACTGGAAAAAGGAACTGAAAGACTAATCTCAAGCAAAAGAGCCATTAAAATTCCTTCTTTTGGAATAGACTTTCAGGAGTCAAGGGAGATTCTCATACAAACTGCAGCAGTTTTAACTGGTTGTCAAGAGTCTAGACTGGGTGCACCCCAATGTTCGTAGCAGCACATTTTGCAATAGCTAAGACATGGAAACAACCCAAGAACCCATCAACAGACAATTGGTTTAAGAAGATATGATCTATATATGCAATGGAATCTTACTCAGCCATCAAAAAGAATAAAATATTGCCATTTGCAGAAACATGGATGGACCTAGAGAATGTCATATTAAGTGAAGCAAGTCAGAAAAAGATAAATATATATCACTTATATGAAGAACCTAAAAATAATACAAATGAATCTATATACAAAACAGAAACAGACTCATAGACATAGAAAACAAATTTAGGGTTACCAAAGGGGAAAGGGAGGAAGGAAGGGATAAAATAGGAGTATGGGATTAACAGATACAAACTACTGTATACAAAATAGATAAGCAACAAGGATTTACTGTATAGCACAGGGAACTATATTCAATATCTTGTCCTATAATGGAAAATAATCTGAAAAAAATATATGTACCAATATGTAACTGAATCACTTTGCTGTATACCTGAACCTAACACAATATTGTAAACCAACTACATTTCAATTAATAAATAAATAAGAGTCTAGACTGGAGCCAGGTGGGTTTAAATCTGACACTCAATGACTGTTTGATTTTGGATGAATCACTTAAACATTACAGTTCTTTGTTTCCTCCTTTACCCGCTAAGGATGGCAGAAACACCTACCTCAAAGGGCCGCCATGAAAATAGAAGGAGGTCGTCCAGAGGAAGCAGTAAGTGCACAATAAATGGGAGCCATCATGGCTGTTCTCATCATTATCTTTATCAGGGCACAGTTTCCTGTGAACGTTTGAAGGACTTTCTGCACACAGACATGTGGAGTTATAGTTTTCTCTGATCTATAGAAAAATACTTGGCTGTTCCTTTCTTGTCTAAGTCACAAAAAAGCCACAACTGTAAGCCAGGAATTTTGTACCAGGCCCCAATAGTCTTTTCTTTAAATTCCAGAACTCTAAAGCAAAATCAAAGAAGGATCTCTTCTCCAGCCTCTTACTCAGGGACACTGGGGAGTCCTGAAGCTTGGTAGGTTCTTGGTAGGCGCTGAAGTAGCTAAGTTTGGTGATAACTCAACAGGCTGTCTCTAACTGAGAGAATGCCTATGATGCTTTGTTGGCACATACAACTTCAGCGAAATTATATAATAGGCAAAGCAGGTCTTCAGAAAGAATTCCAGTTTTAGTTTTGCACTCTTGATCCATATTGGCAACTCTTGACCTCCAAGTATATTTTTTCTTTTCCTGGATTTGCTTAAATATAAATAATACATGTATTTTTGGTTTTATTTTAGATATAATTTACTTCAAACATTCAGAAAATAATGTAACATATACTTATATACCCATTATGAAGATTTAATAGATTTATAATTTTTGTTATATTGGCCTCATCTTCTTTTTCTTCTCCATTTTTTCTGGAAATGAAATAAAGTATCAACTACAACTCAAAACTTAATTTTACATTGCTTTTCTCTTCCTCATCTTTAGAAAAACATTTTCCTGAGGTTGGTATATATCACTCTTGTGAATGTTTTTAAAAAATGATTCTTTACATAGGGATATATTCATAAATAAGGTATTTACATAAATATAATGTCACATGTATTCTTTTGCAAATTGCTTTTTGCCACTCAACATTATGTTTTGAAACTTTGATTCATTTTAAATTCTGTGAATATACCACAGTTTGTTTTCTTTTTCTACAGCTTTGAACATTTTCCCCTGCCTCTTATGTGCTTATGGAAGAGTTTTCCATAACAGAAAGCCTAAGAATAAGTCTTCAACTTTATTAGATATGCCAAATTGCTCGTCCAAGTGACTGTACCAATTTATATTCACACCAGAACTGAATGTTTTCAATTCCCTACACTTTTGCCAACATTTGCTATTATCAGGATTTTATTTTTTTTGCCAATTTTGTGAAAGTGAAATAATATCTCTTTGTTATTTTAATATACATTTCCTGGTTTTTCATGGATCTGGGCAGTTTTTCATGTATTTATTGATAATTTGTGTTTCTTTGTAAGTTGCATGTTTATGTCCACTAAACATTTTTCTAATGGATGGTATATCTTCTTACCAATTTGTAGGGGTTATGCAAAGTTTTTTATATGTATTGCAAACACATTTTTTATAGTAGCTTGACTTTTTTCTATATCTATATAATGTTTTAAAATTCTAAGATATTTAGGTATACCAATATTTTTCTTTACAATTTTTATTTTTGTGCATTATTTAATAAATCCTTTTCTATGCTGAAATAAGGATAATTTTTTGTATTTTATCTTAAAGGTTTCAAAGTTCTCACTTCATATATATATATATATATATATATACATATTTAACAATTTGACATCATGTATGTGATATATGTGATATAGGGTAAGTGTTGTGTATGTGATATAGGGACTTATTTTTTTTCATTTCCATTAAGAAAATAATCACTCCAGGATGATTTTTCAAATAAACAATGGGCTTATTTATTTATATATTTTTCCTAAAAAATATTACATGACTGCTCAAAATTTGACTCTTTTCTGGGCCTTCTTCTGCCCTTACTCCCCAGGAATTGGACAGAGTCTCTTTGACCAGCCTTGGACCAGCACAGGAAGACATTGCTTGTAAGGAGCCTTGCTCAAAGGTTCTCCAGGGCTCAGGCAGCTTTTCTGGGAAACAGAGAAGGCTGTGAACATGTGGACAAAACATTCTACTACCTTCTAGAATGTTCATTCCAGTCTGCTATGATGAGAGATAGACAAATTTGGACCTATGTATACATAAGATGTTGGAGAGAGACATGAAATAAGTTGCTGTTTTATCCTTCAAACACCCCACTGATGAATTCTTGGAGTAAGGACAGACTTGAACTAGTGTTGAGGAACAAGAGGGTTAGTTGGCTATGGGGCAGCAACAGTCCAGTCCAAGCTAAGAACATCTAGTAAGAAATGTGTGCAGAACCAAGCAACACCTCCAGATCCTCTAGGGATGGCTTGATGCATTATTCAATTCAGCTCCAGATGAGTCTAAAGTTCAGAATGATTTTTATTTTATTTCATTATTTTTTTTTGCAGTACGCAGGCCTCTCACTGTTGTGGCCTCTCCTGTTGTGGAGCACAGGCTCCGGACGCACAGGCTCAGTGGCCATGGTTCACGGGCCCAGCCGCTCTGCAGCATGTGGGATCTTCCTGGACCGGGGCACGAACCCTCGTCCCCTACATCGGCAGGCGGACTCTCAACCACTGCGCCACCAGGGAAGCCCCAGAATGATTTTTAAACCAGTCTATCCTTTCCTCACTATTTTTAATGCCACCTCTGTTATATAGAAAGGTCCTGTACATTTGTGAGTCTCCTTCCAGGGTGCACTGTTCTATTGATCCCAACCTGTGCCAATAATATTCTGTTTTAAACATGATGACTTTATAAATAATATTTATATTGAATTGTGTCAATCCCTCCCCGACTTGTAATTCTTTCTCTTCAAATTTATTTTGCCTTTCTGAACTCGCTATTCTTCCATGTGAATTTTAGATCACTCTGTCAAGTTCTGTTCATAGCTCTGTTGCATTTTTATTATAATTACATTGAATTTATAGATTAATTTGGTGATAATTTCCAGCTATGTGATTTTAGGCATTCCCATCAATTAATATAATTTATTTTTCAATTTACTCTGTCTCCTTTTATCTGCTTCAATATTATTATAATTTACTCTGAAGAGTAAGATCTTTTATCTTACTTATCTTTTATCTTAGATTTACTCCTGTGTTATTCATTGCTTTTTTGCTTTTGTAAGATGTGTTGTATTATTTTTCCTAAACATTAAATATTTTTTGTTCCTAGTGTATAGGACTGCTATTGATTTTCATGTAAAAATCTTGCATCCAACAACCTTGTTTATTAATTCTTATAATTTGCATGTAGATATTGTTTAATTGTCTATAAAAATAATATTTGCATGCAAAAACCATACTTGTGTTCCTTCCTTTCCAAGTATTTTAGCTGCATTTCATTTTCTTGTGTTATTACACTGGCTAGGGTCTCAAATACAATGTCAAATAGAAATATCATTAAAGGCAACCATTTGTTGTTCTCTGATTTTAAAAAGAATATGTCTAATATACAAATATTGTAAATTCATATACTTTAATTGAGTCAAATTAAATTGATAAAAGCTATTAAAACAAATAAGTTTTTATTAGATAAATGATTTCTTAATCTATTAAGATAATTCTTTCTGTCCTTTAAAGTGTTAATGAGGTAAATTAATTTTCCAACTGTTGTATACAAAATTATTCTGAAACAAACCAAATCAGTAATTATACATTATCTTTTATTGTTTTTTAATTACTGCATTCAGTTACTAAAATTTTACTTCTTTGAATCTGTTTTCACAAGTGAGAATGACTTACATTTTTCTTTCTTGGACTCATCCTGACTGATTTTATTATCAGTAATATACTTGCCTCATAAACTCTATTGGAACACTTTCTTGATTTTTCTATTTTCTGAAACAGTTTGTAGATGATACAGATACTTTTCTCTGAAGTTTGGTAAACTTGCCTCTAAAACCAGCATGATTTTGTTGTTGTTTTGTTTGTTTGCTTTGGTTTTTTAGAGAGTTGATTTTATTATACTGATTATTTTGCTTAATGGTTATAAGATTTTTAGGATTTTCTAGTTTTTCTTGAGTGTGTTTTAAAAAAAAGAACATTATTTTTTCTAATATTTCAAATTTCTTGTCATAAAATTATTCATAGTATCATTTTCTTAAAAAGTGTTATCTCTAGTTAAGTTCTTTTAGAGTTTCTCATATTATTTATTTGTGTCTTTTCATCATGCTTCCACAGGCATTGTCATAGTATTCTCTCTTTTATTAACCTTTGCAATTAAACATATTTTATTTTTGTTTATTTTCTCTATTTTGATTTGTATTCTACTTCTCAATTTCTGATCTTAGCATTATTATTTCCTTCATCTTACTTTTTTTCCTATTGTTGTTCTTGACTTTGTTAATTTTATTTATTTATTTTTACTTTTAAGTTTATACAGCAGACTCTAAATTTTGTTTGTAAATTTTACTTATTTATTTTTACTTTAAAGTTTATATACCAGGATCTAAATTTTTCTCCAAGTACCATTTTAACTACATCACATAAGTTTTGACATATGGAATTTTTATTTTCACCACCAAATATTTTCTATATAATATTTTATATCTTCTTTGTCTCATACATTAATAAATTAATAAGTCTTTTAAATAATTAAAGAATGGGGACACCAATTTCTATTTGGTATTTATGTTTATTTTATTGCACTGTTCTCAGAGAACAGGGTTAATATAGCAGATCTTTGGAGTTTGTTGAACTTGCACTAATCCATTATTTTGAGAAACCTACTTAAGATGCAGAGACATATTCTGCCTCATGCAGATTATCACATAAGCCATGTTTTCCTGATATGCTGTCTTTGGGAAATCAAAGCCAAATCCTTTGCCTTATTTTTTAAATATAGACCCCAAATATTCTAAATTTTATAAGGGGAAAAACACAGTTTTAGCCCAGGAATACTGAAACATCAGTAATCATAAAACTTCGTACAAAACCCTAGTTTATTTTAAAGGATTAAAAAACTCCCTAGGCACAAAAAAAGTCATGCAATAGGCACACCTTTTGGAAATATCTTTTTGTGAGTATCATTTTGCTCCATGCTAGTGCTACTTGTGTTCTTACAACAGAAGTTGTAGACAAAGGGGATGTGAGAATTCTTCTGCCTCAAACATTTTTTTCTTTTTTATTACTTTCAAAAATACACATTTGGGGGTAAAATTTTGACAGCTCTGAATAGGAATGTGTCTATTGGGTCACAGTTTTAACTGGCAGCTCTTTATCCCTTATCTTTGTAGTGGAATATAAAATAATAGTGAACCTTGAAAACTTAAGGTGTCTTAGATTAGACGAAATATATGGTGTTTCAGATACCTGGGATTCCATGGGGTAAAATTTTTCTTTCATCTACTGGATCTCTGAACTACATCTGTGATGTTGTTAAGTCATTAACTAAGTTAAGCTTTACATTTTTTACTTTATAGGATTGTTTTGGGGGTGAATAAGTGTATCTAAAACACTTAGACATTAACCTGGGACCCAGTATATGCTACACCAGAGTCCTCATCAGGCAAGGGCACTGAATCAGAAAGAGCATCTGGGATGCCCACAGATGCAATTAAGAGGAAAGAGTCTATATTCTAACATGACCAACAGCATGTAAAAGGTTATTTCTTATGGCTTTCTTTCAGACCAATTCAAATACATATTGGTAGAAAATGCAGGTGTAATCTGCTTTAAATTTGTGGGTTGTCTTTATCCCTCCATGTGTGTTTGCCGTATTTACTCTTACGAGTCCTGTTTTTCATCAGGATGTCTAGTCTCTTGTCTCCTGCCTTCCCACCCACCCATGATCCATGATGCTATTTGCTATCTGTGCAGCAGGGCAGCTCCACTTGAAGGCTTGATAAGAGCAGTTGGAGGAGTGGGAACAATAATTATTCTTGCCAACATTTATAGTTAAAGTCTCTTCAGCAGCTCTTATCAGACTTGCAGTGGAGAACTTGCTGCTGACAAGGCTAAAATTACAAAGAGATTCTTTTATTTATTCCTCAGTGGAAGCATGGGAATAAGATTCAAGTTAGAAAAATCAAACTGCTCAGCTATAGCTTTGCATATGCGCTTAAACTGGAACTCTTCTGCCTTCATTCTCAGCTCTTTTGTTACTCAGTCCTTGTCAGGCTATTTTGTCCCACTCTGAAGCCCCAGGAACTCAGCGTCCTTCCCACCAAACACATGTCATTCCTGTAAACATCGCCCCTAATACTTTGATTCTTCCATGCCTTTCTGCTCACTATTGGAGGAATGTCCTTTTCCCTATTCTATTTTTTTTATCTCCTAATTGCTTTTCAAAGTTCAATGGAAATTGCATCTGTCCTATCACTTTTTAAGTTTATTGAAACCTTTATCAAACACTTAACCTTGGCAAGTGTTTTGCCAAGTGCTGAGGAGATAGTGATAAATGAGACAAAATTCCTGTCCTCAGGAATCCCATAGTGTACCGGAGAAGACAAACCAGTAAACAGATAAATTTCAACTCAATCTATAAGAGCTATTACAGAGATATTAACAAAAAATCTCTGAAAATACAAAGGAAGGAAGTCATAGGGTGATGTGGAAGTTTTAATGATGTGACACTGGAGCTCTACCTAGAGAGATGAATGGAGATTTACATTATTTAGAAAGAAAGGCTTCCTGTGCAAAGCAGAATATACTAAACATAAGGTTGTAAAAGGAGTGGTTGCATGAGAAGTCAAATGAGTGACAGAAGATGGTAAATTGAGGCCATGATGTGACTGACCTTGTATATTAAGCTCAAAATTTGTATTACTGTGGAGCTAGCAGTGAGGAGGCACAGAGGTTTATAAACAAGATGTGATCGGTTTTGTTTTTCTAGAGCCAAGATTCTGGCAGTGGTTCATTTGTCAAATGTGGCCCCAGATACCCACAGAGTACCTGTTCAACTTATCAGAAATAAAGACCTCAGATATACTAAATCAGCTTCTCCTGGGGATGAGCACAGGCCAAAGGAATCTTTATTTTTAAAAACCTCTTAGGACTTGTATGATTTAAAGCTGATTTGGGGATCCCTAGGTAAAGGATGGAAACCAACTGTATCTCTACCACGATAAAACCATTTGCATTTCTGCAAGATAAGAATCATTTGTATTACTATCCATTTTCTACAATGTATAAGTTGCAAAATAGGCTCAAACCCTATAAAATGAGATAATCCCAGAACACCAACTAGAGAACATCCAATAGTCCATTAAAAGACATCTAGCAATCCCTTTTGCCTTTTCATACAATTTTTCCTAACAGAACAATGGGGAAATTTTTGGAGAGTTTTAAGCAGAAGAGTGACATGTTCTGATTTACATTTTGAAAAGATCACCTTGACTGTGTTTTTCTCTTACTGCATTTATCAGTCATTTTATAATTGATTGATAATAAGTTTTGTTTTTCACACTAGACTGTGAGTTTTGTAAGAGCAGAGATAATATCTTTTTCGCGATTATGCTGAGATATTTCACCATAGTGCATAGCACAGTGCCTGACAAAATGGTTGATAATCAAAAACTACTTGTTAAAGTGGGAGGAATCCAAAGGACTTGTTGACTGATAAGATGCAGCGTCCAAGCAAGCAGAATTCCAAGCTTCTGGTTTGGGAAACTGGTGGAAATGGATATCATTTACAGAGTAAAGAGTATGGGACTGGGAACAGACTTCCAAGAGAAGATAAAACTGCCTCTCTTCAATGTCTTTTGGTATCTCTAAGGGAGACTGCCTAGATCTTCTTCAAACCTGGATCCTCCTGACTGAACAGCTGGAATCCATTTCCCAGCCTGGCTCATATGGTTAGTTATGGCCATTTGACTGAGTTCTGACCAATGGGGTGTGAGTGGTAGTGATGTGGGCTCCCACCGGGATGTACTCATACATGGTCCTCTTCCTCTTCTTATTTTTTTTTAAATTATTGAAGTATAGTTGATTTATAAGATTATATTAGGTTCAGGTGTACAACATGGTAATTCAATATTTTTATAAATTATACTCTATTTAAAGTTATTACAAAATAAAGTCTTTATTTCCCTGTGCTGTACAATATATCCTTGCTGCTTATTTATTTTATACACAGTGGTTCTGTGTAACTTAATCCCATACCCCTAGCTTGCCCCTCCCTGCTTCCCTTTCCCTAGTGGTAGCCACTAGTTTGTTCTCTCTATCTGTGAGTCTGTTGTTGTTTTGTTATATACATTTGTTTGTTTTATATTTTAGATTCCACATATAAGTGATAACATGGAGTATTTATCTTTCTCTGTCTGACTTGTTTCACTAAGCATAATACCTTCCAGGTCTATCCATGTCATTGCAAATGACAGAATTTCATTCTTTTTTATGGCTGACTAATATTCCATGGTGTATATATATATACCATATCTTCTTTATCCATTTATCTGTTTTGGGACACTTAGGTTGTTTCCATATATTGGTTGTTGTAAATAATGCTGCTATGAACATTGGGGTGCATGCATCCAATTGAATTAGTGTTTTTTTGTTTTCTTTGGATATATACCCAGGAGTGGAATTGTTGAATCATATGGTTGTTCTGTTTTTAGTTTCTTGATGAACCTCCATACTGTTTTCCATAGTGGTTGCCTCAATTTTTAATCCCACCTACAGTTTCCTGAAAACTATAAAATGCTGATGAAGGAATTTGAAAATGATACAAAGAAATGGAAAGATATCCTGTGTTCTTGGATTGAAAGAATTAATATTGTTAAAATGTCCATACTACCCAAAACAATCTACAGATTTAATGCAATTCTTATCAAAATATCCATGAGATTTTTCACAGAACTGGAGCACATAATCCTAAAATGTATATGGAACCACAAAGGCCCCTGCATTGCCAAAGGGATCCTCTTCCTTCTTCTGACTGGAAATCAACAGCTAGAGGCACTGTAAAATCCACATGTTGAAGATGGCAAAGCCTCCATTATCCTAGGAAAGCTGGGCTTAGTCTCTGTTTCCTCTGGGTTCCCACAGTGTTTAAAAAATACTTTAAAAAGTATTTTTTATTTAGCATTTACTTTGCTTTGTTTCACAGTATAATTATGTACATTTTGATCTTTTTCTCATACTTGTAAGCCTATAATGTAATGTTTCTCAAAGGGGTGCTGTTCGTATTTTGGACAGGGCAATGTTTTATTGTGTGGGATTGTGCTTAGGTTACCTGAGAGCCATCCACTAAAAGCCTATAATTCCCCCCACCCTTCACCTCCCCACTTCACAGAGCAGTCAGCGTGACAAAGAACTGCCCTTACTTAACTACCACTCCAAGAGGATAATGTCCAGGATGCTATTTTTTCTGTGTTTGATAGAATAAACAAGGAAAAACACCTAAGTTGGAAAGAGCAGTGTCAGTCCTAGCTCTATCAGGTACTAACTGGGTAATTTTAGATAAGTCTGTTACTTTGTATCTTCATCTGTAAGTGGAGGTCAATAGAATCTATCCTATAGGGTGATTTTAAGAATTAAATAATGTGAGTAAAGTTTTTGGACATAGTAGTTGTTTGATATATTTTTGCTTCTATACCTCCTTTACTCTTATTTAAATTAAATGGAAATTTATAAATATTTATAGCATTCTTTCTTTTGGAAAAAGTCTATGGCTCAAAAAAATTTAAAGGAAATGTGTACATGTGTAAGATTGTGGCTATATGTGCCTATTGTCATGAGATTCAGAAAAACATTTATGGAAGAATTCCAACTATTTATCACAAATTCTTTATTTTATAGAACTTAACTTGCTGCAACTGACAACATAACATAAATGACTTTTATAGTTTGAAAAGAAAAAAATTCAAGAAAGAATCTAATAGCAAATTTGAAATCAATTGAATTGGGATGGACAGCATAGCTCTTGGTTTGGTAAGAAAGCAAAGTGTGAGCTCATGGGCTGTTCCTGATGGATGGATTTTTGGTTTGCATTTTGCGTTTGTTTTGTTTTTAGGGTAGAAGTAAAAAGAAGAAGAAAATGAGATCTTTCCAAGCCTGCCCGAAAGAAAATGAGAAATACGTCATTGTCTCTCAAAGCACAAATGTGGTGAGGCCGCAACAGGGGCTCTGCAAGGTGGCTTGTTTGACAGTATGTGAAATTGAAGCAGGGCCATTTGTCATGGGTGACACAGCAGAGACTGTGCTCCACAGCCTGGGTCTATAGACAGGGGGAGGAGGGGGACAACCTCCTCGGGCAGTGCTGCAGCCTCCCCCCTTTTCCTTCTGGTTCCTGCTCTTGGGTTTCTCTGGGTCAGGAGCTAGGAGGAGCCCACTTGTGCCTGAGGCATCTATTTCCTTCACTGAGTAACCCAAGGCAGTGGCAGGGGAGGGGCAGCACAATAAAATAGAGGTAGCATTCTGCTACCCAGGAAGGTGAGTGATCTTGGAATATTTGTTTACAATTTAGAAAATCAGGGTCTACATGATTTTGACTTGACTCATAGTTGATGTTCAATAAATATTTGTATTTTTAAAGAAAAACTATGAATAACTGAATCTACTGGATATCACCCTTCCGTCAGAAGAAACATACATGTACATACAGGTTTTGTGAGATGAGATCTTTCACAGTTACAAACACCAAGAGAAACAGGACAATTAAAGAAGGATTTGTGTTTAATTAGTTTTGTAAACCATTTTTTTAAACAGTAAAGACTGGAGAGTTAGGGGAAAATTGTTAATGACAGCTGCTATGTCAAAACTAAATGCAATATGGAGCCAGGTAATCTTCCCTGAACTGTCCTAAGATATGAGTATGAGATACACTGGTATAATGGGACACATTGCTTTGGGGTTTCTATATCCTGTCCTTCCTTGCTAAATAATTACACAAACAGAAGCTTAGCCATCTGATTATTGATAGTTAAAAAATATTGGTCAAATATTGTGTACATGCTAATGCCTTTGGCATTGCTGGGCATGTCAGAGGCAGAGAGGGAAAATGGATTGTTCCCTCCCCCATATATTTCATATACTTCTCTGATAGAAGTGACAGGGTTTGCGTGTTTGTTATCCATCAAACAAATTCCCAAAGCATGTCTTTTTGACAGCACCCTCCCCAGTGATGAGAACTCTTTTACCTTCCAATGTGTTATGGTATTTCACAAATCCCCTACTACACAGTGTTCACAAAGGAAAAATACACATGGCAGTGGTGTCAATTGATAGATATGCACCACAAAATAATCAGAGGGCTGGGTAATCCCAAGGAGGGTGTGAACACTCATGACTAGAAATTTCTAGACTGGAAAAATACATTTGTTAACACAGAACATTTTGGTGAGCAAAGCACCTGGCCGCTTGCTATAAATTTGTATTTTTTATTTCATGGCCAGTTTTCCTCTTCCAGGGACTTAATTATCCCATGTACATTGCTCCCAGCAGAGACACAGAGAGACACACAGCAGTCTCATTTAATCTATTAGATTTCTTTTTTCCACTCCCTCAAGGTACAGAGGCAAATTCCGATTTAGTAATCAAGGCCTGAGTCATCGAATAAATAACTCAATTTCTCATCCTTGTTCATTGAGCCAGTTGTATGAACAAACACGATGTTTTTTTATGGCAAGTGTGTAAATGGGCTTACCAGGATATTGCATTCATAAATTGCGTAAAGATGCCAAAAATCATTCAGAGTGCAAGAGCAGGGAGAGTGGTTTCAATGTCTTTTAAAATTGAAGCATAGTTGATTTACAATGTTGTGTTAGCTTCTGGTGTACCACAAAGTGATTCAGTTTTTTATCAATCTATCTATCTATCTAACTATCTATCTATCTATCTTCTTTTTCATATTCTTTTCCATTATGGTTTATCACAGGATATTGAATATAGTTCCCTGTGCTATACAGTAGGATCTTGTTGTTTATCCGTTCTATATAATAGTTTGCATCCACTAGTCCCAAACTCCCAGTCCTTCCCTCTACCACCTCCCCAGCCTTGGCAACCACAAGTCTGTTCTCTATGTCTGTGAGTCTATTTCTGTTTCGTAGGTAAGTTCATCTGTGTCATAGTTTAGACTCCACATATAAGTAATATCATATGGTATTTGTCTTTCTCTTTCTGACTTGCTTCACTTAGAATGAAAATATCTAGGTTCATCCATGTAACTGCAAATGGCATTATTTCATTCTTTTTTATGACTGAGTAATATTCCACTGTATATCTATACCACATCTTCTTTATCCATTCATCTTTATCCATTCATCAAATGTCGATGGACATTTAGGGTGTTTCCATGTCTTAGCTATTGTAAATAGTGCTGCTATAAACATAGGGATGCATGCATCTTTTTGAATTATAGTTTCATATATTTTCACTCCTGGATATATGCCCAGGAGTGGGATTGCTAGATCATATGGTAACTCTATTTTTAGTTTTGTGGAACCTCCATACTGTTCTCTATAGTGGCTGCACCAATTTACATTCCTACCAACAGTGTAGAAGGGTTCCCTTTTGGAGATGGATCTTTTTTAAATGAAGGTTCAGCAGATTACTTCTCAAATTAAAAAACTATGACCCCTTAACAAACTGATAAAAGTAACCTTAAGGTTCTAGACTAGCTCATAGGAAACAAGGGTGGTAATTATTTTTTTTCAGAAAGGTAATCTGTTGTATAGAAATGGTTGGGGCATCCACTGTCCATTCATTCATTCATTGAATTAAACATCTTTGAATGCTCAGGATGTTCCAGACACTCTCTCAATAATAGAGATATAAAGGTGAATGAATCACAACCCTTGCCCAAAGTTTTTCACATAAACAAACAATTACAGATAGTCCAGTAAGCTAATGATGAAAATATGCTCAGGGCATTGTGGAATCATCAAGAAGAGGCATCAACTCAGCCCAAGAGGGTTCACAAAGACTGTCTCACAGAAGCTGACACCAAGGAGGAGTCATAAGAAATAGCCAAAGCAGTGAGGGTGGGGGACTGAGGTAGGAGAGGTAGTGAGGAAGAAGGCAGTAAGAACTATTATGTCTCCCCTTCCTGAACTTACTCAAGGAAGACCCATTGTCTTAGTCTGAGTCACCAGAGCAAAGGGACTGTAAGCAGCCTTGTAGAGAGAGCACCAGCTGGTGAAGTATTACTCGCCATCTCTACCAGAGTAACAATAGCTACCACTTACCACTCACCCACCACAGGGCAGGGAGTGTGCTAAGTGCTTCACACACTTGGTCTTCTTTAATCCCTTTGGCAACCCTAACAGGTTGATATTCTTTCTCTTTTGGTCTCATAAAATAACTCAAGTACATGGTTAAAATTTCAATATTTCTTTGAGTCTATTTCTGTTTTGTAAATAAGTTCATTTGTATCATTTTTTAGGTTCCACATATAAGTGATATCATATGGTATTTGTCTTTTCCCATTTGACTTCACTTAGTATGATAATCTCTAGGTCACAGACATCGAAAACAAACTTACGGTTACCAAAGGGAGAAGTGGGGGGAGGAATGAATTACGAATTTGGGATTAACGGATACACACTGCTATATATAAACTAGATAAACAACAAGGACCTACTGTACAGCACAGGGAACTATGTGCAACATCTTGTAATAACCCATAAAGAAAAGAATCAGAAAAAGAATATATATATAAAAGAATATATATATATATATATATATATATATATATATATATATATATATATATATCTGGATTACTTTGCAATACACCTGAAACTAACACAACATTGTAAGTCAACTATACTCCAATAAAAAAATCAATATTAAAGAATGGCAGTAAACAAAAAGTAAAATTTTCACAATCTATCCCCATGCTCCAACGTACTTTTTTAAAAAACCCTTTCTAATATCTGTCATCATCCTCCAAAATGTGTTTATATCCTTATTTCTTGATTCATCCACTTTAGACTGTATATATTGACATTTTCTCTTAAGCCACATATATTTTTACAGAAAAGTTTGAAAATTCTCTACAGTGGCAAATAAGAAAAACTGAGAAATAATGCCATGCAATCACGTTAAGTATAAAGGATAGGGGAAAGTACTCTCTCTCAAAGCAACTTTGCTCCTCCGGTAAATGCAAAGGGAAAAATAAATTTTAAAAGAATGTAAGTGTATTCTTTTTATGTGGTTACTCTAAATGTATTTCCAGCCATCGTCTTCCCTCCAAAGAATGAGGTACGAGCCCAACACTGAATGTATTTTTCCTGTACAAATCCCTTAATGACCTTTTTATATATTTTATCACAAGAGCCATTCCTATAAAATTTTATCTTACTCTAGACATTCATATTTACTAAAGACATGCAGCCTAAAAAGATTAGCTCTGACTCTTTCAAACAATCATAGTAGACATCTTTGGAGCCCTAGTAGTAAGAGAACTAGGATGGTGGGTGCTGGGCACTCTAGATTTATTCCTGAATTCTGACTATTTTCAAAAAAAGCAGCCAGTCTCTTGTCCTGCACACTTTTATCATCACTGCTGTTCTGAAGACTTCTGTTAACAATCTTCTTATCCATCACCTCTCTTCCAAATTAAATTGCAGCTCTGAATGAAAATCTCAGGACTGCCATTTGGTCTCAACACTCCCTTCACTATCTTCTGATGACCACTAAAGTCAGGTCACTGGCAATGCCCAGGAGAGCCCCAGGTCTGGGATAAGATGGTGGGGCACAGCTATACATTGGCCATGAAGACACAGCCACTAAAGCTCTAGATTTATACGACCACAGCTTGAGATGAATACTAAAAGAGGCCACCAGCCTGTGATGAACTATTCATCCATCTATCGTGCTGACCTGTGGGAGTGAGAGGAAATGAGAAATGGGATGGGATGCATGCAAGAAATATGCTCTAGGGTTTTTCTGCAGCAGTGTTCTGTGTTTTCTTAGATTCTGTGTTTATCTATTTGGCACCCATTAATCACGAAGCCAAATTAATGGCCAAAGTTGTTTACATTTCTCTTGTGATCCAGCTTTTGCAGGTGTACAAAATTCATATCATAAGCCCTCCAATCTGTCCCAAGTCCATAAAACCAACCACCTCCTTCATCCAACTTTTACACATCAAGCCAATATTTTCCCAGCCCTAAATCAACCCAGAGCCAGGTACCAAACAACTAGGGACAGGGGTCCATGCCCCAGAGCCTGCTGGAATTATTCTAACTAGCCAGTTCTAAGCTGTTTCCTCTGCCTTGCCTTGCCTTTCTTGTGGACTCCCCAGTAAAGGTGGTAGCCTATGCCTTTCTTTCACTCTTGCTTCTACCTCCGGATCAAGCCTGGTGTCTCCCCACGGGGCCATGTATGGCATGGCATGGGGAGACAGAGTTCCCTTCTCTTGCAAACTATAAGTAGTAAAATCTTCTTTTAAATCATCACTCAGTCACTTTTATAAATTAAGACCTAAGAACACATAAAGGATCACCTAGGCACAAATCAAGTAGCTCATTCAGTTATTAGAGTAAAATGAAGACTAAAACTATAGGCTCCAGAAGAGTAAGAGCCGCCCTCTGCTTCGCTTCCTTTATGGCAACTTGGAACGCACATGCAGCAAAATTCACTAGGAAGCTAGCGATTTCTACATCTTCTTTTATAAAGCTCCAATATAAATATTGTCTGCTGGCCAATATTCCAGTCCCTCCATTCCAAATGTATCAAGTTCATCCAAAGGAAGGGGCTGAGGTTAGCAGAGTAAGAAGACAGAAATTTTATTCTTAAATCAGTGCTGAGGCTTGAGCTCAAAAAGTAATTCCCTGTACAATCAATCATCCCTACCCTGGCCAATTGGTCATTAGTAGTTCTGATTGAATATTCCTGAAAGGAGCACCAGGGACAGATACTGGTGAACTAGTGGATGGTTCACTATTCACTGAAGATGCTCACAATGTTTCCACATGTGGGAAAAGTGAGTATGCAGAGATGACTAAATATACAGTCAACATATGGAGAAATTGTGCTTTGGGTTATGCCCTTAAGAAGCTGTTATCTTCCTGGACAATAAAAATAAATGCCTAGAGATAGTGATTGCTTCTGGTGCTGGATAAAAGCCTAGTCATCTGGCCTGACTTTATGTGAGGATTCTCAGATGTACACATAGAAGGAAGCAACTGTTTTCTGCCTAGGTGCTATCTTCAGTCCTGATGAAACCTTCAGATTTGACAGAGAGAGATATTGGAAGAAAGGGTCTAATTTAGGCAGAAGGGGATCTAGTGGCATGTGAAAAGAGGTGACATGGAGGAGTGTTTTTAAATCCTCCCCTCAGATATAAAGCTGAGATTGAAAGTGAAAGTGGTCTCTAACAGCCAACTCAGAGGAGTCAGATAAACAGAAGAGGATGTACTACTTTTCCATATTTGAATAATACCTAGGTTTCAGACCTAGGTGGGAATCCTGAATCTGTCACTTGCTGTGTGACCTTGAATAAGTTACCTTGCCCTCACTTCTCATCTGTGGCTGGGAGAAGATAATAACCTTTACAGGGGACAGCAATGCGAAGCACTTCGCATTGTGTGAGTTTGATAAATATTCACTATTATTTGCCACCTTTACAATGTTATCTGTTTCCCTGTATGTTTACTTTTGAACACAGCAAAGTAGAAGAGCTCTGGAAATGTCCCCCTGTTTTGTGCTGGTCTCAGCCTATTGACAGTGATGCTATCAGCTAGGAATGCCTGGGGCCCCTACTGCTTGTGGTGAGCCCCCCTGCCCCCAAACACATTTCCTCAGACCCGAGAGCCAATTGTGGCTGGACTGGCCTTTGTGGTTCTTATTATAAGAGGTACCTCAGCAGCAACTATCAGGGAACTTTGAAAAAACAAGATATATTACTCATAGGTCCTGGAGAGTATACTGCATGCCCAGGACCACACAGGGAGGTTCCTGGTAGAGAGAGACAGAGAGAGCTTGGACCTAGGATTCTACCTTTATTGGAGTCAAGAATGGGGTACTTAGAGTTTCACAGGTTCACTCTTTACTGGTGAATTAAAAAAAAAAGTGGGTATTAAAGTGCAGGAAGGGAAAAGCAAATGGACAGTTACCTAGGTCACATGGGGGCTTTCTAAAAGGGGAACTTCATGCATGAGGTGGCCTGTCTCTTTACCTAGTTGTGTAGCTGGTAACGTGTTTATTCAAGATGGATGTCTTGGAAATGGATGTCTCTGCAATCAAAATCTTAATGTCAAGCACTTACACTGCAATCAAAACAGCTAATTTTCAGGCACTACATTCCCTCTCTGTGCCCTGGCTCAAAAATGGTAGTTTCAAACATTAGCTCCAGCATCTGTGGGATGGATGGTTTGGGGAAATTGATGCAACTTCACACCTTGTGTTCCTTGTTCCTATAAAAAGGGAATAATCATGATGCTCCAAATGTGTTGGGGAGGCTAAAGACTAATACAGATAGAGTACCTCCATGGTGTCTGATTGCTTCCACTACCTAGGCACGTCACTTTTCTCCATGTGCCTCCGTTCTTTCCTCTGTAACAAGTGGGTAATGATGTGCTTACTTCACTTGTGAGGTTTATTTGAGTTAACTGTGGAGAAGACTTAGAAGAATCCTGGGACATAGGAAATGTAAAATAGTGGTTATTGTTACAAGTGCTCAGTAAATAAGAGCTGCTTCTGCGTCAGATGAAGGACGATGGTGATGATGATGATGATGATGATGATGATGATGATGAACGTAGGGGTGAATTCTCTGGTGCCTGTTCTAAAGAAAAGAGTTGTTCTGGAATGTGAAAAGGTTTGGAACTGAGCAGTATATCTTCTCCTTGTGGGCCTACTTGGTGAATATGTTCTTAAGAAAATTCCCACCACCTGAATACTGAGGGTCACACTATGGGGCACCCAGGTGAAGTAGCTGATTGAACAATTCCACTTAGAGGACACAGTCTGCCTCACATTAGATGCCCAAATCTGTTCTTCCTCTAGCCCCTCCTTCTAGTTTCCAAGGAAGTCATTCGCAACTTTCTTGTTTTAACCCCTGTCATCCTATGTCTATTTATTCACTAGGTTATATAAGTTCTACCTCAAAAGTATACCCAAATCGACTTTCTCCTCTTTTATTTTTCTTGAAACTGCTCAGTACATTTAATGTCTCCCTTCCAGCCATGTCCACTCCCTGCAAAGGATCCAGTCAATTGTGCATACCTAGCTTTGCCACCTGGAATGTTCCTCACGTCTCATCTTGCTCCTGTGGCAAAATCTCTGCTTCAGGTCCAGACGATGCTCTGTGTCCAGCTTCCCATCTCATGTCCTTGTGATATCAAACTACCTCTTGCCTTCCGAGGCTGTTTCATGCTGGATGGAACCTTGGATCCTTGTGGCCTGTCCCCAAATCCACAGGCTAGATTTACTCAATCCCACAACCAAGACTGTCCATTGGGAACTCCAGATCCTGCCAAAGTCTTGGGCCTCACCTGCCCAAGAGGGAAGTTTGACACACCTTGTGCCTCTGCTGCTCTTTCATCTTCTCTCATCCAAATTGTTGTACCTGATTCCTAATCATGTTCCCTGGGCATCAGTTTCTCCCCATTCCTACCCACTATCTCCTCTGTTTCCAGAGTGAATCAGGATAAATAATGTTTTTTGTTTTTTAGTTTTTTTTTTACATCTTTATTGGAGTATAATTGCTTTACAATGGTGTGTTAGTTTCTGCTTTATAACAAAGTGAATCAGTTGTACATATACATATGTTCCCATATCTCTTCCCTCTTGTGTCTCCCTCCCTCCCACCCTCCCTATCCCACAGCTCTAAGTGGTCACAAAGCACTGAGCTGATCTCCCTGTGCTATGCGGCTGCTTCCCAATAGCTATCTACCTTACGTTTGGTAGTGTATATATGTCCATGCCTCTCTCTCGCTTTGTCACAGCTCACCCTTCCCCCTCCCCATATCCTCAAGTCCATTCTCTAGTAGGTCTGTGTCTTTATTCCTGTCTTACCCTAGGCTCTTCATGATATTTTTTTTCTTAAATTCCATATATATGTGTTAGCATACGGTATTTGTCTTTCTCTTTCTGACTTACTTCACTCTGTATGACAGACTCTAGATCCATCCACCTCATAACAAATAGCTCAATTTCATTTCGTTTTATGGCTGAATAATATTCCATTGTATATATGTGCCACATCTTCTTTATCCATTCATCCGATGATGGACACTTAGGTTGTTTCCATCTCCTGGCTATTGTAAATAGAGCTGCAATGAACATTTTGGTACATGACTCTTTTTGAATTACGGTTTTCTCAGGGTATATGCCCAGTAGTGGGATTGCTGGGTCATATGGTAGTTCTATTTGTAGTTTTTAAGAAACCTCCATACTGTTCTCCATAGTGGCTGTACCAATTCACACTCCCACCAGCAGTGCAAGAGTGTTCCCTTTTCTCCACACTCTCTCCAGCATTTATTGTTTGTAGATTTTTTGATGATGGCCATTCTGACTGGTGTGAGGTGATATCTCATTGTAGTTTTGATTTGCATTTCTCTAATGATTAATGATGTTGAGCATTCTTTCATGTGTTTGTTGGCAGTCTGTATATCTTCTTTGGAGAAATGTCTATTTAGGTCTTCTGCCCATTTTTGGATTGCGTTGTTTGTTTTTTTTTGTTATTGAGCTGCATGAGATGCTTATAAATTTTGGAGATTAATCGTTTGTCAGTTGCTTCATTTGCAAATATTTTCTCCCATTCTGAGGGTTGTCTTTTGGTCTTGTTTATGGTTTCCTTTGCTGTGCAAAAGCTTTGAAGTTTCATTAGGTCTCATTTGTTTATTTTTGTTTTTAATTTCCATTTCTCTAGGAGGTGGGTCAAAAAGGATCTTGCTGTGATTTATGTCATAGAGTGTTCTGCCTATGTTTTCCTCTAAGAGTTTGATAGTTTCTGGCCTTACATTTAGGTCTTTAATCCATTTTGAGCTTATTTTTGTATATGGTGTTAGGGAGTGATCTAATATTATACTTTTACATGTACCTGTCCAGTTTTCCCAGCACCACTTATTGAAGAGTCTGTCCTTTCTCCATTGTACATTCCTGCCTCCTTTATCAAAGATAAGGTGACCATATGTGTGTGGGTTTATCTCTGGGCTTTCTCTCCTGTTCCATTGATCTGTCTATTTTTGTGCCAGTACCATACTGTCTTGATTACTGTAGCTTTGTAGTATAGTCTGAAGTCAGGGAGCCTGATTCCTCCAGCTCCGTTTATCGTTCTCAAGATTGCTTTGGCTATTCGGGGTCTTTTGTGTTTCCATACAAATTGTAGAATTTTTTGTTCTAGTTCTGTGAAAAATGCCAGTGGTAGTTTGATACGGGTTGCATTGAAACTATAGATTGCTTTGGGTAGTAGAGTCATTTTCACAATGTTGATTCTTCCAATCCAAGAACATGGTATATCTTTCCATCTGTTTGTATCATCTTTAATTTCTTTCATCAGTGTCTTATAATTTTCTGCATATAATTTTTTGTCTCCTTAGGTAGGTTTATTCCTAGATATTTTATTCTTTTTGTTGCAATGGTAAATGGGAGTGTTTTCTTGATTTCATTTTCATATTTTTCATCATTAGTGTATAGGAATGCCAGAGATTTCTGTGCATTAATTTTGTATTCTGCTACTTTACCAGATTCGTTGATTAGCTCTACTAGTTTTCTGGTAGCATCCTTAGGATTCTCTATGTATAGTATTATGTCATCTGCAAACAGTGACAGATTTACTTCTTCTTTTCCGATTTGGATTCCTTTTACTTCCTTTTCTTCTCTGATTGCTGTGGCTAAAACTTCAAAAACTATGTTGAATAAGAGTGGTGAGAGTGGGCAACCTTGTCTTGTTCCTGATCTTAGTGGAAATGGTTTCAGTTTTTCACCATTGAGGATGATGTTGGCTGTAGGTTTGTCATATATGGCCTTTATTATGTTGAGGAAAGTTCCCTCTATGCCTACTTTCTGCAGGGTTTTTATCATAAATAGGTGTTGAATTTTGTCAAACTCTTTCTCTGCATCTATTGACATGATAATATGTTTTTTTCTCCTTCAGTTTGTTAATATGGTTTATCACATTGATTGATTTGCGTATATTGAAGAATCCTTGCATTCCTGGAATAAACCCCATGTGATCAAGGTGTATGATCCTTTTAATGTGCTGTTGGATTCTGTTTGCTAGTATTTTATTGAGGATTTTTGCATCTATGTTCATCAGTGATATTGGCCGGCAGTTTTCTTTCTTTGTGACATCCTTGTCTGGTTTTGGTATCAGGGTGATGGTGGCCTCGTAGAATGAGTTTGGGAGTGTTCCTCCCTCTGCTATATTTTGGAAGAGTTTGAGAGGGATGGGTGTTAGCACTTCTCTAAATGTTTGATAGAATTCGCCTGTGAAGCCATCTGGTCCTGGGCTTTTGTTTGTTGGAAGATTTTTAATCACAGTTTCAATTTCAGTGCTTGTGATTGGCCTGTTCATATTTTCTATTTCTTCCTGATTCAGTCTTGGCAGGTTGTGCATTTCTAAAAATTTGTCCATTTCTTCCAGGTTGTCCTTTTTTTTTTTTTTTTTTTTTTGTGGTACACGGGCCTCTCACTGCTGTGGCCTCTCCCGCTGCAGAGCACAGGCTCCGGATGCACAGACTGAGCGGCCATGTCTCACAGGCCCAGCCACTCCATGGCACATGGGATCTTCCTCAACCGGGGCATGAACCCGCATGCTCTGCATCGGCAGGCGGACTCTCAACCACTGTGCCACCAGGGAAGCCCCAGGTTGTCCATTTTATTGGCATAGAGTTTCTTGTAGTAATCTCTCATGATCTTTTGTATTTCTGCAGTGTCCGTTGTTACTTCTCGTTTTTCATTTCTAATTCTATTGATTTCAGTCTTCTCCCTTTTTTTCTTGATGAATCTGGCTAATGGTTTATCAATTTTGTTTTTCTTCTCAAAGAACCAGCTTTTAGTTTTATTGATCTTTGCTATCGTTTCCTTCATTTCTTTTTCATTTATTTCTGATCTGATTTTTATGATTTCATTCCTTCTGCTAACTTTGGGGATTTTTTGTTCTTCTTTCTCTAATTACTTTAGGTGCAAGGTTAGGTTGTTTATTCGGGATATTTCCTGTTTCTAAAGGTAAGATTGTATTGCTATAAATTTCCCTCTTAGAACTGCTTTTCCTGCATCCCATAGGTTTTGGGTTGTCGTGTCTCCATTGTCATTTCTTTCTAGGTATTTTTTGATTTCCTCTTTGATTTCTTCAGTGATCACTTCGTTATTAAGTAGCGTATTGTTTAGTCTCCAAATGTTTGTATTTTTTACAGGTATTTTCCTGTAATTGATATCTAGTCTCATAGTGTTGTGGTCGGAAAAGATACTTGATACAATTTCAATTTTCTTAAATTTACCAAGGCTTGATTTGTGACACAAGATATGATCTATCCTGGAGAATGTTCCATGAACACCTGAGAAAAATGTGTATTCTATTGTTTTTGGATGGAATGTCCTATAAATATCTATTAAGTCCATCTTGTTTAATGTATCATTTAAAGCTTGTGTTTCCTTATTTATTTTCATTTTGGATGATCTGTCCACTGGTGAAAGTGGGGTGTTAAAGTCCCCTACTATGAATATGCTACTGTCGATTTCCCCTTTTATGGATGTTAGCATTTGCCTTATGTATTGAGGTGCTCCTATGTTGGGTGCATAAATATTTACAATTGTTATATCTTCTTCTTGGATTGATCCCTTTATCCTTATGTAGTGTCCTTCTTTGTCCCTTGTAATAGTCTTTATTTTAAAGTTTATTTTGTCTGATATGAGAATTGCTACTCCAGCTTTCTTTTGGTTTCCATTTGCATGGAATATCTTTTTCCATCCCCTTACTTTCAGTCTGCATGTGTCTCTAGGTCTGAAGTGGGTCTTTTGTAGACAGCATATATACAGGTCTTATTTTTGTATCCATTCCGCCAATCTGTGGCTTTTGGTGGGAGCATTTAGTCCATTTACATTTAAGGTAATTATCAATATGTATGTTCCTATTCTCATTTTATTAATTGTTTTGGGTTCGTTATTGTAGGTCTTTTCCTTCTCTTGTGTTTCTTGCCTAAAGAAGTTCCTTTAGCATTTGTTGTAAAGCTGGTTTGGTCGTGTTGAACTCTCTCAGCTTTTGCTTGTCTGTAAAGGTTTTAATTTCTCCATGAAATCTGAATGAGATCCTTGCTGGGTAGAGTAATCTTGGTTGCAGGTTTTTCTCCTTCATCACTTTAAATATGTCCTGCCAGTCCCTTCTGGCTTGAAGAGTTTCTGCTGAAAGATCAGCTGTTAACCTTATGGGGATTCCCTTATGTGTTATTTGTTGTTTTTCCCTCGCTGCTTTTAATATGTTTTCTTTGTATTTAATTTTTGACAGTTTGATTAATATGTGTCTTCGCGTATTTCTCCTTTGATTTATCCTGTGTGGGACTCTCTGTGCTTCCTGGACTTGATTAACTATTTCCTTTCCCATATTAGGGAAGCTTTCAACTATAATCTCTTCAAATATTTTCTCAGTCCCTTTCTTTTTCTCATCTTCTTCTGGAACCCCTATAATTCGAATGTTGGTGCGTTTAATGTTGTCCCAGAGGTCTCTGAGACTGTCCTCAGTTCTTTTCATTCTTTTTTCTTTATTCTGCTCTGCAGTAGTTATTTCCAATATTTTATCTTCCAGATCACTTATCCGTTCTTCTGCCTCAATTATTCGCTATTGATCCCATCTAGAGTATTCTTAATTTCATTTATTGTGTTGTTCATCGTTGCTTGTTTCATCTTTAGCTCTTCTAGGTCCTTGTTAAATGTTTCCTGCGTTGTGTCTATTCTATTTCCAAGATTTTGTATCATCTTTACTATCATTATTCTGAATTCTTTTTCAGGTAGACTGCCTATTTCCTCTTCATTTGCTAGGTCTGATGGGTTTTTATATTGCCCCTTCATCTGCTGTGTGTTTTTCTGTCTTCTCATTTTGCTTATCTTACTGTATTTGGGGTCTCCTTTTTGCAGGCTGCAAGTTTGTAGTTCCCGTTGTTTTTGGTTTCTGTCCCCAGTGGCTAAAGTTGGTTCAGTGTGTTGTGTAGGCTTCCTGGTGGAGGGGACTAGTGCCTGTGTTCTGGTGGATGAGGCTGGATCTTGTCTTTCTGGTGGGCAGGTCCACGTCTGGTGGTGTGTTTTTGGGTGTCTGTGGACTTATTATGATTTTAGGCAGCCTTTCTGCTAATGGGTGGGGCTGTGTTCCTGTCTTGCTAGTTGTTTGGCATAGGGTGTCCAGCACTGTAGCTTGCTAGTCATTGAGTGAAGCTAGGTGCTGGAGTTGAGATGGAGATCTCTGGGATATTTTCACCATTTGATATTATGTGGAGCTGGGAGGTCTCTTGTGGACTAGTGTCCTGAAGTTGGCTCTCCCACCTCAGAGGCGCAGCACTGACTGCTGGCTGGAGCACCAAGAGCCTTTCATCCACATGTCTCAGAATAAAAGGGAGAGAAAGTAGAAAGAAAGAAAGGAAGAAAGAAAGAAAGGAAGAAAGAAAAAGAAAGAAAGAAAGAAAGGAGAATGAAAGAAAGAAAAAGAAAGAAAGAAAGAAAGGAGGGAGGGAGGGAGGAAGGAAGGAGGGAAGGAAGGAAAGAAAGAAAGAAAGAAAGAAAAATAAATAAATAAATAAATAAATAAAATAAAGTTATTAAAATAAAAAGTAATTATTAAGAAAAAAATTTTTTGAAAAAAAGAAGACGGATAGAACCCTAGGACAAATTGTGGAAGCAAGACAAAATCTCACACAGAAGCATACACATACACACTCACAAAAAGGAAAACGGGAAAAAATAATAAATCTTCCTCTCAAATTCCACCTCCTCAATTTGGGATGAATAGTTGTCTATTCATGTATTCCACAGATGCAGGTACCATCAAGTTCATTGTGGAGTTTTAATCCGCTGCTTCTGAGGCTGCTGGGAGAGATTTCCCTTTCTCTTCTTTGTTCTCACAGCTCCTGGGGCTCAGCTTTGGATTTGACCCCGCCTCTGCGTGTAGGTCGCCTGTGGGCATCTGTTCTTCGCTCAGACAGGACGGGGTTAAAGAAGCTGCTGTTTCGGGGGCTCTGGCTCACTCAGACCATGGGGGAGGGAGGGGTACAGAGTGCGGGGCGAGCCTACGGCGGCAGAGGCCAGCATGACGTTGCACCAGCCTGAGGCCTGCCGTGCGTTCTCCCGGGTAAGTTGTCCCTGGATCCCAGGACCCTGGCAGTGGCGGGCTGCACAGCCTCCCAGGAGGGGAGGTGTGGATAGTGACCTGTGCTCGCACACAGGCTTCTTGGTGGCGGCAGCAGCAGCCTTTGCATCTCATGCCCGTCTCTGGGGTCTGCGCTGTTAGCCGCAGCTTGCGCCTGTCTCTGGAGCTCCTTTAAGCAGCGCTCTTAATCCCCTCTCCTCGCGCACCAGGAAACAAAGAGGGAAGAAAAAGTCTCTTGCCTCTTCGGCAGGTCCAGACTTTTCCCCGGCCTCCCTCCCAGCTAGCCGTGGTGCACTAGCCCCGCCCGCCCCAGCGGGTGAGCAGACAAGCCTCTCGAGCTGTGAGTGCCGGTCGGCACCGATCCTCTGTGCGGGAATCTCTCCGCTTTGCCCTCCGCACCCCTGTTGCTCTCCGAAACTTTCCCCCTCCACCATCCGCAGTCTCCGCCTGCGAAGGGACTTCCTAGTGTGTGGAAACCTTTCCTCCTTCACAGCTCCCTCCCACTGGTGCAGGTCCCGTCCCTATTCTTTTGTGTCTGTTTATTCTTTTTTCTTTTTCCCTACCCAGGTACGTGGGGACTTTCTTGCCTTTTGGGAGGTATGAGGTCTTCTGCCAGCATTCAGTAGGTGCTCTGTAGGAGTTGTTCCACGTGTAGATGTATTTCTGGTGTATCTGTGGGGAGCAAGGTGATCTCTGCATCTTACTCTTCCACTATCTTCCCCTCGTCTCTCAGGATAAATGATGTTTTGTTGAATTCAAAATATTCAACAGGTTTTGAATATTCATGTTCAAAACTCCAGCATCCACTGACTTCCCAATTCCTTCCAAGTCAAGTCTGGATCCTCCAGGTGCAAAAAAGACCCTCCTCAATTTGCTCTTATCCCTGGACAACCTGGCTTTCTTATCACTTTTGGAATATGCTAATCCCTTTAGCCCCTCAAACTTAGCAGGCACTGTTTGGTCTATTGTGCACATCTTGCTTCCATTCTGCTCCTCCTCTTCTGCCTAGTTGATTGTTCTTCATGTTTATGAACCCAGGTCAAATTTTTTTTCATTTTAAAGCCTTGTCTGACTCTTCCAAAAAGAATCAGGCTTCTGCTCTTCCATATTCCCATAACATTCTGTTAATATTGCCTTTCAATACCTCTTATTTCATTGTACTTTATTTCATTTTATTTGTACTTATTTCATTCAAAAATACATATTAAGTCTTTATTGGGTTCCTGGCATCTTCAGGGCTCAGGGAACAGAAAAATAAACACAACAGTCTCTGTTCCTGCCTACATGGAGCTCACATTTTAGAAAGAGAAACAGACGGTAAATGTGACAAATACATAAGCAAGGTATGTGCAAGTTGTGGTAAGCTCTGAGCAAAAGAGAAACAGGCAATAGTACTTAGGAAAGGACAATGTAGATGTGGAGTGTGGTGGTTGATTTTATGTGTCAATTTGACTGGACCATGGGATGTCTAGATATTTGGTCAAACATTTTTCTGGGTGTGTTTATGTGGGTGTCTCTGGCTGAGATTAATATTTGAATTGGTAGGCTAAGTAAAGCAGATTGCCCTCCCCAGTGTGGGTGGGCCTCATCCAATCAGCTGAAGGACTGAAAAGTACAAAAAGACTGAGTGAGGGAGAATTTGCTCTCCCTGCCTGACTGCCTTTGAGCTGGGGCATTGGTCTTCTCCTGTCTTCAGATTCAGACTCAGACTGGAACGTACACCATCAGCTCTCTCGGGTCTCCACCTTGCTGGCTGCAGACCTTGTGCTTCTCAGCCTCCCTAAGCACAAGATCCAGTTCTACATATTTATAATAAATTTATATCTACATATTTCCCTCTCTACCTATCTATATCTCCAACTGGTTTTCTGGAGAATCATAACTAATAAATGGGCTTAAGGAAAGTCTGTCTAAAAATATGACACTTGTGCTGAACTCTGGAGAATGAGGAAAAAATGGGCATAATAAGAACCAGAAAAAAATAATTCAGTAAAATGGAACATGAGAGCAAAAGCCTGAGGCCAAAAAGAGTTAAAACGAAGGCAGTAAGCATGAGATTATATTGAACAGAAAAATAGGGACCAGATTGTTTGGGCTTGATTGATAAGGAAGGAGCTCAAATTTTTTCCCTAAAAGCACTAAAAAGCTGAATAACTGGCCCTCAATAAATATTTGTGTGACAAATGAATTAATGGGTAAGTAGTTGTTTCTCAAATGGTGAAAGCAATTTGAAAACTCTAAAAAGAATGAATATTTTTCCTTATTCTTTGATAATTTTCAATTAGTGGGCTGGCAGATGGGGTCAAAGGGAAGGATGCAGATAAAAGTTGACTGTGTCATATGAGAACAGCAGAGGCAATGGATGTGCAGCCCTGACACAAATGAGTTTCCTGATATTTTTGCAGTTAGGCTTTTTTAATCTTTTGTGGCAGAGTATGTGTGCACTAATGCAGACTACATTTACCAAATATCATAAGCAATGAATCATCCACTCCGTAAGGCACAAGGAAATTCTCCTCCCAGGAAGCCGGCCACAGCTTTACACAAGAGCACCCTCTTCTGTGCATTTGCAACCCCAGATTTCAGAGAAATAGAGTGATGGTCTTCTGCAATCCCGCTGCAAGTCCCAAACTGATGGAGTCACAGCTAAGTGAAAGCAAGTCCTTAATAGCTTCTGTCCTTCCCTCCTCACCCCAAAAGGCCATATAGTGCGTGATTTGTCTGGAACATCTGCCTGAGAATTTAGAAAAGGCAGAAAATAGGGTTTGGAGCATTTTATTGAAAGGGAAAGGGAAGAGCTTTCCACCTAAGAAAATTCTAGCTTACTACCCAGCATTACAGCGACCATCCAGGATGTTCAGGTAGACCAGCCCTGGGAATGAGGGGAACAACATGATGCCCAGAGTCCACAAGGCAGAGAGATGCCCTAAGATTAAAGGGGAGGAACCAGTACAAGTTCTGCATATGTAACAGATTGTGTTGTGTTTTGAATGGGATAACTTTAAGACAAGGGAACTGGGCTGTAGTGTAATTCTGTACTGCTTTATGTAGGCTTCTTCAGAGAAGAGTCCCTTGTTCAAGGGGAAATTAACTACTATGGGGCACTAAGCACATAGTACTCAAATATTTATTGAACAAATAAAAATATTGGCTTCCCATGTCTTCAGAAGAGGAAAACATGAAAACTTGTCAGCCGTTTACATCTTAGTTTAATAATTATTTCAGATAACTAAGGTCACAGCATTACTGCACATAGAACAGCCACAAAAACCTCAAGGACATACAAATATGCATTTATTTAGCTCACAGGTGTGCTGGTTGTCCGCCCAGTACTGTTGGTCTCAGCTGGGCTCGCCCAGACATCTGTAGCTGACTGGAGTCACCTGGGGACTGCTGATCTGGGGTGGCCTTGGCTGGGGTGGTTTAGTTCTGCTCCCTGTGACTTTCATTCTCCTCCTGAGATGAGCTGTCTGTCCTAGGCATATGCACTTCATGGGCACAGCAGAGGTTCAAGAGTGTAAGCTCATGCAAGAAAACACTTTTCAAGACTCTATTGCTTTAAGGGAAAAGAATCTGAAAAATAAAGACCTATTTATGTATGTATAATTGAATCACTTTGCTGTACACCTGAAACTAACACCACTTTGTAACTCAACTATAATCCAAATTAAAAAAAAAGAAAGACTCTACTGCTTCATGGCTGCTGATGTCCCATTGGCCAAAACAACTCAAACAGACAAGTTCACCATTGTTGGAATGGGGAATTCTATTCTTTGTATGGGGGTTATGGGGAAGGAGTGACTATTTCTGAACATGAATCTAATGTACTATGCAGAACCCTTCTTGTAAGGTGAGTTGAGGCAGGACAAGTTAGCACATGTAAAGACCCCAAGACATGGCGTCCATGGGGTCTGACCAATTGGGTGCCTCCTGAGGGCTAACCCTCAGGTTAGCCTATCTCATTTAGTCCTGAAAAAGACCCAATGAAGTTTATAATATGAACCTCATTTTATAGAGGGAAAGGTTGAGACTATGAAGAGATGCAGAGAAAATGCTTAAGACCACTGAAGCAGGAAGTTGCTGAGTCAGCACTTGAACTTAGATCTGTTCTCTTCCAAATCCTATGCTCTTTACCACTGTGACTAAGATCTGGAAACTCCCCCAAGAAGTAGCCCTGACTGGTCCCAGTTTTACTCTTTAGATGAACATAAAACAAACTTAGCCCCTTTTCTAGAAGTTCATCTTTCTTGTATTTGGAGTCAGTTTCCTTGTCTCCTCTCCTTGAGGCCAAGCAGGCCCACTTTCTTGCTCATCTTTCTAGGTCCATATCCCTGGACATTCACTTTCTTGAGAGTCCAACTATAGAAATGACAGAGATAAACAGACCTGGATGAAATAATTCAGAGAAGGCTTTAATAAAGGAGCACATTGTAAAATAAAGACAAGTGGCCAAAACAAAAAGAAGCAAGGCATTTTATTTGTGCTATAAAGCAAGATGAAGACTTGGAGAAAGGTAAGCAAATCTGATTGGTGCCAACCTCAGGTGATGTTTCTGGACACACTGATCATACTATACCTGGATATTTAGCTCAGGGAGCATTTTTGAAGAAAGAAACAGAAAACAGAAATACTTAGAGCTGACCAACCAGAATGATGAGGAAATCCGAAACCATATCACTGGAGGAATTTTTGAGCACAAGCTCTTCAGCTAGGGGAAGAAAAGAGATTTGTTAAAACATGTAAGGAGGGTCTACCTTGTTGCAAAAGGGACTGATGTTTTAGAAGGAAGAACTAAGACTAAAGGGTAGAAATTAAAGATTTCTGCACAACTTGATAATTAAAGCATGAAATATTAGAGCTGTCCAAACAGAGCTCTGATTTCCTTGGAAGACAGTATATTTTATTAAAGTATCAAGAAAAGAGTGGATAATTAACTTATAAAGAAATAGTCAAAGAGATTGGAACTGGAGTACAAATTGGACTAACCAAACAATTTTTTTTTGAACTAGCTGAACATTAAGATCTTTTCCAAATTTGAAAATCCCATAAAATCTAAAGAAATAGCCTTTTATTACTATAAATATAATGATAATCATAGTGATAATAATTCATTCTTCTTCTATTTTGTAGTCTGGAACATACCATCATGTACTCAAAATCATTTTGTGGGGCAGGTAGAATAGGTATTTTGTTTCCTTTGTGTACAAGGAACCAAGGCTCAGAGAGCTGAGCAATTTCCCAGCACAAACAGTAAGTAGAAGAATGGAGATTCTTCCAAGAGGTACCTGTACATTGTACTATTGCTGCCAGATCTGATCACGAGGAGAAAGTAATGACGGTTCGAGACATTGTTGGAGAAAGGAAGAGCTGATTTCAGAACGGTCAGCCAGGACTCTGTGTTTGGAGGGCTTGAAGTCATGTCCCCCTTTATTATCTGGTAGGAAGTAGCAGTAAGCACTCCCAACAAGCCAGCAAGCCTTCTTGTACAACCCATTCTTTTCAAGGGCCTTGCTTTGACTCTACCCTGAGATCTTGCAAAAAATGGGCTTCTTTGTGATACAGTGCAATCGAGGCAAAGAAATCCAGTTGGCAACGTTTTCTTTGCCAGACTTCCGAGCTTTGATTGGCTTTACTTCATTTTCCCTTGTTCTCACTTTTTGTGAGACCTGTTTTGTCTATTTCATTTCTGCCTCTTCACTTTAGACTAGATAGAAACGTGCACAGAGATTTACCGCTCCCTCTCCTTTCCCTCCACCCTCCCTTGCCTACAGCACCGCTGGGCTGGATGAGGGCAAGAAGGAAACGGGCCAACTCGGCTTCCCCCCACCATCATCGAGACAGCCTTGCATCCAACCAGAACCCTCCTTTTCTGAAGTGGACGGCTGTTCAGGCACCCCTCCTGTCCCCAGGGACCCACAGCACTCCTTCCGGATACTTGTTCCCAGGTAATTTTTCAGCTACCTATCAGCACTTAACAGACTTGACTTCCCCGACTGAAAGAAGACTAATTAAAATGACAAACCTCACATTGATTTATTACCACATGGGTGAAAACAGTAAACAAGCATGACAGTGCTAAAGTGTTTGCTTCTATCCCACCCCTCCTTCACCTCCCACACCTGTTCCGGCACTGAGGCAGTGGGAAAATGGTGACATCAGTGCAGTGAGTCTGCCCTGTGCTCCCTTCCCTCCCAGATCTCTTCACCTTCCCCCACTCCTAGAACATGGAACCCCCAGAACATGGGAGAATCAACTTAGACTTAACCGAACTCACGGCTCTCATCCAGTCCCAAGGGGACACTTGTTATCACTGCATTTCACAGATGAGAAAATCAAGGGCCCAAGAGGTGAAGTGATTAACTCAAGATCAAGTAGCTGCTAGACAGGTTATTAAACTCTGACACTTGAAAGGACCAATAATTCCTTTAAAAAGCTTTCTTTTGTAAAGGTAATTAAAGTACTTGAGCTACAGCTATTCAGTAAGTATTGAACATTAACCACATGCAAAATACTGCTCTCAGGGCTGGGAGGTGAGTGAAATGATAGAAGTAGGTCCCTCCTTCAAGAAAAGGAATGAGGACACTTAGGGAACAACCCACTGATGTAAGCCATGCCCCTAGGGAGTTTAGCGCAAAGGCACCAGAAAGCAGCCAGGCCCCAGGTGCTCAAGTACAGGATCCCTTGCTGATTTACATCATTCCTCTATTTGTTCCTTTAGACCCTCTCTCTTTTTTTTTTTTTTTTCCTTTTTTAACATCTTTATTGGAGTATAATTGCTTTACAGTGGTGTGTTCGTTTCTGCTGTATAACAAAGTGAATCAGTTATACATATACATATGTTCCCATATCTCTTTCCTCTTGCATCTCCCTCCATCCCACCCTCCCTATCCCCCCCCCAAGGTGGTCACAAACCACCTAGCTGATATTCCTGTGCTATGCGGCTGCTTCCCACTAGCTATTTTACGTTTGGTAGTGTATATATAGACCCTCTCTTGACCTCCCTCATTCTACTGCTTCTACTTCATTTCTCTTCTTTTCACAGCAAAATCCCCATAGCATAATATACGCTCTTACTTTTTTGTAATGAGTACTCTTTAGCAACTTGCATTTAAATTATGCAAAGTTGGGACTGGCACAAAAGCCCTCTCCACAGATTGCCTGTGACCAACCATTCTAACCGTTCTTCCTCTGCCCACTAAATTCTCTCTATGCTATTGCCTTGTTTTATTTTCTTTATAGCACTTACCACACTCTGAAATTATCTTACTGCTCTGTTTGTTAGTTAATTGCCTGCTTTCCCTCTACAAAGACTGGTCTTGTTTACTGTTGTAAACTTAGGACCTAGAATGGCAGCGAGAATGTAGGAGATCAAGAAATATCTGTCGAGGCTTCCCAGGTGGCTCAGTGGTTGAGAGTCCGCCTGCCGATGCAGGGGACATGGGTTTCATGCCCTGGTCCGGGAGAATCCCACATGCCGTGGAGCGGCTGGGCCCGTGAGCCATGGCCACTGAGCCTGCATGCCCGGAGCCTGTGCTCTGCAGCAGGAGAGGCCACAACGGCAAGAGGCCCCCGTACGGCAAAAAAAAAAAAAAAAGAAAAGAAATATTTGTCGAATGAATGAATGAACAAATGTTTCACTCTCCACAGTCTAATACCCAAGTGTATTTATCCAAACTCATCAGAGATTTCTCTATCATACCTTCTGTAAGTCAGTTCTGTGATGTTGCTTAAGGATTACCGATAATGTGTATAAACTACCTAACATAAGGTCAGGCACATAGTAAGTACAAAATAATTATATGTTGATTACATAAGGGACAAGGAAGATTCTATCCTCTAAAAACTTTAGTGCTATTCTGAACACTGTGAACTGTGATTAATAAATGGAGTTAAATTGTTTATTAATGATAAGCTATTTTACTAGGTGTTAAGGTAAGAGACCCAAATAAGTATAAGCTCTTTTCTGTGTATAATAACCTACTTGAGTTAAAACCCATAAGAAACATAAATGACAGTATGTGTTGAATAATTCAAGAAGTACTTGCTTAACAAGATAGTATAATAATTGTTATATAATCCTGATAGCTAACATTTATAGAGCTCTAGTTATGTGAAAATACTTGAAACATTTGATCTTATTTAATTTTCATACCACCCTAGGCACTATTATAATCCCTCTTTTATAGACGATGAAAAGAATTTAGGAGGCTCTTTCCTTTGATGAGTCACAGAGAGAAAAGGTGGAGGAATTTGCACTTCAAGCCCAAGCCCATCGGCCAGGAAATCTCACTCTTCTAGCTGCTATGTAATGCTAGTGTGATAAACTGCTCATCTGTATGGGGTTGGCAATTTTGAACAAATTGAACAGACATTTAAGATATGGTGCTAATTTTTTAAGTTCAGAGGCCGTGGGCTTAGAGCCACTTTGGACTGCATCGTTTGGGGAAGACTGCACAGAGACTCATGCAGGGAAGCATCTCTGCAGGGACTGTTTCAGGAATGTGTTCAAGGATAGAGCAAGGTGATGGTGGGGGAGATCCTGCTGTAGAATAACTACAGTTGTCTCATTAATGTTGTCTCATTAGGGTGTCTCATTAGGGTTATATCAGTACTGATTTTTCTCTAGGGTAATGAGTCAGTTGCATGGTTTAGAGCTGTGATATAGAGAAATGAGAGCTCACTGCAAAATATACTTCAGAAAATTTTCCTTCCATGTTCTTCAGAAGATGTGCACCACTGTCTCCTGTGTGTTATGGCCTAACAAAAAGTCAAGCTCCCTTTTATAGGGAAACCTATGTGTCTGTCATTTCTAAGACTCAGCCTTTATACATCTGGCTTCTCAACTTTGCCTAACACCATGGTTAAAAGACAATGACTTGAAAGACAAAAATCTTGTTATTTCAAGCTCCATTAGAAAATGGACACAGAAAATATTATATAATAGGTTACATACAATACAGTACTATTTAGCCTTAAAAAAGAAGGAAATCCTGCCACCTGTGGCAAAGTAGATGAACCTGGAGGACATTATGCTAAGTGAAATAAGCCAGACACTGAAGGTAAAATACTGTATGATCTCACTTTTATGTAGAATCCTAGTTAAACTCATAGAAGCAGAAAGTAGAATGGTGGTTGCCAGGGGTGGAGGCAAGAGAAATAAGGACGTAGTGGTCAAGGGTGCAAAGTTTCAGTTATACAAGATACATAAGTTCTAGACATCAACTACTCAGCATAGTATCTTTAGGTAACAACACTGTACTGGATACCTAAAACTTGCTAAGAGGGTAGATCTTATGTTAAATCTTCTTACCACCAAAAATAAGTAATAATAAAGGGGTGGGAAGAAACTTTGGGAGGTGATTATTATGGCATTGACAATGGTGATGGCTTCATGGATGTATACTTATCCCCAAACTCATCAAGTTGTATACATTAAGTATCTATAGCTTTTAATATGTCAGCCACAGCTTAATAGAATGTTTTTACTTAAATAAATAAATAAAAAGAAAATGGGAGTGAATCATAGGGGAGAGTTGAATACCTTCTAAAGAATGAAAAAATGGATATGTGACTCGTGACAGGTTGATAAAGAATTTGAAAAGCCTTTTTTCACTGAGTTTAGAAACTACCTGAAATCCTGATGCCACAGGGTCAATCTTGAATTTCTGTTTGTTGGAAATAATCTATGTACACTAGTGTGACAGATATCTCCTAGAACAACAACAAAAATCACTTCTGAAAAGACAGAAGGCTCAGTTAGAGGTGATCAAGTAGTTTTTATTTGGATGACTACAGTAAAGCAATCCACATATGGTAAGACATCATGACTTTTTTCACAGGAAGTTCATTAATAGGAAAAATAATTAGATGTATATATTTGATGATGATCAGCTAGCTGGCATTGAAGTGAATCAGTTCAAGATTTTCAGAGTCAAGCTGTGCTGACAGTGATTCATATGCACTGATTAGAAGTCTAGAGAATGGGCATTTGGGTGTGGTTGGGTAGGGAAGGAAAACAGAAAGCACAGGAAAATGCTGTAGAAAAAGACTTGACAAATCAAGTCATGCTCAGCTCTAGTTATACAGAGCAGTAGGAGTGTCAGCAAAAGGGTAAATTAAAATAACCTTCCTAATGGTATGCTCAATGTACCTGATTCTCACTGAGGAAAGGAATGACTCAGGTTAGGAGTGACAGGAGATGGTGATCTGCAAGAATTCCCTGTGTTCTCTCCCATCCTAATACCCACCCTCACCCTGCTCCCCGTCCCACCATCTACCTGCTGAAGAATGAAAGGCTGATGCTGTTAGATGCTAAATGGTCAACTGAGACTTGATCTCACCTGTCAGTTAAACCAAAGGGCATCAGAAGTTTCCCACCTCAGAGACATCTAGAATTCAGTAAAGTATCCTGCCCTCAAATTTGATGGGAAAATGGAAACAACAAGCCAATGATTACATTGGAAGTAATCTCCCAGGGTCAATGGCAACTCAAGGCTCCCACAAAATGCACATCTTCCCTGCCTCCCCCACTCCACCCCATCTCTTCCTCACTATTTAGAACTTGTTTGTCCATGAAACAGTATAAAAAACTTAAAATTATCTTGGCTCAAGGTGGAAATAAAGAAACCGCCATCATTAAAAATGTACAGATTCAGCCTGTCAGAAAAATTACTGCCTCTTCCTTTCGGAAGAGGATTGATTTGTCACAGGGCAATTTATCCATGCTTGTGGATACACTGTTTCACCTTTGACAGATATCACCATCTTTTAGGCATCCCTTAATACCCACTGCTTGTAGTGCAGCAGAAACCTGTACCCCCGGCTGTCCTTCTCCCTCTTCTGCAGGCCTATTTCACGTGTCTCAATGAAACCCGTGTTTGATTTGATACTGAAAATGAGGTTACTTTCTCATACTAGAAATAGAGACCTATAAAATTTGCTCTTCAGTATGAAATTAGACAGACCATGTCCTACTGAGTTTTTGGTTATCATTACCTAAATATGTTAAGTTTCTTTTCCCAGGTAAAATTTTGTAGGGGTCTGCTTCAGAACCAGAAGTGGGGTTCTCTTAGAATGTTACTGCCCAGATCATTCAGGGCAACGTGCTCCTCCCAAGGCCACTGAGAACAAGAGGCAGGAAGGAGCCAGTCACTAATATTCGTTGTGATGTATTGTTCCACATTATCTTCCCATTGCTCTGCAGAGATCTCTCTAATCCTAACTGAGAAAAAGACCCATTGGGAACCAGGTGGGTGTTTATGTCAATCCACGTCTGCATACGTGTGTGAGGAGGGGTAGGAGATCAGTTTCAATTTCTTTTTTTTTTTTTAAGATTAGAAGTTATCATTGAAATTTACAAATATGTAGTAGATCAGTTCTATTCTATTCTCTTACTTACCATATATGTCTTCATGACTGGGAACTTTAAGTTCTAATAAAAATTCTGGGATGACTTGGAGTTTCAGCCTGGAAAGTGACAGCACAGGAACTGTGGGCCCTGCTGTGGGTCTCTGATCAGCCCCATTCTCAGTCCCAGCTGGATTCCACCCCAGGAGGGATCTTCTTGCACTTGTGAATGGGTACCACAGTCAATCCCCCTAAGCTCAGTTCACAAATCAGCCACCCCTGTCCACCTCTCAGTTCTAGGGTGTACACAGAGGCAGTGTAAGCTTTCCTCAGAGGTCAGACTCAGAGACTAGACCCTTGCAAGTCCTTAAAGCTGGCTCAGGGCCATTTGGGCAGGGGATTCCAAGGCCCTGACAACTAAGCAGAGGTTAGACATGGGGATGGATGAATGGGGAAGCATGGGCTCCTGTGGAGCTCCTTGCCTGTGGGAAGGAACAGGCTGGATGAAGGCCAGAGAAGGGCCCTCTAAGGCATGGAGGCGAGGGAAGACCAGCTCTTGCTGAGTCTAAGGGCATAACTGCATTCCACTCCAATTATTTCATTATAGACTGATGTCATCTTTCTTTTTTTTAAGTTGAATTATTAATTTTACTTCTACACAGCTGGAGTCAATGACATTTTGAACACAACAGGAATCAGTTTCTTTTTACTGAGAAAATTAAGATGTTATTTTATTAAGCACTATAAATGCATTGTTTTAATCATATATATTAGGTTTGGAGAAGGGGTTGGACAAAGGACATGTTCTTTCTCCACCATTTCTTTATGGTCTCAGCAATCTTCTCCATCCATTTTATTAATCAGTTAAAAAAAAATCCATCTGCACTGTCTGTTGGACTCCCCGTCACGTCTGAGGGCCACCTGACTTGTCTCTTTTATGGTTGAGGAGAACACAAGAGCAATGGGCTAAAGATAGCAAATCAAAAAGCACTCAGATTTCTTCACAAGTTGCCACTCCCACTCATATGTACAAAGAAATCTATATCATAGCCATTTTTGTAGCAGACATTTTGGAAATAATGACAAAGTGCCAAAAAAAGTGAGCTAATTCATGGTCCAGGTCTAAAATGTATTCTTTCAATAAGTATATATTGAATACCTACTCCCTTCCTGAGGCAAATCAGGAAACAACCCAGACCCTCACCCATCCCCCTTAAAAATGTTTTGTCCTTATGGACCTTATAGTCTTGTCAGAAAGGATAGAAAGTAAATATTAAATAGAAAAAAATAAGTAAGCTACATAATATATTAGAAGATTAAAAACATAATTTGATCATAAAATAAAGAAATCAAAGCAAGATCAGGAGTTTGGGGTGGCAGGTTGCAATTGTAAAGAGGGTGAAACTCATTAATAGGGTGATATTTGAATAAACGCTTGAAGGACATGAGGGAGTTAGGGTGAATATATGGGGACACAACATTCCATGCCATGGGGACCATCAGCAGAGGCCTAATGGTTCAAAAACCAGAAAGAGACTAGTGTGACTGGGATGGAGTGAGTCGGGGGTGGAGGGTAGGAAGCACAGTAAATATGATGTTGAAGAGCTAACAATGGCCAGATCCCTCAGGCATGTTGGTTTAGACCAACATAGAACTTAATTTTTAATCTGAATGAAATGGAAAGCCATTGGAATGTTTTGAGCAGGGGAGTGACATGATCTGACTTGCCTTATGAGACTTATTAGTTTGGAGAAATTGGACTGCAGAGGGACAAGAGTGGAAGCATGGAAATAAGCAATGAGGCTATTGCAGTAATCCAGGAGAGAGGTGTTGATGATTTGGAACTGAGTAGTAAGAGTAGAGATAGTTAGGACTGGTAGAATTTTGTTATATTTTGAATGTACACCCATCAGGAACTTTTGACAATCAGGAAGAGGACATGAGAGAAAGGCACAGGTGAAGGATAATGCCAAGGTTTTTATCCTGAAACACTGGATGAGGGGGACTGCAGGAGCAGCAAGTGTAGAGGAAAGATCTGGAATTCAGTTTTGGACATCTTGAGTTTGGGATGTCAATCAGATTTCCCAGTGGAGATGCTGAATATATCATTAGATATTCCAGTCTGGAGTAAACTTATGATATAAATTTAAGAGTCCTTAACATATAGATAATGTGTTAAAGCATAAGATTGGATGGAATCGCCAAAGGAGTGAATGAAACTAAATGAGTTCCAAAGATTGACCCAGAAATACTCCAACATGAAGACATAAACGAAAATATAAGGAACCAGCAAAGCAGACTGAGAAGAGTGTTCAGAAAATAGGAGGACAGGGGCTTCCCTGGTGGCGCAGTGGTTGAGAGTCTGCCTGCCGATGCAGGGGACACGGGTTCGTGACCCGGTCCGGGAGGATCCCATGTGCCGCGGAGCAGCTGGGCCCGTGAGCCATGGCCGCTGAGCCTGTGCGTCCAGAGCCTGTGCTCCACAGCGGTAGAGGCACAACAGTGAGACGCCCGCATACTGCAAAAAAAAAAAAAAAAAGAAAAAAAAAGAAAATAGGAGGAGAAACAGGAGTGTATTATGTTGGAAGTAGAGAAAGTATTTTAAAAGACGGAAGTAAATCAATCATTTCAAATGCGACCAATAGACCAGGTTAGATGATATCAATAATAATAGACCATTGAATTTGGAAATAAGGAGTTCATTGGTGCCCTTGACAAGATATTTTCTATGGAAAGGTGGGGTTAAAAACTCAATTGGTGAGCGAAAAAGCATGGGACAACCCATGCGTTGTATAGACAACAACTCTTATAGGGGTTTTGCTGCATTGGGGAGCTGAGTGAGTCAAGAAGGAACTATTTTAAGATGAGGAACTAACAAAAAAAATTTGTATGCCCGTTGGAATGTTCCAGGAAAGAAGGAGGAGAAAGAGGGCAGAATTGCTAGAGGAAAGCCCTTGAGCAGGCCAAAGGAACTGCCTTCAGATAGGAGTAAAATTTGCTTTTTTATTTTAGAGTCATTCAACTGGCTTCAAAAATCATACATCCCCGTTACTAAAAATGCAGAGTAAGACTCTTCTCAAACAACTCTCAGTCCCACAAGGGGGTTGATGACTTCTTTTTGATTAAGACCTTAATTGAGGATCTTAGTGGTTACTGGTAGTGAGTGGCAGAAGATGTGATGGTTAGTTTGACTGGTTAGTTCCATTTTTCAAAATATTGTATCCAGACATCAGCTATAGGTACTTCAGTGCTCAGGGTTACAAAATGGATTAGTTGAGACAATGTGAGTAGGTCAGTGCAAAATTCTATATGCTACTGGAAAAAAATGACTGTAAAGCACATTTTTGACTAATAGTTTGTCAGTATCTTTATCTTCTTATATGTGAGCAATTGTTACAATGAGCATATCTAGTATGAGTACCTACTCTGCATTTTCCTGACTCCTGGCATTTTCTCCATTTGCAAGTCCTCCCACCCTTTTCCAAAGTCCTATTCAAACTTTAACCTTTACGAAGACTTCAGTGATCATCACATGAAATGGGTTCTTTTTCTCTAGACTTCTAGAACGTTTTCTTTGTAGGATTAATTCTACATTTGTATTGTGATGTTTTGTCTTACTTATATATATTCAGATTTCCTTACTAGATTCAATTCTCTTGAAAGTAAAAAAATACAATATAAAAACATTGTGCACTTCATGTCTCCTTCTTCAGTAGAACTCAGCAGATAGATGGATAGATAGGTAGATAGATATGGAGAGAGAGAGAGAGAGAGAGAATAAATGAATAAAGGGAGAAAGGAAGGAAGGGAGGAAGGAAATAAGGAAGTTCTATAAAGGTAATAGTGATCATTTTTTTTTTGTCAATAATATAAACAAAATCTGCCAAGGGGGCTTATCTGTTTTAAGTTTTTGGCCTTAGCTAAAGTATTTTGAATATCTTATTTTCTTTTGGTCATTTCATTCAAAGAAAGATATGTTATTAAAGTATGGTGAGGACAGCTAAGAAGTTTTAATCAAGTTATATTTCAAGCTGATTATTTTTAGCAGTCACTGTATGGAAGGAGTTCTGATGTGGGGATAAGAAGGGGTTAGGGAAGGAATTCTTGGGAGTGATGCTTGACACCAGAAACTGTATTAGACAAATAAATATAACAAAACAGAAACACACTCACAGCTATAGAGAACAAACTAGTGGTTACCAGTGGAGGACAGGGAGGGGGAGAGGGACAAGATAGGGGTAAGGGATCAAAAGATACAAACTACTTTGCTTAAAATAGATAAGCTACAAGGATATATTGTAGCCAATATTTTATAATAATGTTAAATGGAGTATAAGCTATAAAAATTTTGAATCACTATGTTGCGCACCAGAAACTAATATAATATTGTAAATCAACTATACTTCAATAAAAAAAGAAACTGTATTAAATGATCCAAACCCATTATATCCTTCAGTAATAATTTTCTTCTTTACTAACCACAAACTAGAAGTCAATTCCCAAGTGGGACAAGGAAGTCTCAGAAGTTTCAGAGCCTGTTCTTTCTTCCTGTTGCCTATGGTGGTTGTTAATGACAACTTTTATTTGTGCACATGCAAGTAAATAAGTGCTTATCACTTATTGATAAGTTACTATGTGTCAGGCACTGTTCTGAGCACTTTGCAATATGTACAATGTATTTAATCACCATTAACAAGTATGTGAAGTGGAAACTATTACTAACCCCATTTTACTGATGTCACAAATAAGGCATAGAGATGTTACATAACTTGTCTAAAGTTACAATGCTAATAAGAGGCAAGTTGTTCCAGTTAGACCACTGGTTACACAGGACCTAAATGTTTCAGGCAGCCTTACTTTCCCAAGCACAATAGAAGAATGTCAACAGCAAGCCCAAGCATTTTGTTAGAATCAATGACACTCTCCCCTCCAAACTGAACCTCCAGTTAATATTAGGGCAAGAGGGGATATCTGAGGAGGACAAAACGTAAAATAAAATAAAATAAAACAAAATAAAATAATATAAAATAAAATATTCTTGAGAGTGTATTGTGGAAGGGGGACTTTTCCTCTTGGCTATAGAGGAGACTTATAGTCAAGGAGGCCATAGAATATTTTGTGTGCATTTATATACACCCACACACAATTCCAAAGGTAGTTAGTTTACTTGGTTTCGAATATCTGCAACTAATAAAGTTAGACTGTCCGATTAGTTGTATTTCCCAAGTTTCTGCAGGAAGGTTCCAGCCAAGGGAAATGTGATAACTCCAATCTTAAACCAATTGCTTTGTTCTGGAAATATTGTTTTCCAGTTAGCCAGGCCTGGTTTCCATGATGCTATGAGTGAGAGAAGCAGGATCAGCCACACATGAATTATGTGTAATGGGGTCTCCAGAGAAAAAAGAAGGTCTCTTATCAGAACAAGGGCAAAGGGGAGGTGTTCAGGGTCAAGAAAAGCTGTAAATACCACCCAGACTATTACGTTTTATAAGCCAAGTGGGAGGAAAGGAGGACCTGAACTTCTGAACTAAGATAACGGGAAGCAAAACAGCAAGAAGAGGCTCTGGATATCACTAGTCCTTAGAGAAATGCAAATATGGAGAATACGGTGAGATGCCACATGACCCACCCACTGGAGTGGTTAAAGTCAAAAAGGCTGACAGGACCGAGAGTTGGCCAGGGTGTGGGGAAACTGGAACCTCACACATTGCTGGTGGAGATGTAAAATGGTACAACCACTCTAGAAAACAGACTTTCTTAAAAAAGTTAGATATATACTTACCATATAACCCAGCAAGCCCATTCCTAGAAATCTACCAAGAGAAATGAAAGCATGTGTCCACATAAAGACATGGGTATAAAGGTTTATAAACAGCATAATTTATAATCGTCAAAAACTGGAAACAACCAAAATGTCCACCAGCTGAAAAATGGATAAAATAAAAGTGATCTATCCACACAATGGAGTACTCTTCAGCAATAAAAAAGGAGCAAAGTCATGACACATGCTGCCATATGGATAAAACTCGGCAACATTATGCCAGGTGAAAGAAGCAAGATTTAAAAGGCCGCATGTTGTATGACTCCATTTATATGAAATAACCAGAAAGGGCAATCCATAGAGACAGAAAGTAGATCAAAGGTTGCCAGAGACTCTGTAAGTGGGATTGACTGCAGATAAGCCCAAGGTAATTTTTGAGGATTATGGAAGTGTTCTCAATCTGAATTGTGCTGACTGGTGCACAGATGTATAATATTACTAAAACTCAGCAAGCCATACACTCAAAATGGTAGGTCTCATGGTTTAAAATTCATACCTCAGGAAAGTTACTTTAAAAAGGAGGGATAATGATACTGAGCAGGGCCCTGTGGGATTCCTGGGCACAATAGCCCTTCTGTGTCCCCCATTTCTTGATTACAGGAAATAGACTTCATTCAGCCTCCATGACCTTCCCTGAGTTCCAACTGAGCATGTCCAGATGGATGCTAATTAGAGAAGGGAGGAAGGTCAAAAGAAACAATAGTGCAGCCTTGGGGCGGGGTCCTGGTTCCCCCTCAAGAGATACACATAACAATATCTTGAGCTGTTTTGCAGATACTGAAACCCCCATCAGGTGGGAGAAGTTAACTGTATGCTGCCCTCAAGCACTAGACCCCAGACCTGTTGGAACCAGAAGGTTGATGATGCTGACTCCTACTTACCTCACCAGCAACCCATCAGAAGGATGTCCACCAGCTGATCACGCCCTCTTTGAACCATTGTTATTAGTATAAAACCTCTCACTACCCCCTCCAAGTTGGGACACACAGTTTTGAGGGCATTGACCCGCTGTGGCCCCCTTTGCCTGGCAAAGCAATAAAGCTTTCCTACTTCACCCAAAACTCTGTCTCAGAGATTTAATTTGGTGTCAGGGTACAGAGGCCAGATTCGGCTTCAATAAGAAGATGGATTTGAGAGAAACTGGGGACGAAAAATATTCCAGGCCCAATGCTGATTGGCTGTGAGGGACAAATGAGAAGAAAGAGCCCAGGGTGACCCCCAGATTTTTGATGAGGAAATGGGTCATAACTTTAAACAAATAAAAGAGACATAATGATTTTGTGTTCGAAGAAACAACAGTTACACTATCCTTCATGTTATAAATAAAGAAACTTCCTTTTCTAGTCCCTTAAAAGTTTAGAATTGAAACAAATTTCATGACTGCTTTTCGTTCACTCTCAACAGTGTCTTGGTTCTTTAAAAGAGGCACTTCTAGCACGCCCGAACCAAAGAAAGCTAAGCAGAATATATTAAATCCCATGCAAGGCTGGTCTAGTAAGTGTTATATATATATATATGTATGTATATATATATATTTAGAAATTTATTTTTTATTTATTTATTTTTGGCTGCGTTGGGTCTTTGTTGCTGCCCGTGGGCTTTCTCTAGTTGCAGCAAGCAGGGGCTACTCTTTGTTGCGGTATGTGGTCTTCTCATTGCCGTGGCTTCTCTTGTCGCGGACCACGGGCTCTAGGCGCGCGGGCTTCAGTAGTTGTGGCTCACGGGCTATAGAGCACAGGTTCAGTAGTTGTGGCGCACAGGCTTAGTTGCTCCATGACACGTGGGATCGTCCTGGACCAGCCTAGAACCTGTGTCGCCTGCAGCGACAGGTGGATTCTTAACCACTGCGCCACCAAGGAAGTCCCTAGTAAGTGTGACATTTTATTTTAGGAGCACAGAGGCTCAGATACCTTGGCCCATTGTGGATGTAATAAACCTCTTCCTTTTTTAGCTTCTTCCCTGAAGTAATTGAAGCTCCTTCTCAGTTACATGAGTCCAATGTCTCAGGGAGAGAAATTTCTACTCATAAACCAGTTAATCCCAGCCATTACTAGCAATGACTTAGTTTGGACAAAGGCTAGTCTCTCCTACATTTTGAAAAAGACTAGCTTTCTATTCTATCAATAAAGGGGTATTCTTCTAAGTTTTTGCTTGTTTGTTTGTTTGTTTAAGGAAAACTCAATGTCTGATTTGCTTTCTCAGATGCTTACATGAGGCTAATTTTTCATTAGCCTTTGATCAGATGTAGTCTGAACCACAAAGCTACTTAGAAGCATTTCTCTATCAATATATTGGAAATAAAATTAGCTGGAGAGATTTGATGTAAAATTATTTAACATTATCTATAAATAAATAAATGATCTACAACTAGATAGATGAGAAAAAATGGATTACATAGGACTTATTCTCATATTAATATTCCATATCACAAAAACTACACATTGGCTCTTTTATTACTGGTTTATTTCATGCAGCCATCTGAAGTCATATATATTTTGAAACTTATTTTATATTCTGACCAGAAACTAAGGTTTAGAAGAAGAAAAAACACTCAATTTATAACTAGAAGCTACAAAAATTTGTGGTGTTTGTCTCATCCAGACTGATTTTTGAACAAAGGTGCATTTCTTGTTTAGGTGGAAACAACCATTTATTCTTCTGAGATGTCGGGGATGCTATGGAACACAGGTATACCTCGCAGTAATCTCGTGTTTTATCCTTGCCTAGAGGGATTCAGGCTCTCCTCTTCACTCCATCCACCAAGGAGGAACAGTATAGAGGGAGAACAGAGCAGCTGTACTTTGTAGTTTGTCAAAAGTAAATTTTGACTCAAACAATTTGTTAGAAATTCAACAACAATGACCTTCTGGTCTTAAGGATTCCTAGATGATCTCTACATCTCTACAAGGTAAACCTTGAAAGGATTCCTGCAGTCTTCACCTATTTTCTTATCAGGTGACCATTTATAAGGTCTCAAGAGATAACTGTTAGTCTTTCATACTGTCATTTTCCTAAACAATTTGTAAACTATTTTCATGTACAGATAACAATAGATTCTTCTGAATAAATATTTTAAAAATAGAAGGAAGCTCTTCCTTTCCTCAACTTCTTTTACCTTCATAAACCTATAGAAAAGTCCTTCTTCAAAAACTCAAGAGAAGTGTATCTTCCACTTCTTAATAAGCAGGCCATCAAAGTGAATAGAATCCTGTACCTTAAGAAACAATACAGATAAAAATGTTTCTGAACGTGATCTCTCTCGGATGCCAAGAGAACCAGGAATATTCCAGATCACAAAATTGGATGGGGAGAGTAAAAATGTTATCTCTAATTTACAAGTAATGAAACCATAGATATGTTTGTTTCATAAAGTTCAATATACGTGAAACTTTAAAATTAACTCATTCAAGCAATGGTTATTCAAATTACAAAATGGTTCTTTTCTTTAACTGGAAGGCTTCCAAAAGCTATTTGTTTCTGATAGCTCTTTGAGTGAAGAGCTGGTTCAAAAGAAGGAAGAGAAGTTCATAGCTAAAATAAATAGGAGATTAGACATCACTGCTCACTGAAGATAAATCTGAAATAAAGATGAATTTCTTCTGAAATTAGACCATAAACAATTAGGGGAAACATTTATTAATAAAAATTGGATTTGCTGTGACTAGTTTATAAAACGAAGCACATCCCAAATGTCTTCGTTTTTGTAACAGTATCTGCTCCATTGCCTGTGGCCTCTCCCCAAACAACTGTTACTAGCTTGGTCCCAGGAAAAGCAATACTATATTTCTAGCTTGTGTGGTGGGACCGGTTGCCTAGCATTGCAGTAAATTTTACAAAACAGTTGGCAGAAGGATCAGACCAGCTCGGCTAAATGAATTAAGCAATCACATAAGACTGCAGGGCATATTAAGGAGGAATGTCCACATTATAGCACTTGATACTCCCTTCTCACAGCCCCACTTCCCCCCCAGTATAATGCTTTGGCTGAGCAGGCTGTAATCTGATATTAAACAAGGTTCTTGTTAAGTAGATACAATGAAACAATGCTGAGTTTTTGTTGCATTAATGGAGTTAAATGCATTTTATTAGCACTCATTAGAAGGAGGGAAAACTTGGAGCTAAGGATTCATTAGCCAAAAGCGGCCCCCTGTGAGGTAAAGTGATTAAACTGCTGAGTACCAGAGAAAGGGGATCTGGGCCACACACAGCAAATCCTGAAAGTCTGTCCTCTCTCCGTCCGTCATGACGAAAATGTCTGAGAACAGTTTGGGGAAGAAATGTTAGGTCCAACCGCAGGTCATCTGAAAATATGTTTCTTTCTAAAGCTGTTAATTTGACAAAAGGCAGAAGCCCAGAAAGAAAGCACAATTATGATTTATGTTTTAGATTCTAAAGGAAGTCATTTACTTTGGGGATTTGAAAACAGAAAAGTGCTACCAGCTCTTCAGTTTTGCAAGATGTATCATGAGCTCTGCTTTTATTCTGTTTCGTTGTCAGGAAAAAAACCCACACGCACACACACACACACACACACACACACACATACAAACACATCATTGCTCTGAAATAAAAGTTTCCCCCCAAAGCAAAATGAATATGTGAAGCTATTTTTGCTTAATTAAACTTAACCAAACATAATTTTGATCTAAAGAACTAAATGATAATGCATTTTAAATAACCCTGAAACTTCAGAATTTGGGAGTTTCATTGTCATGTTATGTCTCTGTGATGCAGCTCTATGGAGTGGCCAGTTTTGTGAATGCATCCAGCTACTGGCCTGTTATTAACTCTTATTACATCCCTGCTCCCAAATTTCTGTCTCTGGGTTTCCAGCCTCCCACTTCCCATCATCTGCTGGAGCTCTACCACTGGCTGTTCTACAAACCTAGTACACTCCAAACCAAATCCATCATCAGTCCTCCTAAGGCCCTCCTATCCTCCCTCTATTAATGGCACTTCATCTTCACAGTCATCCAGAGTTGAAACTTTAGCATCATTATTTTTTCTTAGTGTTCACATGCAATCAGTTTACTAATCCTCTAGATTTGACCTCTGCAAAAGCCTTATATTCATCCTCTCTCCTCCCTTGTAGTTTACAAGTCAGATCATCATGTGTTGTCATTTAGACTATTGCCATGGCCTCAACAGCAAACAGGATCTCCTGTCGATTGTTCCTCCATTACACTCTGTCTTGCACACAGTTGCCAAAGTAATCTTCTAGGAGCACAGCTCCAAATGGGCAGATTTTCTTGCCTAAAATCTTCAGTGGGCTTCTATTGTCTCAATCTGTAAAATGAGCATGGTATGATCTATTGCAGAGTTGTAGAGCTCCGAAAAGATAATGGATCAAGTTCTCTGCCCAGAAGTTATCACATAGTGAGAGCTCAGTAGTGGGTAGTTATTATTATCTGTTATCTTGGTCTCTTCTTTGACCAAGCTGAACTGCTGATTGCTTCCCATACATGCTACCCATGATTCGTTATTTTTCCTGTTCTCATTCAATTCCCTTGGCCTGGAGAACACTGTCTTCATTGACCTAAATTCAAATTCTATTCAGTCTCTGACACCCAACTTCAGTTAAGCTCTCCCATGCCCTCCTGGATGTAAGGGACTCCTCTCTCATCTCAACAACTACAGCCCTTCAGTGAGGGTTCTTTAATTATCCTTGCGATTTTCTTATATTTGCTAAATGCTAAAATTTGAGGAGAGACTTTACACCTAATTTATTTTTATATCTATTCTCTCATAACGACTAACGTAGGTCTGTCTCAGGACTATGTTATGGAACTCTGCACAGCTCAAGGAATCTGTGCTTGCTTCTGCCCTCCTGCTTCATTTTATGTCTGTGCAGAACTAGAGTGCAGTGTAACCTGAAATGAAATAGACTTTGTGTTTAATCGAGCGACACTTAATGCCCAAAGGCTCATGTTAATGTGCACGAGTCAAGTATACATTTTCTTCCATTTCTATCAAGTTTTCTTAGCAGTTCAATGTAAATGGCCAAATCTCCCTTCTATCGTTATAGAAAGTACTGCCTTGTACTTCTTTTTTAATTTTCATGCAGCTATAGCTCTTCAAGGCAATATTTTTCATAGCCATGTGTGTCCTCTGTTAGCTCCCTTGCACATGGGCAGGGACCAGCTATATCTTCCGTGTGTGCTACATGTAACTCTGGCGCCTCACACAGTACCTTCCTCCTGGAGATGTTTAGAACACACTCACTGAACAATAAAAATACTCAGGCATTTTTCAGTTATGATCTTTGATTCTATAAATCTTGATCCTATAAGTTCACTTTTAGTTCTTTAGTCTAAGAAAACAATGATTAATTTGTACTAATAAAATATCTATAAAACAAAAATACAGAATTTGAAAGTGCAGCATTAGGGAAAGGTTGATAACCTGTTTTAATATAAATTTATTTATTTATTTTTGTCTGCCTTGGATGTTCATTGCTGTGCGTGGGCTTTCTCTAGTTGCGGTGAGCAGGGACTACTCTTTGTTATGGTGCGCAGGTTTCTCATTGCAGTGGCTTCTCTTGATGTGGAGCACAGGCTCTAGGCACATGAGCTTCAGTAATTGTGGCACACGGGCTCAGTAGTTGTGGTTTGCGGGCTCTAGAGCACAGGCTCAGTAGTTGTGGTGCACAGGCTTAGTTGCTCCGCGGCATGTGGAATCTTCCCACACCAGGGCTCAAACCCGTGTCCCCTGCATTTTCAGGAGGATTATTAACCACTGAGCCATGTGGGAAGTCCCTGATAACCTTCTAGTAGTAGTAGAAGTGATAGAAGTATCAGTAGAAGTAACATCAAGAAGTTACACTTCCTAAGTTGTTACTCTGGCAGGTGCTCTGTTGCTGGTTTTAATGAATCTCCAAAATATCTGTGCTAAGTATGCTTATTACACAGATAAGAAAATTGAAGCTTGTTTAAGTCACTTGAGATGGAAAAAAAAAGCTCATTTGACTGAGAAATGAAATAATATATGGCTAATGTGATGACTTCTGTAAAGGTTTACTGGATAGCACTATGTAATAAAAAAAGAAAGCTGGTTATAAAACTATTTTATGACATGTATATACCAAACATAATGGGGAAAAAAAGCTAGGCAGACAATATAGCAAAATATTAAACGTGCTTATGTTTGAATGATTAGACTTTGATTGGACTAAAATTATTTTATTTTTTAATTATTATTATATTATTTTCCTCATTGTATATGTGCACAAGGATGATATACTATTTTTGGAAAAGAAATAAGAGCATTTTTTATTTGTTGTCATTATTGTGTGTATGAGTGCTTTTAAGTAAAGCAAAAATAAGGAAGGTTGATGGAGTCTGTGTGTCCCTGCATCATTGTAAGATCACACATTGGTTAGGCAGGTAAAACTGTCAAAACTATTCTGGCCTTGGGGCCGACTTTTTTCCGGAAAGGCCCAGGGTTGTGCCTTGGTGTGTGCCCTACCATGACTTTCTGCACAGCAGTTTCTGGCCAGAACTCTAACACCTACCAACCCGCCTACCTCACCCACAACCCCAGGGGCCCTCGGAGCTGGTGCAGGGAACTCTGACTGCTCTTTCCAGGCAGCTGATAGGTTTACACATATTCCCCCATCTGCCTCAGGGCCCCTTCAGCTCTTGCTCCTGACAAGGCAGGGTTTCCTGGCTGCCTCCCTCCTGGAGAGGCAGTCTTACACCGTCCTGAGTAACACCGAGGCCAGCAGTACTGAGTGATCACGTTAGAGACCTTAGGGCCCCCTTCCCAGAGTCTGGTCCCATGACAAGTCGGGAAAAAAAACAAAAAACAAACAAACAAAAACCTTCGTGTGTCATCTTTCAGAGGAGGAGTGAAATTTGCTCTGCCACTTGGAGCAACCAGGAGACCACAAGGGACAAAGCACAATGGCTGTAGCAAATTGTGACACTTTTTACTGGGTTTTATTTGTTTCAAAACCACAACCTAGAAGAAAATAAGTTCTACAAATGCCCAGAATGAAGTTTCCACAGTGAAGAAGGAAATTAACCAGAGACTGAGTGGTGAAAACTTTGGGAGTTGTCTTTTAAAGCCCTCAAGCTTCCTCCACATAGATCTCAATGATTGTTTTTTCTCAGAGGACTTTCAAAATAAGGAGTTTGGGTCATTAGGAAGACCTTTTGGATCTGAGAGCATTTTGAGGAGCACAGAAATAAAGACTAATCCATTTTCTCATTTGGAGAATGCTGAATCCTTCAAGTCACTTCAAACATAGATTTCTAAGAAAGATGCTGTGAATGTCTACCTTTGATGGCACTGTGAAGAACAGTCTATAAAAGCATAGCAGACAAACAATCTGAAAAAGATAACATTTTAAAAATCCCATTTAAAATAGCATCAAAATGGTTAAACACTTAGGAATAAACTTAACCAAGGAGGAGAAAGACTTGTACACTGAAAACTACAAAATAATGATGAAAAAAATTAAAGACACAAACAAATGGAAAGACCTCCTGTATTCATGGATTGGAAGACTTACTATTATTAAAATGTCCATAGTATCCAAAGCTATCTAGATTCAATGTAATCCCTATCAAAATCCCAATGGCATTTTTTGCAGAAATTTAAAAAACAACCCTAAAATTCATAGGAAAACGTGAGGGATCTTGAAAAACCAAAATAATCTTGATAAAGATCAAAGCAGGAGACCTTAGACTTCTGACTTCATAATACATTGCAAAGCTACAATAATCAAACAGTGTGGCACTGACATAAAGACAGACATATAGACCAATGGAATAAATAGAGAGCCCAGTAGACCCACACATGTTTGGTCAAGTGATCTTTGATAAGGATGCCAAGAATACACAATGGAAAAAAGAATTGTCTCTTTAACAAATGCTCTTTGGAAAACTGAATAGCCACATGCAAAAGAATAAAATTAGATCCTTATCTTACACCATACACAAAAATCAACTCAAAACAGCTTAAAGACTTAAACATAAGACCTAAAAAAATCCTAGAAGAAAACATAAGGGAAAAGCTTCTTAATATTGGTCTTGGCAATGATTTCTTGGATATGACATCAAAAGCACAGACCAAAAAAAGCAAAAAGTAGACAAGCAGGACTACATCAACATTTTTCAGCAGCAAAGGAAATAATCAACAGAGTGAAACAGCAACCTACAGAATGGGAGAAAATATTTGCAAATCATATATCTGATAATGGCTTAATATTCAAAATATATAAGGGAATCCTACAACTCAATGGCAAAAAAATTGAATAACTAGATTAAAATAAAAACTTGGCAAAAGACTTGAATAGACATTTTTCCAAAGACATACAAATGGCCCATAGGTATATAAATAGATGCTCACCATCACAAATCATCAGGGTAGTGCAAATCAAAATCACAATGAGATATCATCTCACACTTGTTAGGATGACCATTATAAAAACAAACATAGGGCTTCCCTGGTGGTGCAGTGGTTGAGAGTCCGCCTGCCGATGCAGGGGACACGGGTTCGTGCCCTGGTCCGGGAAGATCCCACATGCCATGGAGCGGCTGGGCCCGTGAGCCATGCCACTGAGCCTGTGTGTCCGGAGCCTGTGCTCTGCAACGGGAGAGGCCACAACAGTGAAAGGCCCACGTACTGCAAAAAATAAATAAAAACATAAAAAAAAACAGAAAATAACAAGTGTAGATGAGGATGTGGAGAAATTGGAACCCATATGCACTGTTGGTGGCAATATAAAATGGTGCAACCACTATGGAAAGCATTATGGACATTCTTCAAAAAATTAAAAATAGAATTTCCATAAGATCCAGCCATTCCACTTCTGGGTATTTATCCAATGAGTTGAAATCAGGATCTGAAAGAGATATTTGTGCCCATGTATATTGTAACATTATTCACAATAGCCAAGAGGTGGAAACAATCTAAATGTCCATTAAGGAAAAAATGGATGAATAAAATGTGGTATATACTTAAAATGTAATATTATTTAGCCATAGAAGAGGGAAATCCTGACATATGGTACAACATGGATGAAACTTGAAGGACATTATGCTAAGTGAAATGAGCCAGTAACAGGAGAACAAAACCTGCGTGATTCCACTTATGTAAGGTATCTAAAATAATCAAACTCATCAAAGCAGAAAGTAGAATGGTAGTTGCCAGGGGCTGAAGAGAGAGGGAAATAGGAAGTTACTGTTCAATGAGTATAGAGTATCAATCACGGAAGATGAAAAGTTCTACATATCTGCTGTACAACAATGTGCATGTAGTTAACAATACAGTACACATAAAACTTTTTAAGAGGGTAGAATTCATATTATATATATTTTTTACTCAATAAAAAAAGGCAGATCAGAGGAATACCTGGCTGCAATACTGGGTGTGACGTTCAATTTCAGGTGTTCAAAAAATGCAACTTTGACATCACTGTCTATAATTATGCTTAATTTATATTTTCATCTCCTATCTTCCCAGTAATGAAAGGGTTATCTCAGCCAATTCAGAAGTCCTCATCATCCATGCAGTAGTAGTTATATAACCAAGGTGTCAAGGAATAGGGATGTATATAGTATATAGAGCATTTACTAATAGTAATTATTATATATTAGCATTACATTAAAATAGATCATTTATAAAACATTTCGGTGGGAGAAGTAACAGTGAGATTCTGAACAAAGTCTCTCTTAGCCCCTGAAAACAAATTTCCTTTATTCTGCCAAAGATGAGGATGCTGGTTCCCTCCACCTCTGAGCCAACCAGCCTGGGACATCTAGCTCCTCCTTCTCTTGGCTGTTATCTTAGATTTCTGGCTTGACAGATTTCACAATGATACAATAAGATGGACTGCTGTGCCTAAAAACCCAAATTCCATAATCTGTATAATCTGAGGTGAAGGTGAATGTACGATGGGGAGCTCTTTTCTGGAGGAACAGTACTTTCAAGTTGTGAATTTACTTCAGCCCTTGAGGTTGTATATAGATATATTAATGTGCTTTCCTGGAATTCATTCTACGTTCCCTCCATTGAATAGCAGCCGTGCAATTTGTATGGAATTGACCTCACATCCAGAACTATAGGCTGTTATTGGCCTATGGCCTAAGCCCTGCTCACTGTGGTTAATTCAAGAGAAGGCACAGGGCTTCCCTGGTGGCACAGTTGTTGAGAGTCGGCCTGCCAGTGCGGGGAACACAGGTTGAAGCCCTGGTCTGGGAGGATCCCACATGCCACGGAGAAAATGGGCCCGTGAGCCACAACTACTGAGCCTGTGCGTCTGGAGCCTGTGCTCCGCAACAAGAGAGGCCGTGATAGTGAGAGGCCCGTGCACCGCGATGAAGAGTGGCCCCCACTCGCCGCAACTAGAGAAAGCCCTCGCACAGAAATGAAGACCCAACACAGCCAAAAATAAATATAAATAAAAAATAAATAAAAGAGTAGGCATGTAACCTAATTTGGTTTATGACCTAAGTGAAGCTCAGGGCTTTGGTTTGATGGTTGAGAAAAGGGAAGTCTTCTATCCCCATATTTGTGGATAAGGATGTAGGGAAGCCCTGTTTTCTGGAGGCAGGCATCTTATGAGCACAAGGAAAATTAACCTTCCTTTGTAATTTTAAGATGATGCTGACTCTATGGAAGCAGAGATATGAAAAGAAAACCTGTGCCCTTGATTACATAAGTGAAGCACTAGCTCAAACCTCACCTGAAGGCACTTTGCACTAAACCTCCATTTATAAGAACCAAGAAATGGGCTTTAATTTTTAAGCCAGTTTGAGTTAGGTTATCTGTAACCTGCAAGAGAAAACATTGGAACAGATATGGGAAGAACCTGTATTGATCCCTTACTTTACCACTCTCTTCTTCCCAAAGTCTTTGAACTTTGGGAGGAATGTATTTTCCTTCTGAGAGAATTTATATCTGATTCAGCTAGGTAACTGGTGGCACTACTAGTCTTGGGTCACTTTAAACTAAATTTCATAGACTGAGTGCCTTTGGATCTCCCAGGTGATATGGGCTGAAAAATCCACATGATAGCAGGGGAACTTCTGGTTCATATTTACTCTGAGTTGTAGCCCTTGGGGTCCCAGTAGAAAGTGAGACCATCTCCCTGTAGACATGACTTCTATGGAAAGGCTATCAAAACCAATTTCAATTTTTCCTCCCTGTAAGCTTCTTCAAGATGCCAGCAAATGTTTCCTGTCCAACTAGTAGAGAGGTAGACAGACCTGGTGACTGCTTTAAATATTCCAGGTGATTTCACATTCCAGTGGCTCCACTACTGAGCTGAAAGCTGAAGGTGAATCAAGAATTGAGGGAGAAGAAGAGAAAAAGATCAAGAAAGAAAGTTATAGATTATCAAGATCCAGCTTGAAACAGATGGCCATCTACTTAACATTTCCTTTATCTTGTCTTCTTTTGGTTACATAATTAGGATGCCACATTAGGGATTTAATATTAATTAATAATACATTTAGAACGTTAGGGTTAGAGAGAGTTTAGAAATCATCAAAATCAGTAGTTCTAACTCATCAGTATTAAAACCCTTTCTTCAAGCAATCTGTTTAGATGTAAATTCAATATAGGAAACAAATGAGAATAGAATTACTCTCCTTGAAAGAGGAAGATGGAGCAAGGGATTGTGCTAGCCTTCACCCAGCACTACCCATTCCTGTAGCTTTAACAGACTCCCTTGCTACCCACCTATTTCCCCTTGGTCTCTTCTATTTCAGTGCACGTCTGACTTCCAACTTCCGAAATGTGCATCTGTTTTCCTGAGGGCTGTTGAAGCCTATTCCATTCCGAAGCACAGAAGGTGAGAAGCGCTGGGGAATCCATGCCCCTCTCTAGAGCAGCTCTCAACCTACAAATTCCCAGCTGGATCACCCTTCAGGTGGGAGAATTCTGATGCACATGTTCTTAAAGTATGGTCCATGGATATCTGGAGGCCCTCAAGAAATTACTGCCATAATAACTTAAAAGTATTATTTGCCTTTTTCACTGTGTTGACATCTGTACTGACAGTGCAAAAACTATGGTGTGAAACTTGCCTTAGCAATCAGGCAGGGATACCTGCTGTACTAGTTGTACTGATTTTACTGGTAGTCATTGTATTCTCCTGCATCTTGGACTGATGAGGGAAAAAAGTCAGTTTCACTTAAAATGTCCTTCATGAAGCAGTAAAAAATTACATTTTATTAAGTACTGACCTTTGAGTAGAAGTCATTTTATTATTCTATGTGAAAATGAGAACTACATATAAAGCAATTCTGCTCCATACTGAAGTATGACCTTTGTTTCAAAGAAAAGCACTTGTAAAACTGTTTGAATTGAAAGAACAAACTATGCTTATTCAGACTTGAGTACTTGGCAGACATTTTCCAAAATGAATGAAATCAGGCTGTTACTTCAAAGAAACCACTGACAGTATTTGTTGCCAATAATAAAATCTGAGCTTTCAGGAGAAAATTAGAATTTTTGAAAACTTATATCCACCACTGTGAGCTTGATGACTTCCCAAAGCTTAACTGCTTTTTCTGAGGACACAAATGGGGATAATAATGCAAGTGAATTTTTGAGGTGGTATAATTCAATATGTCAGCATTTGGAATATCTGCCTAACTCATTGAACGATTAATTTTCCTTTGACCAACACATGATCAAAATCAAATATGGCAAAAGATTTGCTCAAAGAACAGGATAAAACATTGATTTTAATGAAATAAGAGTACAAAATGTTCATGTGATTTCAAACTTCACATTAAAACTAACCTTTAAGAAATTATCAACTGTCAAGTTTTAGTGTAATGTCAAACAAGAATATACACAATTATCTGAGAATATTCATACATATATATATAAATAATTAAAATACTCTTCCTTTTCCAACAACATAATTGGTTAAGTGTAGAAGTATTTCAACTAAAACATACAGCAACAGATTGAACACAGAGGCATAATTGAGAATCCATTTGTTTTCTATTAAATGAGATATTGAAAAAATTTGTAGAAATTATGAAGTATAATGACATCCTTCTAACACAGTTTTCTGTATTGGAAAATATAACAGCTTTTCATAAAATGTTTGCCATTTATTTAACATGTAATATATTTACTCATTTTTTAATTAATAAATACATTTTCTCAGTTTTAATTTCTAGTATGATAAATAATTTTAGATATAAGCCACACAAAGTATAGCTTCTTGGGGTCCTCAATAATTAAGATGGTAAAAGTATATTGAGGTTAAAACATTTGAAAACTGCTGTTTCTCATTATTTCTGAGTTTCCCAGTGGCATGCATCTCAAACTGCTCCCAGGGGTAACTTTCTTGATAACACACACTTTCTGGACTTAATTCAATTCCCTGTCTTATTTCTTCATTCCAAGACCACAGTTCATGGGATCACCTTCCAAGTAAATACCTTATATGTAAATTCTTATCTGAGGAAATCAAATGAAGAGTCCCTCGAAGAACCAAGGGACAGAATATAATAGCCATTGAATTTAGCTCTTTCACTCCACAAAGAAGAAACTGAATGCCAGAGAGAGAAAATGACTTATCCCAGCCAATGGTACATAGTTTACCTGAATCCACAGATCCCAAGCATTTTCGTTAGCATCAGCTTTCTTAAAGGCAATACAGTCCCAAGGCCTCCCACATCTGTTCATCACTATCTTCCGATCATCATGATACAACATTGGAGAATAAGCATAGTCATGCCATGTTCATCCATTTTCATATTTGTCTCAGTATTTTAAGCACTCTTTAGTGTAGTATCCTTGGGAAACTAGGGCATGAGACTTCCTCTGCTTCTAACCCTTGTTTTATTATCAGTCATTTCATGAACTCTAACGCCTGAGGTATCCTATATCTCTGAGAGATAGGAGGTCAAGTAAATGGGTAAACTATGCTCCCTCCTTTCAAAGAGCTTAGAAATCTCATGTTCATCTTGTCATCCAAAATACATGGGTACTATATTCTAATCTTAGTTGAATTTACTCACTGGATTTTTGTTTCTTCGTTCTGTTTCCTTTTGATTGGAATCTGTTTAAATAAAGATTTTTGTACATGAATCTGAGGGGCTGTGGGAATGAAAGAATAGACAGAGAAAATTATAACCAACGTTGATCTCTTTTCTTTCTTGAGACTTTCTTTTTTTTTCTTTCTTTCATTATTCCATGTGTGGATATCTAACAACTAATGTTTATTCATCATCCATTCTATATCAGTATTTGTCCGTACATTTTGCAAGGGGTGGGGCTGGAATTCTTTCTGAGATTTTTGACTCCAGAAGTTGTACCATCACCCTCTCACTGTCAGAATAAGAAGAGTCATAAGCCTAGCCCCAGTCACTTTTATTCTTGGAATTTTATTTAGTGTCAAATAAATTTATTTACCTACCTGAGTCTACCCATCTGGATGGATACTCTGACAGCTCAGTTTAGATGGGTAGTTCAGTGGTTTCAAGTCTTGGAATTTCTATCCTGATCTGGCACCATCCCTTTATAAAGTGAACTATTTATGTACCTTAGAATTATTCACTACTAATAAGACAGCACTACAATACTCATGTCAACTATAAAAGGGTAAAAAATGTTCTTTAATTTAAAAAATATGAACCATGTTAACTTTCTTTGGAATGAAGAGTTTAGAACTGATTTGGGACTTAGAGTCCTGAATAAAATTAATGCATTGGAAACAAATACCTTGCTCTCTTTCTACAATGCTCTTCTTGGAAGCCAAGAATTTTAAGTGTTCAGGTGAAGTTTATATTATACTCAGGAGTTCACAATGGACTTCATTGACATGCCAACCTCAGTGGTAGACCTCTTTTTTTTTCTTTTCTTATGAGCTCAAGGACTTATAGGAAGAAAATAATGTACAAGAATTAAAAACTTCTGAGATTCCTGTTGGAAACCCACAGATGAACAGTAATTCCAAAGAATCAGAGCATGTTATTTTCCCAGAAGTGTTTTAAGAAAAGTCTTTTCTTTTTCTAGTGGAAAAACCAACCAGGTATGCATAGCCATTGGAGTAGCTCCCTGCCACATTCTGTATTGAGTATATTCAGAGCTGCTGAAGAGAATACACATGAATAGACAACATGACCCAAGAACTGAGTTGCCTTGGGAATAGGGATTAAGTCATATTGCCAGTGCATGCTAGAATTATGATTAGGTGGTATTCATTACTTGGTTTAAGTGGCAATGGTTTAGGGCTTGGTTTGGATAAAATCCCCAAATAAAATTCTGATTCCAAGTGTAACTGAGTACTTAACTTATATTAATTACTTCTTTAGCACACTGTATATTTTTTCATTCCAATTATAAGTTAAATACTCACTCACTCACTTTTTCATTCTTTTAATAGTTCTGAGTGCCTTTTATGTGCCAGGCATGGGCTCATTCTTGGGAATACCAATACAAATAAGACAGGGTCCTTGTGTCAAAGTGCTTACAAATTTGGTGAATATATACTTGCAGAAGAAAATATTAAATTAAATAGTATAAAAAAGAAACTAAAAAAAAGTAATCCTGTCTTGGGTACCAACTATTACATAGTATGAGACACTGCTAGTCTGGCTGAGAGGTCATACACATTGGTGCTTGTTTCTGAATGCAAGTTTAGCTGGGGCTATTTGTCAAGGGCCTCAGTACACCTGAAACTAATACAACATTGTAAATCAACTATATTTCAATAATTTTTTTAAACGTAGGTACAAATTAATTAATTAAAAATAAAAGCATGTGCATACAAAAAAGAGAGGAAATGTCAAGCAGGGGGATCTCTTTAGAGACCAGCACCCACAAATTCATTATATCAAAGAATGAGACATGTGTTAGACTTCAAATGCTCCAGAACCATAAGGACTCCTGTGATTGGGCTGGATTCACTCAGATAATCTAGGATAGACAGGCTCCCCATCTCAAGGTCCTCAACTTTAATCATATCTGTAAAGTCCCTTTTGCCACATCAAGTAACATATTCGTGGGGTCTGGAATTAGTATGTAGATATCTTTGGGGAAGCCATTATTCTAATACTACATACTATATTAGTCTACTTCCCTAAATTAAGATTGACACAAATGTTTTTCTTTGAATATTTGAGAATTACAGTACCAAATTCACTTTTCCATAATACATGCCTAGGACTCTTTCTTTGTTTTGCAACTATACCAATCTATGCATTTCAATTCCATTCTGTTTCAAAGCTCAAATTAAATGACTGTCTCCATAAAGCCTTCTTCAAATATTTTATCCTTCATTAAACCTCCTCTCCCTGGAACTCCTTTCATACTTGATCACATTTGTCATGAAATGGCTCATTTTGTTTCATATGTGTCATTCTTTCCTTCACAGGATTTGTCAGCCCCTAAAGACAGGAAACACATCCAAAAACACCCCTCTAACCTGGCTCATCTTTGTTCATGCCTCAACTTGGTAAAATCTTTCCTCCATAATTTTAGTCTCTTCATATTTAAGCCCATTCTACAATTTCAGTCTGAATATGTTTTCTAAAATGTCCTTTCCCATTTCCATTCAAAACTTTTAACAATGTGTCCTGTTGCCTTTATAATAAAGAAAAAACTCTTTGGTCTTGGCAGTCAGTTCCCACCTTTCTTTTGTTACAACCTTTCTCTCCAAACTTGTAACATATTCATCACTCAGCCTTCTGGAGGACACGTTTTCTTTTATACTCAGAAAAGCCAAGTACATATCTACCTTTTCCTAGCCCTTTGATTTATGTGAATCCCAGTCTTTTAGGACAAGCATTCAATTGATTAATTAATAAGAATAAAGATTTCTATATGGCCCTCATTAAGACATATCTTCAAAACCCCACAAAACTCTTCAATAAAAGACTTCGTAAAACCCCACAGAAAACCTAAAGAATTTTAATATATTTAATGCTTATTTCACTTTTTATTTATTTTGAGAACAATATCAAAACATAACTATGACCAATATTTCAGACTTGCCCCTAATTCTTGTACTACTCATTCAATGTTTGTTTTATTTTGTTTTGAAAAATAATGCCATTGATATTCTGTAAAAATAAATACTAATAATAAAAACTCAAGAAATGTTGAAAAATGCAAAGATGAAAATATTTGGCCATCCAACTGAATATCTTCTTTGGAAAAATATCAATTCAGGTTTTCTGCCCATTTTTTAATCAGGTCGTTTGTTCTTTTGATATTGAGATGTGTGAACTATTTATATATTTTTAATATTAACCTCTTATTGGTCATGGTTATATCATTTACAAATTTTTTCTCCCATTTAGTAGGTTGTCTTCATTTTGTCGATGGTTTTCTTTGCTGTTCAAAAGCTTTTAAGTTTAATTAGGCTCCATTTGTTTATTTTTACTTCTGTTTCTTTTGCCATAGGAGACGAGATATATATATATATATATATATACACACATATATATGTATATATATACACACATATATATGTATATATATATGGCTACAATTTATGAATTTATGCTAAAGCGTGTTCTGCCCATGTTCTCTTCTAGTTTTATAGTTTCATGTCCTCCCTTCCTTCCGTCTTCCCTTCCTTCCTTTCTTTCTTTCTTTCTTTTTCTTTCTTTCTTCCTTCCTTCCTTCCTTTCTTCCTTTCTTTCTCTTTCTTTCTTTCTTTCTTACTTTTTTCTTTCTTTCTTTCTTTCTTTCTTTCTTTCTTTCTTTCTTTCTTTCTTTCTTTCTTTCTTTCTTTCTCTTTCTCTCTCTCTCTCTCTTTCTCTTTCTCTCTCTCTCTCTCTCTCTCTCTCTCTCTCTCTCTCTCTCTCTCTCTCTTTCTTTCTTTCTTTCTTTTTCATATGGATAACCAAATTTTCCAGCACCCGTTTTGAAAAGGCTAACGTTTTCCATTGAATTACCTTGGATCCTTTATTGAAAGACAGTAGATCAAATATGTGTACTACCACTTCAGGACTCTCTTCTGTTTTAATCTTCTGTTTTAATCATCTATACGTCTATCCTTATGCCAATATCACATTGTTTTGTTTATTATAGCTTTATAATAAAACTTAAAATCACATGGTATAAGAACCCCAACTTAATTTCTTTTCCAATAAGATTTTGCCCATTCTGTGTCCTTTGCACTTCCTTACAAAGTTTTAAATCAGCCTAGCAATTTCTATAAAACAAAACAAAACAAAAATATCCTTGCTGGGATTTTGACTGTGATCACATTGAATCTATAGATCAATTTGGACAGAATTGATATCTTAACACTGTTGAGTCCTTCAATTCATGAGGACTCATTTGTTTGGGTCTTTCTAACTTTTCTTAGCAATATTCTATAGTCTTCAGTATAAATGTCATGTATACATTTTTGTACATTTATTTCTATTTATAATTTTCTATTTTATTTTACATGGTATATATTTTTTAATTTACTGGCCTTCCCTGGTGGCTCAGTGGTTGAGAGTCCGCCTGCCGATGCAGGGGACATGGGTTTGTGCCCCGGTCCAGGAAGATCCCACATGCCGCGGAGCGGCTGAGCCCATGAGCCATGGCCACTGAGCCTGTGCATCCGGAGCCTGTGCTCTGCAATGGGAGAGGCCACAACAGTGAGAGACCCGCGTACCACAAAAAAAAAAAAATTTTACTGTCAATTGTTTGTTACAAGTATAGAAATAAAACTAATTTTTGTGTATTAACCATGTATCCTACAGTCTTGATAAGCTCACTTATTTGCTCCAAGTGCTTTTTTTTGTAGACTTTTAAGGATTTTCTACATAGATGATCATGCCATCTGTAAGGATTGTTTTACACTTCCTTTCTAATCTGGATGCAATTTTCCCCATGTCTTTTCACACTGGCTGTGATCCCCCAGTACAATGCTACTCCAGAAGTAGTAAAGAGGGCAAACTTTTGTGGTTCTTTACTTTGGGGAGAAAGTATTCAGTCTTTAGGTAGCTACAGGTGTTTTTGTAGGTGCTCTTTACTAGGTCATTAGCTTTCTGTAAGTTTTTTATCATGATAAGTATTGAATATTGTAAAATCCCTTTTCTGCATTTATTGGGTTATTAATGTGCTTTTGTTTTTTAGTCTGTCAATATGGTTAAGTATATCAACTGAGTGTTAAATGTCAAACAACTGTTGTGCCTTGCTGTGATGAAATTGGTCATGATATCTTGAACTTTTATAAATTAAATTTTTGCATTCAATCTGATAACTTTGTTTAAAGGGTGGTTGCATCTATTGGGTTGGCCAAAAAGTTCATTCGGGTTTTCCATAATATCTTACAGAAAAAACCTGAATGAACTTTTTGGCCAACCCAATATATTTATGAGACATTGGTCCAGAGTTTTGGCTTTTTTTAATGTCTTTATTTGGTTTTGGTCTCAAAGCCATGCTAGCTACTCAAAATTAGTTAAGAAGAATTTTCTATTTTCTTTAAAAGTTATGTATTACTTATATCCTCATTAGAATTCAGGGATCAGCAAACTTCTGTAAAAACATAGACAATATATAAATGAATAGACATGGCTGTGTTCCTATAAAATTTTATTTGTGGATGCTGAAATTTTAATTACATATAATGTTCATATGTCAGGAAATGCAATTCTTCTTTTGATTGTTTTTGCCATCATTGAAAATTGTAATAACCCTTCTTTGCTTAGGGGATGTAGAAAAACAAGTGATGGGCTGGATTTGGCCCACAGGTCATAGTTTGTCAAACAATGTATTCACCAGTGAAATCATTCTGGGTCTGGGGTTTTCTTATAGGAAGATTTTTAACTTCACATTCAGTGAGATTTGGGCTATCACAATCCAACAGATGTAGGGCTATTCAGGTTACCTCATTCATTTTTTAGTAAGATTTAATACTTTGTATTTTTCAAAGGATAGAATAAAAAATGTTATAGCTGTTTATTTTTATTAACCAAAGTCCATGTTATAAAATTTTAAAAATATGTCCCTTTTTTTTAGTGCTGGCTTTTCCTTGGTTTCATTAATCAAGTATTCTTTAATATCGTCTTACTTTATTGAGTCAAAACTTCAGTTATTTATTTCTATTTCAGCTCACACATGAAGGGAGCATGATGTGATGAAGAACCACTGGGCATAGAGCCAGGAGGCTGAAGTTTTAGTTCTATAAGCTGGGTGACCTTGAGCAAGTCATCAATTTGCACGGACTGCTGTATCCTCACTCATGACGTGGAAATTGGGTGAAGCGATCACCACAGTCTCCATTAGCTCCGAAGTCTATGCCGCAGCATCTGTACATATCTGTAATATATGTGGGAACTGAACAAATGCTATGGCAGAAGTAATACCTCCCTTACAGATTGCTGAGAGGATTAGATAAGCACACAGCTCAGGTGGACAGAGCATGGCCCTTGGTAATCACTGTGTAAGTGTCTTCTAGCATCTACCCAGTGTTTCATTAACCAAGTCTTGTTTAATTCCCTTTTCTCTTCAGTCATCACTTTTCCAATTTTTAAATGAGGAACTTGGATTAAGTAGATGATATTCAGTGAGTCATTACCAAATTCTGCTCTGATTTTTGTTTCAAAGCTTCTATATATCCAAAAATTGTAATTACTGAATTACATTACTTTTGCACTTTAAAATAATTACAGACCAGGGGCTTCCCTGGTGGCGCAGTGGTTGGGAGTCCGCCTGCCGATGCAGGGTACATGGGTTCGTGCCCTGGTCCAGGAGGGTCCCACATGCTGCGGAGCGGCTGGGCCCGTGAGCCATGGCCGCTGAGCCTGTGCGTCCGGAGCCTGTGCTCCGCAACGGGAGAGGTCACGACAGTGACAGGCCCGCGTACCGCCAAAAATAATAATAATAATAATAATAAATAATTACAAACCAGCATCCATATGTAAATCTTTCACCCTAGTTCTTACATATGTGCTAAGACCAGAATGTTCAGGGCCTTTGGGGACAAGATCCGAGGTAGGGCTTGTCATGCCCAAAACTGTCAGCTAAGGGTTTCCCTAAGTTGTTTCTTATACTCCAGGGGTAAGGGTGGTGAGAAGAGCTATATTTCTGCTAAAAATTTACCTAATTTTTTTTTTAAAAAAGGAATGATATGTTCCAATATTCCAATTGAAACGTGCAGACTGCAGTTGATGCCAATTTAGCTTTGCATCAATTAAAGTTTGCTTTAACTTTGCTAATGTTTGCTTTTTCTAATGATCAAAAGTAAATTCTGCTTTGTAGAAAAGTGCAAAGATGAAAACTTCCCTCAGGAATACCTTCAGTGCTCAGACCAGTGACCTAAATATACAAAGCAGGTGGGTCCTCAGAGAACAAAGTGGATGGATGGTATGAAAGGGAGGATATAGGCAAACAGAAAATGTCTGCAAGTCACCTTTAGTTCCTGGCTGTCAGTTTGTAATCTTTCAGGTAAAATAATTTTTTCTGGTCATAGACAACCACTGTTAAAAATTTAATGTGTGTTCTTTCATTCTTTATTCATATACATAAATTTTATGTTTATATGTTTAATTTTTTAACAAAAATTGTATATGGAGGAACAACTCTGTCTTGCTTAGTTCACTTAGGGTACCATGAACACTTATTCATGTCATTAAATAATCTTTAAACACATGGTGTTAATGGCTGCACCATTTTTAACACATACCTTTATTTAATGATTTTCTCTTTTGGGACATTTAGGTTGTTTCCCTCAAAATGTGCTGAAAGGTCTGAATAAAGGCTTCGAGGTGACTTCGTTCTAAAACTATTCTCCCTGTCCTTTTCCACTCAGATCTGTATGGACCCTTGAAGAAGCATGGTCTCTTGCAGGCAGGGGCCTTCTGCTCTGGCATTTATGAAATCGAGGGTCAGCTTTTAGCTAACACGCATGCGCAAGTTCTGATGGAAGGCGACCACTTCACATTTACGTTTTGTACCAAATACTTGCCTAAATATTTGATAAAACTTGGAAATTGCTAAAGGACAGAAAATATCGCTGATTTATTTATGTCCTACCTGGAAGTTTCTTTATATAAATTTGAGTTTATTTCAAGTAGAATAAAAACTTCCCGACAGCACTGCAAATGCACCTCTTGCTTTCTATTCATTCAGCAGAACAATCGCAGCGACTTCAGGCTGTTTGGTCTGAGCCTTTTCTCTCCTTGCTCTTAGCCCGCTCTACATTATTCTAAAAACAGATCTGTGATCTTTTCACTCTTTTGTTCCCTGACCACCAGTGACTCCTCACCATTCACAGAATTAGCCAGGCAGTAAGGGCCCTTTATTTGAGGCTCCAAACTACTTTTGAAGCCTTGTTTCCCAATTTCCCTTTCACAATTTGTTTGTTACAGGCAAACTGACATACTGTTTACTAACTGCCTGCCTTGTGTCAGGTGGGTTCCATATAGTATCTTTTTTTTTAAAATAAATTCATTTATTTATTTGTTTGTTTTTATTTTTGGCTGCGTTGGGTCTTCGTTGCTGCACGTGGGCTTTTTCTAGTTGTGGTGAGCGGGGGCTACTCCTCGTTGCGGTGCGCAGGCTTCATTGAGCTGGCTTCTCTTGTTGCAGAGCACGAGTTCTAGGCACGCAGGTTTCAGTAGTTGTGGCACTCAGGCTCCGTAGTTGTGGCTCGAGGGCTCTAGAGTGCAGGCTCAGTAGTTGTGGCACCTGGGCTTAGTTGCTCTGCGGCGTGTGGGTCTTCCCAGGCCAGGGATCGAACCGAGTCCCCTGCAATGGCAGGTGGATTCTTAACCACTGCGCCACCAGGGAAGCCCCCATATAGTATCTTGCATACCTACGCCAACCCTGCAAAGTGTCATTGTTATCTTGATTTTGTGTACCAGGAAACTCAGACTCTGTGTAAGGGGAAGTCCTGAATTTCCAGTTTTTCCACTCTACCCTCTTTCTTCTGATTTACTCTTTAGAGATTTCTCACTGGCCTTTCGTTTTTCTGTGTCTAAGCTCTTTCTCCAGCTGCCTGCCTTCCCTGTCCTTCTTTGGTTCCCTCCCTGTTGAAATCCTGTGCATTCTGCAAGGTTCTACTATCAGTACCCAGCCCAGTCCCTTGCATGCAGTAGATGCTCAATAAGAGTAATTAGATGAACATTTGCTGTATCTTTGCCAAAACATCTTCTAGGAGGCAGCAATGAATGTCTTTTCCCCCATAGTGCCTGCACATAGTAGACAGTTAGGAAGAGCTTATCTAAAAAAATGAAATCCCCATACTTCCTGGAACAAAAAGTCTGCAGGGCCTTGTGCCTCCTGGGGTGTCCAAGACCCCATGTCAGAAATGTATGTTTAGGCAGCAGGAACACACGTAAGGCAGGAGAATATGAAAGTACACTGGAAATGTTTCCTAGTTGGGTCAATTCCAATTTGGCAAAAACAGGCGTACTACTTTTTCTCCAGGGCTCTTTCCCCTAACATCACTTATTAATGCTAATTAGTCAGGGGTGTGCTGTGATGCAGAACACTTGCGACCCACAAGAATTAGAGAGACTGTCATTTCTCAAAAGACCCATGAAAGGCAGAAAGAATAAGTAATGTGGAAGGAGGTAGGGAAAGAGGAACTTCTCTCCAAAAAATTGCCCTGAAATAAGTGCAAGTAAAAATAAATCCACATATAAAACAACTGTACAAATGTTAACAGTATTTTCACAGCTGGGTTTCTTTGCCTAAAATACTTAGCACTTACTTTAGAAAACTCTCTTCTAAACAGGAATGGTCTGACTGATCACAGAAGCTGAACTATGATGGAACTCTGACTTTGAACTTCACTTTTGCCCAGATGGGAATAAAAAAGTGACTTTTTATAAGCAAGGACCTTAATCGTCATGAATCCACCTCAGGCTGTGGTGAGTGACCTTTATCTCACAGATGAGGACGTTGATATAGGGCTCAGTTCAGGAAACTACATTCATAACATTCAGCGTATTTATATCTAGATTAGGACTCTGGATTTAGAACGCTGGAAAACACCAACTTTGTTTCCATCGCAGCGCAAACATCCCACTTGAATAACTAACTGCCCAGTCACTCATCACAGCAGGATTAGTGGTCTTCTAAAAGGATCTGCATTCACATTCCTGGTATTTATTTCCTGAAGATATTAAGAGGGTATGCTATGGTCTTTGGTTTCAAAGACCAATGCCATAGGACATGACTAATCATTATGACGCACTTTTAGGGACTCTCCCCTTAGAAATGCCACCCAAACAGCAGGCCAATGTGCTACGCACACATTAATAAAAATACATGCTTCCTCTCCAGATGACTATGACAGAAGCTATACTGATGAATATGCTGGCTAAATAAAAAAATACTATAAAGGACTGTAAAGATTAAAATGTTATGTTAATGATGTCAACTCTCATTTATTTATTTCACAAATATTTCATGAGTGACAGAACTTCCATGTGTCAGAGTAGTAGCTATTGGAATATACAAGTGGAAATAGACAAGGGCCATGTTTTGATAAGCTTGCAATCACCATTCCTATCACCTAATGGAATATTTCATTTAGTATTATTTTAGCCAAAACACAGGACTCTTCAAAATTACCAAAATATATACATATTGTTATAATTATATATATTATATACGTATATGTATACACACACACATACTTAGTGAGAAAATAGTAAACACAAGCAATTATTCCTTCTTGGTCATATTGAGAAAATATTCTTCATACTTACAGCCCCTGGTGATCACCAGCTTGAACTGGTGTAGTGCAAATTACTTACATCACTTCACTGCACTGTCCCATTTCCCTGCCTAGGTCATAAGCCCTGACTGTCAGAGTCTCTTCCTGACTCATCTGTGTGCCCTCAGTGTCTCACACATGCCTCACACCTCCTAGTCATGCAGGCAGGTTTGGCTGAAGGAAGATGTCATCAGTTAAGGAAACATGAAGTTGACAACAAACTGAACATAAAAGTCAAATATGAATGTGTTGGCTTTTATTGTTTGTTTGTTTTTTTAATTATCATAGACTAACACTGACTTTCTTTGGTGTACAGTTGTATGCATTTTAACATACTTACAGATCTGTACAACCACTGCTGTGACCAGGATACAGAATGGTTCCATCAACTCTCAAAACACCTCCCTCATGTTATTCCTTTATTGGCATACTCTCCCTCCACCCACAACCTCTGGCAAACACGGATCTGTTCTCCATCACTGTAGTTTTATCTTTTGAGACAGGCTTCTTTCACTCATCATACTGTCTGAGATTCATCCACGTTGTTGTGTGTATCAATAGTTTGTTCTTTTTACTGCTGAGTAGTGATGCATCATATGGTATACCACAGTTAGTTCATCCTTTTACACACTGAAGGATATCTGAGTTGCTTCCAGTTTGGGGATACTACGCAAAAGGCTGCTTATGAACATTTGTGTACCAATTTTCATGTGAACATAAGTTTTCAATTACCTAGTGTAAATACCCAAAAGCAGGATTGTTGGGTCATAAGTTAAGTGTATATTTAACTTTATAAGAAGCTGCTAAACCATTTTCCAAGTTGGCTGGACCATTTTTCAATCACACGATGTGAGTTTAAGGCACTCCACATCCTTGCCAACACTTGGTATGGTCAGTAATTTTTTTCATTTCAGATATTCTAATAGGTGTGTAGTAGTATCTCATCATGGTTTAAATTTGCATTATCCTAATGCCTTATGGTAATGAACACCTGTTTTTCATGTGCTTATTTTCTGTTTTTATATTTTTTTTTGGTGAAACATCTGTTCACATCCTTTCCCCATTTTTAACTGGATTCCTTAATGTTGAGTTTAAGAGTTCTTTATTCTGGTTACAAGTCCTCTGTTGGATATGTGATTTGAAAACGTTTTCTCCTAGTTTGTGGCTTGTCTTTTTTACTCTCTTGACAATGATTTGGCAAAGTGAAGTTTTTAATTTTAATAAAGACCAATTTTTCCTTTTATAGATTGTGTTTTTGTTATCATTTCTAACACTTCAACTAACACCAGATCATGAAGATTTTCCCCTGTTTGCTTCTAAAACTTATGTTTTTATGATGAATGAATTGAATTTTGATGAACAAAGGAAATGAGGTACTTGATAATAGATTTCCTTCTTTTTTTTTTTTGGGTGGTATGCGGGCCTCTCACTGCTGTGGCTTCTCCCGTTGCGGAGCACAGGCTCCGGACACACAGGCTCAACGGCCATGGCTCACGGGCCCAGCCGCTCCACAGCATGTGGGATCTTCCCGGACCGGGGCATGAATCCGTGTCCCCTGCATCAGCAGGCAGACTCTCAACCACTGTGTCACCAGGGAAGCCCGGTTTCCTTCTTAATGTTGTAGTTTGCTCCTCCTAATTCTACAGAGTTACCGGAGACTTTTAGACAGACAGCATGTCTGTGAATGGCTCTTTCCTCACATAGAGGACTGCCGTCTGTTGTCTACAATTTAATAATTTTTAAAAAATCCGACAAGCAAGTTTTTTGTGTATGTCAGATGCATTTGGTGACTACACCTGATCTGAACCAGCGTGAGACTATTGTTAGTCTTTATCTCTCTTAATGTGACCTTTATACATTCTGTTACAGAACTCTTTGCGTGTTAATTAGGACCCAAACTGGGGTATTACCTAATATTCAATATATGGACTGTACAACCCTACCTACTAACATCTGAAAAAATATGAATTCTGTAACATAAGCGTTACAGGAAGAGGATGGTGTACCTGAAATTTAAAGGTCTCTCGTGACATGATAGTTCCTGTAGTGGCTACAGGAAACCTCTTCCTCAGGCCTCTCCTCATTCTTGTCACAAGTTCTCACTACTGTGACCGAGGATAGGAATAAGGGACATTACATACAGTGCTTTATTCAACCTGAACGAATGTGTCTTCCCTTGTAACAAAGGAGGATTTATGATACTTTTCCCATTTTTCTTTGCGGTAGTAAATAAAAATACTGACCAGTCAGCCCCCTAATATCAAGGAAGGCCTTTATTTTCACATTACGGTGTGTACGTGTACACACATGTGTGAGTTAGAAACAGGATGGCAGACATGGATGAGGCTCAAACATGGACACCTCAGCCCTCTCTCTACTCGCCAGGACGGGGATGCTGTGTGCCCATCAGGGGAGCCTGAAACACGCGTGATGTGACTTGAGACAGTGTCTGGCACATAGCAAAGGCCCGATAAAGCTAGGCAAAGGTCTTGCTGACCACGGTACCTTGTCATTTCAGGTGTAGCAGTACCTGGAATTTTCTATCAGGAACTCATTCCATTAGACTAAGGATGCCTTCTTCTGGGGTAGGTTGAGGGGAAATCAGAGACTCCCCAGCTCTGCAGCGTGCCACTTTATCATCCCTTTGGCCCGAGTGGAAGACACACTGTCTTTCCTCCTCATTTGCTGCTACAAAGATTACAGTGAGGGCCCACGATCCGAGTCCATCCTGTGTCTGAAACCAAGTACACCGTGAGGAAGTTCAGGAACTACTTTTTCTCTCTAGACTTCTAGAAGCTTATCTCCAGACTTAAAAATTAAAGAGAATAAAACCAGGAGCCAGGAGCAGCAAGAAAGAGCGATTTGGCTTTCCATTTCTTTCAGTTACGTACTTTTGTCTTGTGGAGTTCAATTTTCAGAAAAGCAGTTAGACAGAGGCAGGGTCGGTTCAGGGGCAAGGCCATATTTAGAAGCTCAAAATGCTTGTTTTTGTGGTGCCAAAGGAATCTACACTTCTTTTTTCTTCCCCAAAGAAAACAGAAGCTCATTATCCTGACAGAGGAAGTCCAGAAGTTTTTAGGTGGAGATTAAACTCTATTCTCAAACACTGATGCTCCTGTTCAGCTTCTTGGTTAAGAGATTTTAATAGGTTTTAAAAATGGTTAGCATGCTACATCGGTTCTGCTTTCTAAATAATTTAGAGAACTTGTGACCTGGAGCTTTCATGGAGTTGATGTAACTGTTCTGGAAATCTCTTGACTTGAACTTGAGACTCACTTTCATACAGCTGCAATATGTCCACCATCAACAGCAGTCTGTACCCAGAAAGCAGGAGAGAAAATGGCGGGGGGGTGGGGTGGGGGGAAAGACATCCTCAAAGAATTCTTTCTTAGGCTGCAGTTCTACACATTGACCACCAGGTGTCTGTCTTCACACAAGCAGTCTTGCTTGTGTGATGTACTACTTGACTGCCAGATTCTTTTTAAGACTAAAGCAATTTTTCTAGATGTTGGTACAAGTGGATATACATGTGCACATATAAAGTGAAGTCTCAGAGCCAAACTAAATAATTTGCAATTCCTCATCTAAGTAGGAGTAATCAATTGGACCTTGTGTTTATCTTCGGATGTTGTTTGGGAGAACTAATTGAGGCAAGTTACGTGGCCAATGGGTTTGGGAAATGGTGAAAAAAAATATATACATATATATGTCCTCTTCCAAAATCTCATCTGGTGTTTGTAAAATTCAATGTTTTTAGCATGCAAACAGGTTTGTTTATGTTCCCAGGAACATTTCTTTTGGTAAAAATAGACAAATTCTCTTCTGAGCTGGCTTCTTACTCCATAGTGAAATGGGATGGTTCAGTTTCTGCCTTAGCAGAATTTCAGTTTCAATCCTTGGCCCTGATATGGTTGAAAAATCTCTCTCTCTTTGTGCAAGAATAAGATTTGATTTCTTTCTTCCCAGAATTGGGAGTGACATTGTAATAGTTACCTAATCCGATAACCCTAGAGGGGTCTGGAATGCACAAATGATGCCCTTGAGTCCATGCGAGGGAAGAAGAGCTGCTCTTGCAGTCGCCTGATTGAGCAGTTTCATGGCTATCTCTTTATATCTCCCTCTCCATTTATTTATTTAGTCAGTTACACAGAGAATAGTTACCATCAATTTAGGAGTCTCCCCGCCTTCACTCTTGCTGACCAAAACATGGAGGTTTCTGAGAGCCCTAGAAGTCCTTGTTTATGCTTTAATTAAATTGTACACAGGCATAACTAAAACAATCAACTAGTCCAGGAGATGTACCTTATGAGAAAGAACTGCACTATCCTATAGAACCACTTCAGTGGGGTCTTGGGAGGGAGAGGAGATAAATATATTGTATATCAAAGCACAGTGTTGAACCTGAAGACTTCCTTTTCTGTCATTGTTGCTAATTTTTGTTTGGTTTTGTTTATTTTTTGTTTTCATTTGTTTGTTCATTATTTTTTATACCTTTAGGACATTAAAATCAGTTTATCTAGCAAGGTATTTGCAGCGGGAGCAAAACAAACCCTCAGGGTTGTGTTCTCATCAATGCTGTCTGTCATTTCTAGTCCCTTAAATATTTTTAGCTATATTTATTAAAACTCATTTTCCTCCCAAATTTTGTGTTTAATAACACCATTTTTATGTCATCTGCTTACTAATTCGACCAATGCTTATTTACTACTTACAACTACTACAATGTTTATTTACTATTTACTACTTACTGTGAACTTCATGCTGTGGATAAAATAAAAATGACTAAGAACCAGTCCAATGACTGCTTGACTACAATGACTGGTTGACTACAAAAAAATGACTACAACAGTAAATAGAATTTTGCCATTTATTTCCTAAATATACTTGTGGTATAAAACAAATTTCTGCTTTTCAGTCATGTAACACTCAACATATAGTTGTTACGTATAGAGAGCATTGTTATTCAAATATGTGAAATATTGAGTCATATTACAGTGGAGATAAAACACAGTGAACTGCTTGTTTACATAAAATTACTATGCAGATGATCTCTCCAATATTATTTAAACTAATATATGCAAACAGAGACAAGGATTGTTATACCCATTCTAAAAGGGGAAATAGAAATTCACTTTGTAAAATTATTTTCACTTGGCTTCAGTTGTCTGGATATAATTTTACTTTTATTATTACACTTAAGTCATTACATCTGTCTCCAAAATGTTCTGGAATGGAAGAATTAACAGGAAGCAAGTTCTGCAACTGAAACACCTTTCTCTCCAAGCATAGGATCCATGGTGATGAATGAATATAGAAGAAGAAATAAAAGCAGCACAAAACTGGAAGGAAGAACTAACTCTAAAGGCTTAGGTGAACCTTGGCTAGAATGAAATGGAGAGGATTCATCTCTGTTTCCTCTGAAAACCATTCTTAAAAATCCCAGAGTACATGTTACAGCAATAATGAAAAGACCAAATGAATGGGATTTTCTTTTTCCACTAGGTAAGAAAAAACAGTGGAGAGAAATTTGCATTTTTTGAGGACATCAAATCTGGGCCAGTTACTCTGATTTGAAAAAGAACCAAGAAGGGCTGTGCCGCTTTGTAAAACTGTGAAAATAAGAAGCAGGAAGGGCCCCTGTAAAGTCTGTACAGGGTCAAGGAAATTTAGTTTCATTTATTTGCTGTACTTTGGCTAATTTGCCAACTGTAAGCTTTTGCATTCATCTTGCTATTTTCCATTTAAGAAGGTCATTCATGAATTCATTCAATTAATGTCAGTCAGCATTTAATAATGGACAGGTAAATTAATAGAAGTGGGTCTGACCTTCAAGCTATTCTGTGTCTAATGAGCTAGTACATGGATTCCTCAACTCACCAAAATTATAACATTATGAATTTATAGTGATAGGAACTCAACTCTAGCAACTCAGAGAGTTCATTCTTACTATCATACACTAGGGAGTATTTGAGCTTGGTCTTAGGTTATAACTAGCTTTTGGTCAGCCATGAGGTGCGGAAAGGTATTTTAGGGGAAAATGAAGAATACCATGAAAATATAGACAACATGGAATTATATTCTTGGGAAAAAAGTATAAAATAGAATGGCTAGAGCATGCGTGTATGGGACAAAAGTAGCAAGAGATTAAGATGAAAAGGTAAATTGAAAAATGTTATGATAGTTCTTGATACCGTGAATAGGAGCATAGAACTTATTATGTAATAGCTACATTCAGAAAATGCTTTTTTAAAAAAAAATGTTTCATGACTATCACTTGGGATTCTTTAGGATGTAAGCAACTGAACACCTAGCACAGATGGCTCAAGCAGAAAGGGAATTTTTTGGTTTGCATAAATGAGAAAGCTCATAGGTTGACTTAAGGCACTGTTTGAATTCAGTGACCAAATGTCATCACCAGGATTCATCTCTCTGGGAGTCTGAGGTCGGCTCTATTCTCAGGCTCCTGGTGGTAATGTCTCACCTTGCCCTGCTGCCATGACCTCAAAGGCACATTATCAAACACCCAGCTAGAAAACCGCATCTCCTGATAGCTAAATGACCATGTAGGCAATGAGTCCCTCACTTGGCCACACACCAAGTCTTGAAGCAAGCACTGTGGTCAAGGTAATGGGATGCACTGTTGTTTCTTTAGCAGAAGACATAGACTCCACCCCTGTAGCCTGGGCTGTGAGAAGACATGATGCTCTCAAATCACTGTGGCCAAAAGAAAGAGGAGTCCTTTTTGAGCCACAAGACAAAACTAAGTCCCTGAGAGGTGAAGGGACTCACTAGGAAGTTCTCTCCCTGCTGGCACACCGCCAGGGGAGCCTTCTAATTCCCAGTCTCTTGCTGTTGTATGCTGTCATTTTAGAATAACCCTAAACACTGACCACTAGAGGTTTTTGTCAAGGATGTGATATGGCCAGGTCCACTTTCAGGAAGGAGATTTGTGGCAGTTTGGAAGACAGACTGAAGGTGAGGGAAACCACGGGCAGGATGAGAGGCTAGGAAGACTTCCTTGTCTGAAGGATGGCAGGGCCAGTGCACCAGCAGGGAGAGGGTGAGCAAGAAAGGCATATCCAAAGTAACATCAAGGAATCTTAAATGGATTTAATGATGAGGGAGAAGAAAACATACCTAATGTTCCTTGTCACCCTGAAAAGTGTATTAACGATCAGTTTCCTGATAATTTGATATCTCCTTAATCTCTTTCATATGGGTTAGTCATTCATTTAATACATCACTTATCAAATAACTTGTCAGAGAATGTGTGTGATACTCTGCCAGGTAGCGGAAGGAAATTCAAATGGCAGAGACCCACTCTTCCCACCAGAAACTGTCAACCAGAAAGTCTGGGATGATGATGCCATGAACAAGGCAGGGACACAGGAAGAGGAATGGAAGAGCAAGGAGGAGAAATAACAAGGATGGACCGAGTGGATGCTGTGGTCCCACCCCCATGCCCCGTTTAAGATTAAGGCAGCTATCATTTCATCAGTAATGGGAGAGTTTCTGCTGACAGCTCTCAGCTTTATCTCCAGGAATTGTCCTCAACTGAAGAGAGTCAGCTCACTCATGGGCAAGCCCCTTGGACGTAGCGGGAATTGATGCATAACTAGTCAATGGTAGGATATAAATAGCCAGCCCCCTTTCCTCAAGGCAGGGGAGCTCTGAAGGACCATCCAGCTCCAAATCTGCCAGTAGAACCAGCTGGGGATTTTTCTGTAACTGCATCACAGTTCAACCCCTCCCTCTGCCAAACCATACATCCTTCATTCCCCTATTCACTTTATCCAGAGAGTTGTCCCCAGTAGACTTTCTGCAGGTACACCTTCTCAGACTACCTGACCAGACAGTGGACTGGGAATGTTAAGTTGAGATGCCTACAGGAAGTCCCTGTAGATGTCAGACAGGCAGGAGTTACTCATATCTGGAGCTCAGATTGCAGCTGAGAATACAAGCTTGTGAGTCACCAACAGATGGGCAATGGTGAACTTGGAACTAGCTGGACACATACATGAGGAGAAGGGGATTAAACATAAAAGAAGGAAATGCTGTCTCCCCTAATTGACCTTTAAGCACAATTCTTTTTCACCCTATACTCCTTCAAGTATTCAAGTGCTATTTCTGAAGGATTTTTATTCCGAAGAAAATTAACTACTGGCATTAATACAGATACTTTCAGTTTTATGATTATTATGACCTACATCATACATGCAAAAGAATATAAGGGTAAGTTAAAAATTGTGGTGAAATGAAATGTACTCCCTTCCCAGTATGAAAGATGAAACATTACCAAGAACGCTGAATTTCCTGTGTACCTTTCCCTAACAGTTCCTCCCTCCACACCCCTTGAAGTTCCTTCCTGGGCTAATGCTCAACTAGTGCACGTTGAGATGACCATCCTTGAAGTAGTTACACATTGTTAGCTGAACCACTGCCTCGGGATACCCCAGCCATTCAGGTACTTTTCCTGGAACCCTCTGGACAACTCCATCAACCAGCATCTTAAAGGAGTGCTGCCGGGCATAGCAGAAGGCAGAGTCCATTCTGACTGGTCATTGTCTATGACATACTGGGGACTGACTGCATAGTAAGAACAAATAAATAGTTTGGGAATCACTATTTTGAATGTGGGGTTCATCAGTCTTCTGTTTTTCTCTGAGGGCAAACATTTGTATCCTTAAATAATATCATGTTTGATATGAGTTTAGCTTTATGTAAAAAATAAACCCATACTGCACATATTTTTTCCTAAACTTGCTTTTCTTTCATTCAATATCAAATTTGTGGGACCCATCCCTGTTAATGCTTGTGATATAATTCACTCATTTTTACTGGTGCATAGAATTCTATTGTATGCATACAATGTAATTCTGTTTTCCTGCCAATGGATTAGTTCTTTGTTTTTATAAACAATATGATGATGAATATTCTTGTACATGTTTTCTGGTTCACATGGGCAGAAACTTCTCTAGCATATGTCCCTGGGAGTGGACTCACTCAGTGGTGGATTAGATGCAATTTAAAGATTATTAGATTATGACAAGTCATTTTAAGAGTGTGCTGTGTACACTCTCAGCAGAGTGTAAGAGTCCTCATTGATTTACATCCCTGCTGACACTTAGTATCGTCAGATATTTTAACTTTTGTGAATCTAGAGAGTGTGAAATGAAATCTCAGCATTTTCATGAGTAATTAAGGTATTGAGCTTATTTTTTCTATATATATAAATTCCATTTCTGTGTTCTCATCTGTGAAATGCTGCTTCATCACTTTTGCCCATTTTTCCTTTGATGCATGCATTTATAATTGATTTCTAGATATTTTTTACATTTCTTTAATACCCATGCTCTACTAGTTACATGTGTTGCAAATATCTTCTCTGGTTTACCTACTTTATTTTCTTCATGAAATGTTTTGATAAGAAACGTTCTTAACTTCAATATATTCATATTTATCAATATTTTCCTTTATGGCTATGTGTATGTATTTGATCTCAAGATATCCTCCTCTCCTCTCAGTCATATTTTCCTATATTTTGTTCTAAAGATTTTAAAATTTCATCTTTCAGATTTAAATCCTTAATCCATTTGAAATTTAGTTTTTGCATAATGTGAAGCAAGTATCACTTTAATTTTTTCCACACTGAAACTAATTTTTCAGCACCAACTTTTATTCATCCAAGTGCTCTGTCACATTTGTCTTGCATCAAGTTCCCAAATATGTGTGGGTCTATATCTGAGACATCTGTCATGTTCATTGCTCTTTCTATCCCTGTTCCAGTATAACTCAGCATCACTAGTAAAGCTTTATACAAATGTCTAAATATCTGGTTGAGGAACTCCTCCTACTCTACCTTCTGCAGAAACCTCTTGATTATTCTTGACCCTTTATTTTTTTATTTACATTTTAGGGTCAGTTGTTCAAGTTCTATTGAAAAGCATTCTGTTGGAATATTGATAGGACTAGCATTAAATCAATCAATTAAATGTGAGGAGAAATGACATAGTTATAATATTAAATATTGTTAACCATGGACCTAGTCTATATTTTCATTCGATTGAATATTTAAAGTCATTCAATAAATGTTTAGAAAGGTCTTACACAGGTTTTTTATCTTTATCCATGAGTGTTTTATATGTTTAACTGATACTGTAAATAATGTCCCATCATTGTATTTTCTAATTGTAGCTGGTATATATAGAAAACTTGTGTAACTTTCTTGTAAGTCTAAAAGTAAGTGTCTACACATTCTTCTGGGATTTCTACATAGACTATGATGTCATCTGAAAATAATAATTTTTATTCCCTTCCAACAGTTACATCTATTTTTTTTTTTTTTTTTTTGCAGTACGCGGGCCTCTCACTGTTGCGGCCTCTCCCGTTGCGGAGCACAGGCTCCGGACGCGCAGGCTCAGTGGCCATGGCTCATGGGTCCAGCCGATCTGCGGCATGTGGGATCTTCCCGGACCGGGGCACGAACCCGTGTCCCCTGCATCGGCAGGTGGACTCTCAACCACTGCGCCACCAGGGAAGCCCTACATCTATTTTTATTTGAGTAATTATACTGGATAGAACCTCTAAGATAATATTGGATGGCATTTGTGAGAGTGGGAAGACATGTCCTGCTCCTAATCTTAAAGAGAGTGCCTTAAGGGTTTCACTATTTCTATAATGATTTCTTTAATATTTTGTAAGTGCATTTGTTTTCAGGTTGCAGAAGCACTCCTGACTCCTGTTTTACTAAGGAATTTTTAAATATAAAGAATGGGTGTTGAATATTATTGCATGCTCTTTCTGTATACATTGAAGCAATCATATGATTTTTTTTTTGATTTGTTCATGTGGTGAATCACATTAATAGATTTTCTAACTTTGAACCAATCTTGTATTTCTGGCATACGCTCAACTTAGTCATCATGTATTACTGTTATAAAACATCATATAAACAATAAAGGATTCTGTTTGCTGATGTTTTTCTTAGTATTTTGCATCTATGTTATAAGTAGAGCTTGTCTGATTCCCTCGTCAAGATGCCTTTATCATTTGTTTGTTATGCAGGTTATATGAGCCTCATAAAATTAGCTGGGAGTAAGTTGCCTCCATTTTTCTATTCTTTGGAAGATTTGGTATAAGAACTGAGTTTTCCTTAAAAATTTGAATCACTCGTCTCTAAAATCATCTTGTGTTTCATGTTTTCTTGAATCAGTTTTTATAATTTACTTTTTTTTAGAAATCTGTCAATTTCATGTAGATTTTAAAATATATTGGTATAAACTTTTCACAATATTTTACTTAAAAAAGGATCTCTGTTGTGTCTGAAGTTATGTCTTCTTTTCATTTGTAACATTGTTTATTTGGATCTCTTCCTTTTTTCCCAGATAAATCTTGCCAATGTTTAAATCTTTTCAAAGAATCAGTTTTTCCTATGTTTATCTTTTCTTCTATCATGGTTTTCTATTTCAGTGATTACTGTTCTTACCTTTATTATTTCCTTCTGCTAGTTTAGTAAGGTTTATTATACTGACCTTTTTCTAACTTCATAAGTTAGGTATTTACCTAATTAAGTTTGGGACTTTCTTCTTTCCTAGTATAAACATTTAAGGCTTTACACTTTCTTAAACAATTGTTTTAGTTAAATCCCACAAATTTTGAAATGTGGTATTTTCATAATTATTCTGTTCCAAGTACTCTCTAATGTCCACTAAAAACTTTGTGAAGTTTTATAAATTTTAATTCCAAACTTACAGACTTTTAAAAAATAAAATGTTGTTTTAAATAGTTTTAAATTTACAGGAAAGTTTCAAAGATTATACAGAGAATTCAAAGAGTTTCCATATATCCTGCACCTAATTTTCTCTATCATTAATATTTTACATTACTATGGTACATTTGTCAAAAATGATGAACCAATATTGATATATTATTATTAACCAAAGTTTATACTTTATTCACATTTCCTTAGTTTTTACCTATTTTTTTTTCTGTTCCAGGATCCCATCCAGGATATCACATTACATTTAGTTTTCACGTTTCTTTAGGCTCCTCTACATTGTGACAATTTGTCAAGTATTTTGTAGAATGTTCTTCAACATGGATTTGTCTGATGTTTTTCTCATGGTTAGACTGGGGTTATGGGTTTTTAAGGGAAGGTAAAGTACCATTTTCATCACATCATATCAAAATTCATGCTACTGACATGACATTATTAATGATGTTTACCTTGATCACCTTCTTAAAATAGTATCTGTCAGGTTTCTCCACTGTGGCGTTATTATTTTTGCCCTGTTTCACACTGTGCTCTTTAGAAGGAAATCACTCTGCACAGTCCACCTTTACAGAGTGAGGAGTTATGTTCCATCACATTGCGGGACGGGGAGAGGGGGGGAGTATCTGCATAAATTATTTGGTATTCTTCTGCAAAGTAGATTTATCTTTTCTCCCCCATTTATTCAACAATTTATTTATATTAGTATAAATTTGCAGATATTTATTTTATAGTTCAGGTTATATTCTAATACTGTGCTATTTATCATGTTTCCCAAATTATTTCAGCTTTGACTTCTTAGGAATTTCTAAAGTTTAAAAGCTATCTTTTCACTATTTATTCACTATTTATGTTTATCTTAATTGCACTGTGACTAGAGAAGAGAATCTGTGTGCTACTAATTTTTGAAATTTAGTAGAACTGTTTTATATCCTAGTAGACGTTAAAATTTGTAAATTATCCAAGTACTTGAAAATATTTTAATTTTCTAATTATTGAGCAGTTGCCTATATATGTTGTTATATAATTTTACTGAATTTTTTTGTCTGCTGAATATATATATATATATAGTCTCCCAATGGTAAATTTTTATATTTCTCTTTATACATTTGCAACTACTTTATTAGAAAACTGCAAGATCAGATTTATTTTATTTCCTGATGACTTAAAGCTAAAATGTTATGCAGTAATCTTCTTTACCTTCAATAATGATTTTTATTAAAGTCCTATCTTTCTGACATAATAAAATTACATAAGGTTCTTCTGATTGTTTTCTGCCTGGCATATATTTTTTCCCTTAATTTACTTTAATCCTTTCTGTGTCCTTATGTTTTAGAGATGTCTATTGTAAATATAAGATATCTGAAATAGAAAGATATATTTTAGTTTACAATCTTTGTCTTTGAACAGAAAAACTTAATGTACATTTATTATGATAACTTCATTAATACAGAGGTAGTTCTAACTCACTGTAAACTTTCTATTCTGCTTTTTCTCTTTCCTCTCATTTTCCTACTTATTTTATAATGCTTGACTTTGTTTACCCCTATTTTTAGAAAGTATACATTCTGGATTCTCTGCAGTTACCATAGAAATTTACTATGTATACACAACTCACTGACATCTATAATTAATGGATATTTTAAATTCTATTCCAGAATAGTATTTGGAACTTTGAAAACCTTAATTTAGATTACCCTCTTATTATTTTATGTTACTACTGGTTAATACATTCATTGTATTCTAAACCCCATGAATTAGACTCAAATTCACATTGTTGGCAATCTGTATATCATCTCCAAAGAAGATATACAGATTGCCAACAAACACATGAAAGAATGCTCAACATCATTAATCATTAGAGAAATCCAAATCAAAACTACAATGAGATATCACCTCACACCGGTCAGAATGGCCATCATCAAAAAGTCTACAAACAATAAATGCTGGAGAGAGTGTGGAGAAAAGGGAACAGTCTTGCACTGATGGTGGGAATGTGAATTGGTACAGCCACTATGGAGAACAGTATGGAGGTTCCTTAAAAAACTACAAATAGAACTACCATATGACCCAGCAATCCCACTACTGGGCATATACCCTGAGAAAACCATAATTCAAAAAAGTTTTGTACCAAAATGTTCATTGCAGTTCTATTTACAATAGCCAGGAGATGGAAGCAACCTAAGTGTCCATCATCAGATGAATGGATAAAGAAGATGTGGCACATATATACAATGGAATACTACTCAGCCATAAAAAGAAACGAAATTGAGTTATTTGTAGTGAGGTGGATGGACCTAGAGTCTGTCATACAGAGTGAAGTAAGTCAGAAAGAGAAAGACAAATATCATATGCTAACACATATATATGGAACCTAAGGAAAAAAAAATGTCATGAAGAACCTAAGCGTAAGACGGAAATAAAGACACAGACCTACTAGAGAATGGACTTGAGGATATGGGGAGGGGGAATGGTAAGCGGGGAAGAAGTGAGAGAGTGGCATGGACATATATACACTACCAAACGTAAAATAGATAGCTAGTGGGAAGCAGCTGCATAGCACAGGGAGATCAGCTCGGTGCTTTGTGACCACCTAGAGGGGTGGGATAGGGAGGGTGGGTGGGAGATGCAAAAGGGACGAGATATGGGGATATATGTATATGTATAACTGAGTCACTTTGTTATAAAGCAGAAACTAACACACCATTGTAAAGCAATTATACTCCAATAAAGATGTAAAAAATAAATTAACTAAATAAATAAATAAAAGTGGTACATACACAGAGCAACCAGAAAAAAAAAAAAAAAGAAGTTTTCTGGAGCCTGATTTTCTTTGTTTATTTTAAGACCATAATTGTTTTTCTCTTGTTCGTTATGAAAGTAATATTTCTTTTTAAGGAATGAAGCCTTTCTACCAGCAATCTTCTTCATCCAAAAGGTGGATTTTTAACAACTGTTCAACTATAATAGTGCAATGGAACTGTCTGCCTTGTTATACACTAATTCCATATAAGATCTTTGCTGTGTGTTAAAAAAGAATCAAAGCCAATCCCCACACTATAGAAAGGCATGAGACATCTGAACATTATCTGTAGCAGGCACATCCGGTACCTAAAAAAGCACGAAGAACTCAGAATATACCTGCAACCATGACAAGGATGATATATAAGCATGGAGCATGTACACACTGACGGAGAAATATCTCTGGTATAAGACTGCGCTCATGAAATATGGAACTTATTACTGGGTTTTCAGTTATTAACGAGTGTACCAAAGGGTCTTGTGACTCCGCTGCACAAGAGAAGTTTTATTCTTGGCTGCACACAATCTGTCAACATACGTATTCTGAGTCTAATGTCCTCAAAACCTAGACTTTCAGCCAAATTTTTTCCCGGTGCTCTTAGACTTATAAAGTCTTACTTTTAACATCTTCTTGTTAAGTATGACCCTAACCAGAAGTGACAGAGCTTGGCTTATTACAGTGTCAAGGGAGAAGGAATGTCTGTGACAGAGTGGCTACCCCAGGATGGATGACAACGGTACACATACTCGTCTCTGCCCTGGGGGGAGGGGGTTGCCTATTGGCTTTGATTATAGGAGCCGATGCTGGGGATCCAAGCCAAGCTCCACTGACATATAGGAAGCACATCTTCTGCTGCTTTTATGAGAAATTGTGGGTGTTAATACATAAATCTCGGAGGTTGCTGAGACGGGCCTGCCTATTGGGGCCCCATTGTTTGTCTGTACGTGGCTCAGACCTGGCCCTAACACCGGGCTGCTTTCAAATTATTTTGGCAGGTGTGTAGGCTGTTCAGCAGTAATTAGGAAGAAGAATGAAGGAAACAGAGGCTCTCTGTTCCTTCTACAGTTCAGGGGCCTGCTCCATGCCCTGTGCTGCAAACCAAACCCGGAGGGCCAAGCTGGCACCTGGACCTGGGAGTAGTGTGAACAGAGAAAGTGAGAGAGGACTTCAGGACCATCATATCTCCCTATCAGAGCTGACCTGAAACTTGATTTGTCATTACATGTCCCTAAATTGTCATCATAATTACATGTATTCAAATTTTCTGAAACAGTCACGATTGAAAATATTCCATCCTGTTGTTCCTAAGAGAACACTTATTCTTACGAGGCCATTCATCCCAAATCCGGGTTTGGAAACTTTTCAGAATATATAAAATAGATAACTAATAAGGACCTAGCGTATAGCACAGGGAACTCTACTCAATACTCTGTAATGGACTATATGGGAAAAGAATCTTAAAAAGAGTGGATATATGTATATGTATAACTGATTCACTTTGTTGTACACCTGAAACTAACACAACATTGTAAATCAGCTATAATCTAATGAAAATTTTAAGAAAATGTATAGCCTACTTTGCTATGGCCTCAACAGATAATCTCTACTGGAATTTGTCCCCATTCAAGTTGAAATGAGTGACAATGCCGAGTCCCAATTTATACACCTTCCAATTCTCCAGTACCTGAGCTCTCTTCTTTCTGATATGACTTTCAAAGACAAAAGACACAGCATAGGTTTGTGAGCCTACCACTTAAAGAAAGTGAGGAAACGAAGAGATGGGTCCCTCGTGTGCAATTCGTGAATTAGCTTTTTTTCTCACCCAGGAGCCTCTTCTTCTCTGGGCATGATCCTCCTAGGTTGGAACAGGTCACCAGGCTTCAAGAACATCATCTTAGGCATGACAAATGCTCCAGAATATTCTCTCCCTGCTGCCTGAGCCTTCATCTCTTCAGACCTCAGCTGGTGCTGATTTCAGATTTACCCACAAATTAGAATTCCCATGCACTTGATGGTTTTTCTACTTCTAAGGCAGCACTTAATCCTGCCTGTGTGTCTGGAATCCCACCTGAGTCACAGCTTAGGTGTGGGTATGTCAGACGTAATTTCCCCACCATGATTTCATCAGGACTAGACTTTCGCCAGACCATCTAGCAATATAAGAAAGAGATAGAACTGCAGAATACCTGACTCAAGTGCTATGATAGAATTGTCCACTGAGGAGTTAAAGTGTGCACACTTGTCAAAACCCATTTCTGGCTCTCATTTTGCTGTTTTACTGGTATTTTAAGTTACTAATAGAACTCCTTCCTGCTGCACTGTCTTCCAAACTGCTTTAGCAACAGTTGCTTCTGTGAGCAGATATAAATTTTTTTAAAATTAAGCTAGACTGTTTTCCAAACTGACTTAAAATTTTGCATTATCACCAAGAATGCATGAGGATATTCATTTTCTCACATCTCTGCCAGCGGTAGGTGTTTTGATCCTTCTTATTTTTTGCCAGTCTAGTGGGTACAAAGGGAGAGTACACTGCTACTTTATTTTGTAATGTGGCTTCTGTAGAATTTGAGCATATTTTCATGTGTTTGGTAGCTGTTTTCATATGATTTTCAGTGAGTTGCCTATACATGTCCCATACCAAATTTTCTGGCAATTTTAAAAAGCTATTTGAATATTATGATAATAATTCCTTATGTTCACCTTCTATATTACAAACATTTTCCAAAATTAATCACTTGTTGACAATGTTTGTATTTTCCACATATATTTTTAATTAAATTTTTTAAAGTTTTAATTAAAATTTAAAATTACGTACATATAATTATAATGTATAAATATAAACAACTATAGACTTTGAATTTCTGGTCTTTAAGAAGGTTTGTCTTGCCCTTGGATGTACTTGGAATATTCTAGATTCTCAAATATGCAATCCCACTTATAAGAATCTATCCTGTGAACATAAAAACTTGGGACATGATATTTGCAGAGGGATATTATTTTAGAATGTTTTACCATGGAATAATAAAATATGAAATAAATGTCCATCACTCAGGGAATGACTGAATAAATCATGGAGGATAAACACTATTAAAAGAAGAAAGAGGGCTTCCCTGGTGGCGCAGTGGTTGAGAGTCTGCCTGCCGATGCAGGGGACATGGGTTCGTGCCCCGGTCCGGGAAGATCCCACATGCCGCGGAGCGGCTGGGCCCGTGAGCCATGGCCGCTGAGCCTGCACGTCCAGAGCCTGTGCTCCGCAACGGGAGAGGCCACAACAGTGAGAGGCCCGCGTACCACAAAAAAAAAAAAAAAAAAAAAAAAAAAAGAAAGAGAGCTTTAAAAGTTTTCTTTGAGAGATTTCCCATGAAATATTTTTGAGTGAGAAAAGCAAGTTGTAGCAAATTATGCATGCTATGAAGCCACACTTACAAAAAAATGCATGTATGAATATGTACACTGTATACGTATTTACACCTGTACGTGTGTATGAGCATAGAAAACCACAAAGGTTATATACTGAGTTGTTAAAAGGAGATGAGAACAATAATGAAGAGGTAGAGAAACAGAAGGTTGGAGGAAGAGAGAATCATAAAGTTGGGGAAGGCTATATTAAAGACAATGTACAAGAACAAAAATACCTGCCTTTAAAAATCAAGCGACATTTTTAATCTTCATTTGAATGTCTGACATCACTGTAAGATTTGCCTTTCATTTATCTTCACATTATGTCATAGAGGAGAGAAAGCTAGGTTCTATGTTAGGTGAAGGTATGATGGAATACGAAAAACTTGGTGCTTGCTTGGCTTCAGCTACTTGGCCACTGACATTACATCTCAAAACCTGGCATGGGTCTGATGACCACAGGTCCTGGGGAGCTCCAATGGTACCTTATGTATGATCTAACCCAGGGTTCCTCAACAGCATTGTAACTGACATTTTGTGCTAGATCATGAATTCCTCGTTGTGAAGGGTCATTCCGTGCAATGCCAAAGGCTTATCTGCATCTCTAGCCCTACCTATTAGATGCCAGTAGCACCCAACAGTAACAACCAAAAATATTCCCCAGATTTATCAAATGTTCCTTAGGGAAGTGAAATCACTCAGTTTTGAACCACTAATCTCATCTGAATGATTATTATATCCTTTTCCTGAAATTTGTTTTTCTGGTAACAAGAAGACCCTTCTTAATGATTCCTTTGAAAACTGACCCCTTTGAATTATTTCAGTGCCCTTTATTTTGATTAAGTGTGTGTCACCTTATCATTAGTGGGAGAGGGAGATACGATCTTGTTGTTTTCCTCTCAGTATTGCACAAACAAGTTAGAGTGACTCATTCACTCTGGGCACGAGAAGCCTCAGCCTTCAGGTACACCGGGAATGTTCATTATAAATCATAATTATCTGGATTGTTTGGAGCTACTATTATAGACCTAGGGAACAATGACTTCAAATTTTTTGAAAATGAGGGAAGTTCCTTTCTACTTATTTGCTTTATTCCTACAGTAATCACACATACACAGGAACTGCTTTATTCTTTATTGCACTCTTTTATCTTAGAATTCCAGGCTTTCACAAAACTGATAATCCAGGGCAAAGAAATCAATCAGGAATTTAAAAACTGTTAGGGCTTTGATGATCTTGCTCTAAGGCTGTCACTCTGACTTAGTTCAGAGAACTCTGTAATCCTGAACAGTCTAATTGTTACAACCTAAAGGAAATTCTCCTCAAATGTCCCATATAGATTAAGAATTTCAAGCCAGGGACACTGTTGATTTTGCCTCAGGGATACCTGTCCAATGGCTTTCTCAGATCACCAAGAAGTACAGAGGGCTGTGAAGCTTTGTCATGTTTACAGAACTGTTTTTGTTTGTTTGTTTTGTGGCCAAATGTGCTCTGAGACTTGCTTTCATGAAAACCTTTGTAGTGAGATTGGGAGCAAGCAACTAACCCCATCACTTTCAGCAGTGTGGTGACTACTAAGATTTATTTAAAAGAAACTAAATAGTGCCTAAAGCTAAACGGCTTAGGCCAATCCAAAACACAAGTAAACTTTTCTCATCTTCCCAACAATCTTAAAAACATTTGTTTACTCATTTATTCATATTTATTCATAATAAAAGAAATTTCTAAATACTATGTGCGGGCTTTGTGCTGGAATTACAATGGTAAACAAAAATACTCCCTGTTCTCATGGAGTGTAAGATCTAGAGGAGTAAAGAGGCATTAATTATACACTTTAATAAATAAGGGTTACATGTTCTGAAGGAGCGGTCCATGGCACTATATGAGATCTGCTTTGCTCAGGAGGGCAGGGAAAACTTCCTTGAGAAACTGATGCTTACACTGAGATATGAAGCATCATCAGAAGTTAACTTGGTGAAGAAGGGAGAGAATAGGATTTCAAGAACGGACAGAGCATGTGCAAAGTCCCTGACAAGAGGGAGAGTATTGAGGATAAGGAGCAGAAAGTAGACCAGTGGGACTAACTCTGAGATGGCAAATGGAGAGAGCCAGGTGAGATCAGCTTGAGAGGTGGGCAGAGGCCAGAACTTTTAATTCAAAACAGGTTTTGCCTAAATCTTACAAGCAATGAGAAACCATGAAGAATTTTAAGAAAACAGTTGCTATAATCAGTGTTATTTAAGCAAGAGGTTGACAAAATTGTGTTTTTAATTTATTCTGGCTGAGTTTAAGGAAAGGGTATGAAGGGGGCCAGAGAGCACATTGGCAGGTAATTGAGGAAAATGTTTAGCTGGTCCAAGAAATAGAAGATGATAGTTTGCATTAAGATGGCTGAAACAGTAGTGGTGAAGATGAAGAAAAGTGAGTAAATGCAAGAGATACTTATTGAGTAATATCAGTTGGAATTTGTGGTATGTATTGGTTGCTGGAGGATGAGAGGTGAGAGGGAGAGAGATTGTAAGAGTGTTCTGGGAAAATTAGATTCATAACACAAATATTATTTTGTTTGAATTTTAGATGAACCTCAGATAATTTAACAAACTTTACCCAGGTTCACAGAAATAATCCATGGCTTAGCCAGAGTTGAACCCAAGTGAGTCCAACAACAAAGCCAGCAGTTTATTCATGGCTGAAACAGTTTTTAAGAGAGTAAACTTGACCTGGGAAATGAAACTCTTTAAAAAGGACTGGTGGGACTTCCCTGGTGGCACAGTGGTTAAGAATCTGTCTGCCAATACAGGGGACACGGGTTCGAACCCTGGTCCAGGAAGATCCCACATGCCGTAGAGCAACTAAGCCCATGTGCTGCAAATACTGAGCCTGTGCACTAGAACCTGTGAGCCACAACTACTGAGCCCACGTGCCACAACTACGGAAGTCTGCATGCCTAGAGCCTGTGCTCTGAAACAAAGAGAAGCCACTGCAATGAGAAGCTTGCGCACTGCAATGAAGAGTAGCCCCCACTCGCCACAACTGGAGAAAGCCTTCGCACAGCAATGAAGACCCAACACAGCCAAAAAAATAAATAGATAAATAAATAAATTTATATTAAAAATGCTTTAAAAAATAAATAAAAGATAAAGGACTGGTGCTGTACAGTAGAAACTAACACAACATTGTAAAAGAGCTATACCCCAATTTAAAAAAAAAACAACAACAAAACAGAAAAAGACTGGTGGCCTCTGGGGTAAAAATTGGAATCCTGGTACTTTTAATGAAATAAAAGGGCATCTCCTACCATAGACCTCTTCTCGCACTTTTATTTCACTCACATTTTATTTGGCATGTGACTTACTCTTAACTTCTAATAAACCAGTTAAAATGTGATTCTGCAAGGAGGGCAGCAGTATCAGCTACATTGTTTTCTAATCTTGCCAAAACCTAACATGACAAAAGACAGAATAACTAGACAGCAAAACCAAAGACACATGGATATTTTAAAATAAAACTGAATAACACAATTCTCAAACAACAAAAGAATGAGTACAAACTACCAGCAGCCAAGCCCTGCATAGTACTGATATTTGAATAGCCTGAAATGTCTAAGAACAGGGGAATTTCAAAATAGCCAGGGCAGTGCAGTGGGAAGGGTCATGGGCCAATTTTAGATTTTCACCTGAAACTAGGAGACGTTTTACCCAATGTAATTGGAAATTAATGAAACAGGCCTACTCTAAATACCAATGGGTATGGAGTAGCAAATCCCCAATGAATTCTCAAAACTGGCCCAGCAAATCTCCATTACAGATAGATCCATGCACAAAGGAGAAACTTCTGGGAGTTGAATCAAAATTGATAGGAATAGGGACAATGGAGATGAAATAATAAAAGGTCCAGATAAAACTGGGGAAAGGGAAAAGAGTCAGGAAGGCTCAGAAGCAAACCACCATATATTTGAACACTACAAGAAAACAATATATCAGGGAATTCTGTGGAGTAAGAAAAGTTTCCCTGAACCACATTTCTTTCTAAAGTTGGGGAAAGTTAATTTCACAAAAAATGAACACAGAAAATACTTGAAGTTAAATTCCATATAAAATTATTAGAAGAAAAAAGATAATATGAAATAACATCCCTACAGGCAATGGAAATGTGCCAGAAAGATAGGCCCTATAATAGAATAAACTATAAACATTTTCAAATGGAAGAAAGAAAACGCAAATCAGAATGAGGAAACATAAATCCGGTTTAGAAAAATTTATTTATTTACTGACAGAACTCAGGAAGCAATTATATGATAATTTCAGAAGTGAGGGCTAACCTGGGAAAAATACAAAAGCTACTAAACACAACAGAAATATCTTAAGGAGAAGAGATGGTGAAAAAGAGGAAGAAAAGCAAGATCCAGTATAGGTATAATGGGAGTCCATGATGACAGAAACCAAAGCAAGAGAGTAAAACAAATGCTAAAAACTGTAATTTAAGAATGTTTCTTGAAATAAAGAGTAACTTGAAACTTCAAAGTGAAAGAGCATGCTGTCTCCCTGAGAATACTGAACCAGAATGATCAATATCAAGACATGTTCTAGAAAAATTACTGAACCTAAAGTTTTTATTTATTTATTTATTTAATTTCACTAGTTGCTATGAAGTTGTTGGTTGATAGATCACATTTGTAATGGCCTCTTCAGTAATTTACTTGGCTGAGTAAAGCCACAATGCCCAATGTCATACCCACCTTCTGGGGAACTGGTCAACTCTGAGACTAAAAGGTCCAATTTCCTCTCCCCAGCTTGAGACATCTCCCAGCTGCAGTGCTCCCTTTAGGGTTGGGTGAAGCTTTGTTGCAACTGCACCACATCTCAACTTCTCTCTCTATCTAACCTTGTTTTCTTCCCTCGCCTGAGCTGAGGACATTCTCTAATAAACTTCCTTCATGCTGATGGTCATATCAGTGTGTGCTTCCTTCCTAATCTGAAATAGGCATGTAGGCAAAAACAGCATGTGATTTATAAGGGAAAGAAAGTAGTTTATCAATAGGCTATTTGACAGCAACACTTTATGAGAGAAGAAAATAGAGTAACATGTTTAAGATATTGAAGAGAAGAAAAGGAAAACCAAAGTACCAGGGACACAGACAAATTATTATCAGTCTAAATGAGCTCAGAAAATATTACTCCTTATGGGCCCTCCCTAAAGAACTTACTAAAGAATGAGTTTCAGACAATGAACAGGATTAGAGACACATAGAGATAAGTCCTGGAGAGGAAAATTTAATGTATAGTTAGTTGTACAACTAGGGCTAAATGAGGATTAAAAGAGAAAATGAAATTAGCATGCAATGGCTAAATCCACAGATAATGTAGATGGAGTTCAACTATTAAAAGGGAAAGGATACTATTAAAAGGGAAAGGATACATAGTACAAATGAACAGTTTATTTTTAACTGTCTTAGCAGGTATATGGATTGTAAAAGTATTATTATCATTATCCTGAGACTTTAAATGTGTGTAATATGAGACAAGTAAAAGAGCAGAATATCCCATATTCTAATCTCAACATCATTGAGATATCTCAACATCATTTATGTCTTTAAGAACCAGGATTTCCAATGCAGGATAAGAGCTGGCAAACTATGGCTCATGAACCTACCACCTTTATGTTTGTGAGTGACATTTTATTGGACTATAGCCACACCCATACTTTACATATTGTTTATGGCCGCTTGCCTGCTATAATGGCAGAATTGAGTAGTTGTAACGGAGCCCATATGGTCTACAAGGTAAACTAATTACTATCTAGTCCTGCACTTTGAAAGTCTGTGACCCCTAGTGTAGAAGAAAAGAGTTGCAGAAATAATACAGAATCTGTTAGGGAAAAGCCAGGTAGTCCTGATTTTGAATTAGAAGTATTAGTATGAACTCATGATGTGTGTGTGTGTGTGTGTGTGTGTGTGACTCTGTGTTTATGTGCACAAGCACATGTGAATTTATTTCCTGGCTGTGTCCACTGAAGAAGCTTAGAAACAGTAACCAAACAGAGAGCAGTGAACATCTTTATTGATCATACTGTAGTCTCGAAACACACTTGCCTGCTAGAAGAATCCAGAGCTTCTAGGAGATTAGAAATATATAAAATTATCATACTAGATAGTGAGAAAGCTGTGAAAAGATTCAGGAGTCAACTTGAAGAGGCTCCCACTGTCCAGAGGCTCAATTTTGTGCTTCAAAAAAAGAAAATAATTGCAGTGGCTTAAACCTCATTAGACATGTTCATACTGACATTAAAACATGAAACTAGTAGTTCATAACAAAAAATTATTGGGATCCAATATATCATCTTGAAAACTTATAATTAAAGGACGAGAAAAAGCATCTGCCCCTCCTTTTCAGTATAAACTTTTCCAGTAGGTAACCAATTGTAGATAAGGGGACGTTTCTCTTATAAAATTTCCCATATAATAAATAATAAATTTAGAATGACACCATAGGCAACCCCACAAAATATTAAGGGATCTATTCATCACATATCAGTGGATGCTAACATCACAAAAAGAGTGGCAACCAGATATCAAATGCCTTCCATTGAAAACACACCACAGTCTATAGTCCTACCAAATGAATAGCAAATTTCAATGATAGAGGAATACGTTGAATTGAACCTTGTACTGGCAATCAGCAAAATCCAGACTGTGTGGGAAGTATACATGTCAAATGCCCTTTATTCAACAGATAAATTGTAAAGAAAAGTAAGGTATGAAGGGAAAACCTGTGGATTAAAAGATTAAAAGACATGCTCATTTCCTTTAAATGGGCAAGGTTATAGTTTATAAGACTGCTCACATGGGTGATAAAACCACAAAGAAAGTCGAGAAAGTGATCACTATAAAAGCATGAACCATGGTTAAATTTGAGCGGGGAGAGGATATAATTGGAATAGCTTCTGAAGTGGTAGCAAATTTTATTTCTTGACCTGGGTAATGATAACAATGATATTCATCTTATAATAACTCATTAAGCCCTGCATTAGCTGTGTTTGGGTTTTCTGTATGCAGAAAATTTTACTTTATAATACAAAGACAGAAAAAAGGAAATGTAACATATTTGGACTGGCCCCAGTTTATTTTAAAAAAATAAATTGACTAGAGATATACACTGTTGTATAAGTAAAGTATTAAACATATGGTTTATGCTCCCTAGATATGCAGAAAAGATATTTCCACTGAGAATTAAGATAGAAAATCAACTTATAAACACAATTTATAGCTTTACTTGTTTTTAAGTGAGTTAAGTAACATAAGCATTACGTCTGAAAGTTATCTAATCTATGTCTAGTGTGTATCCTTAAGTCTCTTTCTCATTCTAATAAAATCTTTGCTCTCCGGATGATTGGCTGTACCCAGATAATCAGCATTAGTGTGAAAAATACCCAAGAGTTACCTTACTATATAGGTTGATAAAGGGCAAAGACCATGTTTGATGCCAGAGGAAAGGACCTTGGATGAGAAAAGCTACTTGATTCCCCAGGTTATATCAGCAGAAATTTCCCAGAGCAAGGAACAAAAGGATAGCGAATATTTAGGAGCTGCCTTGGGTACCCACAAGACGTTTGGTTCATTATTGTGATGTTTCCACAGCTGTCTGCTTGTAGAAAGAGCTACAGGAAATATGTCTTCCTTCTTAAAAACAAGCAAGGGACACTAAAGCCCCATTATTGGCCCAACGCAGGAAATAGAACAAAGCCCAATGTAATACAGTTCTGCTGAAAGGAATCTGACTTAGGAAAGAGTGGTAGGCTTTTCTTAGGATTGCTAGTCTAAACGGTTCCCAAGCCAGTCATGTTTAAAAGACACGCTTATTTAATGACCAACAATTTATGACAAATTGCAAAGGCTATCAATAGGAGAAGGAAGCCTGTGCATCAAGATGTAATCCTTTTCTGATGCACCAGGAAATAGTAACCACTGATGACAAAGAGACATAAAACAAAGATGATTGTTGACATGACATTTTTTGGATACATGCCAGCACTGTCACTGCCCATGGAGATGGGGAGGCCAGGAAGAGTCTCCCATAAGAACAATTATATTAGTTCTGATGTTGGCTTCTCTACCAAGCCTCCTTTGTGATCTAAGGGAAAACGTTAAACTGAAAAAGAGAGGGCGCTTTTTTTTTTTCCCTAGTGGAAAAAGAAAAATGATTAGGTTAGTAGTCTCTTTCTGACATTCATTAGCAGGGTCATTAGTAAAATTCGGCAGGTCACCTTTCAGAGGAAGTCAAGTCATGTATATTCTAGGAGGTATATGAGAACTCTAGTGATACTGCTTTTAAAGAAAATCTGTGCCAAGTATAAAATATTACTAGATAGTAATTGACAGGACACTGTGAAGTCTCAACTTTTATCTAAAAATAGACACAAAGTAATCTAGTGGTTTTCTTTGGAGAGGTTTAAAAATGATGCATTTATTAGTTCCTCCTTTTACCCAAATAAACAACTTTGCAGAATTGGTAGCTGTCATGTGTCTCAGTCTGCTCAGGATCCTCTCAACTCTATTAATATCCTCTCATGAGAAGATTTGGACCCACTCCAGTCTTGAACTTCTGAGGACCAAACCTCTTGTTATATTGAGAAATTCTTCCTCACTAGAGAGTGCGGAATGCATATTGATCCAATGCCCGACTCTCAAGAGCCATTGCATTAAGGATAATAGACCCTTTGTCCTCTGTGAGAATTGAACCACAGCCTCAATCTTCCTTCCACGATGTATGCCCTTTTTGCCTGACTGTCTGATTGGCCTTCTGTCTCCATTCTCAGCTCAGCCCTCTATTCAGACGAGTCAGATAGATCTTTCCTTCCTTCTCTCCCTCATTCTTTCTTTTTTTTTCTTAATCATTATTCAAACTGTGTGCGTGCATGTGCATGTGTATGTGCATGCATGCACACATTGCCTATGTTCCTGGATACTAGTGTGGAAGATACAGAAATGAATAATACTCAATTCCTGCTCTTAAAGAGTTTTCAATCTGGTGAAAAAGAAAGTCATGTAGGAAATTAGCAACAGTATGCGTTTAAGCAAAATTTATGCAATTAAAGAAACAGAGCAAATGGCAATGAGAGTGTTTCCCCTCCCTCTATTTAAATGCTACCTGTCCTTCCAGGTCAAGCCCCAATCTCACTCTTACATATCTATAATAGCCCTGAGTATGGATGCTACCAAGCCAAATGCATGGTTACAAGTCATATATATTGCATGCCTTACATATTCTCTATAATTTGTCTTCTTGGCCAGATAATAGACTTTTTGGGAGCTGGGCATGCATTTTAGCCTCTTATCCAGTATCTCTGACATTGCAAATTGCTCCACACAACATTGGACACAAACTAGATAGAAACAATGATAATAGTAGATACTGAGTCCTTGCTACATGCTAGGCAGTACTATAAGTGCTTTACATGTATTAACGCACATAATTAATCATCATCAAAAATCTTCATTATAAAGATGAAAATATATGTACAGAGAAGTAAAGTAAGTTATGCAATATTGAAAATTTTAAGGGCACCCAACTGATAGCATCCATCTTCTCAACCAAGTTATGAGTTGTGAATCAATTTAGGAATAAGCCAAAAATAAGATAGACAGGATTAATATATCACTCTTTTTACTCATTAAACCTGCATTGGAGGAAGAAGCTTAAAGAAACACAGTATATTAATACTGAACCCCAGAACTGGGAACGCTTACCTGCCCAGCTATAGCAGTGCTGAAAAGAGGAAGACCAGTACACCTGTTTTCTGTGGGCAAGTCACGCCCAGGAGGCTGAAGGGAGTGGCTGAATTGAGAAAATATAGTAGATTCTTTCCAAATTTACCAATCTGATCTATTTCCCTTGGGATAAAGCAAGTAAAGGGGACAGAGATAGGCACAGCATTCATGACTGAGCTGCTTCTACATGGAAGAAATAACAGTGGTTGGGAAAACATGTTCCCCTACAATATTCTCCAGATTTTTATTCCCTTAGTATATCAGATTTAATCATTAAGCCTACAGTCATCCAAGGGTGTGACTCTCCTACTTGGTGGTAACAATCAGCATTTATGTCCCCATCTTCATGAGCTGCTGCCCAATTCTACAGGGTATCTTCCTGACTTAACTGATAGAAAGTTTAGATTTTGTTCTAAAGAAGATTGTAAAATAGGACAGAATCTAATCAACTACTGTCAACTCTGTACCAGCATAGCATAGCACAGGCTTAGTGATGAGAATAAATGAAAACACTAAGATATCCGAATATTAAAATTCAGAATAAAATGATAAAAACCTAAAAGTCCCAAATTTGAACCTGAAGCCACTCCCATTATAAATTTCCTAGAGAGACCTTAATGTTCAATGATTAAACTCCTTTCAACTTAATGTCCAAGGACATTCAAGATTAAGAGAATTAAAGTCAAACTATTATCTATCTTCTATATTTAAATCCAGGGAGAAATTAAAATTCAGCAATTAAGCTCTTTGAGACCTAAGATCCAGAGAAGAAATCACATGTGAGTCAAAATTCCAAGGAAGTTTAAATTCCCCACAGCTTTTTACTCATTTTAGTTTCAGTTAAAAGGGTTCTTACTCCCTAAGTAGAGTTCCTGTGGCTGAGGAAGCCTGGGCTATATCTCACTGGAGTAACTGTAGCTCAGTCAGGCTTAAGACAGTATATTAGCTCAATTCTGAGTATCTGATCTACTTTACCTTTTTAATAAACTCGAGTGACTAGAACACACAAGATTATCTAGGACCAACCCCACACCTACCAAATTTAGAAATCAAACTCTCCCCAGCTCTAGAGCAATATCCATGGAAAATTTTATTCCTAGAACCCAAAACTGTGTAGTAATTCACAGTCCCTTATCTGTATTTCCAAAATTCAAAAAGCATTCAGTGGTAAATATTCACATCAACTGATTGATGTGATTTATAGTTTTTGTGTATCATGCCAAGTATTAACATTTACATAGTATTTTGTTGCAAAAAATATGAATATTAGATTATGGAGTGCTTCTGAAGACCGTACTTGAAGTATTATGTGATGTTGGGTATAATAAGAATAACTGAATTCAGAAACATAAAGGGTTTTGGAGAAGGAATTATAGACCTGTATGGCCAAAGAGCACCACCAAAAAGCTTATGGAATTAAGATAGATGGGGATTTCATTTTCTTCAGCCATACCAAGTCGCAAGTCACTCACTGTCAGAATTGATAGCTGAGGAACTCAAAGTCAATTGGAGGAAATTTTCTAGGAAAGATTAATTTTGGCACAATATATTCATCAAATCTGGGTAGGAAATCTTAATATGCATTCTGTCCTCTCTCTCTCCAATTGGCATATAAGACATTGATATCCCCTCGTGAATTTGGGAAGTTTGTCATCATGGCAGCCCCAGTCGCCAGGTCTTATTTGAGGTCCCTTTCTTTTTTACAGTATCAAATGGCTCCCAAGAGCTTCAAGAAATAACTGGCCAAACATGAAAGTGATTTTCAGATTCTGTTTGCATCAAGTTTGCTATCCTTTCATTGTCCAAAGCAAGCACATGGCCAAATTCAATTCAGAGCTGAAGAACTTTCCAAGTTACATGGCCAGGAGTGTGACTGCAGGGAGGGTAAAAAATATGTGGTCATTTTTATAACCTGTGATAAACTCCATCCACGTGGAAGGAAACATGGTGGGTGGGGAGGAAGCATTCTTGTTGACATTCATGGTCACATAGCTAGAAAGTAGTAAAGACAGGATTTAATCTGATTCTAGATCCGCTCTTAACTTTTACACTAACCTGTCCCCTACCATAATTTCTGACTGATTGACTCCCATGTGCTTTCCAGGTCTGGAGTCTATTCACCAGGAGGGACTCGGCCAGAATTATGTCTAAGTGCAAGTAGAGGCTTACACTCCATCACCCTGCTCAATCACCCTGGACATGGCTGCTCCATCACCCTGGGCAGTGCTGGGCGCATGGATGATAAACATGGTCATGGCATGGGTGACCCTAGGGCGAACATATATTATAGCTCCTGCTTTTGCCTGAGGGAAGATTCTCTTCAGATTCTCTCTTCACCTCATATCATTGTCCGGGTATTCAGACACAAACACCACAGTGGCACATGCTTCAGGTGTGAAGCAAGAAGACTGAGGTCCAACATTCTGATCTATCCCTTGATTTCAGCATGCTACCCTAAGGAAATCCACTTCATGAGAGTTTTCAAGTAACTCCTATGATGTGGAAGCTCAAAATAGGAGATTTATTAGAATACAAGTCTACCTTAATAAAAAGTATAATAAAATTTGACTGCTCCCAAATGAAACACATTTTATTTTCAAAGACAAAAATTCCCTGGGCTTTTTGATTGTTTTTTTTTTTCTCCTTCTTTATGCTGTGACTCTTCCAATCTTAAAATGTAGGGTGACTATTGATCCAGAATTCTTTGAATGAGGTTGATCACCATATTTAAGAGTTTGCTCTAGCTACTAAACATCAGCTATAATGTGATTCCATATCCATTAGCTTTCCACTGATTACAGATAACACAAAGTGTCAAATATGATATTTAAGAAGAAGTCCAGGCGTTTATAGGGTGATAATATTGAAGCAGTGAGGGAGGAGAGTATTCCAGAGGGGGAGATAAATTTGGAGATTTGGAAATGAGGTAAGAACTTATGTGGCTTGCTTGTCTTTGTTAGGATGTGGGCTTAGATGGTAAAACCAAAGATTTAAATCATACAGCAGCACACTTAGACATGCCCTAATCCTATTGCAGAATGTCTATATTTTAAGGAGGTGAGGGAAAAAGTGAAGCAAAGTCTACAGGTAACATACACCAAGAACAGGAAAGCTGCAAATGCCATAAGAAGTAGAAATATTGCTGACAGATGTTTCTGGATGATTGGAGCTCCCTCACTCCAGACAGCATCTTTATCATCTCTCTGACACTGCCTCTTCCCCCAAGCATGTGACAGGCACCATAATAGCTTTCACAAGTGGGATAGACAAAGGGATGCTGTGAAATAGCAACATTCCTTTCACCTAGTATCTTCACAGCATTCTTGTTAATAACTTTCCTTAATCTAGCCACCCAGCAGGACACAGTTCTATTGAAAAAGAAATCTTAGACCATACCAAAGTTTCTCAAAAGAAATACTCTGAAGAAGACTGGGCATTAAACCTTTTAGAGCTGGGTGATAACAGCTTTTAGACATCTCTGTCAATCAGAGAGACAATACATATACTAGATATTTTATGTTCTCTATACTACAATGACTAGTAGACTGATTGACATATATATTTTTGTAGGTAGGTAGGTATATAGATAGATAGATTTCAATTTATGTATCATTGGTTCATTTAAATAATTGAATTTATAAGCTTTGGTAAGAATCACCAATTCCTGAGCCTATGGGGAGTTTGGAAGCTCCAAAGAGATCTTTTCATAGCTCAAAGGGTAAGATTGATGTTACAAAATTTCTGAGGGCTTCCCTGGTGGCGCAGTGGTTGAGAGTCCACCTGATGATGCAGGGGACATGGGTTCGTGCCCCGGTCTGGGAAGATCCCACATGCCGTGGAGTGGCTGGGCCCGTGAGCCATGGCTGCTGAGCCTGCGCGTCCGGAGCCTGTGCTCCGCAATGTGAGAGGCCTGCGTTCCGCAAAAAAAAAAAAAAAAAAAAAAAAAAAAAAAAAAAAAAAAAAAAATTTTGGAGACAAGCTAAAAGAAAGCAATGAGTATATCAGATTGAGAAAATGGGAGGATAAGAAGATAAAGCAAAACAAGTCATAAGTTTTAAGGTGTGTTCAACTTAAATCCATATCCTAGGTGAAAAATCCCTACCAAATGGTTATTCAAAGTCACTTTCCAGTGGATTTCTGCTTTTGACTAAAATGGAATAGCAGACACTGGACTTATCCTTCACCTAATTAACTATTTAATTAATGGCAAAATATATGAAATGATAGCCTTCAGTCACTGGACATCAGGAAACAAAGGGCAGGGATCCCTAAGAGATGGTAAACAAAAGTCATGAGTCCTGTGATTTTCCCAGCTTACTGGCTAGGTAGAATTCCCAGATTGTGGCCCAAGGAGGTGAAAGTTCAGGCAGAGTCCAGTGGTTATGCTGAGTTGAGGAAATGAAGCTACCTACAAATCCAGGGAGGACAAAGCAGCTAGAGTTCACAGGCAGTGCACCAGAGAGGAGAAACCTGTGGCAAGAAAGAGGGTCCTCCTTGAACCTTCAGCTCAGTACTGTTCAGTATAAATGTAACACAAAAATACTTGGGGTGGGGGACTATCTGAATAGATTAGAGGGAACAATCCTGGAGATGACGTGGAGACGAGAACAACTCATGTGTTCTCCAGCCAGAGTAGAAAACCTCATGACCTCTAGGCCATTGGATAGAATACTCAGAATGGCTTTGCCTCAGTAGTGGGACAAAGTTAACCCTAGACTAAAAACTTCTCCTTTCCCAGCTAAGGAAGCTTAAAAGCAAGATCCAAAATGTGGAATTGTTTCCAAGTAACTTATCTACATCACTGAACAGTGCTCAAGTATATTTGTAGAAATACAAAAATATGTAGTACTCAGTAAGGCAAAATTCACAAAGATTATATCCAATAAAATATTGTTAGGCATTCTAAGAAGCAGGAAAATATGACCTACAATGAAGAAAAACGTCAATTAATTGAAACTGATCCAGAAGAGGAATAGATAATAGAATTAGTAGATATAACATTAAAGTAGCTATTTAACTAATTATATATTTTCAAATGTTAGGCAAAAACATGAATGATAAGTAACAAAGACCCAAACCAAACTTTTAGAGATGAAAACTACAGTATCTGAAATGGAAAATACACTGGATGGCATTAACAACAGATTAGACATTGCAGAAGAAAGAATTAGTGAACTTAAAGTTATATCAATATAAAATATCCAAAATGAAACAGAGAAAAAAATATTTTAAGAAAATGAAAATATAATCAGTGAGCAATAGGACAACTTCAAATGGCCTAATATATTAGAGACCATGAAGGAGGGGAGGAAGGAAAGGGACAGAAAACCCTATTTAAAGAAATACTCATAAGAGGTCTCATCACAAGGAGATTTTTTTTTTTCTTTTCTTTTTTCTTTTCTTTTCATTGGCTCTGTATGAGATGATGGATGTTAGCTAAACCTACTGTGGTAACTATTTCACAATATATATAAAACAAACCATCATGCTGTACACCTTAAACTTATACAGTGATGTATGTCAATTTTTTCTCAATAAAATTGGAGGGAAAAAAAGAAAAAAAAATAATGGCTGAAAACTTTCCAAACTTGATGAAAACACGCATGAAATACCACTTTATAGATGAGGAGACTGAATTAGAAAAGCTAGTTGCCAAATGCCACAGATCCAAGAATTTCAATGAACCCTATGCAAAAGAAACATGGAAAAGAGACACCAAGTGGCATCATAATCAAAATTATCTATATAAGTGATAAGGAGAAAAGCTTAAAAACATCAAGAGCATAAAGACATGTTACAAACAGAGAAACAGAGATAAGAATAACATCAAAAAATGTAAGCAAGGAAGAGGTGGAACATCTTTAAAATAAGAAAAGGAAAAAAATATCTGTAAAACTTGAATTCTGTACCCAGCAAAAAACATTTTAGAAATCAAAGCAAAATAATTATGTTTTCAAACATATAAAAACTGAAAGAATTAATCACCAGCAGATGGGAAGTATAAGAAATGTTAAAGGATGTTCTTTGGGCAGAAAAAAAATGATACCAAATGGGACTGTGTATTTACAAAAAGTAATGGAAAACACTGGAAATGGTAATATACTCTTTCTTTTGTTTTAATTTATTTTTATTAAAGTATATTTGATTTACAATATTATATTTATTTCAGGTATACAACATAATGATTCAATATTTTATAGATTATATTCCATTTAAAAGTATATATACATATATATATATATGCTATATTTCCTACTGACAATATACCCTTGTATCTCATTTACTTTATACATAGGTACATAGTTTGTATCTCTTAATCCCCTACCCTTATATTGCCCTCCCCCCATCCCTTGCCCCACTGGTAAGTATGTGTATTATGAACTCTAAAATAATTACATAAAACAAAAATAAAATGAGTTATGCTACTAAGCCTAAAAGGAAATAAAATGGAATTCATAGAAAATAATTAATACAAAACAGAGCTGAAAAATAAGAAAACATAAAGAGCAAATGAGACAAAAAGAAACCAATTAGCAAGGTGGCAGATTTAAACTCAACTTTAATTATACTAAATACAAATGATCTAAATATTTTAATTAAATGCCACAGACTGTCAGAGTATATAAAAAAGCAACACATAAAAATACGCTGTCTACAAGAAATCCACTCTAAATATAAAGATATAAATAGGTTAAAAGAAAGGAAAATCAAAAGAATGCTGGAGTGGCTAAATTATTAGCTGGCAAAGTAGGTTTCAGAGCAAAGATCTTATGCATAAAAGGATCATTTTCTAATTAATAGGGGATCAATTCATCAAGAGGATATAACAATCATGAATGTTGATGCATACAGCTTCAAGATCCATAAAGAAAAATTTGATAGAAAGCAAAGTTGAAAGAATAAGTAGATAAACCCACAATTACAGCAAGGCATTACATTAGCCCTCGTTTAGTAATTTATGACATAAATAGAAAATCAGTTAAGATATAGTACATTTGAACAACATTATTAACTAAGTTTACCTATTTGACATTCATAAAACCAGGAACAATAGAATAAAAATTATTTTCAAGTACACATGGAACATGTACTCAGACCATGGTTTGTGCAGTAAAGCAAGCCTAAATAAATTAAAAGGATTTAAATCATCCGAAGATTGTTCTCTAACCACAATGGAATTAAATTATAAATCAATAACAGGAAGATATATGGAAAATATGCAAGTATTTGGAAATTACATAACAGACTCAAAATAACCTGTGAGTCAAAGAAATTCTCAAGATGAGAAATAGAAAGCAGTTTGAACTGAATGAAAATGAAAGCATAACATATCAGAATGTGTGGGATGCCAATAAACAGTACTCAGAGGGGAATTTATAGCATTTAACATCTTTATTAGAAAAGAAGTGTCTCATATCAATGACCTTGGCTTTCACCTTAAAAATAACCAGAAGGAAGAGAAAATAAACCCAAGGTCAGCAGAAGAAAATAAGTAATAAAGATTAGAGCAGAAATCAATGAAATTCATTTTCCATGTCACAAAAACCAGAGATCAAAATCAACTTACTGCTGTGGGGATTTTTCTTGGAATTGCAACCATGTGTAAAATGATTTTCATCATCATTTTACAGGGAAGATGAAGAAGGAAATATGGCCCACTTGACTAAGGAAGGCAAGGTACAAGGAGCAGAGAAGAGGGAACCAAGTGTACTTGCAGGTAATAATCAGCCCCAACAGAAACATTGCTTCTATTTTTTGATTGGGGATGGGTGGGGGAAAAGTCCAATTTGGAAAGAGAATGTATTCTCTGGAACCACTATCTGAGTGTCAGAAGCCATGTAGTTCAAAAGCTAAAATTTTTCCTTGTTCTTTTTCTTTCCTTGGCCCCATCACTAATAAAATGACAACCATGGACATGCTGCTTATTTTCAATAACACTTAATGGCTAATTTTAGTTGTCTTTGCTTTTCACCAAAATGTGTTACCCTTTCTTCTCCCCATGTCCTTCCATCTCCAAGATTTAGAACCTTAAAATGAAAAACACATACATACAGATAGCAACCATTCCCAGATTTCTTACTCTTAGGCAGAAATCATGAAAGGAAACTCTTTGCAAGAACATTACCAAACAAAGTTCTGGTAACAGTAATGGAAAACAACTCTGTGTTCTACCTTGGGTCCTACTCCCATAGTGGTCCTGCTCCTTGCCTACCTACGACCCTGAGAAAACTCCCTCATGCCTGTACACCAAGCTGCTGTTGTCTTGGGCAGTGGGGAAGGAGCAGTAGCCTTTACTGGGTGTCTGCTAAATCTTTGTGAAGGAGGCATTACTATTAACCCCACTTTATATAGATGAGGAGACCGAATTAGAAAAGCAAGTTGCCAAATGTCACCTAAGAGTGAGACTCAAACACAGATTCTCCGACTTTGGATCTCATGCTGTTCTTCCATAGCACAAAGGTTCTAAAAGAGCCATACTTTATCCTATAAATCATCTTTTCATTCTTTCTTTCATTTATTCAATCATTTATTCAACAAATGCTTATTGAAAACTACAGTGTGCCAGACACCATGCTAGGTGCTAGGAATAGAGAAGTAACCCACAAACCCTGAGTCAGTTATTCTTCTGGCCCCTTGGGATCCAGGTAATTTTAGCTTGAACCCCCAATTCCATGACTCTCGCTCAGTTTCTGTCATTTTCTTTGGAGGTTATATTCTCAGGTCACCTCTGACTGTTGGTCTCTGATGTGTGATGTTTCCCATGTTTCACAAAAAAATATCCCATTCACACAAAAACTTAACTGGTGTAAAGTGGTAAGCTTTACTGGTGGCTTTGTGGTGGGGAGACGGGCAAGGGAGAAAGGAAATGTTTACATGTCAAAATCTAAAGCAATTTCAAATTGTACATTACTTACCTTGGTTTCAAAATGTGTCTTAGTCACCTCCCACAGAGCAGTATCCATTGCCTCCCTCCCCACACAGTCCCCTGACTCACAGGGCCTTTCTGAATTCTTTCTCATCCCTCTTTCTCTCTCTCCCTACTCCTTACAAAAAATTATTCTTCACTTTCCATGCAGATTCAGTTCAGCCATGATTCTCAGAAGACTTGATTCTTTCCCACAAAGTTATATTCTTCAACTTCCAGGGGCTCAGAAACTTATCTTTACAAATGAAGACAGTTTCCTTCTTAAAAAGAATTCTGCCAGCTGTTAAGATCATCATCAATTTTCACATGCTTAAAGAAAGACAGTTGGGACAGAGAAGGAATACAGGGAAAGAAACCTTTATTTTGAGAATTGCAGTAGGATAGTAATACTCCAGAGGCCCACAGAGACACTAAGAAGATTATGGGAGAAGTATCCATGCCAGATTTAGAGGGTATTTCAATCATCTACACTGAAAAAGACCCTTCAAACTTAGTACATGAAAATAACAGCCATTTATTTGCTTATAATTCTGCAAATCAAGAATTTAGACAGAGCAGAGTAAGGAATGGTTCGTTTCTGCTCCACAATGTCTGGACATTTGCTGAATGGCTTGACCAGTGGGGGCAGGCTGGAGCAATGTGATGGGAGTCATTTGAGTAGGGCCTAAGTTATTTATCACCATTGTCTGGGTTCCTTGGTTCTCCTCTGTGTGGTCTCTCCATATGCTAGCTTGGGATGCCTCACAACATGGCAGTCTTGAGGGGGGCTGAACTTATATGTTTGCTGGCTTTTTCAGAGGTAGAATGTGACAACTGCCAGCACTCTTTAGGTTTGGGCCCAGAAGTCTCAGAACATCATTTCTGCCTCATAAAAGTCATACATGGGGAGCAAATAGACTCCACCTCTTGAAGTGTAGGACGGTATATGCTGACAAGCGAGAAGAAATTGATGATGGTCACAGAAGTATAGGAGTGGTCCAAGGGAAGCAGTACCTGGTTGGAGTCTTGAAAAATCACTAGGTGATACCTGAGTGAAGAAAGAAAAGGTGATTCCAGGCAAAACGAGGTAGCACGGGTAATGATTACTATATAATGAAAGCCCACAGGTGAGAGAGAACATAATGTGATTGTGAACTGCAAGAGATTCAGAATGGCTAGCAGGTATGATGCTAATCCTGAGCGAAATACTAACTCGGGCTGTAGAGTTAGTCGGGTGCCAAACCACAAAGAATTGTGTCTGCTCTGCTGAGCTCCCTGAGGAGCTTACTGAGGAATCTGGGGAAGAGGAGTGAGCAGACATGTGCTATGGGCAAGATTGTTGCTGAAATCCACAAGACAGATGATGATGATCTAGATGAAGGAAGGAGCGGCAGTGAAGGTATAAAGAAATGGCAGATTAAAGAAATAGAGAGAAGATAGAATCAACAGGACCACCCATTGGAAAGGGGAACATGTACAAGAAGCAGCTATTTTAAGGATGAAAATTCATTAAGTTTCGAAAAAGTTAACTTTGTGAAACCTTTGGATGTCCAGGATAAATATTATACACAAGTCTCAGCCTGAGAGACAGAAAGAGAATTCTGGGGTATTAAAATCAAACTTGGGGCTCATCCACAAGCAGAAGTTGAAGATATGAAAACACATGAGGCCACCCAAGGAAAGTCAGAAGAGGAAGGAGGGTAAAGGTCTGAGCATAGAACATTGAGGAGCATCAACGTTTAAGATTTTAATTGGTAAGGTTAGGTTTTTTTAGAATACCTTAGAGAAAATGGACTACTCAGTGCCCCAAAAGTATCTTGTGCCTGGTAAATATATCTATAGTGAATTCCCATCCAATGCATGAATGATCATAAGAAAAGAATTAGAACTTTTGCTTTCAAAGGAACGATGTCAAAAATTGATCTATGTGTACTCAATACATCTGCAAGAAAATAGAAGTGAAAGACTCTAAGTTGGGGACTTTCTGCCTAAAAGGGAAGTAACCTGGAAAAGGGCCTTGGTTTGGACACCTTTGAATACGAAGGAGGAATGCCCTAGAATGGGAGTCAGGGAGGAGCTTTCTTTCCAATTTACATCCAAACTTAAGTTTTCTTAAATGTTTCACTCTTTAGTGGTCATAAATCACATTTGCTCTCCATTTCTGAGCCCTGGACCACTGGTAAATACACTCTTCTTAAAAGCATTATAGTGTTTGTTCTTATTCACCCCAGGGTAGCGTCATCTCTGGTGCTGGAAACATCAGATATTCAAGAACAGTGAGTGGAATTTTTCTCTGTTTCAGCCATTCTTTTTTTTTTTTTTTGCGGTACGCGGGCCTCTCACTGTTGTGGCCTCTCCCGTTGCGGAGCACAGGCTCCGGACGCGCAGGCTCAGTGGCCATGGCTCACGCTCCGCGGCATGTGGGATCTTCCTGGACCGGGGCACGAACCCGTGTCCCCTGCATCGGCAGGTGGACCCCCAACCACTGCGCCAGCAGGGAAGCCCTCAGCCATTCTTCCATGGAAAATCTTTCCTCAAGATTACAGACAGAACCAAGCATTCCACAGTGGAAAACTTACACTAGAAGTTCCCACTGTTCTCTTTAAATGTCCAAATTGTCTCTACAGGGCTGTGACAGCTGCCAGCCAGGATGGGAGACAGGAGCTCATGAGGTGGGGATGTTTCCCCCTGCTACATTGTGCTTTATTGGACATAACAAAGGATCTAACCAGCTGGTGATGCCCAGAAAGCCCTCTCTCTTAGTCTATTATGTGCTTCTGAGAAAGGAAACTCAGGCAAGATCAATACATCCTCTGTGTAGACGTCAAATGGCTAGTGACGTCGGTTCTTCAGGGCTGTTTTTAGTGAGGATATTCCAATCTTATGAATTTGACATGAATTTGGCCTGATGCCCCGACAGAATGCAATGTAGGCATAATTTGATCTTCCTGTAATTGTCTATTTAACTTGGCAATCCAGACTAATTTTTTCCTGTGGAGTGAGACCAGAACGTCACCAGGACAGTGGTTAGGTTAATTAATGAGGCATAATAATGCACATAATAAAAGCTTATGATCTGAATTTTCTCCCTACTCTTATCCTCTCTCCTTCTCATAGAGAACTGCTGGCCTCACTGGAATCTGGGAGTCATGTTTCATTAAACGAGCCTCTTATTCTTGTAAACAACATCAAGGGGGAAATAATAACTTGAGAACCATCTGTTTGATTGAGTCCTTGACTTTTTTTTCATTTCCCCCCATTGCATGTTAAAGGAAGTAAATAGGAAAAAAAATTCTAATTATATTGCTGTTTACTGATTACAGGATAACTTTTATTTTATTTATTTTAAATACCACTTGATCCACACCCAAAGCTTTTGTCATCATTCTGCTCCTTCCCAGCTCCCTCTTCTTTTTCTCTTTAGCATGTAGCTAATTAGATTTAAGCCTACTCTGAAGACTGTTCAAATCATTGCAGTCTAGGGGCACCAGGAATAGTTTGCTTGCTGTGGTGTAAACAGTCAATTGGGGAAAAAGAAATGCTTTCACATGTGCCAATGACAAGAGCTTTAGACATTGTGTGTAAGATATGGCTTTAAGTCCTATGAATTTTATCTGGTGTGGTTGAGTTTGGGAAAATCATTAAACACTCTTTACAATTATGAAAAGTGTGGATTCAAAAACTTAGATTCTATAAGTAGCTATTAAGTGCTAACTATGTATGGGAGAAAATCATTAAACACTCTTTACTATTATGAAAAATGTGGGTTCAACAACTTCAATCCTGTAAGTAGCTCTTAAGTGCTAACTATGTATGTGGTAGGCACTGAGAGAGACCTGTATGTAGCAATAAGAATATCAGCCTTGCCCATCACAAGGAGTCACTACTATGATCGAGTGAGGTAAAATACATGAAAGTTCTCTGTAGATTATAAGAGATTTATTGAGATTATTATCACAGTAAGGCATCTGTTAGTTACATTGGCCCCTTCATGACCCCAAGGCCAATTGGTTATCTTATTGTTCAGGGTTGGGCAAGGAAATAACAGTGCACTAGGCAAAGCTTGGCTTTAGCATTTCTATGCCTAATCGTGCCTCAGAGAGAAGAAACATTGCCTCCATATTAGGAGTACCAATTGATGCTATTTTGCTGCTATCATTTAGCACATGATTTATTTCGGTTGAAAATTCCTTGATTTCACAACTCCACATTTTTTCTAAGACTTAGTGCTATTCTTGAACAAAGTCAAAATTTGTCTAAAGCAACTTTTGTTAAAAAGAGAGCATAAATACTGTGATGCCTGGCACAATATGTTACATGCCTGTGTTTGGTTCTCATCACTGCCAAGAGTTTGGAAGTTGAAATCTTACTGGAACACAAGGTTTGGACAGAAAGGGTGCATTCCTTGTGAGTCACAGATGATGAATTCATAATCCAACTTCCAGTCTGATCAACTTCTTGAAAATGGGGCATATCAGAAAACAACAGTCTTCATCAAAGGGAATATTTAGCCTGTCTTACTCCTAAACCTCCTCAATTAAGTCACTCTTACATATGTGGATACTAACACTATTAGGTCTGTTATCCTTTCATTAATCCATTTTCCATCACTGGGGAACTGGGACAAATGTTTGTATTTTTCCCAACAACCCCTTAAGAAGTACTTTCTGGCACGTTGTGTTTTTAGATTAAAGTTAATTGAAAATCATTTTAAGAATTTGGTCATTAAGATATAGTTACCACAGAAGAAAAAGTGGATAACACTAAAAATACCTCCAGGATATTGCAAAATTAGGGCTTGGTATGCCTGTTCAACTCAAAGGACAGAGGTACAAATGAGACACAGTGTCCATCTCCTAACAGCTTACAATTTTAGATAACAGCAATTCACATAAATATATGGAAAAACCCAAGATTAAAATAACAAACATGGCTTAAAATTCAGGACAAAAATGGTAATGGTGTGTGACAGAGGAAAAAGAAAGAGAAAGTTGGAATTGAGAACTGTTCAGGGAAATTACAGTTTGGGACTGAGATTGAGTTAGGAATAGATCAACTTACAACTGTTAAAAAACATTTTGAAAATGGCATTTGAAACCTGATATAATAAGTCTATCTTTTCTTTCATGCTACTGGTCTCACCAAATTAGGAAAAACCATCCCTGGTGGAGAAAAGTTCAGTTTACAGTCAGTAATCCAGGTAGGTACTGAACACAATTTATTCAAAACACAAGCCAGTGAAAGCTAAATGCCATATAAGTAGCTAGCTGGAATGATTTGGGGAAGTTTAACGGTAGTAGTATTTGATATGGGCCTGGGAGTTATTTGGGGGCAGCTATTTTATTTTTCTACTCTTTCAAATTTTTTTACTCCTTAACGAATTTCTATAATGAAAGTCCAAGCTAGGCTTCCAGGCAAGAATTTAATGCTTGCAATAGAGCTGGCCTGTCTGCTTGTGCCCTTGCTGGGAGTTCTACCAAAGCCTGCCTCTCATGCAGCCAGCCTGCTCCCACAACTTGCCCAGACCCCATCCTTACCTTCTGCATTACAGCCACATTCCCTGCTTTGGTCTCCTTGGCCCTTGGATGTCCTAGCTTCTCCAACATCAGATTTTGCTCCAAACCCCCTACTTTGTGACCTTCACCCTCCTCCCATCTATCCTCACCAGGCTCTCACCATTGCACTCCCTTGTTTTATGGATCCCCTCTGCTAAGTGATCCTCCTGCCACTAGAGTATTCCCAATGGATCCCTTTCAAATGGGCTAGCCTCAGCCATGCCCATATAGCCAGGGAAGAAGATTGATCCTTATCAGATGCACACATGATCATTCTGCCATCAAATAATTAGTTCTCGAGCACCCACTATTTATCAGGCTTTGTTTCAACAAGTTATTAACAAAACAGATAAGGGTCCTGCCTTCATGGAAATCATATTGAGTGAAGGAAACATGTAATAAGCAAGTAACCTAATAATAAATTAAATAAACTTATATAACTAATATAAAAACTGCTATGAATAACTGGCAATAATAAAAGCCTACATTCATTGAGTGTTTTCTATGTGTGCCAACCTCAACAGTTTATGTGGATTTAATCTTTAGGAAAACCCTATGAAATAAGGACGATTATTATCTTTATAGGTAGGAAACTGAAATTTAGTAATGTTAAGAGACTTCCCCCAAAGTCTCATAGGTGTTAAGGGTTGAGCCCAGGACTTGAAAACAGGCAGTCTGACTCTAGAGCCTGTACTCTGAAGGTGAAAAAGGACTGGTTTGGAGGGAGTATATGTGAACCAAGACTTCAATGAGATACTGAAGACAGTAAAAGTGCTTTTGGCTTTTCCATTGTCTTTTTTGGCAACTGCACACCCAAGGGAACCCCCCCAAATTATATACCCTGAGGCCCCTTCTCTCCTGCAAGTTTACTCAAGGCCCTTATCCAGGTGGACTTAATTCTAAACTTGGTAAGTCTCAGGGTCTCAGTAGGTCTCCTTCCATCAGAGTACAGAAGCCCTGTAAGTACAGGCTGAGGGTGTGGACTTAGACACCCAAAGAGCCGCATTAAGAAAGATAACTTCCTCCATCCATACCCTTCCTAGGAGGGATCATGGGCAGCTACCATGTGGCTTTTCTTCCTGTTCTTTCTCTAAGCTGAAGCGGTGAAAACCCAATGTCCCTCTGAATTTATTTTTCTTATTTACAAAATTATATATGCTTGTTACATCAACTTTGGAAAATTGATGAATAGCACAAAGCCAAAAAAAAATATTTATTCAATTTCATCACCCAGAAAGTCGTATTTCCCCTGTTGTGTATTTTCTTCCTTTATTTTTTTTCTATACAAATTATAGAAAAATTATGTGTTGAGCTCATACTTCACATTAGACTTAACATAATATCATGTAACCTTATGATACACATTTCCCCATGTTAAAGCACATTTAAAGTCTGCATAATATTCCATCATGTGGTTATATCACAACTTACAGATAATTCCCTCAGTGTTGGACATTTAGACTGCCATTAATTGTATACTAACATAAACAATGAAGAAGTTGACATCTTTTTGTACAAAACTTCTGCTGTATTTCAGATTATTTCCTTAGGATAAATTCCCAAAGTTAAAATTATTGAGCCAAAATATATGAACGCAATAAGCCTATTGATGCATATTGGGTTTTTTTTAATTTTATTTATTTTATTTATTTATTTTTGGCTGTTTTGGGTCTTTGTTGCTGCACACAGGCTTTCTCTAGCTGTGGTGAGCAGGGGCTACTCTTCATTGCAGTGTGCAGGCTTCTCATTGTGGTGGCTTCTCTTGTTGCAGAACACAGGCTCTAGGCACACAGGCTTCAGTAGTTGTGGCACATGGGCTCAGTAGTTGTGGCTCATGGGCTCTAAAGCTCAGGCTCAGTAGTTGTGGCACATGGGCTTAGTTGCTCCACAGCATGTGGGTTCTTCTTGGACCAGGGATTGAACTCGGGTCCCCTGCATTGGCAGGAGGATTCTTAACCATTTTGACACAAGGGAAGTCCCAATACACATTGTTGAAACACTCTCCAAGAATATTATATACATATCTATACTCCTACCAGACTGTAGGACATTGCCAGCAAGACTGTGTTATTACTAGCTTTGGAGATTTAGAAAGGGAACTGGAAAGCTCTAAAGAAAGTTTCCCCTAGTTTGTAATTTTCTCTAGGCCCAGTCTTGTACCGCCTACCATAAAGGTTTCATTCAGAGATTTTGGAGCTAAGCAAGAGAAGGGAGTTGGCTAAACAGCAGTAGGGAGATTTGGAGAGTAGGCAGGGTTAGTCTGCACATATAGAAGGTCTGCACAAGAAGAAGAACACGGACCTCTGGAATCTGGAGGAATATGCATACCATAAAAAAAAAATCAAGCAGGGCTTCCCTGGTGGCGCAGTGGTTGAGAGTCCGCCTGTCGATGCAGGGGACACGGGTTCGTGCCCCGGTCCGGGAAGATCCCACATGCCGCGGAGCAGCTAGGCCCGTGAGCCATGGCCGCTGAGCTTGCGCGTCCGGAGCCTGTGCTCCGCAACGGGAGAGGCCACAACAGTGAGAGGCCTGCGTACCGCAAAAAAAAAAAAAAAAAAAAAAATCAAGCAAAGCAAAAATATGCAACCGATAGCCAATACAACCAAAAATAAATAAATAAGTCCTTGGATTATAGCATTTCCCAAAAAATAATGTTTTTTGTTTGTTTGTTTTTACTTTGGGATGGTTTGGCTCATTCCATCAAGTTGTCTTCAGTAGTTTTCCATCTATAAATTCTTTCCTAAATGTGCTTCTCCTCTGAGCCCTGGCTCCAAGGAGCAATGATTAAGCAGTAGGGTGAGGATGATTTGGGGGCTGGAGATCTTTAGTCGCTGCTAAAGATTTTCTTTAATGTGCTAATGTCCTACAGATCCAGGTAAGATTTAGAAAAGACTAGAAATATAGAGTTATCTTCATTGGAACAAACATATTTATTCAGTTTGCCTTTGGCAGCAAAACAAGTTTAATAACTATGTTATATATTATCAACTTTGAGATTAAGGATACCTGTAAACATCTCTTTGCCTGTTCTTGGAATTAGCCAAGGGAAAATCAGGAATTTTGCCAAACAAGGCAATAGAAAAAAAAAAATTCTAACGGGGAAAAAATAATGATGTAGATCAGTCAAATTAAAACCATTCCATTGCCCTCGGAAACGATTTTGAAAATGAAATAGAAATAGTTACTGCTGCTCTGAGCCATGACAAGATCTCAAAATTCAGAAGGCAAAATGCCAGAACGTTGATCAGTCATTAGGGGAAGCAGAGAGTGCTGGAGAAAAAGCAAGAGATACCCTGAAGAAAAGCAGAGGATCACTCACAGAAAAATGAAGGAAGTATGGGAGATTCCCTGACCAACCCGCTTGCCTCCAGAAAGAGCCAGATTCTCGAAACAAATGGGTTTCCCAACTAATACTGGCTGGAGCATGATTACCCTGCCAAAGGTCCACCATGGGAGGAAAGCTTTTTCCCAAGATCAGGGCCAGTGAGGGGGACTTATTTGATTGGAAACTGCAGACCATCTGTCACCAGGGTGGCTCCATGCCTTCAGCTGCATGGGACTGACATTTTAACTTTTGGTCTAGTGAAATTATGAAAATAGGTCATATAAATATTATTTTAATATAATTTTTAAATGTCCCCATTTCATGGCTATGCTTTATGAGTTTAGATCTCAATATTTCTAAAACTTTGATGATCGAAGGTAAAAGCAAAAGGGCTATTCAAACATTGCCAGGAAAAAAAATCCCCCCTTTGGCTGTGAAGGTACAGGAATTCTAGGTCGGGCAGCCTCATTAGTTGCTTTAGTGAACCCTCTTAGTCAATTAAGTTCTCATTATCCTTGGTATTACTACTGGGCTTCCATAAACTAATCCAGATGCAAGCTTTTCCTCCGATGATGTTGTGTTTTCTTTAACAATGTGCCGTGGAGGGTGGGCTATTATAGAAAACTCGCCCCACAATGCTAGCTGGGGGTCTGGTATTTCAGTGGAGTACATCTGGGAGCCCTGGTCCCCAAAATGGTATTAAGCAGATCTGAGGAGGAGGAGCTGAACTCAGTCAGTGTTGATAGAGAGGTGGACAGATGAGAGAGGTCTGAACAAGCCCAGAGGGCCAGCTGGGACAAGGATCAAACTGAAGAAGTAAAAGAAACTAGAAGCAATCTCTGACAGCCTGGGCTATTTGACATCGTGGTTTTTCTGGACTTCAGGTTTTTTTTTTAATTGTATTAGATTTTCATCTGAGGCAATTTGGGGGAAAATGGTACTATCTCCCCAGGTCAGATGCCACTGGCTCAATGAATGATAATTGAGGGCCAGTGTAATATTCGAAGACAGCATTTGGGAAATCCTTAAGATCTTCTTTGTGCTTAATTGTAATGCCATCTAAAGGCAACAGCTGTCTTAAAATGCGTTGCATTCCATAAGCTTTCATAGGTTTTGTGCAACATAATTTATTGTGAATAGTAATGATGTTGTTTTCTTGTTTTACTAAACAGCATCCATATTAGTATCTATTTATAACGCATCTAATGGCTATTAACCTAGAATAGTGTCCAATTTATTTCAAAACCTGGTATAATACACTTTCCACTAAATTATACCATTCCTTCCTCAATTGTCACCCTGACGTCCCATGGCAACTAGAGCTGCAATTTCAGGACACTGAATATTCTCCTAAGATCATAGATTGTTTCTGTTTTTAATTGTACGCTTCATGCAAACTACTAATATTGTCTGACAAGATTTGGGCCTAATTATTGACTTTACTCCAAATAATTTTTTTCCGAATTCTCTCAGACACTTCTGAAAAGCCCTAGGTAACCATAATCTCTTTAATGGCAATGTGCATACAGGGCTGAGTGGAAAATAGTGACAGATTTAGAATCTGACAGACCTGGGTTTCAATCTCTGCCCTACCATTTATAAGGTAGGGACCTTAGGTCTCCTCAAACATCTCTGTGCCTCAGTTTCCATGTCTGAAAGATGGAGACAGTACCTACCTGGTAGGGATATAAGAATAGAGGAGAAAAGCCAATGTAACTTACATAGCCAATGCCTGGCATGGTCAATCCTCCCAAAAAGTTTGCTGCTATTTTCTCATTTTTGCATCTTCCATCAGGGCATCCTTCTGGTCACTACTTTAAATTCAGCGTTTCCTCCACAAGGTACCCGCTCTGTTCCCCTCAGCTTCTGGTCTCTTAAGGATGTAGTCATAGATCTTTTGGACATTATTGGTGGGTCTTGCTTTCCTATGGTTTGGCCTCCTGGATAGTTATTGCATGACTTCTGGTTCCACACAGAATTCTATGTGGGATTTGGCCAGGGCAGCGTGACAGGAGAACTGTCTCATGGTACAGAAGAAGCGGCTGTGGTTTAATGGAAATCAGAAGCTGGATAAGTGATGCCTCTGCCACCCATTAGCTGTTTGAGCTTCAGTTCTTCCACTGAAACACAGAAATAACAGTATATACATCTAAGGGTTATTAATGAGAACATTCACGTACAAAATGCTGTAGAGAGGGAAGTGTTTATTATTACCTACATGTCCTACCCTTATTTATGAACCATAACAGCATTTTGTCAGTTCTGTTGTATAATAATAATGTAATTATGTAATAACATGTTCCATATTTAGCTGATTATATGTCAGACTCAGAAATCTGTTTGTCACATGTGCCCACAGTTGATTTCTCCTCTGTGCCAATCAGTCCCCTTGATTCTGTTCCCATTCACCACATGTGAACAAATTGCTCTCAGTATTGTGGTGCACCATTATCTCTCCCCAAACTCCTACCGCAATGCACAATGCGGTATGTGAGACTGCACGGCTTCCTGCTTTAATTTATTTGTTCTTCTTTCCCTGGACCACATCTTCTATTTCCTGATTATCATTTCCACTGACTAACACAGTAATGTTCCAAGTACTCTCTTCAGTTTCTTAAAGTCATTCGTTAATTCTGTGTTAAGAGAAGCCCTATTCCTGGCTTCTCATGGTTGAGGTTGTCACTCAAACAAGGAACCCTACTTATCCTCTGATTCAGCTCACCCCCAGTGCAATTAGTTGTGCTACATTTGCAGTTGTCTGTATTCATTAATTTGCATACTTGAATGTATTCTCCCAGGGTCATGGCTGATGTTCCTCATCGATTATACATGGGTCACCAACACGGAGAAGAAGCCGTCTCCAAACATAACTGAACCATGGAACTGTTCTCTTATCAGCGACTACAGTAAGACTTGGTCCGGAAAAAAATTGTTAAAGGCTTTTAAGTGGACCAAAAAAGATTACTGAGTATATTTTCAAAAGAAAACTAGGCTTTGTCTAGTATACCCTTCCAGGTTACATGATTCTATGAGGACTGCACTTTTCATTGACTTGGAACTATTTTTTTTTAATTTTTTTTTTTTGCGGTATGCGGGCCTCTCACCATTGTGGCCTCTCCCGTTGCAGAGCACAGGCTCCAGATACGCAGGCTCAGCGGCCATGGCTCACGGGCCCAGCCACTCCATGGCATGTGGGATCTTCCCGGACCGGGGCATGAACCCGTATCCCCTGCATCGGCAGGCGGACTCTCAACCACCGCGCCACCAGGGAAGCCCAGGTTGTTTGCTTTTTTGATGTTGAGTTGTATGGATTCTTTGTATATTCTGGATATTAACCGCTTATCATATATATTGTTTGCAAATATCTTCTCCCATTCAGTAGGCAACCTTTTCATTTTGTTAATAGTTTCCTTCACTATAAAAGAGCTTTTTAGTTTGATGTAGTTTGATTTGTTTATTTTTGTTTTGGTTTTCCTTGCCTGGAGAGACATATCTGAAATATTTGCTAAGACTCATGTCAAAGAGTGTTCTGCCTCTGTTTTCTTCTAGACGTATTATGGTTTCAGGTCTTACATATAAGTCTTTAATCCATTTTGAGGGTTTTTTGTATATTATGTGAGAAGGTAGCCCAGTTTTATTCTCTTGCATGTAGCTGTCCAGTTATCCCAACACCATTTATTAAAGAAGCTGTTTTTTCCCTGTTGTATATTCTTGCCTCCTTTCTTGTAGATTAATTGCCCATGTAAGTGTGAGTTCATTTCTGGGGTTTCTATCCTTTTCCATTCATCTATGTGTCTGTATTTGTGTCAGCACCATACTGTTTTGATTACTGACGTTTTGTAGTATAGTTTGAAATCAGGGAGCATGATACCTCCTGTTATGTTCTTCTTTCTCAAGATTGTTTTGGCTATTCAGGGTCTTCTGTGTTTCTATACAAATTTTAGAATTACTTATTCTAGTTCTGTGAAAAAATCCTTTGGCATTGATAGGGATTGCATTGAATCTGTAGATTGCCTCAGGTAATATGCTCATTTTAACAATATTAATTCTTCCAGTCAATGAGCTTTCCATCAATGTTTGTGTCGTCTTCATTTTCTTTCATCAGTGTCTTATATGCCATCATATAAAACATCTCTGAATCTGATACAGCTTATGATGTTTATCTCAGTGTACCACATATTACCATTACGTACTTATGAATCCAAAGTTCAGAGTAAGGTCTTTGAGGGCAAGGATGATCTTACCTCTCTACTCCTTGAAATGCTGAGACCATTTTCTTATACATAGGAGCTTTCAATAAAACTATCTTAAATTAATGAATGAATACATGAACAAATGGACATGTCTATACCATTTGTTGTTGCAATTATCTCCACCAGATGTTGAGGAGCAAATTTAGACCGTTACTAGAATTTCACAGATTGAAACAAACTTCAAAGTCCTTCTCTGAGGAAATATATGCCCAAGATCCAGACTTGCTTGTTCTTGGGAGTTTAGCCATCTAGAGTTTCTTTAATATTTCCATTTTTCTCTGTTTTACTGCTACTAGTAAGCATGCAAATCTTCACAGACTTTGTATAGGGTCTTCAAGAGATGTGCTGTTGAAAGGAGCATGCTCCCCTTATTGACATTTACCAGAAAAGCTGTTGTACAAAGAATGTTCCAAATAACACTGCATGCTCTGGTAACACCAGCTGCACATGTTCTGCACACTGATGGATGGTGGTTTATAAAGTACTGTAAATAATTTTGGTAAGATAATATTAAAACATTAAGGATGAGCTTGTTTTTTAAGCCACATGATAAATTAATCATTTTATTTCTCAGTAACATTATTTATTTTCAATAAGATTATTTAAAAGATTAAAATATTTGAAATAAAGGACATAAGCTCTTTGCTTTCCCTTTTCAGAACAAAATGCTTTAAGTTTGCTTGTCATATCCCTTTTAGCTATAGCTGTGAGTAGATCATGGGGAAACAGTGTATGTAAAACCCAGAGGTCCTGTAACTGTGTAACAGCATGAGAACTCCAGGCTGGTAAGGTGGGGAAGCACTCTTATAATTGCTACAAATCAAGGATCCTGATTTGCAATGGGACCACAACTTCAGTTTTGTTAGAGGATCTTTCCTAATCGACTTATAGTCTAAATTGTCTACACTACAAGGGAATTGTTTGCTGGTATGTTTGCCGGTATTTTGTCTACTTTGAACGATAGCAAGACCCACATTATCTCATTAGCTTTTACATTTGTCAGAGCTGACACCTTAGGAGAATACAAATCACAAGGAAGTTTGGAAATGCAGGTGACACAGATGGCTGCTAAAACCCACTTGGAAAAGCCATCTACCCTCATTTGCAGGAGTCTGACCTCCACAGCAGCCCTCTTAGCAACCCTCTCCCAGTTGTTCCAAACTCAACTGGGCACATGTCTTGGCCCTCTGGTTTATTAGGGAGCCCGTCCATGCAAGAAATATCTAGTGCATGGGCTGCTGCAAGCTGTCTTCCTGATTTAGAAGACTCAGAGGGGAAAAAGAGCCATCTATAAAGTTCCTTTAATTTTTAACATAAGCTTCAGCTTGAGTTGTAAAGTATATCTCACTGGTCATCTTGGTCTGAAGTGCATTCCATTCCCTAAATTCATCAGTGTGTAACTGCCACAGCTGCTGAGGCTTTGGCACCTGCAAGGTACCCCTGAGAGGAGCTCTCCAAACAGATGATTTTATAGGCAGTGAGCCCAATGGCAAAAATTTCAAGATTTGTTTTTCAAATAAGTGCATGTTAAGTGAAACAAACAAAAAAAAAAACTTACAATGAACCAGAGAAAGTTTCTTTGGTTAGAAGGAGCCTTATGAAAAATCTATCATGCAGCCTCTGATTTAGAAATGTAAAGAGAAACAGATTGACTTAGAAAACTAAGGGGCTGAAAGACTACAGTCTTTAATGAGCCTCATACCTGTGTTCAGATCAAGGACTCCTTCCACCTGTAATGTTTGTTTCTAATGAAGAAGTATTTCTTAATTTAGAGGCTAATCCTCAGAAACCAATGCGGAGGGCAGAACATGTCTTGGGTTTAGGGGGTGTGTCTGCTCACTTTGCTTTAAATCTCAGAGGGCCATAAAATCAAGTGAAGTCAGGACTGGATTAGAAATCAGCAGCTTTGAGCTCTGAACCACATTCTCATGATATATTGCTTTGAGGTCCTCGATTTTTATTGTTTATGCTTCAGTTGTCACGTGGGTTTGTAGTAGGACCAGAAGTTGGTGGAACAATTAGCAGGTGCCAAGATCTGTGCTCTGTAGAGATAGGCTTCCCAACCATGGCTGTCAGCACAAAAGATGATACAAGAAAAAATATACTACCCCTAGACAGTGTCAGCATGTAAGACACACTCTTGTCCCAACACAGCCAATCTGGCAGTACACACCATTCCCAAAAGTAGTTTCCAATTGTTTCCGAGAGTAAGTGGTCACTATGCTTTTCTCCCTCTCTTCTGCCCAAATGTAAATTGCTGCTTATCTCACATACAAATGACCCCAATAAGAGATTCTGCTGAAAAAAAAATCAATTCTCTTCAAAGATTTTTTTTCATTTTGAAAATTTTATGTAAAAAAACAAGATATATTATGGAGTCAAATGGAAAACTTCGAACTTTGGTGACAAAACAGGATACTTCGGAAACTTTAAAATTTTTCATAGACCTTAGAACTAGATGCAAATCTAGGTTTCAAATCTGGCTAAATTCCAGGTTTATAACACAAGATGCTAAGTAAGCAGATATCAGCATTTCTCAACTCTTCACTGCATTCTTAGAACCAATCTATATTTACATCTTTAATAGTGAAAGAAGTACGAAGCCACATGGCTTGGAAGTACATTGCTGTACACTTTTTAGTTGGAGACCATGAAGTGTAGTGGAGAAAGGCAGTGTATAAAACACAAGGATACTGGGATGATGGTCTCTGCTGTGCTCTACCCACCAGGTCTCCTTAGGCTAGTTTCCTCATTCCTTTAACCTCAGTTTTCTCATTTCTAAAAATAGCTTTACTGCCCTGCTTACCTCTGAAGTTAAAGAAGATAACACAAGTTATGGTGAGAGGTGGGATAGGGAGGGTGGGAGGGAGGGAGACGCAAGCGGGAAGAGATATGGGAACATATGTATATATATAACTGATTCATTTTGTTGTGAAGCTGAAACTAACATACCATTGTAAAGCAATTATACTCCAATAAAGATGTTTAAAAAAATACATTTTACATTCTCTACGAAATTCTACAATAATGGATATGCATCCTTCATACCCCGAATCCCTCTAAAAACACAGGTTTGTTGGAAGATTGGTTTGAGGATTGAGTCTTTATGATTTTTATAACAGAAGAAGAGACACAGAACCATTCATGGGTGAGGCCCCCAGCCAGATTGATAGACACTCAATCTTAAGGCAACAAGCTTTTAGTAAGCCTATCCTCATGATTTGCCTAATGCTTTACTAAGGCAAGATTCCCATCTCCTGTGAGGTCCCCTTTCCTCCCTTCAGTTCCCAAAAGCCCCACAGAGGACCCCATCTCTGAACTGATCATCCCTCAAGAGGCACAGATAAGATGCTTCCTTGATGTCTCCCTTATGGGTCCTGTGACAGGGCATAGTGACTTGTAATCAGGTGGACATAGCTCAGTGCAGCCTAAAGTAAAGTCTAAAAGTCTTTGAAGTATCTTATTTTGTCACTGAAATGCAAACAAGTTTTTCATTTGACTCCATATTATTATAATTTTTTAAACAAAAATTTCAAAGTAGAAAAAAAGTTGAGTAATATTTATTTTTTCAGCAAAATGAACCATATTTATGCTGTAGCTACCTTCTCCTTCTCCCTCTCCCCACAATCCCTCCTAACCCAAGAGTATCTTTCTTATGGAGAACAGTATGGAGGTTCTGTAAAAAACTAAAAATAGAACTACCATACGACCCAGCAATCCCACTCCTGGGCATATACCCTGAGAAAACCATAATTCAAAAAGAGTTGTGTACCACAATGTTCATTGCAGCTCTATTTACAATGCCCAAGACATGGAAGCAACCTAAATGTCCATTGACAGATGAATAGATAAAGATGTAGCACATATATACAATAGAATATTACTCAGCCATAAAAGAAATGAAATTGACTTATTTGTAGTGAGGTGGATTGACCTAGAGACTGTTACACAGAGTGAAGTAAGTCAGAAAGAGAAAAACAATAGCGTATGCTAACACATAAATATGGAATCTATAAAAAAAAGGTTCTGAAGAACCTAGGGGCAGAACAGGAATAAAGATGCAGAGGTAGAGAATGGACTTGAGGCCATGGGGAGGGGGAAGGGTAAGCTGGGACGAAGTGAGAGAGTGACATGGACATATATACACTACTAAATGTAAAATAGATAACTAATGAGAAGCAGCCACATAGCACAGGGAGATCAGCTTGGTGCTTTGTGTCTACCTAGAGGGGTGGGATAGGGAGGATGGGAGGGAGACACAAGAGGGAGGAGATATGGGGATATATGTATATGTATAGCTGATTTATTTTGTTATACAGCAGAAACTAACACACTATTGTAAAGCAATTATACTCCAATAATAAGGATCAGAAAAGAAATGTAAAAAAAAAAAGAAAAAGAAAGAAAGAAAGAAAGAAAGAATTCCCCAAATTATCTCTTCTTGGAGGCCTTGCAGTTCAATAAGGTCTCTTAAAGACAAGATTCTAGAAAATGGTACAAATTAGGTTGTAGAGAAGCCAGTGTAGGGAAAGTCCTTTCGATGACCTCAATCTTTCTCCAATCTTCTGATCAGGATCCTTTGGCAACTCAGCTCATGGACTCAGTCTAGCCCCCTTCTTGGGGGAGACCTACGGGCAGCTGTCTATCTTCTTGGGGCTATAAGGGAGATAATAACCCAGAATGTGATATTTTGTCTCTGAAATGTGGCTGTCCTCTGAGAGACATGTTTCTGGTTTTGTCCTGCTCAAAGGTGAGATTCCTGAATGGAACTGTAGCTTTTTGCAAAACTAATTCCTCTGTTCCCCAGGGAAAGACTATAGGTTCACCAAATGTGCTATTGGTCAGAAGGGGCAGGATGGAAAGTGCTGGGCTCAGCTCTGCCCAGTACCGTCCATGGCAGAAAAAACAGCCTAATATCTGACTGTGAGGGTTTGCTTGTAGTTTCCTCACATACAAAATATGACACATGTGCAAGTGAAGACAGGCCTCCATCTCCCACTGAAGGACCGCAGACAGTGTCTGCCTGCAGAGTCCGTCTCCAGGGCCTGTGTGAGGGAGGCAGAGAAGAATGGGTAATGCAAAACATAAAAAAGTACAGCGGAAACACAGAGCCACAGTTGCAAATGGCCCTTAACCAACACCAGGCCTCATCTGTTGTGAGTGTTTGAAGTCTGTAGACAGAGGACGGTGCCATTCCACAATAATTTCTCTTGCTGGAGCTCATCAGCAGTGGAATGCAGAGAGACTAAGCTTCTGGCTAAGTTCTGCTGTCAGGATCCAAAACCAGGTCCATGGGATGGGGCAGAACTGGGATTCTCCTCCCCTACCCAGAGATGCCTGGCAGCTCATCAAGGGGGAATCTCACCACAGTAATCACCCTGATTTAGGAAACACTCTGTCTCTCCTCTGGACCTGAGAATCTCCTTACAACTAAGAGATAACAGGCAGCTAGGAGTGCCTGCAATGGGGATTCAGAAACAATAAGAGGCCAGCTCAGGAAGCCCTTTGTCCCTACAAGACCTGAGACTCACCTCCTGCACCTAAAGACATACAGTGACCAGGTAGAACCATGAAGCGGGAACCTTGACATAATAGATGTTCTGGACCAGGAAGCCTCTTCCTCCCAATGGACAGACACCCCCTACTCCACCAAGATGCAGATAGCCTGGAAAAATTCTTCAATTTCCTAAACAGTGACCAATGGGAGTCTCATTTGCGCCAGATACACAAAGGAGACCAAATTAACCATAGTAAAGGTTCTGAAATAAATTTGCCATTGGTACCAGAGCCCACAAAAGTAGTCCAGGATCTGCATGTTGAACCTAAAAAGAGTTGCCTGCTAAAATAAAATATTTATATTTAATATAGGGTTTTCTGACATAATAGTTTAAATGTCCAGGATACAGTAGAAAATCACCTGTTGGAAAATCACAATTTGAATGGCAAAACACAATCAAATGATGCTGCCATCAGGATGACAAAAATGTTAGAATCATCTGACAAGAATTTTAAAACAGCCATCATAAGAATGTTTCAATACACAATTATAAATTATCTTGAAACAAATGAAAAAACAAAATCACATGAAAGAAATAGGTTATAATAAATATATCAAATGGAAATTATATGAAAAAATATAGAAATTTTAAAACTTGCTGTATGTGCTCAATAGTAGAATTGAGATGACAGAGCATAGAATTGATGAACTTGAATACAGATCAATAGAAGTTACCTAAAATGAACAACAGAGATTAAAAAAAAAAAAAAAAAAGACTGGGGAAAAAATGAACAGACCCTCAGGGATCTGTGCAGAAATGACAAAAAGATCCAATACTGGATCTAAAAGGGGAGGAGAAACAGAGTGGAGCAGAAAGAGTATTTGAAGAAATATTCAGAAAACTTCCCAGATTTGGTGAAAGACATAGATTGATTGGTTCAAGAATCTAAGCAAACTCAAATAAAGCCACACCAAAACACATTATGATTAACCTTCTGAACAATAAAGACAAAGAAAAAATTGTGAGAGCATTTGGAAAGAAACAATGTATTACCTATGGGGAAAAAAATAATCCAAATGACAGAAAATTTCTCATCTGAAACCACAGAAGTTAGAAGGAATTGGCACATTTTTCAAGCGGTGAAAGAAAAGAACTGTCAGATGAAAATTCTATGTCCAGGGAAACTATACTTCAGAAATGATGGGGGAATACAGACACTTTCAGGTGAAAGAAAACTAAAAGAATTTGTCACTAGGAGACATACTCTTAAAGGGACATAAATGCAAGCAAGTCCCACACTTTACTCAAAATGGAAAAATGTTGATATCTATAGGCTGTTCACAAGTCACATATGCATATTGTACTATGTTTAGCACTTAGAAAACTATGGAAAGAGAAACAACACAAAAACACTGTAAACCAATTAAGATTGAGTCCTAAAAAATGTTCAAGTAACCAATGGGAAGGCAAGAAAAGATAGCTAGAAGAACAAGAAACAGAGGAAACAAACAGAAAAACAAATAATAAAATGGCAGACTAAAGCTCTAACATATCAATAATTGCTTTAAATGTAGAAGGTCTAAAGAGGTCAATTAAAAGACAGAGATTAGTAGTACAGATTTAAAAACAAAGATACAAACACAACCCAAGCAAATGCTGTTTACAAGAAACTGACTTCAAATTCAACAACATAGACTAATGTAAAATAGAGAAAAAGATATACCATATAAGCATTATTAATTAAAAAGGAGGAATTGTTTTATTAATATTAAAATCTGATAAAGGCGACTCCAGCAAAGAAATTTACTAGAGACAAAAAGAGGAACATCAGGTAATGATTAAAGAATCAATCCACCAGGAAGATACAACAATTCTAAGTGTGTATGCACCAAAAAATTAAGCTTCAAAATACATGAAGCATATTCTGACAAAGATGAAAGGAGAAATAAAGTCCACACTAGGGACTTCAACATTCACCTCTCTGCTGTAAAAATTTAATAAACAGAAACCTCAATTAAATATAGTTGGGAAACCAGATGGGGAGCTCTTATGCCCTACCATGATAGCCAAGCCCAACAGGAAGAAGAAAGACTCCTCTTTCCTGGCAAGGACTTAGCCAATGAAATGCCATGGACTCTTTGTTTATTACAGCCCTCCCAACTTCCTTTTCCTCTCTATAAGAATGGTCCTTCCCTTGACCTGCAAGGACTTGCACATGGCTTTCCATGGTTGCAACCCCCAAATTGCAATTCTCTACTGGTTCTGAATAAACCAATATTTGCTGGAGAAACATTTGACAACCTATTTATTTCAGGTCAACATAGTAATTCATACAACTACTACACAGAAAATCAACAAGGATGTGGAAGATCTGAACAATACAATCAAGCAACAGGATCTAATTCACTACATATCACCGAACAACTGCTGAATACACACTTTTATCCAAATGAGTATAGTATGTTCACCAAGATAAACTATACCCTGGGCCATAAAACAAACCTCAAAATTTTTTAAAGAATTGAAATTACACAAAATATGTTCTCTGAACATAATGGAGTAAACCTAGAAATTGATAACAGAAAGACGAGAGAAAAATTTCCAGACACTTGGAAATTAAACATCATGCTCTGAAGTCATCTATGGGTTAAAGAGAAGTCTCAAAAGAAATATAAAAATACATATAATGAAATAAAAATAAAAATATAACATGTCACAATATTCAGAATACAGGTAAATCAGTCCCAAGAGAGAAATGTATAGCACTAAATGCCTATATTAAAGAGAGAAAATATCTCAAATTAATAATCAAAGTGCCTTCCTCAAAAAATAGAAAACTAACAGCAAAATAAATCTAAAGAAAAAAAAGCAAGCAGAAAGAATAAAGATAAGAGGAGAAATCAACTAACTTTTAAAAAGTAAAACAGAAAAATCAATAAAACAAAAAGATTGTTCTTCAAAAATCTCAGTAAAGTTGATAAACCTCTAGCAAGACTGATTGGGGGAGAAGGGGAGGAAAGGAATAGGAATAAAGGGGTATGTCACTACAGATCCTCCAACCATTAAAAGGATATTAAGTTCATATTACAAAAAGCTTTGTACTCATAAATTTAACACCTTATAAGAGATGGACCAATTCCTTGAAAAATCACAAACTTTGAAACCCAACGAACATTAAATAGATAATGTGAATAGTCCTATAACGATTAAAGAAATTGAATTCATGATTTAAAAGCTCCACTAAAAGAAATTTCCAGGCCCAAATGGTGTCACTGGAGAATTCTACCAAACTTTTAAGGAATTAACACCAATTTTATGTGATCTCTTCTAGAAATTAAAAGAGGAATGAACATTTATCAACTCATTTTATAAAGTCAGTCTTACAAAGATACTTAGATGATCACAGTATCAAAAAAAAAAAACCCTACAGATCAATATCTCTTATGGTATAAATGATGTGGAAAAATTGGACATCCATAGGTGAAAAAAATAATAAAGCATACACAAATTCAAACTAAACCTCATACCTATAGAAAACTGACTCAAAATGAATTATAGACTTACACATAAAATGTAAAAATGTAAACTTTTAGGAAAAAAGCATAGGAGAAAATCTTCAAGATTTAAGGCTAGGCAAATATTACTTAGACTTGATACCAAAAGCATGAGCCATAAAAGGAAAACTTGATAAACTGTACCTCATCAAATTCAAAATTTTTGCTCTGTGAAATTTCCTCTTAAGAGTATGATAAGACAAATTATAAGCTGAGGTAAAATATGTGCAAACCTTTTATCTGCCAAAGGAGTTGTGTCTAGAATATATAATGGACTCTCAAAACTCAACAGTCAAGAAAGAAACAAAAAATCTAATTCCAAAATGGGAAAAAGACATGAGCAGACATTTCTGTAAAGAGAATATAGACATGGCAAACAAGAACATGGAAAGATAATCAACATCAATAGCTATCAAGGAGATGCAGATTAAACCCATCATGGACTCTCACTATACACCCTTTAAACTGGCTAAAAGGAAAAGTAGTAATAGCAGAAAATGCTGTTTGCTGGAGGGAATGTAAAATGCTATAGCCACTCTGGAAAATACTTTAACGATTTCTTATAAAACTAAACATATAATTATCATACAACCCAGCAGTTGCATTTGGTGAATTTATCCCAGAGAAATACAAAACTTACATTCATACAAAAACCTGTACTCAAATGTTCAGAGCAGCTTTAATCATAATAGTCAAAAAATATAAACAACTCATATATTCTTCAGTGGATGGGTGGTTAAACAAAATGTAGTACATCCATACCATGGAAGAACATCAACAATAAAAAGGGTGTACTCTTGATACAAATAACAACTTGGATGAGTCTCAAGGGAATTATGCTGAGTGAAAAAAAATCAATCCCCCAAAGTTACATATAGTATGTTCCATTTATATAACATTTGTGAAAAGACAAAATAGAAATGAGAACAGTGTAGTGGTCTCCCAAGTAAGGAGTGGAGAGATGGGAGGCAGGTGTGTGTGGCTATGAAAAGCACTGGGGTAATGAGACTCTTCTGTGTCATTACTGTGGTGGTTGATACATATACCTATACGTGTTATAAAATTGTATTGAACTAATTACACACACACACACACACAAATGAGCACAAGTAATTTATTTTATACCTAGTAATTTGTACCTCTTAATCTCCTTCCCCCATCTTGCTCCTCCCCCATCCCCCTCCCCACTGGTAACCACTACTTTGTTCTCTGTATCTGTGAGTCCATTTCTGTTTTGTTATATGTATTTGCTTGTTTTATTTTTTAGATTCCACGTATAAGTGAAAACATACAGTATTTGTCTTTTTCTGTCTGACTTATTTCACTAAGCATAATTCCCTTCATGTATGGATGCAATATACAGCACAGGAAATATAGCCAATGTTTTGTAATAACTTTATCTGGAGTATAATCTATAAAAATATCACATCACTATGTTGTACACCTGAAATTAATATAATATTGTTAGCCAACTATACTACAATAAAACAAAACAAAAACAGAAAAGAAACAGAAAAAGAGCACAAGTAGAATTAAGAAAATTTGAAGAAAGCAGTATAAAAACTATTCAGTTCATGGACCATACAAAAGCATATCCATGGAGAAGCCTTTTGATGAGAAGTGAGATGTCCTCATCTCCATTAAGACATAAATAAGGCCACATTACTGTCGAGGGATATTAGGTAAGACATTCAAACTAATAGGTAATAGTAAAGGATGGAACACAACAATGACAACAACAAATTAAGGGACACAGTAGGGAATGGCTTGGAGAAAACAACCTCTCTCTGCCATTTGTGCCACTATTATTGAACTTGAGGAAATGAGGAATGGCAGGCCAGTTTAGGAAGATGTTTCAGGGGGTTCTAAAGAAATGTTTCCTTTCTCCAAACAGAGCATCTTGGCCTCCCCAGCATCTCCCCAGAAGGGTGTCAGGAGTGGTGTCTTGTGAGGTCTAAGCCCTACATGGCTGCCATTGTCTGGGAGGGCACCTTGTTGACCAAACAAAGTTGAAGGGATATAGAAGCAGTTTTGGTATAGCTTCAAGTTTTGAGCAAAAAAATCACAAAAATACTTTAGCATCAGAAATCATTTTAAGAACCCTCAGCTGAAAATTTTCTAGATTTTTCCTTCATCTTTCTTGAAAGCAAAGATTTGGAAATAATTGAAATGCAATTATTTAAAATGTATAATCCTTTATTAACATGTAAATGCTCCTGGTGCAGATATTATTGAACTGAGGTCAGCTGTCCACATGTCAGTATTGACATGTTCATCTCATTCTTTCATTCATCTTACCTAGTAAGTAATTAACTATAATTCATTGTCAAAGACAAAATGAAGTCTCTGGGCAGATCCTCAACTTCCATATGAACACTTTGCTGAAAGATCCTGCCAAAGAATTTTTTAGACTTAACTGACTTTCTTGCTTTCCAAGTAGACCAAAAAAGCTTTATTGTAACTTATTAAGTATTTGTTATACATGGTCCTCTATCATTCAAAGAAACTATGTTTATGAAACTATAATTGGATGAAACTATGGTTCTTTTAAATTCATAAATTTGGAGTTTATGGTACATTTACGTTGACAGTTAACAAGGACTATCTGTGTCAAATTTGCATTTTCTAGATAGTTTTGAAGTACAATAAATGTCATGACAGAGAAACAAAAAGACATTTGAGAATCAATATAGACATGCATTAATAATCTTGGTCAAAAACAATTGCATTTGCATATATGCATTTGACAGAATTAGAATAGAGTATTAGCATCTGAGAGAAAGAAATTAATCCTAAAAAAATGAAGCTGTTTCTGGTATCATCTTTAATTTCTTTCATCATTGTCTTATAGTTTTCTGCATACAGGTCTTTTGTCTCCCTAGGTAAGTTTATTCCTAGAGCTTCTTGGTAATGTTTTCAGAAGTCATTCTGTTGTATACCAAGATAAAAGCTGATATTCTGCTTTTAAGAGTGCAGTTTAATTTATCGATACTTCGTAGAAATTAGGAGCCAAAAGAAGAGAAGACATTGGACCACTAGTAATTGTGGAACTTACAAAAAACAATTAAGGTGCAATTGTAAAGAAGGACATTATTTAGAGTGTAATCCACAATATATTCCAGTTAATATAATTCTAATAAGTAAAAAGTAGGAATGAATTAATGAGCAGAGAAATAATTGACAAATGACAGGCAGAGGAAGACTTGTACCCAAGAAACAACAGTGAATTTAAATATACATTATCAAGTAATCTTTTAATTACTTAAGCAATTTAAAATTATTTTTAATAGTATTTGGCACTTAATGAAAATATTTTTCTATGCATTTTAATATATGTTCAAGAAAATATAAAACATGGTCTTACCTGAATATATGGTACATTTGCTTGAAGACATCATGTAAATTCATGAGACATAAATACTAAATTTTCACCATCCTTAAAATCATGCAGAATGTGCAAACAAGACATTCAGTCAATGAGAGTATGCATCAAATTCTTTCTCATTATTAATAGTGAAAACAGAGGGTGCCGTTCTTTGTGATTCTTAGTTCTCAGACTATTTTTTATAAATATTTGTTATTCCATCAGGAAGAAAATGAAGGAAGGAAGGAAGAAAGGAAGGAAGAAAGGGAGGGAGGAAAGGAGGAAGGAATTGAGCCTTGTTATGAATCTGTAGCCTAATTAAAATAAAGCATCACTGTCTTCAATATTCTTTACTAACACTCATTCACTTTGCCTGGGTATCACAGGATTCCTATTAAGGACAATGAAATCTTTGAGAGTATTAAGGAAATGAAGAAGGTAATTTTGATACCAAGCATCCCACTGTTTAATATATTTCAATTCACAACATCTCAACAAATGTCATTTCTACCATCATTCATCATTTAATAGAAATACAAAGGAAACAAAGACAAAGCCCTCCTGTGAGATATGGTGCCTTGATTATCAGAGACATTGCTAATACCTATATTTTGATTTTTTCCTTTAGTTTAGCACCCCATAGATTCAGGCTTTGTGGGTGGTGTGCCTAAAGTGAGAGGAAGATTGTTATGAAAAGGAAGATGGGAAAGGAAATCCCACTTGAAGCCCCATCAGCATGGCATGATCTCAAGTGGCTCTGTTTTAGTGAAATGTTCATATGGAAGTTGAGGATCTGCCCAGAGACTATCATTTTGTCTTTGGCAATGATTTATAGTTAATTACCTACTAGTTGAAGTGGATGAAAGAATGAGATGAATGTGTCAATACTAACATGTGGACAGCTGACCCCAGTTCAATATCTGCACCAGGAGCATTTACATGTTAATAAGGGATCGTGCATTTTAGATGGTTGCATTTCAATTACCTCTAGGTATCTTGAGATATTTGGAGAGAGGTAGATTCTCATACTTTCTCTAAAATTTTACTTCATTTAACATATAAGGCCAGTAAGGGATGTGAGCACTGAATTTGTCTATTGTACATAACATCTTTCCTTAAATTATAGAATCATTCTTCTAAGAACCTAAAATTTGTTTTTCTAAGTACCACCCATCAAATAACATATATTTCATTGAAATGAAAGATAACATATACTTATTGATAACAGTTACATGTGTGGCTCTTTGTTTCATCAAAAGATATTAAAAAGCAGAATAGAGTGATTATGAACAGCTTAAAAGTACAATTTGCTGGGCTAGAGTGTAAAATCTGCATTTAAGTGATCCAGAAGAGTGGAAATAAATCATTAAATAAGAAATGATTCCAAATAAGTGATCAGTCTTCATCTTTTTTTTTCTTTTTTCTTCTTATTAGTCATCAGTTTTATATACATCAGTGTATATATGTCAATCCCAATCGCCCAATTCATCACACCACCACCGACACCCCCCCCCCCCAGTGACTTTCCCCGCTTGGTGTCCATACGTTTGTTCTCTACATCTGTGTCTCAATGTCTGCCCTGCAAATCGTTTCATCTGTACGATTTTTCTAGGTTCCACATATATGTGTTAATATACGATATTTGTTTTTCTCTTTCTGACTTACTTCACTCTGTATGACAGTCTCTAGATCGATCCACATCTCAACAAATGATCCAATTTCGTTCCTTTTTATGGCTGAGTAATATTCCATTGTATATATGTACCACAACTTCTTTATCCCTTCATCTGTTGATGGGCATTTAGGTTGCTTCCATGACCTGGCTATTGCAAATAGTGCTGCAATGAACATTGGGGTGCATGTGTCTTTTTTAATTATGGTTTTCTCTGGGTATATGCCCAGTAGTGGGATTGCTGGGTCATATGGAAATTCTGTTTTTAGTTTTTTAAGGAACCTCCAAAACGTTCTCCATAGTGGCTGTATCAATTTACATTCCTACCAACAGTGCAAGAGGTTCCCTTTTCTCCACACCCTCTCCAGCATTTGCTGTTTGTAGATTTTCTGATGATGCCCATTCTAATTGGTGTGAGGTGATACTTTATTATAGTTTTGATTTGCATTTCTCTAATAATTAGTGATGTTGAGCAGCTTTTCATGTGCTTCTTTGCCATCTGTATGTCTTCTTTGGAGAAATGTCTATTTAGGTCTTCTGCCCATTTTTGGATTGTGTTGTTTGTTTTCTTAATATTGAGCTGCATGAGCTGTTTATATATTTTGGAGATTAATCCTTTGTCTGTTGATTCATTTGCAAATATTTTCTCCAGTTCTGAGGGTTGTCTTTTCTTCTTGTTTATGGTTTCCTTGGCTGTGCAAAGGCTTTGAAGTTTCATTAGGTGCCATTTGTTTATTTTTGTTTTATTTCCATTACTCTAAGAGGTGGATCAAAAAGCATCTTGCTGTGATTTATGTCAAAGAGTGTTCTTCCTATGTTTTCCTCTAAGAGTTTTATAGTGTCCAGTCTTACATTTAGGTCTCTAATCCATTTTGAGTTTATTTTTGTGGATGGTGTTAGGGAGTGTTCTAATTTCATTCATTTACATGTAGCTGTCCAGTTTTCCCAGCACCACTTATTGAAGAGACTGTCATTTCTCCATTGTATATCCTTGCCTCCTTTGTCATAGATTAGTTGACCATATGTGCGTGGGTTTATCTCTGGGCTTTCTATCTTGTTCCATTGATCTATGTTTCTGTTTTTGTGCCAGTACCATATTGTCTTGATTACTGTAGCTTTGTAGTATAGTCTGAAGTCAGGGAGTCTGATTCCTCCAGCTCCGTTTCTTTCCCTCAAGACTGATTTTGCTATTTGGGGTCTTTTGTGTTTCCATACAAATTTTAAGACTTTTTGTTCTAGTTCTGTAAAAAATTCCAGTGGTAGTTTGATAGGGATTGCATTGAATCTGTAGATTGCTTTGGATAGTACAGTCATTTTCACAATGCTGATTCTTCCAATCCAAGAACATGGTATATCTCTCCATCTGTTGGTATCATCTTTAATTTCTTTCATCATTGTCTTATAGTTTTCTGCATACAGGTCTTTTGTCTCCCTAGGTAGGTTTATTCCTAGGTATTTTATTCTTTTTGTTGCAATGGTAAATGGGAGTGTTTCCTTAATTTCTCTTTCAGATTTTTCATCATTAGTGTATAGGAGTGCAAGAGATTTCTGTGCATTAATTTTGTGTCCTGCAACTTTACCAAATTCATTGATTAGCTCTAGTAGTTTTGTGGTGGCATCTTTAGGATTCTCTATGTATAGTATCATGTCATCTGCAAACAGGGACAGTTTTACTTCTTCTTTTCCAATTTGTATTCCTCTTATTTCTTTTTCTTCTCTGATTGCTGTGGCTAGGACCTCCAAAACTCTGTTGAATAATAGTGGTGAGAGGATATCCTTGTCTTGTTCCTGATCTTAGAGGAAATACTTTCAGTTTTTCACCATTGAGAATGAGGTTTGCTGGTGGTTTGTCATATATGGCCTTTATTATGTTGAGATAGGTTACCTCTATGCCCACTTTCTGGAGAGTTTTTATCATAAATGGGTGTTGAGTTTTGTCAAAAGCTTTTTCTGCATCTATTGTGATGATCATATGGTTTTTATTCTTCAATTTGTCAATATGGTGTATCACATTGATTGATTTGCCTATATTGAAGAATCCTTGCATCTCTGGGGTAAATCCCACTCGATCATGGTGTATGATCTGTTTAAGGTGTTCTTGGATTCTGTTTGCTAGTATTTTGTTGAGGATTTTTGCATCTATATTCATTAGTGATATTGGTCTATAATTTTCTCTTTTTTTGTAATATATTTGTCTGGTTTTGGTATCAGGGTGATGTTGGTCTCATAGAATGAGTTTGGGCGTTTTCCTTCCTCCACAATTTTTTGGAAGAGTTTGAGAAGGATGGGTGTTAGCTCTTCTCTACATGTTTGATAGAATTCACCTGTGAAGCCATCTGGTCCTGGACTTTCGTTTGCTGGAAGATTTTTAATCACAGTTTCAATTCATTACTTGTGATTGGTCTGTTTATATTTTCTATTTCTTCCTGGTTCAGTCTTGGAAGGTTATACCTTTGTAAGAATTTGTCCATTTCTTCCAGGTTGTCCATTTTATTGACATAGAGTTGCTTGTAGTAGTCTCTTAGGATACTTTGTATTTCTGCGGGGTCCGTTGTAACTTCTCCTTTTCCATTTCTAATTTTATTGATCTGTGTCCTCTCCCTCTTTTTCTTGATGAGTCTGGCTAATGGTTTATCAATTTTTTTTATCTTCTCAAAGAACTAGTTTTTAGTTTTATTGATCTGTGCTATTGTTTTCTTTGTTTCTATTTCATTTATTTCTGCTTTGATCTTTATGATTTCTTTCCTTCTGCTAACTTTGGGTTTTGTTTGTGCTTCTTTCTCTAGTTCCTTTAGGTGTAAGATTAGATTGTTTATTTGAGAATTTTCTTGTTTCTTGAGGTAAGCTGGTATAGCTATAAACTTCCCTCTCAGAACTGCTTTTGCTGCATCCCATAGGTTTTGGATCATTGTGTTTTCATTGTCATTTGTCTCTAGGTATTTTTTGATTTCCTCTTTGATTTCTTCAGTGATCTCTTGGTTATTTAGCAACGTACTGTTTAGCCTCCATGTGTTTGTGTTTTGTTACATTTCTTTCCCAGTAATTCAATTCTAATCTTATAGTGTTGTGGTCAGAAAGGATGCTTGATATGATTTCAATTTTCTTAAATTTACTGAGGCTTTATTTGTGACCCAAGATGTGATCTATCCTGGAGAATGTTCTGTGAGCACTTGAGAAGAAAGTGTAATCTGCTGTTTTTAGATGGAATGTGCTATAAATATCAATTAAATCTATCTGGTCTATTGTGTCATTTAAAGCTTCTGTTTCATTATTTATTTTCATTTTGGATGATATGTCCATCGATGTAAGTGAGGTGCTAAAGTCCTCTGCTATTATTGTGTTACTGTCAATTTCCTCTTTTATAGCTGTTAGCAGTTGCCTTATGTATTGAGGTGCTCCTATGTTGGGTGCATATATATTTATAATTGTTATATCTTCTTCTTGGATTGATCCCTTGATCATTGTGTAGTGTCCTTCCTTGTCTCTTGTAACATTCTTTAATTTAAAGTCTATTTTATCTGATATGAGTATTGGTACTCCAGCTTTCTTTTGATTTCCATTTGCATGGAATATCTTTTTCCATCCCCTCACTTTCAGTCTGTATGTGTCCCTAGGTCTGAAGTGGGTCTCTTGTAGAAAGCATATATATTTGTCCTGTTTTTGTATACATTTAGCAAGCCTGTGTCTTTTGGTTGGAGCATTTTATCCATTCACGTTTAAGGTAATTATTGATACGTATGTTCCTATGACCATTTTCTTCATTGTTTTGTGTTTGTAGGTCCTTTTCTTCTCTTTTGTTTCCTACTTAGAGAAATTACTTTAGCATTTTTTGTAGAGCTGGTTTGGTGGTGCTGAATTCTCTTAGCTTTTGCTTGTCTGTAAAGTTTGATTTCTCCATCGAATCTGAATGAGATTCTTGCTGGGAAGAGTAATCTTGGTTGTAGGTTCTTCCCTTTCATCACTTTAAGTATATCATGCCACTCTCTTCTGGCTTGTAGAGTTTCTGCTGAGAAATCAGCTGTTACCTTATGGGAGTTCCCTTGTATGTTATTTGTCATTTTTCCCTTGCTGCTTTTAATAATTTTTTTTGTCTTTAATTTTTGCCACTTTGATTACTATGTGTCTCGGCATGTTTCTCCTTGGGTTTATCCTGTATGGGACTCTGCGCTTCCTGGACTTGGGTGGCTATTTCCTTTCCCATGTTAGGGAAGTTTTCAACTATATTCTCTTCAAATATTTTCTCTGTACCTTTCTCTCTCTCTTCTCCTTCTGGGACGCCTATAATGCGAATGTTGTTGCATTTAATGTTGTCCCAGAGGCCTCTTAGGCTGTCTTCATTTCTTTTCATTATTTTTTCTTTATTCTGTTCTGCAGCAGTGAATTCCACCATTCTGTCTTTCAGATCACTTATCCATTCTTCTGCCTTAGTTATTCTGCTATTGATTCCTTCTAGTGTAATTTTCATTTCAGTTATTGTATTGTTCATCTGTTTGTTCTTTAATTCTTTTGGTCTTTGTTAAACATTTCTTGCATCTTCTCGATCTTTGCCTCCATTCTTTTTCCGAGGTCCTGGATCATCTTCACTATCATTATTCTGAATTCTTTTTCTGGAAGGTGGCCTATTTCCACTTCATTTAGTTGTTTTTCTGTGGTTTTATCTTGTTCCTCTATCTGGTACATAGCCCTCTGCCTTTTCATCTTGTCTATCTTTCTGTGAATGTGGTTTTTGTTCCACAGGCTGCAGGACTGTAGTTCTTCTTGCTTCTGCTGTCTTCCCTCTCAGTTATCAGTCTTCTATTTCATTCTCCTCACCCCACCTCCAAAATAATTCATTGATTTCTTTATATCACAGAGACCAAATAACAGCTTGAATGGTTATATTTCTCACTTTTCATTTAACTCATCTTAAAAAATCTGATCAGAACCTCAGGAATGGAGATTCTAAGACTTGAAGCTCTGTATTATCTAATAACTTCAGCTATAATGTCATTACTTAAGTATGTATTTATTAAATTCATCCTAAAAAGCACAACAAATGGGTTGATATCAGAATCTTTCATCTACAACTTAACAACAACAACAAAAAGATATAGTGTAATTTAAAAATGGGCAAAGGACTTGAATAGACATTTCTCCAAGGAAGATAATGTAAATGGAGAGTAAGGCCATGAAAAGGTGCTGAACATACTGGTCATTAGAGAAATGTAAATGAAAACACAGTAAGATACTACTTCACACCAATTAGGATGGCTATTATTTTAAAAAATGAAAAATAACTAGTGTTGCTGAAGATACAGAGAAATTGGAACACTCTTGCTTTGCTCATGGGAATGTAAAATATTGCAGTCACTATGGAACAGTTTGGAGGTTTCTCAAAAAGTTAAACAGAATCACTATATGGTACAGCAATTCCACCTGTAGATATATATTTTAAAATTTGAAAATTGGACTCAGATACTTGTATACTAATGTTCATAGCAACATTATTCACAATAGCTAAAACAACCCAAATGATATCCATCAAAGGATGAAAACAAACAAACAAAATCTGGAGAGAGAGAGAAAGATGACAGAATATGATTCAACCTTAAATTAATTAAAAATTCTTATACATGCTACAACATAGATGAAACTTGAAAATATTATGCTAAGTGGAATAAGCCAGGCACAAAAGGACAAATATAGTATGATTTCATGTATATGAATTACCCAAAATAAGCAAACTCATAAAAGACATAAAATAGAATAGAGATGACCAGAGTGTGTGGGGAGAAAGAAATGGGGAGTTGTTTTTTATTGGCTACAGAGTTTTCATTTAGGATGATGAAAAAGTGCTGGAAATGGATAATGGTGATGGTTGCACAATACATGAATGAACTTTACATTTAAAAATCGTTAAAATGGTAAAATTTGTTACATTCATTTTACCATATTAAATAAAAGGAAAAACAATAAACTACCATTACACATCTATTAAAATAGTTAAAAGTTATATGACTGAAAATAGCAAGTATTGGTGAGGATGTAGAGCACATGAAACTGCTGATGGAAATGTAAAATGGTACAAACCTTTTGTAAAACACTTTGACAATATCTTACAAAGTCAAGCATATGTTCACCTCTCCTTGGTTTTTATTGAAGAGAAATGAAAACATATGTCCACCCAAAGACTTTTAAAAGAATTCTCATCAAAGTATTATTCATAAAAGCACAAAACAAAAACAATCCACATGTCCATCAGCTGATGAAAGAATATGTATATTTATATATCCATTCCATGGAATATTACACAGCAATAAAAAAGGAACAAAATATTGAGACATGCTACAACTCAGAGAATATCAAGATAATTTATGCTGAGTGGAGAAACACAGACAAAAAAATAATATATACTCTATGATTCTATTTACATGTAATTCTAAAAATAGGCAAACCTCAGTGATAAAAGTCAGGTCAGTGGTTACTTGAAGCTGGGAATCAGGGTGGGTTTTGAATGGGGCAGGAGGAAAATTTTGATGTGATTGTATACATTGATTGTTTTACATATTGATTGTATCTGTATTTCACAACTGTATAAAGCTATGGAAATTCATTAAACTGAATACTTTAAAAAAAAAAACAAAATCACTCATATTTCTCCTGTGCTGTATTAAGAACCCTGTGCTCCAGCATTCCATTGCTGCCATTCCCGTAGAGTCTGGGAAAGGATGGGACAATGTTTGAGTTTGCCCCTTCACTCTGCTCAAACCTCCTAGCCTGCATAGATTTCCCTAATTGCTTACAGTATTTTTTTGAAATATTATAAAGGCTATAGTATTTCTTTTGAAAGCAAAAACATTCCACTTTCAAACAAAAATAGTAATCAAAAAAATATCCACCTAGTTTTGGGATTTACCTCTGCTCTGCCCATCCTCTCATGCTAGGCCCCACCACTGCTTCTTCAAAAACCTTAGAACAAGGTAAACCACACTGACTCATGCCCAACTCCATAATCACATAATTTCTATCATCAAACAGTGTTTAAATTATGAACACATTCCTCAGACATGCTTAACAACAAGTGTATAATGGCTTTTAATTCCTTTGCATTGAGCTTGTCTAGCAAAGAGCAAGTTGGGGGCCAAGGTGAGAGTAAAAAAGCTGGAGGAAGAAATAAAGGAAAGGCTATGATGCAAAATTATATGAAGCAATATATTATCCACTGTAGCATGAATCTTAATATTTCTTTAGAGAATGGCTATAATAAACAACACTCTCCCTAAAGAGCTGTGACACCTGCTACTGATTTTTCTCCCTTCAAATTGGAAATCATTGGTGGAATTCTACAAACAGAAGATGACCCTGGCTATTGCTTTTACGCAGCTGAGAAATGTGCTTTCAAGATGTCCAAGAGCACTCAGATGGTGGCCTGAACACAGAGATGGATGGGGGAGGAAGATCAGGAGGGACAGGCAGACAGAGACAGACCTAGAAAGATGGAGGGAGAGATAGAATAAAATCCAGATTCAGTTTCTCATGGTAACCCATGCTATTTGCTTAACTTGATGATTCTCTAACCACTGCTCCCATATTTTTCATTTAATAAATCCCCAATAAGCCTTTTGCCCCAAGTACCCCTTTGTGCTTAATTGTTAACCTCATATGCAATTGGAAGGAAATTTAATCCATATGTTTCATTTACACTTAAATCATCTGAATATGGTGCTTTTACCCCAATTTGTCATTCACAGAAACTTTAGAGACTTAAATAAATCTCTGGAGGTCTGTCCCAATCCCTCTGCCACTCCTTTGTGGTCCTCAAGTAAGTATATATTTGAATTCAAGAGTCTGATGGTAAGTACTGAGATTTGGAGGAAGTTTGAAAGCAAAGTTTACCTCCCTTTGTTGGTTCCCCGCCAAAAAGTGAACACTCTTTTTCGGATTCTTCTGCTGGGTCTTCCTTTCTACTCAAACTCTTAATGTTGAGTAGGACTCAGCCTTGGTCTTTTTTTTTTTTTTTCTTTCTTTCTTTTCCTTAGCTTCACTTTCTCTCTAGGGCATTTCTTTCAGTACCATGGCCTTATGTACCATCCATGTTAATGCTCTGATATTGATCTCTCCCCTGAGTTTCCATCTTGTATATATATCCCAGTTTCTGTTTGATACCTGCATTTAAAAGTTATATGAGTACCTCAAAAGTTATATGAGTACCTCAAAAACGTGATATTATTTTTGCAACCTCTATAAGTATTTCAAATAAAAATTTTAAAAAATTACGCTGAAAGTAATAAAATATTTAACTCTTGCCTGCCTGAAAGGCACAACTTTCACCCAGTTGCATTTTAAAAAAGCTATTCTGGTTTCCCTCCATTTCTTCACCATCCTCTTCCAGTCCACTAGTGAATCCTGTTGGCTCTACCTTGTATTTTTCTGGCTGTATTAGTTTTTCTATTGATGCACAACAAATTGCCATAAATTTAGCAGTTTTAAACAACACACATTTATTATTTTAGTTTTCTGTAGGTCAGAAGTCTAGACACAGTGTTTCTGGATTCTCTGCTCTGGGTCTCACCAGACTAAAATTAAGGATCAGCCAGAGCAGGGTTCTCCTTGGGAGCTTAGAGTCCTCTTCCAAGCTCAGGTTGTTGGCAGAATTCAGTTCCTTGAGTTTGGAGGACCGACATCCCCATTTTCTGGCAGGCTAAATATTGGCTGAAGGATGCTCTCAGCAATTACAGCCTGGCCCTCAGCTTTTAGCAACATGGTCCCTTCTCTAGGCCCTCTCCCACTTCTAATCTTTCTAACTTCAGGAAGGGCCCAATCCCTAGTAAGGGCTCACTTGATTAGGCCAGGCCCACCTGGAAGATCTTTTATAATTAACTAAAAGTTAACTGATTAGTAACCTAATCAGAGGAGTAATGTCTCATCATAACTATAAGGGATGAAATTATACAGGGTATGCACACCACAGGGTAGAAATCTTGGAGGCCACCTCAGAATTCTGCCTACCACACTGGACTGATATGAAGCCTCCTAAATAGCCTTTCTTCATCCACTCTTCCCTCTATTATTATTCCCCATACAAGAACAAACATTTACAGTTGAGCTTTAAACAACATGTGGATTAGGGGTCTTCCACACAGTAGAGAAATCCATGTATAACTTTACAAGTGGCCCTCCATATTTGCTGTTTCATGGATCATTTAGTACTGTAGTATACATTTATTTTTTTAATCTGCATATAAATGGGCCCATGCAGTTCAAAGCCATGTTGTTCAAGGTTCAACTGTATATTATATGATTTTGCTTCACCACTGCTTAACCCCCTCCAATGTTTTCCCATTTTACTTAGAGTGAAGTCCAAACTTCTTGCCATGTCTTACAGAATTCTCTATACCTGGCCCTTCCCAAAGGTGGATTTACCATGAAGCTAATAAAGCTTTAGCTTTAGGACTCTCACTTTCATGGGTCCTTGTGATTACTCATGCATACCATGAGTACTCACAGAGGTTATAGAGCATACTAAATGAGGAGAGAGAGTCAGATTGTAATCAGGAAACATTTTTATGTAAGCATTACTGAAAATTGCTTGCAGCTATTTCAGTAGAAAAAAACCTAACTCTCCAAAGTCTTGGTAATTTTGTGTTTTATTTTAAATAAATATCCGTGGAATGATGTCAGCAAGATGGCCAAATAAGACATCCCTTGCATGTGTCTACCCCTCATCAACAATAATTTGGCATACATCTATGAACAAAGTGCCATTTTGGGAACTTTGGGATTCACGTAAGAGGTTGTGAAACCTTGGTGCAGACCATGGAGAGCCATTTTGAAAAGGCAGGCTCCCACCCAGGGATCTAACTTGCCAGCTGTGGTTCCAGCTACAGATCTGGAAATAGCTCCACTCCCCTGAGAAGTTGGCTACAGAACACAGATCCTTGGTTTTGGGTCTTTCATCAGCACCATACACCAAGGAACCCAGGAGAAGTCACACCACTGGTGCATCAGATAATAGACATACAGACCTCAGACCCAGCTATGGACCATGAAGTGGCTTGTGAATTGGCTATAGCCCTTCTCAGCCACAGTCTGGGATCCCATAAAGATAAGCCTGCCAAACTTGATCAGACTGTAGATTCTGAAAGAATCCTGTAACTGGGCTCCAGCCCATCCCAGCTACAGCCAATGAATACTCCTTCTGACATAGGAACCCAGCAGGAGACCCTCCCTTTTGTGCCCCTGGAGATGTTGAAGTGGCCCTATACTCAATTCTAAGCCTCTCCCAGCCACAAACCACAAGCAGGCCTGCTGGTATAGAGACCAGGCAGAAGACACTCCTGGCTGCATCTCCAGAGATCTCCAGAGGGCCCTATAATGATCTCAAACCTTGTCATAGCTGCAGACCACAGCAGGTCTGCTGCACAGGGACCAGATAGGAAACATGCATGTCTGAGTCTCAGGAATACTGGAAGGGCCCTATACTTGGCTCCAGTCTCTCCAAACACAGTCAAGAAACAGTCCAGTATACCCAGAGACTTGGTAGGAGACACACCCATTCAGAACCAGACCTGAAGACAGATAATGACTAAGGAGATTGAAGCAATAACAAAAAACTCCCAAAAACCACCAAAAAAGTCCAGGTCCAGATGGTTTCAGTGGTGAATTCTACGAAAACTTAAAGACGAATAAAGCCAATCCTTCTCAAACTCTTCCAAAAATTGAAGAGGACAGAACACTCCCACACTCCTAAACCCATCTTACAAGCCTAGCATAACCCTGACACCAAAGACAGATAAGGACACCACAAGAAAACTACAAACAAATATTCTTGATGAATATAGATGTAAAAATTCTCAACAAAATGCAAACAAACCAAATTCAACAGCACATTAAAATGATCATACACTGTGATGAAGTGGGATTTATCCCTAAGATACAAGGATGGGTCAACCAACATACACAAATTTATAAATGTGATATACCAGATTAACAGAATTAAGGATAAAAAAAATCATATGATCCTCTCAATAGATGCAGAAAAAGTGTTTCATAAAATTCAACACCCTTTCATGATAATAGCTCTCAACAAATTAGGCATATAAGGAGCATACCTCAACATAATAAAGACCATATATGAAAAACTCACAGGTAACATCATACTCAATGGTGAAAAGCTGAAAAGTTTTCCACCAAAATCAGGAACAAGAGAAGGGTGCCCATTCTCACTACTTCTATTCAACATAGTCCTAGAAGTTCTAGCCATAGCAACTAGACAAGAAAAATAAATAAAAATCATCCAATTCAGAAAGGAAAAGTAAAATTGTCCCTGTTTGAAGATGACATGATCTTATATATAGAAATCCCTAAAGACGCCATCAACAAAACTGTTAGGGGCTTCCCTGGTAGCGCAGTGGTTGAGAGTCTGCCTGCCGATGCAGGGGACACAGGTTCGTCCCCGGTCCAGGAAGATCCCACATGCGACGGAGTGGCTGGACCCGTGAGCCATGGCCACTGAGACTGTGCGTCTGGAGCCTGTGCTCTGCAATGGGAGAGGCCACAACAGTGAGAGGCCTGCATACCACAAAAAAAAATAATAATAATAACTGTTAGGACACAAAATCAGTATTCAGTAAAGTTACAGGATACAAAATCAACATACAAAAATAAGTTGCATTTCCATATACTAACAACAAAATATCTGAAAGAGAAATGAAGAAAACAAGCCCATTTACAATAGTATAAAAAACAATTAATATTTAAGAATAAATTTAACTAAGGAGGTGAAAGATCTGTACACTTAAGACATTGATAAATGAAATTAAAGAAGACAAAAATAAATGGAGAGATACCCAATGTTTGTGGATCAGAAGAATTAAATTGTTAAAATTCTATATTGAATATTGAATCTATAAATTCAATATAATCATTATCAAAATTCCAATGACATTTTTTCCAGAAACAGAAAAAAAAAAACCTTGAAATGTATATGGAATCATAAAAGATTCCAGATAGCCAAAGCAATCTTAAGAAAGAACAAATCTGGAGGTATCACACTTCCTGATTTTAAACTTATATATATATATAATAAAACAGTATGATACTTGCATAAAAACAGACACATAGACCAATGGAGTAGAATCAAAAGCACCAAAGTAAGTCTACACATATACAGTCAACTAGTATTTGACAAGAGAACCAAAATATTCAAATACAAAAAGACAGTCTTTTCAATAAATGATTCTGGGAAAATTGATATTCACAGGCAAAAGAATGAAATTTGACCCCTATTTTCAAAACTCATAAAAATTAACTTGAAATGGATCAAAGACATGAATGTAAGATATGAAGCCATAAAACTGGAAGAAAACATAGAGCAAAACCTCCTTGACATTGATTTTGGCAACAATTATTTTGGATATGACACCAAAAGCACAAACAACAAAAATAAAAATAAACAAAGGTGACTACATCAAATCAAAACGCTTCTGCACAGCCAAAGAGACTATCAACAGACTGAAGAGACAACCTATGTAATAGCAGAAAATATTTGCAAACTATATATCTGAAAAGTGGTTAATATTGAAAATATACAAGTAACTCATTCAACTCAATAGCAAAAAAAAAAAAAATCCAATTACATAATAGGCAGAGGACTTGAACCGACATTTTTCTAAAGAAGACATGCAAATGACCAACATGTACATGAAAAGATGTTTGACCTCACTAATCATCAGGGAAATACAAATCAAAACCACAATGAGATATCACCTCACAGCTGTTAGCAGTTTCTTATAAAAAAACTAAGAGCTAATAAGTGTTTTCAAGGATGGGAGAAAGGGAAATCATAAGGCACTATTGTCAGGAACTTAAAACTATGGAAAACAGTATGGAAGTACCTCAAATTTAATTTAATTAAATTTGACCTAGCCATCCTATCTCTGGGTATATCCAAAGGAATTGAAATCAGGATCTAAAGAGATATCTGCACTTCCATATTCATTCCAGAATATTCATGATCGCCAACACATGGAAGCAACCTAAGAGTCCATCAATAGAAGAATGGATAAAGAAGTTGTGATATAGATAGATAGATAGATAGATAGATAGATAGATAGAGATATATCATAATCACACTTAAGGAAATCCTGCCATTCATGACAGCTTGGGTGAGGGCATTTTGAGGGCATTATGCTAAGTGAAGGAAGTCAGACAGAGAAGGACAAATACTGTATGATCTTACTTATATGCAGAACCAAAAATAAAAAGCCAAACTCAGAAACAAGAGAGTAGAATGGTGGTTACCCGAGGCTGGGAGTGGGGGAAATGGAGAGACGTCAGTCAAAGGGTACTTACTTCTAGTTATGAGATGAGTATGTTCTGGAGATCTAATATTCAGCATGATGACTATAGTTAACGATCTTCTATCATGTACTTGAAAGTTGATAAGAGAGTGAAGCTTAAATGTTCTCACCACACACACAAAAAAAGTTGTAATTATGTAAGCTGATGGATGTGTTAGCCTTGCTGTGGTAATCATTTCACAATATATACTTGTATCAAATCATCACATTTACGCCTTTGACTTAGTGTTCTATGTCAGTTAGATCTCAATAAAGCTGGAAATTAAAAAATATTCACTTTCATACTTAATTTTCTATTTGTATTTCTGCTCTCTTTCTCCTAAACCTGTTCCCCGAACTTTATAAATTCAGGAACCAAAAACATCTACACTTTCCCTTGCCTCCATCTACCCCACCAACCATATCCTGGACCACTCCTCACCTTACTTACTGGACTCCAGACAAATTGATTCTTGATTATCCGAGTCCCTTCCCACTTTGTGGTCTTTTCATTTCTTGTTCCCTCTTCCTGAAAAGCTCTTCTCCTTTGTTCTCTGCAGGGCTGGCTTTCTCTCAATATTAAGGTCTCAGCTTGAATTTAATATCTCTTCTAAATTAGCCCTGCCTCAAACATTTAACACAAATATCTCTGTAGTATCACATTGTTAGTTTCTCTGACATTACACCTCTAAAATTAACTGTTGTCCACCTTTTTGTGATCATCTCCTCTCCTCCTGCAACCGTCACCCCACCTCCCTCGTGCTTTGTGATTGCAGAGATCTCTTTCAATGATGCATCCCTGGTGAGTGGCACCATGGTCCACAAATACTTGAATCAATGTCTCACATCTGAAATTCTGATTTTATTCCCAAATTTTCCTATAGAAATTACTTCTCCTGAGAGTTTATATTGACAGAAGTGTGACCAGGGAGCTTGGTGCTCTGGTTTGTGTCATTCTTCCACATTCTAAAGATACAGTTTTGGGAAAGGAACAGAGATTGAAGGAGCAACAATAAATGTTGTATAAATAAATGAAATAATTAACATTTCCCCTTTTATCCTCACCTTACCCCTCTGTCTTCTTGTTTATGATTTAGCAAACATTTTGCCTTGTGTCTGTCCTGTGTCCTTGGATTACCATAAGTAAACTGTCCCCAGTTTCTTTCTGCCCATGTTCAACTTCAAGCAACCAGGTTTCCAATGTCTGTAGGCCTGCAGTTGGAAAACTGTGGAAATATTCATTTCTTTTAGAATTTGGTCATAGGTAGACCCTGATTAGATCATCAATTATAAGACAACTATTTATTATATGTAAATTAATATATACAAATTCATAAATGTTATAGAAAATGTTCAATAATAAAAGGAAAATGCATCTTTTCAAAGGCCACTTGTTTACATCTTCATTGCTCCTTCTGACCCCTGCTAGTCTATTTTCTGGTAAAGGAGGTGAACCAAGGGTGTTTCCTCTTACTAATTTTCCCTATTCATTTTTCCTCCCTGAAACTAGGAAGTCAGATAGAATGAGTGAGGCTCACAGAAAATGTGGTTCAGGACTCACTTCTGATAGAATGCATGAAACCTACATGTCTCCTTTGACAAGCCCTTGCCCTGAAAGTACTGGATGTGGAATGTTTAGTCCTTTATTTTCATAAAAATGAAATCAATTCCTCATGTTCCTTTGAAGAAGTTTTCTGTGTATGGTACCTATGTGTTTAACAACACATACTGTCATTTTCTGTTGATTCCACTTGTAAATTGTCCCAATTTAATCTGATTTTAAATTTTCTTGGATTTGTTTTTGGTAATTGCGTAATCATTTTTACTACTAATTTATTCTGGCGGGTTGCCCCAACCTGATTTCCCTCCAAAACACCCTGCCTAGTGAGTGAAACTGGCTTTTGTTCCATTTCTTCTTAAATCAGCTCCTCTCCCAGTGTGCTCTGAAACTCCCACCCAATGCTCTATCTCAGTCCTGATGCCACATTTTAATCACTGAACCAGAGGACATGTAGGAATAAAAGATCATTTGTTATAAGTTGTTGCATTCCAAGCTTTCTGCACACTGTCACACAGAAGCATGGATATGCAGATAACTTTAAATGGAGTATAACCTATAAAAATACTGAATAGATTATACTCTATTTAAAGTTATTATAAAACTATGGCTGCATTTCCCTGTGCTGTATAATGCATACTTCTTGCTTTTCTATTTTATACATAGTTTTTTGTGTCTCTTATTTCTTATACCCTTTCTTGCCCTTCTTCTCTTCCCTCTCCCCACTGATAACCACCAGTTTGTTCTATCTGTGATTGTTTTTGTTTTGATATATACATTTATTTGTTTTATTTTTTAATATTCCACAATAAGTAATAACAGAATATTTGTCTTTGTCTGACTTATTTCATCAAGTACAATACACTCTAGGTCCAAACACATTGTTGCAAATGACAGAATTTCATTTTTTTATACATGATAATATTCCACTGCATATATTTATACCACAGCTTCTTTATCCTTTCAACTGTGCTTATGTTGCTTCCATACTTTGGCTATTGTGAATAATGCTGCTATGAACATTGGGGTCCGTGTACCTTTTCAAACAAGGATTTTCATTTTCTTCAGATACATACCCAGGAATTGAATTACTGTATTATATGGTAGTTTTATTTTTAGTTTTTAATAAACCTCCATACAGTTTTCCATAGTGGCTGCATCAATTTACATCACTACTGACCACATACTAGGGTTCACTTTCCCCCTCATCCTACCCTCATTTGTTATTTGTATATTTTTCTTATAGCAATTTTGAAAAGTATGTAGTGATATCTCATTGTGGTTTTAACTTGTCTTTCTCTGATGATTAGTGATGTTGAACATTTTTTCATTTTCATGTTGGCCATCTGTATATCTTCTTTTTGAAAATGTCTATTCAGGTCTTCTGACAATTTTTAATCATTTTTTAATATTGAGTAGCATGAGCTATTTATATATTTTGGATATTAACCCCTTATAGGTCATATCATTTGCAAACATTTACTCCATTAAGTAGATCTTTTCATTTTGCCAATGGTTTCCTTTACTCTGAAAAATCTTTTAAATTTAGTTAGATCCTATGTGTTTATTTTTGCTTTTGTTTATTTTGCCTTAGAGACAGATCAGACAAAATATTGCTACAATTGATGTCAAAGAGTTTTACAGTTTCAGGTCTTAATCTAGGTCTTTAAACCATTTTGAGTTTATTTTTGTATATGGTGTTAGAAAATGTTCTAATTTCATTCTTTTACATGTAGCTATACAGTTTTCCCAGCACCACTTTTTGAAGAGACTGTCTTTTCTCCATTGTAAACTGTTGCCTCTGTTGTCTTAGATTAACTGACCACAAGTGTGTAGGTTTATTTCTGGGCTCCCTATTCTGTTCCATTGATCTATGTGTCTATTTTTGTTTCAGTACCATACTGTTTTGATTTCTGTAGCTTGTATTATAATATGAAGCCTGGGAGCATGATATTTCTGTCTGTGTTCTTCTTTCTCAACATTGCTTTGGCTACTTGGGGTTTTTGTGGTTCCATATAAATTTTAGGATTATTTGTTCTAGTTCTGTGAAAAATATTGTGGGTATTTTGATAGGGAATGCATTAAATCTGAGGTTGCTTTAGGTAGTATGGACATTTTAACAATATTAATTCTTCCAATCCTTGAACTTAGATCTTTCTATTTCTTTGTATCATCTTCAGTTTCCTTCATCAATGTTTTATAGTTTTCAGAGTATAGGTCTTTCTCCTCCTTGGTTAAGTTTATTCCTAGGTATTTTATTCTTTTTCATGCAATTGTAAATGGGATTGTTTTCTTGCTTTCTCTTTCTGATAGTCATTAGTGTATAGAAAAGCAACAGATTTCTGTATATTAATTTTGTAACCTGCAACTTTACTGAATTCATTTATTAGTTCTAACAGTTTTTTGGTGGAGACTTTTCTACATATAGTATTATATCATCTGCAAACAATGGCATTTCTGCGTCTTCCCTTCCAATTTGGATGTCTTTTATTTCTTTTTCTTGTCTGATTGTTGTGGCTAGAAATTCCAATACTATGTTAAATAGATGTGGTGAGAGTAGGCATCCTTGTGTTGTTCCTGATTTTAGAGGAAAGGCTTTCAGCTTTTCACCGTAGAGTATGATGTTATCTGTGGGTTTACCATAAATGACCTTTATTATGTTGAGATATGTTCCTTCTATACCAATTTTGATGAGAGTTTTTATCATGAATGGATGTTGAATTTTATCAGATGCTTTTCCTGCATCTACTGAGAGGATCATGTGGTTTTAATTACAACTTTTGTTAATATGGTGTACCACATTGATTGAATTGAGACTATTGAACCATCTTTGTATCCCTGGAATAAATCCCACTTGATTGTGGAATTTGACACTTGTTGGATTTAGTTTGCTAATATTTTGTTGAGGATATTTGCATCTATATTCATCAGCAATATTGCCCTGTAATTTTCTCTGTTTTTGTAGTATCTTTACCTGGTTTTAGTATCAAGGTAATGCTGGCCAAGTATAATGAATTTGGGAGTGTTCCATCCTCTTTAATTTTTTGGAATAGGGTGAAAGGATGTGTATTAGCTCTTCTTTTATGTTTGGTAGAATTCCCCTCTGAATCCATCCAGTCATGGCCTTTTGTTGGGAGGTTTTTTTTAAATTACCAATTCAAGTTCACTACCAGTGATTGGTCTGATCAGACTGTATATTTCTTCCTTACTCATTCATTCTTTGTGTTTCTAGAAATTCATCCATTTCTTCTTGGTTATCCAATTGTTTGGCATATAATGGTTGATAGTATTCTCTTATGATTTTTTTGTATCTCTGTCGTTGTTATTTCTCCTCTTTCATTTCTTATTATGTTTATTTATGCCCTCTCTCGTTTCTTCTTGATGAGCCTGGTAAAGGTTTATCAATTTTGTTTGTCTTTTCAAATAACCAGCTCTTGGCAGCATTGATCTTCTATATTTTTTCAACTTCTATTTTGTTTCATCTCTGATCTTTATTATTTCCTTCATTCTGTTGACTTTGAACTCTGTTTATTCTTCTTTTTCTAATTCCTCTAGATAATAGGTTAGGTTGTGTTTCGAAATTTTTCTTGTTTCTTGAGGTAGGTTTATATCATTATAAACTTCCCTCTTAGAACTACTTTTGCTGCATCCCATAGATTTTGGAAAATTGTATTTCCATTTTCATTTGTCTCAAATTATTTTCTGATTTCCTCTTTGATTTTTTTCATTGACCTGTTAGTTTCTTAGTTGAATATTGTTTAATTTCCATGTGTTTCTGCTTTTCCCATTTTCTTTCTGTGACTGATTTTTAGTTTCATGCCATTGTGGTTGGGAAAAAATGCTTGATATGATTTCTCTCCTCTTGAATTTGTTGAGATTTGTTTTGTGGCCCAGCATGTTCCATGCACATCTGAAAAGAATGTGCATTCTTGTTTTTGGATGAAATGTCCTGTAGATATCTATTAAGTCGGACTGTTCTATGGTGTCATTTAAGACCACTGTTGCCTTATTGACGTTCTGTCTGGATGGTCTACCCATTGATGTCACTGGGGTGTTAAAGTTACCTACTATTATTGTATTATTGTCAATTTCTCTTTTTATATCTGTTAATATTTCTTTTATATATTTAGATGCTCCTGTAATATGTTCATAAATGTTAACAACTGTAATACCTCTTCTTGTATTGATTCCTTTATTGTTATGTAATGCTCTTCCTTGTCTTTTGTTACAGATTTTGTTTTAAAATCTATTTTGTCTGAGGTGTGTATTGCTACTCATGCTTTCTTATTGTTTCCATTTGCATGAAATATCTTTTTCTATCCCTTCACTTTCAGTCTGTGTGTCTCTTTAGCTCTGAAGTAGCATATGAATGGCTCTGGATTTTTTTATCCAATCAGCCACCCTGTCTTTTTATTTGGAGCATTTAGTCTATTGAAATTTAACATTATTATTAATAGGTATGTACTTATTGCCATTTTATTACTTGTTTTCTTATTTTTTTTTGTAGTTCTGTTTTTTTTTTTTTCTTTTTTCTTTTTTCCCTTTTGAGGTTTGCATATTCTCTTTAGTGGTATCCTTTTGTTCCTTTCTAGTTTTTGTGTATCTATTGTAGGTTTTTGATTTGTGCTTACCATATGTGGGGTTTATATATGTTGACCTATAACCATATCTACTTGTTTAAAACAGTAATTTAAGTTCAAACACATTTTTAAAGGCCTAACTTTTTACTTCCCTCCCTAACATCTTGTGTTTTTGATGTCATAGTCTACATCTTCATGTTTATTCTTCCATTGTTTATTGTAGTTATAGTTGCTTTTACAATTTTTTGTCTCTTAATCATCATAATAACGTTTAAGTGGTTGATCCTCAGCCTTTACTATATATTTCCTTTTACTAGTTGGATTTTTCCTCTCCTTCAGTTTCTTTTTTATTATTATTTTTAAAAATTGAGGTACAGTTGATGTACAATACTTTCCCATAGCTTCTTACTTCTTCATATAGCCATTTCTTTTCCACTTAGAGAAGACCCTTTAACATTTATTTTAGGGTGAGTTTAGTATTGAACTAATTTATTTAGTTTTTGGTTGTCTGCGAAGCTTTTTATCTCTCCTTCTATTCTAAATGATAATCTTGCTGGGTAGAGTATCCTTGCTGGGTAAGTTGCAAGTTTTTCCTTTTCAGCACTTTGGATATATCATGCCTATATAGGCATATATAGGTATATATACCATCCCTTCTGGCCTATAAAGTTTCTACAGAGAAATCAGCTAATAGCCTTATGAGGATTCCTTAGTATATGACTCTGTTTTTCTCTTGCTGCCTTTAGAATTTTACTTTTGCCACTTTAATTATGGTAAGTCTTGTTGTGGGTCTGTTTGGATTCATCTTTTTAGGAATCCTATGTGCTTCTTGTACCTGGATATCTGTTTCCTTCTTCAGGTTTGGGGATTTTTCAACCATAATATAATGAAATATATTTTTGGCCCCCTCTTTTCTTTCTTCTCATTCTAGGACCTCTGTAATGCAATTCTAAGTATTTTTCATGTTATTTATTTATTTGTTTATTTATTCATTTATTTATTCATTTATTATTTGCTCTTCTGATTAGGTGATTTTCATTATTCTAACTTCCAGATCACTTATTCATTCTTCTGTATCACCTAGTCTGCAATTAATTCCTTCTAGTGTTTTTCATTTCAGTTATTGTATTATTCAGTTCTCTTCCTTTTTTATATTTTCTGGTTCCTTGTTAAAATTCTCACTGTTCTATTCTTTTTAACATTCTTATTACAAATGCTTTGAATTATTTATTTGGTAAATTGTTTAATTTTGTTTCATTATTTGTTTTTAGGGGTTTTCTCTTGTTCTTTCTGTTAAGATCAATTCCTCTGTCTCCTCATTTTGCTTAACTTTTATTGTCTCTATGAAATTAGATGAAACAGTTACCTACTTCAGTCTTTAAGGCATGTCCTTATGTTGGAGTTTGAATGTGCCCAATGGCTTTGGTTAGAGAGCTGGATTTTGAGATGAACACAAGTCACATCTTTCCTCAGGGTGTGCTGGCAACTATCACCTTGTTAGGAGGTTGGGTTATAGAAAGAGTGGCTAGAACTGGAGCCAGGATTGAGCCAGGGCTTGCCCTCTGCTCAGTAGCTGTCACCACAGTATCAGGTGTAGGGTCAGGAAGCAAATTGCTGAAGCAGAAGCCCTGAGGTTTGGGTCCAAGCTGGTTCTTTTCCCTTTAAATGTAAGCACTCCTCCCACCCAGCACAGGCACTCTTGCCCTTGGGAAGAGCATTGTTAGAGCCAGAGGGTTGGTGGGGCCTCTTGGCATGTGACAGGATGTGGATTGTGGCAGTCTGGCCATAGACTTCAGGACTGCTTCTTATAAGCTGCCTATGCAAGGTCAATAATGGCTGCCCCTGCATTTTTCAGACGCCACGCATGTCTGAGTCTCCTTTATCTCTCACAGTCCATCTCTCCCCTTGGCCTCTGCTGTCCTCACCCTAGTGTGGCACTGTGCCACAGGGCAGACAGTGCCCATGTAGGCTCAAGGGACAGGCTGTGGCAGTCTGGCTGCAGCCAGAGGTCAGGGCTGTTTTTTTCTTTTAATTTTATTTATTTATTTATTTATTTATTTATTTATTTATTTATTTATTTATTTATGGCTGTGTTGGGCTTTGTTTCTATACATGGGCTTTCTCTAGTTGCGGTGAACAGGGGACACTCTTCATCACGGTGCACGGGCCTCTCACTGTCGCGACCTCTCTTGTTGTGGAGCACAAGCTCCAGATGCGCAGGCTCAGTAGTTGTGGCTCACGGGCCTAGTTGCTCTGCAGCATTTGAGATCTTCCCAGACCAGGGCTCAAACCCGTGTCCCCTGCATTGGCAAGCAGATTCTCAACCACTGCACCACCAGGGAATCCCGTCAGGGCTGTTTTTGATGTATTGCCTGTGTAAGTGCCAGTAATGGCTTCCCCCCACTCACCCCCCACTCAGAGGCTGCTTTGAGTCTGATCTGTCTTTGTGTCTCATGGCTGAGCTCTTTCCTTGGTCGTGATGGCTTTTGCTCCATTGTAGAGCTGCAGCACGAAGAAAGTGGGACTGGAGAGTTCACTCAGTTTAGGCTGAGGTGTTTACAAGAAACCAGTCAACCACCTGCCCAGTTTCAATCTGCCCTCTCTGTCCTACTTCAGGAGTGAGTAAGTGTTCTGGTACTCCTCCCAAGTGGACTCTTCCCATAGCCCTTCTATTAGTCCTATTGGTTCTCCAATCAGCCAAGGAGGCTCATCTTTCCATGTTGGACCTCAGGGCCGGGGCACCCAGTATGTGGCTCAAGATGCTCACTCCCCAGTGAGCATCTCCACCCATGTAATCTCCCTTTTTCTCTGAGCCCCCTCCCCGGGCCACAGTTCCCAACCTGATCCCTTCTCTTCCTTTCCTACCTAATTCCATGTGGATCTTTCTTACAGCCTTGTTGTATAGGAAGCTTTCTGCCAGTTTCCAGTTAGTGTTCTGTGAGAATTGTTCCACATGTAGATGTATGTTTGATGTATTCATGTGGGGAGGGGAGTTCCACATCCTCCTACTCTGTCATCTTGATCTCTTCTTCCACAACCTCTTCTTATAAACTTTCACAAATGTGTCTGCCCAGAAATCTTTAACTCACCTTTTGTCTCTTAGCTCAGGTATTTATCCTATTGTACTTTCTGCTTAACAACATTAAATATATTACCTTATGGGGTTAGTATAATTATAATCACATTATTCACATTTCTGTATTTCCCATTCCTTGAGGGTAAAGATTGTGCTCTTCACCAATTTATCTTCAACCCCTAGCAGAGTCCCTGGCACAAAAATTGACTTAAATGTTTGTTAATTTGCAAAGCACTTTTATATACTTTATGTCATATTGTCATAACATAACAATCCTGTGAGCCAGGTATTATTATCCCATGTAGGTATTGAGGAAATTAAGGCTTAGGGAGATTAAGTGATTGGGACAAGGGTGCACAGTTAATAAAGGTCATAAATTTGACTGAAGGCAAGATCTTCTAAATACCAAATCCTATTTTCTTTCCATTATGCACAACTGCCTTTTGAGATGTCATTTCTCTCTCAACTGAGGAAATGACCATCATCACCATTTTGCAGGTCGAGAAAAGCAGACCCTGAAATTCTGCCAGGTAATTCAGTTCTCTGGCAACAACAGGAACCAAGAATAGGAAACAAGCATTACAATTCTGCCTCATAGCCAATTCATTTGCATGTGATTAACACCATGTGTTTCTTGATCAAATGAGCCTACACATAATATGAACATAGACGAACATACCAGTCTAAATCTTCCTCACAGTTGGCAGAGCTTAGTATTGTGCTGGACATAGAAGAAATATTTATAGTAAACATTGTTTCCTTTTGCTTTTTACCTATCACACTTTGGAAAGTAATACTCACATGCTTGTAATGACCTCTCATCCCATGATATACACATTCTCCTGCCCTCATCCTCTCTAACTCCACTTTCATGTATTTTTCACCTTGACACCACTGGGCATGAGGAACCCCATCCTGCATTTTAAAACCTCTGAAACTAGCTTCTGAACTCCTTCAGTTTTGGTTTAAAACTGGGATTTACAACAAAAGCAGGTCTAGGGATCCTGAAATACTCAGGGCATGAAGAGGATTTTGTTTCTATCTAAACGACTTGATATCCTTTCAGGGTAAGGCAGAACTCCCTGGGGTCCCACAGAGCCTCAGGACCTACCTGAGTCCACTCTCACCTCAACTTCTTTAGACTTTCAGCAGTTCTTGACACCTGTCTTCTATAGCTCTGTCTCAAAGCTTGGAAATCAACAAGTTTGCCCCTCTGCTTTCACTTACACAATGGCCCAAAGGCTTAGCCCCTGTCACTGCTACAATGGTCAGCAAGAAACATAGGAGCTGCATGGTCTCACTCAAAATTCATTTTAAAGCAAAAAGTGGTCCCACATATCTATCTCCTTGGCTTCCATTTTGGAAATTAGACATTGACTCACTTCTAATTCTGAAGAGCATGTTTAGCTCTGGGGTCAGAGAATTTCCAATGAAAAATTGAGATGTGGTTTTCAAAACATAAGAGCCCTGAGTTATTAGTTAATATTTTGCAGTAAGAGTGTAATGAAAATTGGCAAAAAAATTAGCCAGAATTTGGTAATAAGAAAGAGAAAGAGCCAAGGAACAATAAGATGTCCAAACTTAGGAAAGAATAAGTGATCATCGTGACCATGATACTATGTTTTACCAAAGACATCTAGAAAACAAACTTTGAAGGAATCCTGAAATCCACTAGAAATTTTATAATTTCAAAAATTGAAAGATTTGAGAATTGAACAAGATGTGAATGATGGACAAAGATGAAAGATAGTCATCAAACAAGTGTTTGGGGATTTTCCACCCTAAAACTCAAAGGTAATGTAATTCAGAATAAAATTATAATATCTTGAAAAGGATGAGCATATTTTATGGTGCCTAGTTCACAGAACCTCTTGTCTTTCCACCTTGACTGGTTTAGTGAAGTGATGGCCAATACCCTGTACCATGAAGATCTAAAGGATCCATCAGCTTTATCTGAGAATCTGGTAGGAATTCAGTAAATGTTTATTAAATAAATTAAGGAGTGAATAAATGCCGAAGGGTAAGAAATTCTGATCCCACTAATAAGAGACAGTTCTCTGCCTTAGGAGGAAGAATTTAACTAGTTAGTACTTGAATACTGATCACCACTGTGCTTAATAATTAATTTAATGCTGCCTGTATTACTTTCTATTACCTTCATCACATGAATATTTGTTTCACATGCTAGAAAGCAAATGTATTGCATCTGTTCAGTACCATATTCACCAAGCACCTCCTATGTGTTAGTCACCAGTGATACAAAAGTTTATCCTTATATTGATTACATTTTAATGAGTAGATAAATAAACAGAATATCATCATAATAGAGGTTAAGTTCTATAATAGCAGTAAGAGCACTGTTCAGTACAAAACAAAATAGAAATACTTAGTCCATAATCTCACTAAATTTTGTTTCTCCCATGCCTAGTATTGGAATGAAATTTTTTGACAAATAAATGAACAGATAAATGGATCAGTGTTGAATTTAAACAAGGTACAAATATATGCAAATGGCTAGGGCAGTCTTTCTTAGGGAATGCTGGGACTCCCATTTAAGAGGAGGTCAGTTCAGAGGTCTCAAGTCTCACCCTAGTTAATGGGCAGTATTTAGAGTAAGAGGCATTGGTCTTCTCTTAAGACTCCAAGGTGGTAAGGTTCACCTTAGTATTAGTTCACCAGATGCTTGCCTCTCCAGGAAAGAAACCAAAGGTGAATCTATCCTGGAGAATCCTCTATCCTTTAGAATTCTAGATGACATAAGTAGAGCAGTATTCATTTCTCAGAAGCTCTGACAGATATATAGCTGGGCTTGTGTTCCAGGCCTTGTTGAAATCCATACATTGGGAACCACCAGAAAATTAAAGGATCCCACAGAAGTAAATGTGAATCCTGGAGTCTGACTTGGGTAAGTAAGTATGCCGTCTTCATCTTCACTTAATTGGGGGATGGAGGGAAGGGATCAGATCAGTGACACTTCACATTTCTAGCACCTCCAGATGACCTTTAGCAGATAACCTGAGGGTAGAGCCAAACTTCCATTCCTTTTCTAAAATTATAAAATCAATGTCACATCAATACCACAGCATGAGAATATCAGCTCAGAAAGCCACTGGTTATCTACCAATCAATCCTATCCCTGGAATTATAATTATGACTAGACAACTAAGCTGGTTCTAGGCAGCTATCCTAGATCACTTCCTTCTCATGATCTCATTCTCATTACTCTCTTCTACTCACTTATGATCTATTCTTCTATCCACTCCTCATCTTTGACACATCTTCTAATCTTGGCTTTGCAGACTGTCACGTTCCTTTTAGAATCTGTGACCTTCTGATCCCCCTCAGTTTTTAACCCTAGCTTGTTCCCACAGTTTTGGTGGCCTTTTCCTCCTACACTCTTGCCCAGCTTCCACCTCACCCTAAAATCTGGGGAGGAGGTCTGGGGCACCAGAAACCATACAAATGCTTCCATAACAGTCTATTGGTGAAACTCAGGACCCCAGACTCAGAAGTAGTTGTGATCCACTAAAATCAGCAGATACTCTGAGACAAAGGACCTGGGTTTAACTGTTGGCTGAATTAGTAGCTGTGTGACCCCGGACAAACGCAATTTTTTTTTGAGATAGAGTGACCTCATGTATAAAATAGCAATGATATAATAATAATATTAGGTCCAGGAGACCCCTATAAAGGCACAAAAGAATAAGATGTATGAATATGCTTTCTAAGCAGTATTCACCCTTATTTGGTACTCTGACCAGCTTGAAATGGAGCTTATGGAAACAAAAATCTGCACATTTGGTTTTGATAAGGAAGAGCATGTAGTAGGATTCCCCTCAGCTGATATTAGGTGATTTTAAAGTAAGATTAAAGTGAACAAGCTGGGCAGAAAAACCATACTACATTGAAATAGACTTCTACGGAGAAAGTTAGAAGAAAATACCATTAGAAAGATTAGGAAAGGAGAAGAACTAAGCAAATGTCTTGAATCAGTCTCCAGAGGAAGGAGCAGAGTTGCAAACAGAGATTAGCACAACTGCAAACCAATGTCAGCACCCAGCTGTGGGGCTAGAAGTAGAAATCACCTGCACCATGATCTCTTTAGACCAATCTGCCTACACAGAGTAGAGACACCAGCATCAAGATACCAAAAGACAAGAGCTCTGTGATGATGGAAAACTGAGGACTAAAATTCAGGAAGGAGCTATGCAGTCCCGAAGTTGTCTCACCGGCTGGGCTCAGAGGAACCAGCTTCCAAGCCAGCATCTTTGCTTATCACGCCTGGCTGCAGCCAGCACTATCAATCATTCTTTTAGAGAAGCCTAGCCTCACCATCAACTTGGAAAAAGAATTAACGTGGTGATGTTTGGCACTGATGAAAATACACTGGCAGTTTTGAACGATTTCATCTAAATTTGCCTCTATTAAGTTCACATGTGCAGCAAAGCAGTTGGCGCCTCATATCAGTTACAACATATGGATTTTGGAAAGTGAGAGCATGGCAAAAAAAAAAAAGTCGGGCGTTAATAGTAAATGTGCTTTGTAAGCAGCCCTAAGTCATCAAGGATAATTATTTTCCCATTGGGAATGTGTACATGGGTGCACATGTGTGAACATGCGTGTGCATGCCCTTGTGCACATGCACACACACACACACACACACCTTCAAACACACGAAATATACTGCATCTTTGACCTCTCTCCTCAGAAGGAATGTATCAAAACAATTTTTTGCCTATTGCCTACTTAGTTCAAAGTTTCAAAGCAATATCAGGGAGGCAAGGAGGGAAGCTAAGCATAAAATCAAAGATTCATTTTTTCTTCAGTGTTGCATACCATCTACACTAAAGCTTAGATGGTTAAATAACCACCCACTATTTCACTTTGGACTTTTGCTTATGTCTTTGCCTTAGACCTTCTCCACCAGAAAATAATTCTGGGTAATTAGCAATAGTTTCAATAAAGGCTAGAAACATCTATTTGTCTCACAGTAAAAGGAAAGGGCTGAATTTGATATTTGACAATGAGAATAATGGATTGGCTCTACTAAAAAGACAGACTGGTTTCCAAAATCCTTGAAAAAGAATTAAGTTTGTTGAGGAAAATTCTAATGACCTGGGTAGAATCATGTCTATGTAGCTGAAAGGGTGACAAAAAAAAGTTTCTGTATTTGGTTATCACTATTAGTATGCTTCTTAGGCCCTCAGCCTCAGAGAAAAAGGAAAACATATTATCTTCTGGGTCAGAATACTCTCTTATTCAATGTATGCCCCTCTGTAAATTTAATACTTTTACATAATCATAAAATATCAATATTATTAATAATAAAATCACTTATTATTTTGAATGCTTAAAACATGCAAAGACCACAGCTATCATTTTATATACATTATCTCTTTGAATCTTCTCACTAACCCCATAAAGTAGATATAATTATCAACAGCTTACCGATGAGACAGTGAGGTTCAGTTAAGCAACTCTCCTCTGGCCACACAGCTAGCAAATAGCAGAGACAAAATTTGAATCCACAAATGTCCAACTATAAAGGCTGTGCTCTTAAATATGACATAATTCCACCTATAAATACATTGACTAATGATGTGTGGTTGATTATATATAACACATAAACAACAGTCACAAATTAGAACGTGAGGAAGCCCACGTTGCAATTGTGGTGAGGTTATCATGACCTTTTGGCTCCATGATTACATGATGGCAGCCAGCCATCAACCCCATGGGAAAGAGAGCTTCTCACTCCTACTGTCTGAGACTGAAACCCTGGGAAGGACACTGGCCAGAGGAGCAATAGGCAGCAACTCCAATAGGGCAGGAACAGTTTGGAAGCATCTCCATTTTAAGTTAGTTGTTTCTTCTGGAGGGCCATCTCCTGGTTTGGGGTTTACTTTCTCTGAGTAATGGGCTCACACTCTGGTGATGCTTGTCCCAGATGCCAGAAAACCACTATCTGCTTCCAGGTACTGACCCCAGCAAGCTTGTTACCCAATAAACAAAAACTTTGACCTCCCGAACATTCCTCCTAAGAGGCTGGATGCCTTGATATTGACTGCAATTGTAGGCATTTCATAATTGAGCAAAGGCAAAAGAAGGATGAATGAAGATGAATGCTAAACACAAATATTTAAATATCAAGAGGCTGTATTTATAGCAAAGATGCTATCAGTACATGGTGTCTGTGTATATGTTTTTGTTGTTGTTGTTGTGGGGAGGAGGTCAGTGCATTTCCTTAGTAGGGCAAGATTTGAAGAGTACCATCATTGTACTGTGACCAGAGGCAGCTAGTATTCATCAGAGAAATATTAAGACCCAGGCACAACGAGAGGCTGAAGAAAGAAATGGATATAACCAGTTGGTGCCAACCCCCAATTCCCTAGTGTTGATGGAAAAATCAGTCAAATGACTCTCTGTTGACCCAGTATTTGAGAGGGAGGTATTGGATGGCAGTTATTCCTAAAAAGAGATCAGTATTAGCGACAAGGAAAGGCAGCTGGTTGAGTCATTAACCACTGTGGTCTTAAAGCCTTGGTATTAATATAAAGCCTGGTGTTTCTTTCAAATGTAACCTAGAGTTCTACAAAAGACTAAATAGTCTCTGTAGAATTAAGATGGCCCTGGTTGAAGAGATACATATTCACAAATAAAAGGGATAGTTTTTACTTATTACCACTGTCAGCCAGGAAGCTCATAGAATATATTCTCAAATCATTTTCTTTAAGCACTTCAGAACAGTTCATAGCAGGTATGTCTGTTTATTACTCAGTGGCAGAGAGGGAAACCCAAAACCATAACTCTAAAATAACTGTCTCTGGATCTCTTGGTGACTAAAGGATGCTTCAGAAAAAGGATCCCATATGACACAGGAGGCCTGAAGCATGTATGAGAAGCAATCTTGATTTCTTTTTTTTTTAATTGGAGTATAATTGCTTTACAATGTTGTGTTAGTTTCTGCTATACAATGTAATGAATCAGCTACATGTATACATGTATCCCATCCCTCTTGGACCTCTCTCATACCCACCCATCCCACCCATCTAGGTCATCACAGAGCACCAAGCTGAGCTTCCTGTGCTTTATAACAGGTTCCCACTAGCTATCTATTTTACACATGGTAGTGTATATATGTCAATCCTAATCTCACAATTCATCCCACCCTCCACTTCCGCTACTGTTTCCACATGTCTGTTCTGTACATCTGGGTCTCTATTCCTGCCCTGGAAATAGGTTCATCTGTACCATTTTTCTAGATTTCACATATATGCGTTAATATACGATATTTGTTTTTCTCTTTCTGACTTACTTCACTCTGTATGACAGACTCTAGGTCTATCCACATCTCTACAAATGACCCAACTTTGTTCCTTTTTATGGCTGGGTAATATTCCATTATATATATGTACCACGTCTTCTTTATCCATTCATCTTTTGTTGGGCACTTAGGTTGATTCCACGTCCTGGCTATTGTAATCAGTGCTTCAATGAATATTGGGGTACATGTGTCCTTTTGAATTATGGTTTTCTCAGGGTATATGCCCAGTAGTGGGATTGCTGGATTATATGCTAGTTCTATTTTTAGTTTCTTAAGGAACCTCCCTACAGTTCTCCATAGTGGCTATATCAATTTACATTCCCACCAACAGTGCAAGAGGGTTCCCTTTCTCCACATCCTCTCCAGCATTTATTGTTTGTAGACTTTTTGATGATGGCCATTCTGACTGGTGTGAGGTGATACCTTACTGTAGTTTTGATTTGCATTTCTCTAATAATTAGTGATGTTGAGCATCTTTTCATTTCCTCTTAGCCATCTGTATGTCTTCTTTGGAGAGATGTCTGTTTAGGTCTTCTGCCCGTTTTTCGATTGGGTTGTTTGTTTTTTTGATATTGAGCTGTATGAGCTGTTTGTATATTTTGGAGATTAATCCTTTGTCTGTTGCTTCATTTGCAAATATTTTCTCCCATCATGAGCTTTGTCTTTTCATCTTGTTTATGGTTTCCTTTGTTGTGCAAAAGCCTTTAAGTTTAATTAGGTTCCATTTGTTTATTTTTGTTTTTATTTTCATTACTCTAGGACGTGGGTCAAAAAAGGCCTTGCTGTGGTTTATGTCAAAGAGTGATTTTCCTATGTTTTCTTCTAAGAGTTTTATCGTGTCTGGTCTTACATTTAGGTCTTTAATCCATTTTGAGTTTATTTTTGTGTATGGTGTGAGGTAGTGTTCTAATTTCATTCTTTTGCAAGCAGCTGTCTAGTTTTCCCAGCACCACTTATTGAAGAGGCTGCCTTTTCTCCATTGTGTATCCTTGATGCCTTTGTCATAGATTAGCTGACCATAGGTGCGTTGGTTTATCTCTGAGCTTTCTATACTGTACCATTGATCTATGTTTCTGTTTCTGTGCCAGTACCATACTGTCTTGATTAATGTAGCTTTGTAGTATAGTTTGAAGTCAGGGAGTCTGATTCCTCCAGCTCCAGTTTTCTTTCTCAAGATTGCTTTGACTATTCAGGGTTTCATTTCTGAATATGAAGAGAACCTAAAGAATAACATGTTATACTGCTGAACAAGAAATGAGCCTTGAATTCAGTTTATATGTTGAACAGCTCCCAAGAGATAGCATCAATGAAGGAGTTGAAAGGGGGTCCCCAGTTCTTCAGGACTGACTGTGTCAGGTAACAGATCTCAGCTTTCTTCTGGATCCTGATGTCAGAAAAAAGCTGACAAGATGAATAAATAAGAGGGAAAATAACTAGTAACTTTTGGATTTGGAAAGGACACTCACATATTTATGAGGAAGACGAGTGAGCAACAGAATGAAGTAATTTGTCTCTAGAGTTAATTAGTGACAGGAGCAATGGCCTTGTTTGCTGATGTTCCCCATCCCTAGCACAAAAGAGTTTCCAATTTCCACTCTGTTGGTTGCTTCTGAAGCTTTTCTAGAGAAAATAGTTCATGAAATGACCCAGAATTCATCCTGCATGGATGATAGGAAAATTACTCCCTCTGCCTCCCCTCAGGTGTCAGGCCATGAACGAACAATTTTCATTTATCTCTCTACCCCACCCCAAACAACCAAATTGTATTTTGGCAACAGGTGGAGCTGTTCCCTGTGCCTGACACTGAGAACTCAGGGCTTCACAGAGACCCCTCCAGTACCCCCAGGAAGGAATCGGAGAATGGATGCAATACAGAGGCAATTCTCCCAAGAGTGCCTGTGAACTCAGGGTTTATAACTTGTTTGGTTTTTCTTGTTGTTGTTTTTTCAAAGTCCTTACCCTTAGGCCACTGGCTAACTGATTTATCCTCTATGGGCAGTGCTGGCCATAGAACAGCTCCTGTGGCCAGAAAGGGGAGGAGCTGCTGCGTCAAACTGGAATGTTGCAGATGTGTAACATTCTTTCTTGTCACTCTCTACTGTAATCTCCATCTAACCACAAAAATGTGGCAGCTTTGATGCTCTGATGTTATCTTTCTCCATCTCTCACACTCTCAGGAAGAAGCCTTTAGTTCTCCAGCTTTCACTGCTGTACAAACTGGCTCATCACCAGAATAGATTTTTCAGTCCCTTTCCCTCTGCTCCACACAAGTATCTGAGCTCTGGTTCAAGAGCTTTCTCCACTCAATCATCACTGCTTATTTGGCAATGGCCACTTGAGTAAGAATCTGCAGAGCCCTCATGTAGATCCCGAACACACACACACACACACACACACACACACACACACACACACACCTCACACATTTTTCACCAAAGTTCTCTCTGTTGGGTAAGTCAGTGGACCATCACTGATAGTTTCTGCATCACTAGATAGGGGCAATTGTAAGACATACCCATTTCCCCATGGAATGCATAAGGAAGCATTTCACCCTGGACAGCAGTATGAACTGCTCCCAGGGAGACAAGAAAAAGAGAAGCAATTGTATTCAGTAATTGTTCCCCATTCAGTTATCTGCTTCCTTCCCTACTTGGGCTCAGGAGCTGGCTTGGCTCCCTTTTGTCACCATGCTAGTTCAGTTTCCCCTGGGAAGATTGCCCAACAGGCAGACTGAGTAGTTTCCTAGGGCAAAAGGGTGCCCTAGAAATCTCAGTTACAGAGACCAGGGTCCATGTGCCCCTGTAGTCTATTAAAGAGATCTTTTCCTTGATGGGATAAGAGTGCCTCTTTTTTCTTTTTTCTTTTTTTAAGAATCGCTACAAACCTGTAACTCACAAGTCTGATGAAGTATTTAAAAAAAGACTCCCCCATCCCAGGAAAGCTCGTGCTCAGATCTTAACTGTCCAAATACTTGACATCAACTTCCTCTTGGAATGTACTCTATCTGAAGGAAAAAATAAACCAAACATTCATTGCTTATAGGTTGGTAGGAAAAGGCCTTCACATGATAAGCCCAGACTTCTATTTTAAGGTTTTATTTTTCCAAATAAATCCGTATAAACAAGGGTTTTGGGACCTAAACTAGTCATCAGAAAGCTACGCTTCACGCAGTGGCTGAAGCCAAGACTGGGGTTTGCTGGACAGGATTCTGGTAGGACAGGCTTTAAGCTGCAGTAAAAACAAAAACAAAAAACAACAAAAAAACACAGAACACTCTCTCCCAGTATCCTCATTCTAGAGTCTTCCCCATTAGCTGGCAGAGGAGGCTGGATGATCAAAAGACCTGGTGCCCCAGGTCTTTTCTTTACGGATGCTGGATGTGCAGGAAACCATGTGCATGTGGGGGGGTGCTGTCCCTAGGGATGAAGGGGTGATGAGAAAGGACACAATGTGGGTTTTCACAAAGCCATCAGCGGGGAATCCTATAAAAATATCGTTTATAGAATGGAAAAATGTCCATGCTCATATATCTCTTTAGTTCTGTGTTTCTATCTCCACCCTCCTTCTCATTCCAGTAAAGATATTTAAAAATTGGTTTGGGGAGACTGATTTTGTTTTACTGTAAAGTGTGTACACAGAAAACTGAGAAAGCCATTCTCCTCTTCACCCATCCACCTAAGTGATGACTTCACTGTGGCTTCTTTTTGTTCCAAAATCTTTTAGTGAACATTTGCAAAGTAAACTCCTAAAGTAAAATTACAATTATCTGTGCATTTTGAAGTAATATAAGACTTGAGGCCTGCCATCAAGGAGGTTGCTGTCTAGAATGGTTACTCTCTTTACTATGTCCCAATTGCTTGACATGTATTTGCTCATTTTGTCGTCACCGCAGCACACAAGGCTTTATTTCCACATTATCCCAGAGGAAACTAAAACTCAAGGTGTATAGGTTACTTGCCTAAGGTTACTCAGATAACACTTAAAGGAGCTTGAAACTCAGACACATGGTTGTCTAGCTCCAAAGCCCATATTTTAAAAGTTTTAGTTGTGATAAAATATACATGACATAAAATTTACCATTTCAACCATTATTAAACATACAGTTCAATAGGCCTAAGTACATTCACATTGTTGTACAACTAACCTCTGGAAATTTTTCATCTTCCCAGACTGAAACTCTGTACCAATGAAGAACAGCTCCCATTCTTCCCTGTGCCAAGCCCCTGGCAACCCCCATTCTACTTTTTGTTTCTATGAATTTGACTACTCTAGGTACCTCATATAAGTGGAATCATACAGTCTTTTTGTGACTGGCTTATTTCACTTAGCATAATGTCTTCGAGATTTGTCTATGTTGTAGCATGTATCATAAACTTTATTTGTAATGGCACAGATTTCATTTTTATAAATTGTGTACCTATTAACATAGATTTATAATTATGTTTATGCTTTTGTCTTCTAGATCCTATAAAAGAATAAAAAGCTGAGTTACAAACAAAATTACAATGGTATGAGATTTTGTATTTGTCAATATATTCAACTTTGCCAGAAAACTTTATATTTGTGTGATTCTTGAGTTACTGTCTATTGTCCTTTTGTTTCAACTTAAAGGATCCCTTTAACATTTCTTGTTGGGTGGGTCTAGTGGAATGAACTCCTCCAGGTTTTCTTTTTCTTTTATTTTTGTTTCTTTCTTTTTTTTTTCTTTCTTTGTTTTTTTTTGGTGGGAATGTCTTTCTTTCTTCTTCATTTAAAAAAATATGTATAATTATTTTTTGTCTGCATTGGGTCTTCATTGCTGTACATGGGCTTTCTCTAGTTGTGGTGAGCGGGAGATACACTTCATTGCAGTGCACAGACTCCACATTGCAGTGGCTTCTGTTTTTGTGGAGCATGGGCTCTAGGCACATGGGCTTCTGTAGTTGTGGCATGCAGACTCAGTAGTTGTGGTACATGGGCTTTGTTGCTCCGTGGCATGTGGGATCATCCCAGACCAGGGCTCGAACCTGTGTCCCCTGCATTGGCAGGCAAATTCTTAACCACTGCACCACCAGGGAAATCCTCTCCTTCATTTTTGAAGGACAGCTTTGTCAGATATGGAATTCTTGGTGTTTTTTCATTTTTTTGTTTTCTTTCAGCACTTTAAATATATCACCCCGTTGCCTTATAGCCTACAAAGTTGCTGCTGAGAAATCTCTGAAAATCTTACTGAGGATCCCTGGAACATCACAGTCACTTTTCTCTTACTGCTTTCGAGATTCTCTTTTTGTATTTGACTTTCAACCGTTTGACTGTAATGTGTCTGTGTGGATATCTTTGGACTCAACTTACTTGTAATTTCTTGAAATTTTTGTGTCATAACTCATATCTTTCCTCAAATTGGGGAGTGGGGTTAGCCATTATTTCTTCAAATAAGTCCCCCACCACTCTCTCTGTCTTCATTCTGGGACTCCCATAATGTGTATATTGGTCTGCTTGTTGGTGTCTCATAAGTCTCAGGCTCTCTTCACTTTTTTTCATTCTTTTTTCTTTTTGTTCCTCAGACTCTATAATTTCAAATTACCTGTGTCCAAGTTCATTTATTCTTTCTTCTACCTGTTAAAGTCTTCTGGAGAACAACTCTAATGAATCTTTTCAATTCAGTTATCACACTTTTCAGCTCCAGAATTTCTATTTGGTTATTTCTTAATAATGTTTATCTCTTTGCTATCAATCTCATTTTGCTCATATGCAGTTTTTGTGATTTCCTTTAGTTGCCTGTCCATGTTCTCCTTTAGCACATTGAGCATATTTAAGACATTTATTTTAAAGTCTTTGTCAAGTAAGCCTGAGGCTTGTATTTACTTACATTCGTTTTGGATATGTATTTTATTCCTTTGAATGAGCCATGTTTCCCTGTTTCTGTGTATGCTTTGTGATATGTTGTTGAAACTTAGGCATTTGAAAAACCAGTCACTGCCCTCAATCTTTGTGAACTAGTTCTGTGAAGGAGAATACCTTCACTAATTAGCCTGGCATGAAGGTTGAAGGTCCTCACAGACCTTTTTTGGGCATATGTCTTCCCTGGGCATATGCATGTGCATTTTAACCCCAATTCCCCTGCATACATGATTGCTTTTAAATATCTTAATTTCCCTGCAAGTCTTACCCTTGCTTCTTCTCAGGGCTTTGAATGTTCTACCATATTCTTCCACCCCATAATCTCTTGCCCCCAGGCACCCACAGATCTTCAGTCCCCCTACAGATCTCATGTGCCACAGCAGCCATCACTGCCTTCAGTGTCCTTTAATATAGTATCTAAATTATGCCACTGTTCCTATCAGCACTCTGACTCAGGCAAAACAGATCCTGCTCCCTTGTGTAGCTTCTAGACAGGAGGAACATTGTTTAAAAGTTTCATTCTTTTCTTTCATCCTTAGGGAGGAACCAGGAATTTAGTGACTTTCTCCTGATTGTGAGAGCTGTGCTGGGGAAGGAGTGGAGCAAGGGTGAATAACAAAGCAACAAATTTTTTTTTTAATTTTGAATTTTTTTTTTCTTGGTTAGGCATTTGCTTGGTTGCTGAAGATTCTTAACTGATTTCTAGCATTCTCACAAGCAACTATGGTCTGTATGTTGTTGCTCATTTACTATTTCCATTGAGGAGCAAGAGCCCAGAACTTCCTAGTTTGCCATCTTGCTAACATCACTCAAAAGCCCATAGTTTTTGACTATACCATGTTGCTTCCCACCTGAAGTTAAACCAACATATAACAGAGCCACTTAAGCCATTTTGTAATTAAGTAGAAAATCATGAGGCAGTACATGTTGAGGATAGAGAGAAATGATTAAATCTAGAATAAAAAGAATAAACTTCATGGAAGAAAGGGTAACTGGACTGAGACTTGCAGACACACACATACATACACACACATTCAAATCCACATCACAGGACAAGTTTCCATTGTTGAGGATCTTCCATAAAAGAAGAAACTCTGAGTCTCCAGATCCTTCTAAAATAATTCTGAAATATTTTTTATTGGGTCCAAAGATGAGGAAAGGAAGTTGGTTTCATCATAATAAAGGGTGGGACCAATATGTTTGTTTCATTTTATTTTTGTGGACTGACAATTGACATCTAGAAGTAAGCTCTAGGGTCTTGAGTATGTGTGGGGACATAAACATTATGAAAACCCCATCATTCACCATGCAACAAACTGTCATTTGAGAGGCATGAGTGGCTGCAGTATTACTGCCTGGAATATTTTAAAGCATGAACAAACTGCTTGGACTAAGGTTGAGCTGACATTTTGAGTCTGAGATGGTACTGTGGTTGGGGTTTAAAAGCTAATTTGAAAGGTTTGTGTTTTACTTCATATTGTTTTTAATTGTTCCATTTTCCAGATGTTTATTCCTAGATCATTTCCCACAAAAATAAGGGAACTCATTTTGAAAACCTGGATGGCTCAGATCCCTTTGGGCCAGACGTTTTAGACTAAACTAAATAAAACTGGGAGGGAAAAGGTGCTTGCAATGTGTTTGAAGATTCTGAAGAAATCCTCTGTACAAAAACAACAAAGGTGGGACCAGGAAACAAAGTATTAATTTCATGTTCCCCCATTAGCTTACCACCTGTTCTTTCTGATCTTTACTCAGCAAGGAGAGGGGAAAAGGCTAATCTGTAGCACATTTATATCAACAAACTTGCACAAAACTCTGCCTAATTATCCCCTTGAACCTGTGTCCTCTCAGTGGAAGGCAGTTTCCCAACCTGGCTGAGAGCCAACAGCGGCAAGCTGGTATCCATAAGTGTGGCTAACGACAGCCCACTTTCACTCCAGGAGTGCCATAATTGCCCAGAGCAGTTTACAGATCCATTATTTTATGGCCATATTTCAGAAGAAGGAGTCAGAAGTTGGTGGAGTGGGATTCCTAGTAGTGCTGTGTATTCGACCAGCTTGACTTTGGACTCCAGATCATTTCCTGGTGAAAATCTCATAGGCTTCCATCCCTCAAATAGCTGTTTTCCTGACAAAAGTCTATCAAGGAGCCATGGTAACGAGGAGGTGGTGTGAGGGAATAGAAGGAGCACGTGACAGGGAGTCAGAACCCCTTTTTCAACCACTCACCAGCCCTATAAAAACCTGAATGAACCACAAAATCATGGAGCTCAGAAGCTCATCTACTTCCAGATCTGTACTTCTGTTAGATAAGGGATTTAGTGAGTAGCTGCAACAAACATTTATTGTGAAACCCACTATGTGTCAGAGAATGATCTCAATACCCAGACTACAAAACAGAGTCCCTGTCCCTTATGGAGCATATGATCTCATAATAGACAATAAATAAACAGACATGATATGATGTCAAGCATTGTAGTGTTATAATTAGTGATGTGAAAAAATAAAGGAGACTAAGGGGAAAGTATAGAAAGAGAAGGGGGCTGTTATTTTAGACATGGCTAAGAAGGACATCTCCCAGAGGTAATATTTGAGCAGAGACCCAACCTAAGGAGAGAAAAAGCAATATGAGTATATAAAGCAAGAGTGCTCAACAGAGGGAGCAGTCTTTTGATTCTGTGACCTGGGATATAACGTCTTTTGATAAATGCTTCCCATCATTGTGCAAATGATGGTTGCTGTGCTTGAGACTTTCTCCAGGTTCTTTATCTCTGTGCTAAAGCGATGGTGATCACAGTGTCCTTTAGTTATACAGTGCCCTTTAGGTATGCCAGGTCCAGAGTCACCATGGTTTTGACCAGTAGTGATATCAGCTCAGTTCACCTTTTTGTACCCTTCTTGAGAAGATATTTTGTGACACTTTTGACTGAAGTCCCACAGTGAACTGATTTCTTCAAGGACAGTCTTACAAAGATGCCCAACATCATTCTCCTGAGTTGCAGCTGAGAACTCACAGTTCTACTTAGTTTTCCCAGATGCATGTGGCCAGGTTGCCATATTTCTGCTGACTCCTATAGTTGACAATGACGTGGCATTTCAATGAAAGAAACAAGTTTATGGCTGCCTCAATCTTGATCTTAGTTAGCAGAATCACCATGCTGTGCTACTTGGCACAAGCCAAAAAGACAATAAAAATAGGTTGTAAAATGTGTGAATGATATTTTAACAGTGAAGAAGAAATGACTCAAAATGTATAGTAGGCTAATGATGTGTCATTCATTGCCACTCCACAGAAAAAGTAGTGCAGTTTGACATTTGAAACTTCATCTTTCTATATCAGAATATATCTATGTTATCTGCTGATGATCTAGCTTTACAACAATATTCATTCACAAGTACTTCGGTGAGTCTAAGTCCTGCGTATGCTGCTAGACAAAGCATTTATATAACCTGGGATGTGTGCACAACATGGGATCAATTATATCACAGTAGCAAGTTGAATTATTTGTCTGAAATTTCCCTCCCCCTCTCTTTCTCTGATATGCATTCCACCTACTACTAATGGTCCTTGAATTGCTTAAGAAAATAAATCCATGTTTCAAGTGTGAGTGAGCTCACTTATTCTTCTGGTGTCTACTGTGAACAAACTTCACCCTCCACCCTCTTATCCATCAAGCCCTCCAGATCATAGAGAATAACAACTTCTCATGGGAACAAACATGAAAATTATCTTGTTCCAGGCTTCTGGATGTATAAATGTGACTCTTTCTCTTTCTCTTAGATCAAAAGATCGTGAACTGCTGGGTCATTTACAGCATTGTGCAAAGTGTCAGAATTCCTTAAAAATAAAACTCAGAGATGGAATCATGAGGATACGGCAGAATGTTTCCACCAAATATGAAGTCAGTTTCCTAAGGTAACCTCTAACCTGTTTCAACCTATCTCCAGAAAAGAGAAACACAAAGCAAAGGTTACCCAGTGGTTGAGGTGAAAGCTCTGTAATGCTCGGTCATCACATCCTTGTCACCCTCTCCTAAAGAAACCAACCTCTCAGAGGAATCCAGGTAAGGCATTACAGTCTCAGCCCTTAAGACATTCACATTCACATTCTCATTGAAAATAAGCACCTATTAAGAGTACTAAAACAAGGCAACAACAGTGATGTGAAATTGGCAAGACCAGTATATACGCTACTGAAATTCCAAGGAATCCAAAATACCAGGATGGTGTACAAGGTCCGCCGATACTGAATCTACACCTTCTTCCCTGGGCTCATCCCTGCCATTCTCCTGCTGTATCCTGTCATGTTCCAGGCAAACCAAATGAGTTGTGATAGTGCCATAGAGCTGTCTCCTATGTAGGTGGTTTTGCTGAGAGATGGGAGGAGGGGGCAAGATAAATGGAAAACAGGAGTCGTCTCAGAGTTTGTGCTTGGATGGCAAGGATAGGTCTAAGACAGAGATCCCCAAAACTTCAACTGGCACATTGGTCTGAAAAAAAAATATCTTTTCAAAACTTGGACCATCAGCTTTATGGTTCCAAAATGCAGATAGGAAAAGCGAATGTGATACCTACTTTAATCTAAAGGCCCTGCTCCTTGGGTTAATATGGGTAATGTTGATCATTTTTTGTGTCTTTCAGGAAATGGACTCAGTTTCAAGTGTATTATTTCCCTCTGGGGAACTCAAGTCTCAAGTTAAACCAAACACAAACCTCTCCTTGAAGCATACTAGTGACAAATTGATCATTTCTCTGGCTATTGTCTAGTCAAGTTAGATTTCAAGTCAAGTTAACCTAGTTTTAACTGAGCATTCTCAAGAGAAACACCAAGCAAAATGACAGCAAAACGTCTTTTTTCTAAACCACATCAGACACTCAAATGCCAAAATCACAAGCTTAAATATACCATTGAGTATAGGAAAGTCTGCAAAATTCATCAATATCCCAAAGGCATTCCAAAATATTTTCTCTCCTTCCTGATTTTTTAAGCCAGGGTTTCTACAAGAAGTTTGAGGGAGTGAAAAGGGTGTCACTTTTCCTTACAGCCCATCTTTTTCCTTTGGTTTCATTCCACACTGATCCTGGTGAAGTCATAATAATTTTACTGGTAAAATGCTTCAATGTTTCAAGGATCCATTTGGGTCTATATCCTAGGAGATACCACCTTAAGGAATTGGGAGGTAAAATGTTATTTTCAATGATGACGTATTCAACTGTTTTCAAAAGTCAGATTGCTTAGTGAAAATAAATGTTTTCAATAAACTTGTCTTTAGTTTTGTGTTTCAGAGTATTCACCCATGAAATGATCTCTTTTGTCTCTCTCAACTCTGCTGGAATAATAGTTACTATAATAAAACTCCAGGAGTTATGTACTGTACATAATAAAACTGATAGTTTATTAAGTTCAATAATAAAGCTATGTGCAAAACAAAGGCTGACATATTAAAGGGGTAAACCATGCTGCCCCAGACTATACCTTTATAGATTTTTAGCATATGTAGGTAGTTATGTGGGCTTTTACTATCCCCAGTTCAATATAGTCTTCTGATTAAGAACCTACTTACTATGTATCTGGTTATTCTTTTATTAGCTTGCAGTCAGCATGTGTTGCAGAATATAATTTAGTTAGACACCTTGTCTACGAGCAGATGGGAAGAACGCTTTGAAAAACAGTTATTCATTTACAATATAAAAAGGAAAGCTGAGAAGCCAAGGGGAGCCATGATCCTTTGAGAACATTGGCTTTAGGAGAAATCTATCCCTTGGGTAGGGATCCGCCCTCTGCAGCAGGAACAAGTTCTTCAACTGTTACACTGGGACTAGGAAGAGAGATGTGGTTTATGCAAAGCAATGGCTGAGCTCAAGACATGAATATTGCATGCTGGTACTTGGTCCAATGGGTCCCAGTGTCTCCACACCTGTTCTTTCTGCCAGTGTTCCTGATGCACACTAAGGAGTGAAAACAAGGGAGATTGAGGTCTAGTGGGAAAGTCACTAAAATAAGACAGTGCATGTAAATACGTGGCTCTATGAAATGTGGGTCTAGCTTTCAAGGACAAGTGCAAAGAAGCTGGTTAGCTCAAAGACCCTCCGCAGCAGACCTGGGGATTTTTTCTTTATGTAGATGAGAAGGCAGGAGGTGTCTACAGAGAGAGCAAGAGAGAGATTTCTTTTAAGGAATTGGCTCACACAATTATGGAGGTTAAGAAGTCCCATGATCTGCCATCTACAAGCTAAATAACCAGGAAAGTCAGTGCTATCATTCATTCTGAGTCCATAGGCCTGAGGACCAGGGGTGCTGATAGCATAAATCTCAGTCCAAGGTGGAAGGAAACTAAGGTCCCAGCTCAAACAGGCAGGAAGGCAGAAAAAAGGACGAATTCCTCCTTCCTCTGCCTTTTTTCTCTATTCAGGCCTTCAATGTAATGGATGATGCCCATTCACATAGGAGAATGAATCTACTTTATTGAGTCCACAGATTCAAGTAGTAATCCCATCCAGAAACAGCCTCAAAATACATCCGGAAACGATTTTTAATCTAGACATGCTGTGCCCCAGTCAAGTTGACATAAAAGTAACCATCACGGATTTTAAAGCACATTTACCTCTATTATTAAACATTTGCATCAGCCCTTAAACCTGAATATTGTCCCATTTTCAGTTTGAAAGTGAGATTCAGGTAAGTTGCCTATGTATAAGCATTATTATTTCTTTAAAATCACAGAATTTTTAAGTTAAGAAAATTTAGAGATTACTTCAACATCCTCAAGTTACAAGTAGAAAATCGGAGCCTCTCCTCATCCCTCACCTGAGAGTTTAAGGATTTATGGTTAGAGGGTCTGTAGTCTCACAGTGACATAGTGACTGCTCCAGAATGCAATCCAGATATTTACACACCCTGTCAAGGGATCTTTCCTGAGGCCTTAGACGGGGTGAGGTATAAGTGCTGGCTGTGTGTATACCCACTTTATCCTGGGCTGAGAAATAGCATGGGCTTGATCAGGAGATACTAGAGGAGATGGTGGTGGTCAGGGGACCATTCCAAGTGTGCCATATTTGCCACCCACTCAGAAATAGCTCTATCATACGGACACAAAAACGATACTAACTAGAGCTCTGCCTTTATGGTTGTGAAAGAAGGGAAGGCAACAGGACTGGACAAAAGGAGAAATTAGGTTGTAACACAGAAAAGGCCACAGCCCATCCCACAGGGGACTCTGCTGAAGCTGCGGTGGCCCCAGGTTGGGGTCAAGGGATGAAGGCTTTTGTACCCTGACAATGTCTGTCTAATCATTGGACGTAAGCTGCCAGTGAGCACAGCAGATCTCTTTAGCTGTCGTCCATTCCCAGAGAAGGCTGAGGGCTGAGGGCCGTCCGCCCACAGGACTCCCAGCAGCCTAGGAATGAGCCTACCAGTCCTGAAGGGGATGCTAGGTGATGCATCTCAGTGTGCACCACACGAGATGAATGAAAAACTCTGAGCACAATCCACTGCCCTGTCCCCGTATTATCTAAAGCTTGGCTTTAGGTGCTAAGAAAGCCTTAAATATTTTCTTTGCTGATTACATGACATGATACACAGTAAGTACTTAGACATATTTCTTGCACATTGTAAACACTCGTTAAATATATGGTTATTATTACTGTTATTATCATTATCAATAAATGTCTTTTCAGAACTGCAACTTGAGTCAAAGGAGGCACATGGACTCACTGGTGGTCCTGTTCTCTTAATCATAGGCTCCATGTGCCTGTGAGTGAGAGAACACACAAGTATATGACAATAAGCTATTGTGACAGCTGTCTACGTGACCCTGAGTTTATATTTCCATTGAATGGAGGAGGTACAGTGTGCTGCTTGTGTTTAGCAGTATTCTTATTTTATGGGAAATGGATTAGTAGAGTTAAATTCATTCATTCTCTGAAGCTATAGTCAAATATATGCCAAGAAAAACACACGTACCACTATGTACTACAAGTTCCAAAATCCCCTTTATTACTAGGAAAGCATTTGTTCCTGACCAAGTGTGAGCAAACGCTTAGCACAGGGGTTGGGGGGGGTGGGGGGCGGGGTGAGGGGTGGGGGGGGGCGGGGCCATGCACTGGGGCTTAAAAGCCCATACTGTACATCTGTTGTTTTTGCCCATCCACCATCCACTCCCCACTCTTCTGGTACCGGTACCCAGACTTTCCTCCGGAACAAATCCTCTCACCATTCCTCTCACCAGTCCAGTCCATCGCAGAGACGTTCCCTTACCCCAGTGAGGCTGAGGCAGGAGCTCCAAGCCAGGCTAACCCATCTCTCTTCTCCAGGGAGTTTAATCTACAGATGAGTGAGACAAAGCCAGAAAAGGGTTGGAGCTGATTCATCTTATTGGTGGTTGCCCAAATAAACATTCCATTAGTTCTTGTTCCCTAAATCCCTTGTTCCCAACACTTCTGAAGCCTGGTTGTCTAACATCCTCACTGATTCTGTGAGAGTCTTTGTACCCTTCCAAAGAATTCCCCTTTCTTTCTTAAGTTAACCAAGGTTAATTTGTATTGCATGCACCCAAGACTGTAGGATGAAAGAAATAGATTTCTTTAACCAATCAAGTTCTTCCCTAATGTTCTTTCCCCTGGAAAATATACTTATTTTCAATAAAGTAAGGAACCATAAAACTTTAGCTTATGCTTGGCTTCTTCAACTAGAAGATTTGATAAGTAAGCTGAGGTGAGAGCCTGAGAATACAGGACACCTCCACAAAACCCTTGAATGAAGATAGAATTTAACTATGCATATATTTTACTTAAACAACTCAGATTTTTTTTCTTCCCCACATACACAAAAATCTATAGATTAACTGATATTCCATTAAAAACGCCAACAGTGTCCATCAACAGTGCAACATTTAGTGCATGAAACTTCAGTTATATCTAAACTGGTCTAGATATAGACTGGCTGGAATTCTGAAGAGTCTGGGTTTACCTATTAGAAATGGGCTTTTTCCAGAATGTCCTTTGCTTAGGTATATGCTTTTATCCCATGATGGATTATTTAATAGCAAGAAACACATTATCTGAGATAAGACAGGATATAAAGGGAAGGTTCCAACAACAAAATATCTTTCCAAACCCTTAACCTGCAACAAAATTCAATTTAGTAATCCTTATTGAGAACTAGACTTGTGTATGACTTACTATAGTAGTTTCTTTGGGTGGTTTTAAAGTGAATAAGACAAAATCCTACTTTAAATAACTTGCAAGATGCATATGAAAAGTCAGGGATGTAAGAAAATAAGACAGGTAAATCAGTATTGGCTTCATGAAAGAAAAAGCATTTGAGCCGGGACTTGAATAGCATCTGAGCTAGGACTTGATGAATAAGTAGGACATTAGGAGATAGAGAAAAAAGATTAGAGTTTCCGGAAATAAGAAATAGCATAAGGAATTACACGGTGTTGTAAAAAACAATCCAGTTCTCTGGGTTATCTAATATATTCAGGAAAGTGATGTTAGGTTAAGGTGCAAGAGTAGATGGGCACAATCCTGGAGAGGGTCATAAATGTCTCCTCTTTTGGATGCATTTCTTCTTTCAATAAGACAGGGCCTAGGGTGTCCAGAAGATTATGCTAGAACAATTGATTCTAGTTCCCCTGGAGGTAAAGTTCGGGCTAAGGAAAAGAGGCCTATTTCTCTGTCATCACATACAAAAATTCATTTGAGATACAACATACACCTAAATATAACAGTTAAAACTGTGTGAATGACCAGTTAGTATATGAAAAGTTACATAACACTATTAGTCATGAAGAAATGTAAATCAAATCCACAAAGAGATAATACTGCATACCTATTAGGATGGTTAAAATTAGAAGGACTGACAACACCTAAATTTGAGAAGGGTGCATAGGAACTGGAACTTTTATCTATTGCTGGTGGGGTGTAGAATGGGGCAACCACTTTGGAAAACAACATGAGAGCCTTCTATAGAGTTAAAAACATACCTACTCTGTGACTCAGCAATCACACTCCTAAATATTTATTCATGACAAATCAAAATATAGGTTCATAAAAAGATATATCCAAAAATGTTTCTGGCATCTTTATTCATAACAGTCCCAAACTGGAAATAACCCAACAAGAGAAAGTATAAAAAAAATTGTGGTATATACAGTGAAATTCTACTGAGCATAAAAAGGAGTCAACGACCATAGTGGTTATCAAACTTTCTGATCTCAAGATTACTTTCCATTCAAGAATTACTGCAGACTCTAAAAGAGTTTTTTTTAACACGGCTTATAGCTCTCAATATTTACCATATTACCAACTGAGTAATTTTAAAATATGTATTTGTGATTCCCTTTAAAATAATAAGACTAATCCTATTACATGTTAACATAAATGAAATGTGTTTTTTTTACGAAAATAACAATATTTTTCAAAACAAAACATTTGGTGAGAGCAGTGATATTGTTTTACTTTTTGGAAATTGCTTCAATGTCTGGCTTAAGAAAGACAGCCAGATTCTTTTATCAATTCTTTGATCAGTCTGATTCAATATCATACTTCATTTATCCTTGGGAGAATTATACTATACCCTCATGAGAGAGTAAGAGTGAAAATGTAAATGGCATCTTTTTATCATTATAAAAATACTTTTGACTTCATGGACCCCTTTGAGAGGGTCTTGGGGACCCCCAGTCACCCATTTTGGGAATCACTATTGATGCACAAAATGACATGGATGAGTTTCAAACACATATTGAGCCAAAGAAACCAGACACACAAACTCCAGACTGTATTACTCCATTCATGTGAAGTTTTACATTAGGCAGAACTAATTCATAGTGACAAAAATCAGAATAGTTGCGGCCTATGCAGGGTGAGGATTGAATAGAAGAGGAAATTAGGAACTTAATGAAAATGGTGTATATTTTTACTGAAGTTACATCAATATAAACATCAAGTCTATGTGTTGATGAAAACACATAGAATTGCCCACTTAAATCTGTGTACTTCACTGTACACTTTACCTTAATTTTAAAAAGCAAGAGAGAGCCAAAATACTGGACTATTGTAGAACATAAATGTGATTGGAGTTAAGCATTTTCTAAGGTCTTTCAGAAGGCGGGAAAAAATATTTGATTACTCTCATAATTAAAGGAGGGGACAGATATTACTCTTATAATTTTAAAGTTAAATATGCATGTTAAAATTTCTAGAGTAAGTATTAAAAGAATATAGGTAGAGAGTGTAGTTTCCAAAGTAGTAGAGGGGTGAAGGATGGAACTGGTGAGGAAGAGGTGATAACATTTGCAGGCTGGTGATATTTCTGTACATTCAAAATAAGCAAGATGAGGGGGATGGCAGAGGGAAGAAGGAAGAGAAAACAAACTAGACAAATAGAAAATACATAATAATATGGTAGAAGTCACATCACTGTGGCACAATGAAATGAGCTTGGCCCATGTCATTCCTTATCTGGATATATGAATTTGGACCCATCCCTTGAGTTCCCTTATAAAATAAAGAGTTTAAACAAATTAACCTCTAAGTTTTTTTTCCAGTTAACTCAGGGCCTGATTCAGGACAAGTTCTACTTAAAGAGACAAAAATTTCAAGGCAGACAAATAATAACCATAATTTATATAAAAATATTCACCCTTGTGAGGTTCGAATTGCCTTTTTTTTATTCAGAATGTAAACTCTGAAGCCCTTGGTTTATCTGAGATTCTTTAATGTAGTGAAAGATTTGGCTTGAAAATGCTTTCAACCAAGATGAGAGATCCTCACATTAACACTCATTTAAGAACCAGATAAATAGATCCTCTACTTCCTCACTCACTCAGTCTCTGGATCTTCACAGAGCCCTCCTCCCTCACCCTCTTTCCTAATGTTTGGCTCACTAACAAATTCATTTGATACTTTCCCCGGGAATTTGCCACCTTTGTTGGGTGACTTGGGGCAAACAGTTTATGAGAATCCCGCCTGCCTCCTGGGTGGTACTGGATAGCACAGCTCCCTCGAGGACCCCGATCTGTCCTTAATTAGTAGTGTTAGCGGAAAGACTGTAAGCCCTCCCGGATGGTATCGGGAGGTTAAATGAGTACTTCTAGCTGCTCACCTTTCAAGGCAAACTGGGGAAAAAGAAATGGATCCCTAATGGCAACTCAAAGGAGAAAACTTATAAGTGTTTGCTAAGAGCATTATGAAGTTTTACTGGAATTTTCTTTTTGGTTATTTCTTTACCACAAAGAAAATGCCTACACATCAGGGAATCACAGCGCAGCGTTACATGAAGAGATCAAATATTTCATTTAATTTTTAATTGTCTTTCTGGGAAAAAATGGCTCAATTTTTCATGCATGTTTCCTTACAGAAAAGATTTACAGCTGGGGTTGCTGGGAGATTCCCTAGGGATCAGCTGATCTCAGAGAGCACTCCAGGGAACACTAGTAAATACCACTGTGAGTCCCCTCCTTGGTGGTCAACAGCTTGGCCTCCAGCAGTATTCATCTTATAAATTCTAGTATATTCATTCCATTTAGTTAGCATATCCCATTGAGTTTGAAATTAACACCACCTAATCAGTATCTCATTGATAGGGGAGGCAGCCATCCCATTCATTCTGGTAAGAGCCTTAGTGGGGACCCACCAAGGGTCAGATGGTCCAGAAAGTCTTTCCTCCCAGCAAAAGTAACCTCTAAACTACAGAGGATTAAGCACGATGTTTTCAACAATAGCTGGATATCTTGCACTGAGCTATGAATAAAATATATAACAACAATTAACAATAGGTATGGGTACTTGGTACTTTTTTTTAGCTTCTTTTAAGCAATGTACTATATTTACAAACTTTCAAAAGTCAAACTGTATTACAAACTTTATATCAAAAGTATCTACATCAGAGCCACTGACAATTCTGTGGCCAGCAAATTAATTAATTTTTAACATCTTTATTGGAATATAATTGCTTTACGATGGTGTGTCAGTTTCTGCTTTATAACAAAGTGAATCAGCTAAACATATACATTTATCCCCATATCTCCTCCCTCTTGCATCTCCCTCCCTCCCACCCTCCCTATCCCACCCCTCTAGGTGGTCACAAAGCACAGAGCTGTTCTCCCTGTGCTATGTGCCTGCTTCCCACTAGCTATGTATTTTACGTTTAGTAGTCTATATATGTCAATGCTACTCTCTCACTTCGTCCCACCTTACTCTTCCCGCTCCCCGTGTCAAGTCCATTCTCTACACCTGCGTCTTTATTCCTGTCCTGCCCCTAGGTTCTTCAGAACAATTTTTTCTTTTCTTTTTTTTAGATTCCGTATATATGTGTTAGCATATGGTATTTAAGTCAGAAAGAGAAACACAGCAAATTAATTTGAAGGAAATGTGGGTACTATTCAGGGAGCAGAAACAGCGTGGCTGCCCCTGAAATGCCAGTGTGGGGAGTGAGGGCTTAGAGGGTAGAGGGCACTCTGCTTACAGTGCTTCTTCCAACACACTCAGCCAATGAGGACAGGGTCAGTTCAGTTTTCAGATTCAGAACCAAAGGGAGCTGTGGATATATTTTGTTCTTTCTTGTTTTTACAGTAAGAGAGCACCTTAACAAAAGCCAGAGGACATACAGCCATAGGGAGGACTGCACTGACCTGTTGGGTAGAAGGGTGTGTAAGGAAGAGCGGTGGTTTCCGACACAAGCCAGCCTGTGTGCTCCACGCGACAGCACACCTCAAAGCTGCTGAGCTATGGCTGTCAGGCTTCTCGGGTTCACCCCGAAGTGGCAAGCGGTTTTGGAACTAATGAATTATGTAGACTAAACCCAGCTTCTGACTCAATCATACATTGAGGAGTATATCAAAAGATTTCTTTTTCTTTTTGCAGGATTTATTCTCATTGTATATTACCTCATCAAACAAACACCGTTCCATGTGGGAAGGATACTCCAAAATTTTGCCAAATACATTCTCCTTGGAATGGATATTACTGTCAGAAACAAAGCATCCTCTCTTCCTTTGGAAGTCCTTGCCTCCCTTCATTGTAAATTCCACTCTATCACACGTTTCCATATTTTTATAAGCTCACAAAGCACTTGAGGCACAATGATAAATAGATCCCTGTCCAAATACATTCCTTTCTATTCACATCTTCTTCCACCCATTCACCTCCAAGGGTGTCTTTCTACCAGCTGATGAATTTTGTGATTTTTAGCACTATGGTGCTGTACAAAGCTGCTTAAACCAGTGATGGATTTGTCTACCCACCCCCCAACTCACACTGACAGGCTATTGTTCATTCCTGACCACAGTTATCAAGGCAATGAGAAGAAATCTGAACACGACAGCAATTCTCAAGACCCACCAATAATGCACAGGTCTGGCTGATTCTGGGTCCAGTAGGAGTGATTTCTATTAGACCACAGAAAGCTACCGGGAAAATTCTTCCTGGGAGGTGTGGATATCCCTGTGCACTGACCCTGTTCTACATAAAATAGAATTAACCAACGACACCTCAAAGGTTACTTCATAGTTATCTCAAATCTCTGAACCCAATGGTTCCCATGCAAACATGTTCATCACACGGACCAAAGATCAGGAGAAGTGAAAAAACAGGATGTCCGGTCTGTTCTTGACTGTTCTAACACGGGTCATAGTTTTAGTTTTCCAAATCATGTAGTTGAGCCCATGGGGTTTCATGCACAGAGTTGCTTCCAGCAGGAGGAATCCTGACTTTGTGACGTGAAGATAACAGCATTCACCATGGAGGATTGCCTTTACTCACCTCTTCAGAGTGTTCAAATTTTTTTCACTTACATTTCCTCATTTGCTTCTAATAACCGTGCTAGAAGAAGGTCGGTATTACATGCATTGCATTTATGAGAATGGGGGAGAGAATATTAAAGTGATCTGCCTTAGGCTACACAGCTTGCGACAGGCACAACATGGGACCCCAACCTGGGAAATTTGAGTCCAGGTTCAGGCATCGTTCAACTGTACCAATAATTCCATTAAGGTTTATCAAAAGCACTGGGTAAGTGCTGGGCATCCTACTGGGTGTTCCCAGTAAGGCAGTTCTTAACTTTTCACAACCCAGAGAGGACTAGTGACTCTATACCTAAGACCTCAGAGAGCAGAGTGTGTTTTATTATAACACTTAGCATCTTCTACTCACCTAGTTATTTTCCTATCTTTCTCCTAGGATGTCGTGATTTCCGCAAAATCAGGTACCTGTTTTATTCAACTTTATATCTTCAGCGTTCAGCCCAGTGGCTGGAACCCAGGAGACAAGAGATGTGCAGAATAAATAACAGCTATACTAATAAAATAGACTCAAATATAAATAGTGCTAAAGTAGAGGCATGAATAAAGTCTTATGGAAACAGAGCGGAAAGTGACTAAATCTACCTAGAAATTCAGGAAAGCTTCGCAAGGAAGGTGACATTTGAGCCAGGATTTCATGAAATAGGAGAGGGAAAGGCATTCTAGGTGTAGGAACTTCATATACATGTCAAAATCTTATTAAATGTGACCCTGCATGGCCTAAGAGTCAGTACAGTGCCTGAAGGGGAGGCACAGATGAGGACAGGTATGTAATTTACAGTAAAGAAATCAATTAATTAAGTAAAGTTTAAGTAACTAAAATAATATAAGCAAATTAACAAATTTAAACAAATGAACTTATTTTAATTCACATTGATTTTCATTAATCAGCTAATTAGAGTAAAATTAATTAGAGCAAAAAAAAATTATAGCTCCAGAGAATATTAAGTAAGACATTTAATAAGGGGGGAAAAAATCCACGCGCTGAAGATGGTGAGGCAGAAGCGGGCGGCCTGTGGGCACCGATGCCCCCCCCTTTCTCCTCGCTGGGGCTCCGCCCCTGTCGCTGCCTGGGAGGCGTGGCCCGACCCCCAGGTTGGCCCCGCAGCATCGCCACACCTGGCACTCATTCCAGGGGCTTCAGCCACCTCGGGGGCAGGCCTGCGTCTGAGCTGCAGCGCCTTTAGGGATCCCCAAGGCCCTCTCAATCAATAATCCCCGGGGTTTTTTATGAGGGTTGGATTATGAGGATTTGGAAAGTGGACGATTAAGTAGTACTTCAAAGAAGAGCTCCAGCCGCACCTGCAGCATTTATGAAGATCTATTAATAGAAAGCACACGATTTAGCAGTAATCTCTAATTCAGAGAAAATCGGTGATTTATGCCCGGGGGCCCAAGAGGCACTGAGGACTTTGGTTCATGGGCTGCCCGGAGGCAGCGTGTGCTGGCCCTACATCTGGACACGGCTGACACTGGGTCACCGAGGGTTGTGTGGGATACTTTCCGTCCTACCAGTAAGAGGAAAACAGTTGTGCTGACCCGCAGTCATTTCCCCGCAGGACCTAATATTTTTCTGTCTCTTTTTTTTTTTTCTGTCCTAGAATGTCAACCGTTTTGGTGCAGGATCTAGGTAAACGGCTCAGGCCCTAGCGATAGGAGGTATAAGACAAGTTTGCTGGGAATTCGCAGCCAGACCAGGGTCTGTCTGTAGCCAAGCTCCCTTCCCCTCCCTCTTCCTCTCCGGATCCTCCCTTTTGTCGTCTGGAGAATGGTGGAAGTCAAACCAACAATCATAAGAGTACCTTGCGAGTGGCATGGGAATTCTAGAATTCGTCTGGGTCCGATTTGGTCCTAAAGCTTTATGTTTTTGAATTTCTCACTAAAAGAGTCATAGAACAGAGCCATTAATTAATGTCTTAGTTCATCTCAGAGAGCCAAAGGCCAGCTGCCCTTTGGGGATACATTTGTTGAATATAACAAAAAGAGAAAAACATGTTTAAATCACAGAAGGAAGGATTCAGGTTATATAACACTAAAAAGAAAATTCCGCAAGTGGCAAGGATAGTAAAATAACATTTTGTCAGTGTTTAAGGAAGAAATATCCAACAGAAGGTGAGGGGTAGGGGAATGGATATTTTCTTACTTAACAGAAAATTTGAGACCAGAGGATTGTTTGTATTCATGGTATGATAATCGGCGTGCAAAAGATCTAAAGCTGTACTTCACTGATAATCCATTCAACTATTTATAAATGAACAAGTGTATACGGACAGTTCTATTATTTAAAGTCTTCATATCCCCCCTGCACACATATAAATATATTCTCTACCTGTTACCATTCGTGTTAAATCCTTTAATTAAATCACCATGTGTATCTTAATTCAGCCCCCAGGTAACACCTCTGTCTTATGTACAGAAATCTGATACACAATACCAAAACTTCAAAGCATCATAATTTAGGAAGTGATTAACCTTACTGTAAAGAGGTCTGCACCACCCCAGAGTTCACCACAGGGCTCCTCTCTGTGGACGGAGGTAAGTTTATAGAGCACGGATATGGAACAGGAGGGAATTCACGGGACGGGTGGAGGGGGTACAAGCAGAACCCCCCTCCCCATGATGAAGAGCAGCCAGCAATGAGAACAGCAATCTCAGGATGGAATATACTTAATGGGAAAAGAGGAAGATTCAATCACATCGTTCCCCTTTGCAGTGAAATTTTTTCTTTGTTATAAGCATTTTATGTTCAGATTGATTGGGAATTAATGAATTACTACATGTAGAGTGCTTAGACACTTAAGGCAACACCTGCTACATCATAAGAGCTATACAGTTGTTGGTTGTTGCTAATATAATGAGGCAAGCTTGCTCAGATTTTCTCTAATTTTTCCAGGATTCATCCTAGCACTGCAGCCATGATGATGTTTCAGAGTATTTATTTATTTATTCATTTTTATTGAAGTATAGTTGATTTACAATGTTATGTTAATTTCTGCTGTACAGCATAGTGGTTCAGTTATACAAATATAGGCATTCTTTTTTGTGTGTACTTTTCCATTATGGTTTAGCACAGAATATTAAGTATAGTTCCTTGTTTCAGAGTGTCAGTCATTGCTCATCCTCCACATTGGGTGCAGATGTGGGTTCTGGAAAGACGGCAACCATGGAGCTCGATTGCCTGGACTCCATTTCCCATGACACTGTCATCCTTTTGGTGTTGAGAGGTTCACAATCCACATAGCATCACTGAAGACAGAAATCCACAGTCGTTTCTTTCTTCCTTTCCTCTCCCCATCCTCTACCTCTCACACCCACACCCCTTCCATCACAGGTCTTTTCCTTCCCACCACACACTAAGATAAATCCTCAATCCAAGTAGATCAAGAGGAAAGCAGTCAATCCTGGGTCCCTAAGACCTACCTTTGGAGTAATTTCTAACCATAATGTCCAAGGGTTTTTGTTACTTTCTCTTACAGTGTTTCTTTTATTCTCCTCAGGGCTACGATTTATGCTTTAGGCTGGATTCTATGTGGGGGACGTTATTCCTCCTCTCACTGAAGGGATTGGAGGGAGAAGAGGAAAAATGTACAATACGTGCATATCTACAGGAAATGAGGCAGGCTCTGTCTCTCTCTTTGGAGAGCTACAGTTTGGCAAACACCTCACCTCAGGATTTCTGACATTAATGAGGTAGCAAGGAGTGGAGAATTGCCTGCTGAGAGACAAACTTCAGGGAGATTTTTCAGAGCATCTTGCTCAGCAGAACTGATAAGATTAAACCAACCGTAACCCAGTAAACAAACCACTTGGGAAAGACCAGAAATATTTTATGATTTGCTCCAAGAAATGTAACTTTGGTGCTCTGTGTGTTGGATAAATTGAGTTATGTGGAAGAGGACTAGGTCAGAAAGCAAACCAAGGGCCTCTTTTCCTGTTTAAAAATCTGCAGTCTGGGATTAGCTTTTATAATCTTGTGGAATAAAACTCACAGGAAAAGAGACTCGTGAAATAGTACTGCTGAGATCACTCTTTCCTTTCTGCACTCTCTCTTCTCTTCCTTTGCCTTCCATGGAGTTCCATACACCTCCCCATAGGCCTAAGGCTAAATTCCCAGCTGGCCCTAATCCAGGCAGATATTTTTATAAGGTAATTCTATACTTTAGGTACTCCTTTCTGTCTAAATGAGTCAGCAAGCCTTTACCAATGTTGTGTTTATTTGCTTGCTGATAAAACGGGTCATGTTCTCTCTTAAAGACAGTGTGTGGATATCGGTGGAGCAGCAGAAGGGCCTGTGTTCAAGTACTGTTTCTGGCTCTACCGAGAATGTGTCAAGGGGAATCCACCAAGCCTTCACTTACCCATCTGTAAAATGGGAATCCTGACAGCCAGGCCTACTGTATAGGATCATTGTAAGGATTAAAAGAGATCATGTTTATATGAAGCGCTTTAAAAATTGGAAAGAGTTCTCCCACGTACCACACCAACTGTTCCCAAAGCCAGCTAAATCTTCCAGGGCGAGTCAGTCCTAATGAAAATCTTAAATTACATTTCATTCCTGGCCAGATGACGCACCCCAATCACTTGCCCAGTCTCAGTCTTAATTGGCTGGCTCTGTGGGTTGGTCTTCTCCCTTCCTTTCCTAAAATTGACCTCAGCCATTTACATAGCATTCTTTCCTTGCTTCTGACAAAATTAAAAAGTCATCAGAAACAATTTAGGTCTATATTACCTCTGAATGTCAAATTTGCTGGTCAGTTGACTGCAGAGACAGTGTATCTACACACCAAGGAATAAAAGTTGGAAGTAAATATGGCTAGCTCTGAGAGGTTAATTTTCAGAAGCGCATTTAAATTCTCTTCCTGCGTGGGACAGTAATTGGATGTCTTATGGCCATAAAAATTAGCCATAAAGCCCTGGCCACTTGTCAAGTTACATTCAGGGGAGTATAAAAACTCTGTGGGGCAATAAGCTGATGATAAACAAGAGACACCTGACTATTTACCCTGGAGCATTTACTCCTATACCTCTTTCCTATCAGACCCCCCCCCCAACCTTGGTAAATTATAAAGTCATCTGATGAACAATTAAAGGTAAATCCAGGAACAGAAGATTCTCTTGGTCGAATGAAAGCAAATGGAAGTAGTTGATAACATTTTCATAGTACCAAGGGCTCTCCAAACTGGATCTCATCATCTTCAGTCCCTTTTAATTTACAAGGAGGGATAGATATACCAGGACTTAACCTTTTTGCCCATCTCTGAAGAATGCTACCTGGTTGGGTACATGACACACCCTGGGAAACATGAGTTTTCAGACTGATAAATTTATTTACCTGAGGAATGTATCCACTATAAAACAAACACAACCAAACGAAGAACATGAAGCTCTAGTAATAGAATAGTTGGGATGGACAGAACAATAACGTAAAACAAACACAATAAAATACTCCAAGAGATAAAGGTATTAATAACAAAAATCACAAACAAGAGATCATAACAAGAATCAAGTAGAAATACTAAGTATAAAAAATTTAATAGCTGAAATAAGGAATCCAATAGGTGAAATCAATAACAGAATGGATAACACTTTGGAATTAATTAGCTGTTTGGGTAATCAGAAGGCAATAAGAAAAGAAAAAATACTTTATACAAAATATAAAGGAAAATCTCAAAGATTCAGAGGGTACAAGTAGACATATCAGTGTACAGATGATGAAGTTGCCAAAATAAGAGAAATAAATACAGGGGAAAAATATTTTTAAAATCATGATCAACTTTTCAGAATAACACAAAATGAAATAATTTAATTTTAAAAGGCTCACAGAATGCCTAAATGTATAATACTAAAACCTTAAAATAGCAAAGATAAGGAAATTATTTGAAATGGTTCCGAAAGTAAGAAAATATAACTTACACAGGAAAAAGAATCAAATTAATAGCATCTTATTTGGCAGCAACTTGGATGCAAGAAGTAAAAGAATTTTTCTAAGGAAAATAACTTAGAATCTTAAATTTCATATTCAAGGGTATTGTCACTTAAATATAAGGATGGAATAAAAATATCCTCAAATATATGGGCTTTAGAAGATCTTTCATAGTCTCACTTTGAAAGAAATTACTGAAAACGAAACCAAGTAGGGCCCTGCAGGGCCCTCCTGGGTACAAAAGACTTTTCATGCCTCTGCTTCTTGTTTGCAGAAAAAGATTTCAGCCTCCTAGACCCTCCCTGAGTTCCAAAGGGCAGATTCAAACAGTTTCTTTTTTTTTTTAATTATTTTTATTGGAGTATAGTTGATTTACACTGTTGTGTTAGTTTCTGCTGTACAGCAAAGTGAATCAGCTATACATATACATATATCCACTCTTTTTTAGATTCTTTTCCCATATAGGTCATTACAGAGTACTGAGTAGAGGTCCCTGTGCTATACAGTAGGTTCTTATTAGTTATCTATTTTATACATGGTAGAGTGTATGTTAATCCCAAACTCCTAATTTATCCCCCCCTTCCCCCTTGGTAACCATAAGTTTGTTTCCTGCATCTGTGACTCTATTTCTGTTTTGTAAATAAGTTCATTTGTACCATGTTTTTAGATTCCACATATAAGTGATAACATATGATATTTGTCTTTCTCTGTCTACTTACTTCACTAAACAGTTTTTAATTAGAGAAGTGAGGGAATGCAGAAACAAAGGAAAAGCAGTCAACAAACAATAGTGCAGCAATAAAGCAGAGTCCTAGTTCCTCCTTACAGGATATACATAACAATCTGACACATATCTTTTAGTTCTTCTACAGGAACTAAGGTCCGCACCCAGGTAGAGGATGGCAAGCTCAGGCTGAGGACAAGATCCTTAGAATACTACCCTTGTACCTCACCACCAACCAATCAGACACCACCAACCAATCAGAAGAAAGTCATGCAACCTACAGCCTTCCCCCCTCAATTTGCCTTTAAAAACTCTTTTCCTGAAGACCTTTGAGAAGTTCTGGTCTTTTGAGTATGAGCCACTCATACTCCTTGCTTGGCCCTTGCAATAAACTTTTCTCTGCTTCAGACTCTGATGTTTTGGCCTCATTGTGCATTGGGTACACAAACTTGGGTTTGACAACAAAAAGAGTATGCAAATAAAAATAAAAGGAAAAATAAATCAGAATGATGTTATAAGAGATATAAGAATTAAAGCTGATCAAAGAGTTTATCTAAGTGGGAATATTTTTAAAAAGTAAGAGAGAAAGAGAAAGAGATAGTATATCTATAACAATCAGAATTAAAATTTTAGACAAATCAATATAATGGAGTGGGGATAGGTGAAGAATTTCTTCAAGGTAGTTAAGACACACCAAGATATTTGTATTATTGATAAATTTGCAGCTTTACATACAATTATCATGAAATTTTAAAAGTTGAAATCATATTAACAAGGAATTCAACCCAATTAAACAAAAAGGAAGGATTTAAGAAAGATAAAGGTTAATTAAAATCAAATAAAGTGAAAAAATGGGAAAAAAATTAAAATAGATTAAAATAAGCAGGTCTTTGGAAGAATTAATAAAAAAAGAACTTTATCAAAACTAATAGGAAAAAAGATGCAAAATAAAGAGCAAAAAAAATGGAACTATAACCCAAACAGTATTAAAATAATATTTAAAAGTATTATGTATACATGCTGATACATTTCTGGAAAAAATATAGTATGGCAAAATTGAGGGAAGAAAAATGGAAAACGTAGTCTAATAAGCATTAAGGACAATTAAAGACCTCTTCTCTAAAACACCCTCAGTCTCAGACATCTTTACAGATGAGTTCTAACAAACTTTTAATTGGAAGGTTTATTCTTGTTTTATATAGTATTTTCCAGAAATTAGAAAAAAAGAAAAAGCTGTGCAGCTCATTTTATGAAGTTAATGTTGATTCTAACACTGAATAAGGAAAATCAGAGAAAAAGGTCTATTTCACAGGCCCATTTCCATGTGAATATAGCTGTAAAAGATCTTAAATAAAGTATTAACTAACCAAATCCAATAGTGTGTGTATATATATATATATATATATATATATATATATATATATATATTTTTTTTTTTTTTTTTTTTTTTTGCGGTATACAGGCCTCTCACTGTTGTGGCCTCTCCCGTCGCGGAGCACAGGCTCTGGACGCGCAGGCTCAGCGGCCATGGCTCACAGGCCTAGCCGCTCCATGACATGTGGGATCTTCCCGGACCAGGGCACGAACCTGTGTCCCCTGCATCGGCAGGCGGACTCTCAACCACTGCACCACCAGGGAAGCCCAAATCCAATAGTATATATTTTTATACACCTTTATTGGAGTATAATTGCTTTACAATGTTGTGTTTCTGCTGTACAACAAAGCGAGTCACCTGTATGTATACATATATCCCCATATCCCCTCCCTCTTGCGTCTCCCTCCCACCCTTCCTATCCCACCTCTCTAGGTAGTCACAAAGCACCAAGCTGATCTCCCTGTGCTCTGCAGCTGCTTCCCACTAGCTATCTATTTTACATTTGGTGGAGTATATATGTCAATGCTACTCTCTCACTACATCCCAGCCTCCCCTTCCCCCCATGTCCTCAAGTCTGTTCTCTACATTTGCATCTGTATTCCTGCACTGTCACTAGGTCCATCAGTACCATTTTTCTAGATTCCATATATATGCATTAGCATACAGTATTTGTTTTTCTCTTTCTGACTTAACTTCACTCTGTATGACAGACTCTAGGTCCATCCACCTCACTACAAATAACTCAATTTCATTCCTTTTTATAGGTGCCACATCTTCTTTATCCATTCATCTGTTGTTGGGCATTTAGGTTGATTCCATGTCCTGGCTATTGTAAATAGTGTTGCAATGAACATTGGGGTACATGTATCTTTTTGAATTATGGTTTTCAGTATATTTTTAATTATATCAAGATTAGTAAAATTTATCTCATATAGGCAAGGATGGTTTAACAAGAAAAAAATCGATAAAATTTACCATATTAATGGACTAAGCAGAAAATTCATAGGGTTACATCAATTGGTTGAGGAAAAGTATTGAATAAACTTCAATATGTATTTATGATTAAAAAAATACACCAAATTTGGAATAGAAAGAAACTTTATTCTTAAAGGTTAGGTAACATAAATATAGCAAAATTGTTATTTTATACAGAAATTTTAGACACATTTGATCAGTAACAAGAATAGAATGCCAAATATCATTGCTACTATTGTCAAACATCTGTAAATGAGTAGATATTTACTGTTATCACCTGCAAATTATATAATGAAATAAAAAAGAAATGAAAGGTATAAGAATTGGAAGGGAAGAAATATAGTAGGCATTATTTACAGGAGGGTCAACTTCATGGGCATGCCACCTCTGCAGTGGCACAGGACTCCTCTCAGAAGGGCCCCAGGCTTGGTTTAGTGCTCTGCCCATGGTCGAATTCTTAATAACTTTATATATGAACTGTTAAATGAAATCTAATAGGACAATGGAACATTCATGGGATCAGAGGGGAAAGTGTGCAGTACACTCTTTCTTCCACTGCATTTGCACACAGTGTTCACAATACTTCATGAGCACAGAACTCTGGTGCACCCATGATGCACAGGAGTTCAGCAACACTCATAACAAGTTAAAAGGTAAGCGTGTGATATTGATGACCAAGTAAGTGGAGTCCTGATAGCCGGGAGAAGGCATGCTTTCAGTTCAAACACAGAACTTACTTTAAATGCAGAAGGAAGGCAAAGATGTTCTAAGAAACATGAATGGCTAAAGAAACCTATACCTTTTTTATTCATGTTACTTGCCCGTATTAACCAAACACTTATGCTGAAAATTATGACACAGAAGAAAAGGGAAAGATATGCCAAGCCATAGCTCCCTTTCATTTCAATCCTTTCTTACCCATCAGTGAGCAGAAGGCCAAGAGTGTTGGTAGAATGCTCAGCACATATCAAGCAGTGAAATAAAAATAGTTGAGTTGGTTCTGTGCATATCATTTCCACTGTTCTGGTAACATATGCATGTATGAGCTATGAAAAAATGAATTGTGTAATTCTGAATACAAATTAAATGCTCTTATATTTGCATTTTAAATTGGCATTGCACAGTATGAAGATGAATGGTAAAATTCGTGCTGATGATGAAAAATTTTAACTTCACTTTACTTAGAACAGCATTCAACAGCAGAAGTAAAATACCATGGCAAGCCAAGAGAAAGACCCCTGGAAAAAACCTTACATTTTAGTACTCTTACCAGCAATTTTTTTTCCTGCTTTTTAAATAAAGGGTCCTGAATTTGCATTTTGTGCTGGGCTCTACATGTTAAATAGCTGGACTTATTTGCAGATAATATGATCATTTACATAGAGGAAAAAAATAAAAGAATAGCCAAACTCTTAGAAGTAATAAAAGCATGTGGGATATAGGATCAGTTTTTTAAGATCATTTCTCCAAACTATAAATAATCAATTAGAAAATATAAAATATTTATATTTTATAAAAATACATTATTACAAAAAGTATCCAAGATCTAACTTAACCTAAAGGACACAAAGCTTCTAGAGATAATTTCAACATCCTAATAAAGGATCTAAAGGAAAATCTGATTAGCTAGATAGTCCACGTTCTTGGGTGGATAAACAAATATTATAAAGATACCAATTCTCCCCTAATTAATCTACAAATTTAACACAATCCTCATCACAATTCCCGCTAGAGACTTTTACAGGTACTTAATAAACTTATTCTAAGAGCATATATGAAGAATAAAGGTCCATGAATAGCAAAGGCAAATTAGTCAAAAGTGAGAACTAGCTAGAGTAACAAAAAACAAAACAAACAAACCACAGATCAATGGAACAGACTAGAAAGCTCAGAGAGAGATCCATGTAAAACTTAATGTGATAGGAATGGCACCATAAAACAATAAGGAAAGAACAGGCTGCTTAGTAGATGATTTGGGGAAAATTTGTTCACTGTATGAAAGAAAAAAATATGAAACTTTTATTTTACATTTTATACAAATGTACACTCTAGAGAGATTAAAACCTTAAATGTGAAAAGTAAAATAGCTATATTCATAGAAGATGACATCAGAACACAGCTGGCTTCATGGGTGTGGGACAGGCACAGGGCCCAGTATTCAGAAGGGCCCAGGGCTAGGTTGAATGCCCTACTGTTGCCATCTTGAAATTCTTAATAATTTTTGAACAAAAGTTTCCATACTTTCATTTTGCACTGGGCTGGCAATTTATGTAGCCAATCTTGCATAAGAATCTATCTTTGTGACCTAGAGGTGGGGAAGGACTTCTTATAAAAAGCCCAAATTATAAGGCAAAAGTTAATTTTTGCCCAATAAAGAATAACATGGATAAAGTAATCAGACATCGTGACAGATTGGGAGAAGTTATTTGTAAGGTCTAAAACAGAGAGGACACTCATACCTAGAATGTACAAGGTAGATGGTAGCCACCTGCCTTAATTAAGTCTTTCTAAACTTTCAACTTAGTTTTCATAGAAACAATAATTCTGTTTTATATTATTGTTTGTGATTGGTTTACATACTATTCAATTAAATTACCTAATTCCAATAACAATTACAACTGACAAACAAGTTTGGGAATTATCATGCAAGCCTTGCATTCAGCTGGTAAGAACAACAGTGAGAGGGCTTTCTGAAGAGTGACTCACCACCTAGAAGCTCAGCATGCTTTGGGATTCAGAAATTAGTTTTTATGGAGGGACTAGAGTGTCAGTTAATCCCATGAGTCAGTTAAGGGGAAGTCACTTAATACTGTTTTAATTACAGATCAAAAAATTATTAGATTTCTAAAAGATTGTGCTGGTTCCCAAAACTTCCGCTTAGAGAATTTGACTTGTTTTTAATTTTCCAAGAGTCTTTTGACTCCCAGGAGATTACATTAGACTCTGGGTCCCATGGTCAGTGTCAATTACATGGCTTCCATAGAGCATAACAGCCCACAAAAACATCTAATGGTGCATTTGAACTGTTTTCCTGCATGAAGATATGCACTTAAAGCCAACTATTAATTTGTTCAGTCAGTATCACTCTTGTCCTATGAGCTATGCTCCATAGCAATGTGTCTAGCAAATTACAATTATGCAAAAAATAAAATTGAGCATTGCCTAAAGAACAGTTTTCCTTCCTTAGAAGGAAGTATTTTTAACAATGTCACACACACACACACACACTCACACACACACAGGTAATTACTTTGGTTAAAAAGTATGCAAAAGTCTCTTTTGGAAGTTATGCATGGATAAGAATGCTTTGTGGAAATACTGGCTGACTCAATGCTTTTTATTTTTCCAATCAACAAGTTGTCTCTTGACAAATGTCATTTTGGTGGCCTCTCATGCATTATCCTGTTCTTATTGCCAGTGAGAATTCTTCTGAAGTTTCCCTTTGTAGTTTGATGTTTACAGGAGTTTCCTGGTAATTATCCTTTATCAAAGTAATGATGATTTCTTTATATTCTTATTAGGAATTTTTTTCAGGTAGGCATTGGGGTCTCTATTAAGGTTATTATGTATTTTCATGTCTTTTAATCTAGAAACATAAAAACATTGCATTATGCTCAGTTTTTCCTATGTTGAGTCGTTCTTGCACAATGTATTACTCTTTTTTTACAAGATGCCTGAATTTACTTGCATATATTTATTTATGATATTTACATCTATGACCATGAGTGACATTTATCTATTAGCTTTTTGATACTCTCCTTTTCGGTTATAGTGTCAGAATTATGCTAGTCTTGAAAAATCAGTTGGAAAATGTTCCATATTTTTATATGCTCTAAAAGTGTTTAAACAGAGAAATGACATGTTTCTTTAAGCTTAATAGAACATGCCAGGAAAATCACTTCAAATTTTTCTATAAAGATAGATAATTACTTCAAATTCTTTTATGATTATTGTTCTCTGTTGTTCTTTGCAGGTTTTATATGTATTCTGGAGTCAGTTTTTTTGCTTTATATTTTTCTAGAGTCATCCATTTCATCTACATTCCAAATTCAATGATGAAAAAGTGGTAAGTAGGGGAATTCTCTGGTGGTCCAGTGGTTAGAGTTCTGCACTCCCACTACAGGGGGCACAGTTTGATCCCTGGTCAGGGAACTACGATCGTGCATGCTGCATGGTCTGGTCAAAAAAAAAAAAGAAAAAAAAAGTGATAAGTATATTCTCTAATTTTGAAATCTTTTTGTATCTGTTTTCTCTTCTTCATTGATTTATAATGCGATTTGTGGGTTTTTTAAACTTTAAATAGCTAAATATTTATCTATTTTATTGACCTTTTAAAGAAAAATGATTTTTGTTTAATTGAAGTTTGTGTTAATTTTATTAATTTCATAGTTTTATATATATTCCATTAATTTCTGCTTGATCTTTATTTGCCCCTTTCATTTATTTTTTATACTTTTTTAACATTTTTAATTGGATGCTTATTTTATTTATATTCTTTCTTGTTTTCTAGAAAAATGCACTTAAATAATACATAGTCAATTGAGTACTGATTTACATTTGAGTTCTGTTTTATTTTAATGTAGTAATTTGATTTTTATATATTTCTAAATGGTCTGTAACTCTACTATGATTTCTTCTTAAACCCTCATTTTTTCAGAAGAGTATTTTATTAATTTCTAAGTGGATATAATACTTGGCTTTTTTCAATATCTAGTTTTATTGCATTATAATTAGA